>NC_086318.1:189371190-189985773 GCF_036172605.1 Pelobates fuscus
AAAAAAAATAATCCTTATTAACACCTCCTATACATAACTCTACTATTAAACCTGTCCCTCGCGGAAGCCACCATTCTTTTCCATTCGCTCTAGTACTTCGTATACCAGGAGCTGACGGCTCTGTCCTCTCTCACAGATGTATTGAGGTATTTGAAGGATGCCACAGGAACCTTCTTTGAAGAGCATATATAATATGCACACTTTTTTTCTTTTTGGAGAAACCCATTAAAAAAAGCTTTCTATTGAGGATGGATTTATTTATTATTACAATACAGCTGTCACTGGTGACAATTGGGGGAATAATAAGTTTGACAAAAGGTAGCTGTACATCTTTTTTTTTTTTTTTTTTCAAGCTGCTTTGTCTCAGTATATCTTTAATCTGTTCAATGAAATTCCAACACAATCAATCTAAGCATGGTCATTGATATGGGGTTGACCCAGGGATTTCCCGGCTTGGCTGAATTGATAATGCAGAATTAAAACATGAGTTAGAAGGGCACTCACAGAGAATCAATGTCATCTATATTGAAGGAAGTTGTTATGTATAATGTGTTAATTCTAGAATATTTCTATAGGTTAAGAAAAAAACGAGTACTATTTTTTTTTTTTTGGGAGTAAGTTATTTCTTGTCACAGTGTATCAAAAGGCAGATCTTCAGCCAGCTACATAACGTCATTCACGTGCGTGAACTGTTCTTTTTAAATTACTAAACTATAGATGACCTATAGCTGGTTACTTTATGCACATCACAATTTATGACTACATGTGACATGAACATGATGCCATTTTGGAATATCCATGTACTAACTCTGTCACTCTCCTGCGTAGTTTTATATGGGTTAGAAATCAAGACTATGCTTTTTTTTAATTTGTTTTGTTAGGCAATGCTAAAAAAAGTAAGCAGATTCTACAAAGAGGAATGGATTGTGGTGCTATTCCAACTGAAATGCTCGAACTGGCAATGAAAAACCTACGATTAAAGAAATCACAGCTTATTTCAGAAGAAGATAAAGAGAATTTGTCAGGTGAGCAAACACTAATATGTATGTGTTTGGGGTGAGAGCATGTCCCTGGTTCTTATTTTTGTTCCTTTTTTCTTTGCAGAGTTATCAAGTCAAAGCAGTCAAGACTCAGGCTATCAGAGTTGTATCATTCAAAATACCCAAAGAATAAAGAGTGACAGTTCAGCGGAGATCTCTCTAAAGATGAGGAGTTACTATGGGTACTTAACTTATATACTTTGTATGATAGCTTAAAGGAAAAACACAATCAGGAAGAGCAGCCTCCAGGCTGTCTGACAGAGGTTCATCCTAGCCACTTTATAAAAGTACAGATTTTCTTTCTTTCGAAATTGCCACTTTTACAAAGTAACAAGGGTGGACACAGCAAGCTGATGTACTTTAGGAGTTTGGAGTTTTCTTTTATGGCCCAAAGAGAGAATAATTCCACCATGAGAAAATATAATTTAAACAAGCGGGACATTTCCATTTTATTTTTTTTAAATAAATGTAGCAGGTCTTATATACATCTAATGATGCTTAATAGGGCATTAAAAATTGATGATTCTAAGGACCAGGTTGTGATTAGCACTTAGATATCTTTTGTTAATTTAATAATTGTTTTACTGCTCTTTCAATAAACTAAGCCATGATGTTGTCATTTACAGAGATCGGTTTAGTTCTCCCGAAGAATGTGATGAAAGTGGGAGGAAGCTTTTAGTGAACATGCCTAACAAGGTAATTATCACATTGATCTCTCACAGAAGCTATATGTAAAATCTCTCAATACTGGGTGTTCATTGTTTTCCTTTCATTGTGTTTTCCAAGACATGTCCAGTTGGTAGAGTACCTATACATCTGGTTACTTCCCCAGACTCCCCATCAAAACAAGAAGCTCCACCTGTTGTTAAAAAGTAAGTGTCTTTAATTAAGATGTGCATGAGTATGTGGGCAGCTGTCTGTGTAGTGGAGCATGTGTTTAAGAATCAGTAATGAAACCCATTTTACTTGTCATAACCATGAAGGACCACTATAGGCACCCAGACCACTTCAGCTCAATGAAGTGGTCTGCGTGCCAGGTCCCCTCGTTTTAAACCTGCAGCTGAAAACATAGTTTCAGTGAAACTGCTATGTTTACACTGCAGGGTTAATCCAGCCTCTAGTGGCTGTCTCCCAGTCCGGCGCTGGATTAAGGTAATCAAATAAATGGTTATTTAACCATTTATTTGCTGCAGAACAGGGCCCTAATCACCTAAACGGTAATTAGGGCTCTACAGCGTTAGGAATACAATATTTGTATTCCTAACACTATAGTGTTCCTTTAATAACATCCCCACTGTCGTTTTAATGACTAGTTGATGTTCTAAACTCTTACCTTGTTAAACAACTTTTATCTTTGGGAAAAGTGATTTTACTTGCACTACAAGAGGTTTAAGAACTAAAAGTAATCCAAAAAGAAGTTCGGGCACACCGAGGCTCATAAGTAGGCACATTTATTTGGTCTAAGCTACTTTGTCTTATGTTTTTAAAGAGAAATGGATTAGAAATGAAGAAAAGAACAGATTTTAAGAGACAAACAATAGGAGAAAATTAAGTTTGAGGTGACAGAGCTAATTTTAGCCCAAAAGTGGTACACCAGGGCTCGACAAATCCCAGGCCACCATGGCTACTAGAAATTTCGCTCTGGAGTCAGGGATGTCATCCCTTTAGTTAAGACGTCCCCTCAAGGGAGCATTGAACCCGTCCGCAGCGGGATGATCTCAGGCAATCCAATGCTTTCCAATAAAGTATTGGGAGGCTATTGTGCATGCACTGCAAAACTCTGTGCCAATTCACATCTGATAGATATGCATTGAATCAGTGTGTCTCCATGCAGAGTGTGGAGATGCTGAATGTAGGTGCTGCACACTGTGCACCACTGACGCAGGAACACCTCTAGTGGCTGCCTGAGTGACTACCATTAGAGGTGTCACTAGTAAGCAATGTAAACAATCCCATTGAAAAGCCTGCAGGGATGGGATATAGGCACCAGAACCACTACAGTAAGCTGTAGTGGTCCTGGTGACTATAGCGCCCCTTTAAGAAATGTATTTTTGCCCTTGAAAATAAAGCTTTGTAAGTTTAAAAATAACCTGGCTCCTTACTTTTTTTTTTAACTGGCTCCTAGACTCAAAGCAAATTTGTTAAGCCCTGATTTAATCACTTATCAATGAACCACAAAATTACTTTCTCTAATTATTTTCATATAATGGAATCTTCTTTTTAACATAGTTGCTCAACAATATACCAGCTCAAATACCTGATGATGCATAAAAAAAAAATATTAATAAGAAAAAAAGAATGGCCACACAAGAAGGTTCTCTCTAGACAAGCAAATAGAAAATCTCAAAAGATCTAATTTCCACGTAAACTTTAGAAAGTAACAAGGATGGACACTGCAAGCTGATGTACTTTAGGAGTTTGGAGTTTTCTTTTATGGCCCATAGAGAGAATAATTCCACCATGAGAAAATACAGTTGCAAGAAAAAGTATGTGAACCCATTTGAATGATATGGATTTCTGCACAAATTGGTCATAAAATGTGATCTGATCATCATCTAAATCACAACAATAGACAATCACAGTCTGCTTAAACTAATAACACACAAAGAATGAAATGTTGCCATGGTTTTTTTTTTTTACATTTTTTTTGGTATGTTATTGAGTTATCATAAGTGATATACAACATTTCCATTTTATAGATAAGTATTATGCATGTGTCCATTAATCAGCCACTGACATGGGGCAAATATCTGGGAAGCATACTGTGGGGTCCGCTGGTGGCTATTGGGTAAGGGCATATGTCTCTATGGACTCAGATGGATGTCTGGGCTCAGACTAGCCTTGGTGTTGTTTTAGTCTCTTTGTCTGTGGGTTGGGTGGGACTGGTTCGTGTTGTGTGCTGTATTGTCTGGGGTCCAGCGCCATGAGGCTCTTCCTCCTGCCAGTCTGTTCAGACTCTGCACTGTAATGGGTCCGGTCTTTGATCCGCCCGCTTGGTGTTGTTTGGAGGGTGGCTCTGTTGTGGTCCAGGACTGCAGGCCCAGGAGTTTGTAGAACGCCTCGGGGTCTTCTGTCGACGTCAGGGTGTGGGATGTATCCCCCACTGTCACGTCTAGGGACCCCTCCATTCCCCAACGATACTTTATGGAGCAGTCTCTAAGTTTCCTGGCCACCGGTGCCAGTTTCTGTTTCTCCATCAGTACGGAGAATGTAATGTCTCCATATATGGCTATTTTACTACCCTCAAATTCTATAGCCCCTTGCGTTCTGGAGCGGCTCATGATTGCATTTCTGACACTTACATCGCGTGTCACCGCTATGACTTCCCTGGTGGTCCCCTCCGGTACCGCTGGGTATTTGCGGACTCTGAGCGCCGAGGTTATCTGTGGTGGGGCAGCTCCCCCCTCAATTCCCAGAGTATCTATGAGGCTCTGAGTATATAGTAGTAGCCTCTCGTTCCCAATCGCCTCTGGAATCCCCCTGAGGCGTATTTTCCTGCGCCTATATCTTGTTTCCAGCACCGTGCGGTTTAGCCTCTGAACCTGCGCGGCTGGGTCCCCCATTTGTGCCACGGTCTCTTGTATTTGTGCATCTTTGGCAGTATCTCTCTCCTCCATGGCTTGGACTTTGGTGTGGACTGTCCCCACCTCGGCCTGTACGACTTGCAGGTCCTCTCTCCACACCCTCCTGAGATCTAGCAGGAGTTTCTTTATGTCTCCCTTCGTGGAGGGGACCGAGTCTTCATCAGACTCTGATGCGGTGGATTCCCTGCCTGACCTTAGCGGCGTGGAGGGTTCTTCCTCCTCTGGAGAATCCTCCGTCAGTGCTTGTTCCACTCTGGCCTCGGGCGCCATCTTGGCTTGCAGTCGCGGCATGGGCCTTTCGAAGGAGAGTCGGATATCAGGTAATCGGGTCGTCTGTGTGCTGAGCTTTTCTGTTTTTGCGCCCCATTGTTCCCTCTGGTGGGGGGTGATGTTTCTGTCCGATTAGTCTTGTTGTTTCGGTTCAGCAATATTCTTGGGATGTCTGGTGTGAATTGCTTTCTTGAGGTCATGCCACAGCATCTCAATCGGGTTGAGGTCAACAATGCAAACAAGACTTAACGCGTTTCGGCTAAAGCCTTTTTCAGACTTTTGAAAAAGGCTTTAGCCGAAATGCGTTAAGTCTTGTTTGCACAAGTGGACTTTTTAGACAGAACTGTATTTTATTTGTTTTTTACCAACTGCTTTAGATAGTGTGTTAAATACATTGTTTGAAATATTTTTCCTGCATCCTGGAATATTTTAAAGCAACAACACCATGAAAGACCTCGAAGGAGGAGCAGTTTGGAGTCTGAGTTCCACGTGTATTCACCTATCATACGCCTAGTCTGAGCCAGCTTTTACTAAGTGACTCATGACCATGTGAGTGTAACCTTTACTCAATTAAGTTACACTGCCATTCTGTACGTTATTACCCTATGTTGTGGTTTTTCATGTTTTTTTTTTGGTAAATTTTTGTTTATTCAATTTTTCAAGTTATATATGCAATGTTAACTGTGGACACGCAGGTCCGCTGATAAAACTGTTCAGAGTATTTCCTGAAGGTAAAGTAAACATAAATGGAAAATAACAGTGGTGACGTGCAAGTCACCCAACATCTGTCCGCAAACGTTTCAGGTAGGGCTCGCAAGTCCTACGACATGGGTGAAGGCGGGCCTTACCCCTTAACGGGTGGTCTCGAGAGCTATTCTGGGCACTCTACTGTAACGGGTGTTAACCCTGACCTGTGACTTGGTATATTAGTGACATACGCTTCACTCCCCTAAGGATTGGCATTGTGACGTCTCGGTCCTTCAGGTGCGGGCCTAAGGTCTACATTGTCGGTCAGTTTGGTCACTACCAGGCCGATCTGGGTCTCAGGCCGTGCAGGGAACCCCTAGTTCACGTCTCTCGCTATATCGGGCACCCATCTGTCCAGGTTCTCTGTGTCTGCCTACCCTTTCTGCTGTGTCGCCTCTCCGTTTTGGGTGCCCCCGGGGAGAAGGGGGGGGGGGGTGTGTGTTAAGGGGGGGGGGGGGGGGCGAGGGCGCGAGCCAGTTTCCGTATCGGGTTGGTTTGCTTTATCTGACCTGCTTGATTGTGCTTTCGTGGTTCGGGTTTGGTGTTATGTCGTCAAGTCAGGCGTCTCAGTCCGTCAGCAAGTCTCTGAAGTCTGCTCTGGTCGTTGTCAAGATCCAGTGTGTCCAGATTGTCATATATACGCCTGTGTCCTCCCCTCTGCCAACAGGGAGAGCTCCTCCATCGCCCTCAACTCCTCCATCCGTTGGAACCATGTGTCTAGAGGAGGTGCACATTGCTTTTTCCAGTAGAGAGGGATCAGGCTCTTGGCCACATTAAGTATCCGGATGGTCAGGGATTTTTTATATGTGGACATTTTAGTTGTAGTGTGATTGATCAGGAATGTTGCGGGATCTAAGGGTAGTGGGGTATCTGAGAGTCTTGTGATGATCTTGTGTATGGCTGTCCAGTATGGTCGGATGATCGGGCATTCCCACCATATGTGGAGGTATGTACCCGTGTGTGTGGTGCAGCGCCAGCATGTGTCGTCTTTCGTGGGGTCGTATAGGTGTGTTTGGAGTGGTGTGCGGTACCAGAGGGCTAGGATTTTGTATGCAGTTTCCTGCGTCCCGCTGGACGGTGCGCAGTGAAGTGAGAGGGTGCAGATTTTGTCCCACTGGTCAGGTGTGAATGTGGTACCTAGCACCGTTTCCCATTTCCCCATGAAGCTTGGGGGTGGCAGCCTCCTCATCCGCATGATCATTTCATAGAGCGTTGATAGGCCTCTGGCCAAAGGATCCGGATCCATGCACAGCTCTTCAAAAGCTGTGAGTGGTCTGAGGGTGTGCCTGTTTTGAGTAGTGTCCCGTACGAACCCTGCTAGCTGTCTGTACCTGAATCGCGTCATAAATGAGTGATTGGGGGTTCCTGTCATGGCCTCCAGCGTCCTAGTGTGGCCGTTGTCCAAGGCGTGGCATAGCCTCGGTACTTCGTGGTTCAGAAGTAGAGCCAGCGACCTCGGTTCTCTGCCCGGAGGGAAGGCTTGATTGTGGATCAGTGGCAGCATTGGGGATGGTGTGGTGGTGAGCGAGAGTGGCGTTGCCATTGTGTGCCATACCTGCATGGTAGCTTTGATCAGGGGGTGTGGGGCTGCCAGTTGTCTACCCTGTTGGGGGTCCAGCCAGGGGAGGACTGCCATCGGTCTCCCTACTAGCGTCGCTTCCACGTCCTTCCACAGTTTCTGCACCCCTTGTTTGGTCCACTCCACTATCCTTTGGATATGGGTGGCCCTGTGGTATCTCTTGAAGTCTGGCAGGGCCAGACCTCCTTTGGCTTTCGGTAGTGTGAGCACGTCGTGTTTGATTCTCGCCTTTTGTTTCTGCCGTGCGAACCCCAGGGCGAGGGAGGTGAAGAAGGCCTCCGGGATGGCCGTAGGGATGGCCTGGAACAGGTACAGGACCCTTGGGAGGATATTCATTTTGAGCACCCCCATTCTTCCGAACCATGAGAGGCGGACCTGGTCCCAATCTTGAGGATCCTTCTGTATGGTGGCCAGAAGCGGTTGGAAGTTTGCTTCGTATAAGCGGGAGAGGTCTTTTGTGAGCACTGCACCAAGATATTTCAGGGAAGTGTCTGACCATCGGAATGGTAATTCTCGTTGAAGGGCCTCTGCCCTGGGCCCCGGGATAGATAAGTTGAGGATCGTGGATTTAGAGAAATTGATTTTAAGGTTCGATAGAGCCCCGTACGATTCAAATTCCTTCATTATCTCGGGCATGGATGCTTCTGGTTCGGTCACAAAAAACAAGAGATCGTCAGCGTATGCTGCGACCGAGTGTTTTCCATGTCCAGCCCTCAGCCCAGGGATGTTCGGGTTGTCGCGCACCGAGTTCAGGAACGGCTCCAAGGCCAGTACGAAGAGCAGGGGGGAGAGTGGGCAGCCCTGCCTGGTCCCATTCCGTATTTGGAAGGGGTCGGTGAAGGCCCCGTTTATGCAAATTCGAGCAGTAGGCGTCGAGTATATTGCTCTGATCCAGGCCATCATGAATGGTCCCAGTCCTAGCGTTTCCAGGATCTGGAACAGAAAGTCCCATGCGATCCTGTCGAACGCCTTCTCCGCGTCAGTTGAGAGCAGGAGAAGGCCCTCGTGTCTAGTCTTCGCGACGTGTATCAGGGACAGTGCTCTAATCGTGTTGTCCCGTGCCTCCCGGTGTGGGGTGAATCCCACCTGATCTCCGTGTATCAAGTTCGGAAGATAGGCCTGTATTCGTTGTGCAAGTACCTTAGTGAACAGTTTCAGATCACAGTTGAGGAGTGATATGGGGCGGTAGTTCGCACAGTGTTCGGGATCTTTCCCTTCTTTGGGTATCAAGGCGATGTTAGCCGCCAAAGTCTGCGTCGGAAACTGCTGCCCTTCTCGGATCGCGTTCAGCGCTGTCGTGAGGCGAGGGACGAGAAGCTCCGCGTAGGTCTTGTAGTAGCGTGAGGGCAGGCCATCTGGACCGGGTCTCTTACCCGCCTTGGACTTTTTGAGGGCCCACGCCACTTCGTGTGCCTCGATTGGTTCATCCAGGTCCGCTCTCGCCTCTAGAGAGATGTGCTTGCGTTTGCGCGGTTCTAGGTAGTCTGATATCTTAGTCTTCCTGTTGGCTCCGGACTCTTCTCCTCCATGTGCGTCTAGCGAATATAGGCCAGCGTAATATGTCCGGATAGCTCTGGCCATCTCGGTTGGCATGGTTTGTAACTTCCCTTCCCCGTCCCGAATCCCTGGGATGTAGGCCGCTGCTCTCTTTTTGGCGATCATGCGGGCAAGCAGGTGTGTAGTGGACATTAAGTCCCAGTGCGTCTTTTGCGCTTCTTCAGGGTGAGCAATCACATTGTCCCGGATAACCTCTTCAGTGTACCCCCCCCCCTCCCCCCCTGGTACGTGTAGTGCAAGGTAGTGTAGTAGTGCATAATGTGGCCTAAAAGTGTTGTGGGCCTGTGTATATATTGTCCCAATGCATAGTTACGAGTTCAGTGCGCTGCTCCCTGCTCGTTGGCTCGTCTCGGAAGTCCCTCAGCGCGTTGCTCCAGCCGGTCTCACAGTCTCCAGTCTCGTCCGGTTCCTGCACTGTTGTGGTAAAGATACTCCTTGCTGCATGGGTGGGCTATTGTAGAAATCCAGCGGGTCTGGCCAAGACATGTGGAGGGGAGGCAGGTGTAGTTCTTCTGACAGCTCTTGTAAGTCCTGTGGGGTGCGGATCAGCCATGGGCCTTGCTGGGTAGTGGCTATCAGGCCTGTAGGGAAGGTCCAGCGGTATCGGATTTTCTGTGATACAAGCAATCTGGTAAGTGGTTTCAGTGCTCTGCGATACCCCAAGGTGGCTGGGCATAGGTCTGGGTATAGTTGTAGTTGTCGGCCTTCGAAGTCGATGTCGCCTCTTGTGCGCGCTGCGTGTAAGATGTCTTCTTTCAGGGAGTAGAGTGCCTGGCAGCAGATCACATCTCTAGGCGGTGCTTCTGGTGGACCCCTGGGTCTTAAAGCCCTGTGTGCTCTGATAAAGTCTATGGGAGTCTCTTTGGGGCGACTCAGGAGCTCGTTGAATATGGCCGTGAGTGTACCTTTAAGAAGAGCTGGTGAATCTTCTCCTTCTGGCAGGCCCCTTATTCATAGGTTTTGTCTGCGGCCTCTGTTATCCAGATCTTCTATATGTCTGGCCATTGCTTGCATTTGGGTGTTCTGTTTGGTTTGATTCACAGCATGGGCTGCTTGTGCTGCAGTGAGGGAGTCATGATCTGCTTCAATCTGGGCCATGCGGTCTGCTATGCCCTGGATATCAGCTCTCATCAGCTGTATGTCTGCCCTGATGGAGGTCTGCAGGGCTGAGGTGGCCTGGGTAAGGTCTGCCCGTGTGGGCAGTGCTTGAAGCAGGGCTAGCCATTCCGGTGGAGGGGTTTCCCTGGCTTCATCACGGCCTGGGGAGAGGGAGTGTGGCGTGGAGGCCTCTGATGGCGTGTAGGCCTTGGACTGCGCCTGGGATGGCGGGTCCGGCGCTGCGGCCAAGAACTGCCGCATGGAAGCGGTCTGACTCACCGGGCGGGTCCCCGAGGGTTTGGGGGTGCTCCCCGCCTTGGTGTGCTTCCCCATTCCCGTGTCCGTGGCTTGTTAACGTCGCGTTTTAGAGTGGGGCCGGAGGAGATCGGTCTCTATGCGGCCATTCCGTTCCGCCGCCAGGCCACGCCCCCCCGGTTTTTCATGTTTTAATCTACAGGATTTTAAA
Organism: Pelobates fuscus; assembly: GCF_036172605.1. NCBI lineage: Eukaryota > Metazoa > Chordata > Amphibia > Anura > Pelobatidae > Pelobates > Pelobates fuscus. The sequence goes on from NC_086318.1 coordinate 189,381,532, forward strand.
GCATTGGTATACCCAAGGGTAAAGTGTCATTTTCATTAAGAGTGCTCTCACCATTTTAGTTTTCTCACTGTATGGTATATGTTTTATGTGAATAAGTGACTCACATAGGTGATAGAAGCACCATTGTTTTTAATCTTTTAACTTTATTTTATCTTGTATTTGCACAATTCTTAATCGTAGGTCTTCTGAGAGCTCTTTTGTGCGAGGCATCATTCACATCAGGCAATGCTTCTCGTGAAAAGCAAACCCAGAACTGGTGTGTTTTTTATAGGGCAGCTGTAACCAACACCTCCAATCTCATCTCATTGATTGGACTCCAGTTGACTGACATCTCACTCCAATAAGCTCTCGGAGATGTCATTAGTCTAGGGGTTCACATACTTTTTCCACCTGCACTGTGAATGTTTACATGGTGTGTTCAATAAAAACATGGCAACATTTCATTCTTTGTGTGTTATTAGTTTAAGTAGAGTGTGATTGTCTATTGTTGTGACTTAGAAGATGATCAGATCCCATTTTATGACCAATTTGTGCAGAAATCCATATCCTTCCAAAGGGCTCACATACTTTTTCTTGCAACTGTATAATTTAAACGAGCGGGACATTTCCATGTTAATATACACTGCTGAAAAAAATAAAGGGAACACGTAAACAACACAATGTAACTCCAAGTCAATCACACTTCTGTGAAATCAAACTGTCCACTTAGGAAGCAACACTGAGTGACAATCAATTTCACATGCTGTTGTGCAAATGGGATAGACAACAGATGGAAATTATAGGCAATTAGCAAGACACCCCCAATAAAGGAGTGGTTCTGCAGGTGGTGACCACAGACCACTTCTCAGTTCCTATGCTTCCTGGCTGATGTTTTGGTCACTTTTGAATGCTGGCGGTGCTTTCACTTTAGTGGTAGCATGAGACTGAGTCTACAACCCAAACAAGTGGCTCAGGTAGTGCAGCTCATCCAGGATGGCACATCAATGCGAACTGTGGCAAGAAGGTTTGCTGTGTCTGTCAGCGTAGTGTCCAGAGCATGGAGGCGCTACCAGGAGACAGGCCAGTACATCAGGAGACGTGGAGGAGGCCATAGGAGGGCAGCAACCCAGCAGCAGGACTGCTACCTCCGCCTTTGTGCAAGGAGGAACAGGAGGAGCACTGCCAGAGCCCTGCAAAATGACCTCCAGCAGGCCACAAATGTTAATGTGTCTGCTCAAACGGTCAGAAACAGACTCCATGAGGGTGGTATGAGGGCCAGACGTCCCTAGGTGGGGGTTGTAATTACAGCCCAACACTGCAGGACGTTTGGCATTTGCCAGAGAACACCAGGATTGGCAAATTCGCCACTGGCGCCCTGTGCTGTTCGCAAATGAAAGCAGGCTCACACTGAGCACATGTGAAAGTCTGGAGACGCCGTGGAGAACGTTCTGCTGCCTGCAACATCCTCCAGCATGACCGGTTTGGCAGTAGGTCAGTAATGGTGTGGGGTGGCATTTCTTTGGGGGGGTGGGGGGGCGCACAGCCCTCCATGTGCTCGCCAGAGGTAGCCTGACTGCCATTAGGTACCAAGATGAGATCCTCAGACCCCTTGTGAAACCATATGCTGGTGCGGTTGGCCCTGGGTTTTTTTTTTTTTTTTTGAATTCTTTATTTTTGCAGTGCATATGGTGGTAACATTCAGGCACGTGGTACCCCAAAGGCAATCCGCATGCTAAGTTCAAAACAAAGAGTGATAATGCACTATTTTTATATATATATATCTCAACAGGTTTAAATCATGTTAGTTAGGCATGTTATAGATTATTTGCGTAATATGCTAAAGTAACTATGCATGTTCAGAATAAAACATATGTGTGATAAGACAAGTTAAACTAGCTGTGCCTGAGTTAGCAATACATAGTGGTTCTTACAAGCTAGGTACATGCTATAGTTACCGCTGTCTTAGTAGATTACTTTAGTGAGTAGTGACAATAGCTTAGTCAAAATGCATTTTGTTTTTATATCAGATGTCTTCGCTTTCTATAAGATTGTCCACCCCAGACCCGCTTTGTATCAGCAGGATGAAAGTCCATGACTGCGTATCGAGTTGCGTGGCAGTGTGATGGCAGGGTGGCAGAGCAATAGTTTCCCCGCAATGTACAAGCGATGCAGTCCCGTGCCTGCCTCAGGTGGAGAGATATCTCCGCAGCTATGTTGTGTTCCCCTTATGGTGCCGCTGTCGGCTTCTGCACGGCTGCCTCCTGTCGGAGAGGGTCGTTTAACATGAGGTCGTTGCTGGGCCTCCATCTCCCGCCATGGGTTTATCTTCCGTGGTTGTGCTTGCTAGTTTCTCCGTCACGGTTTAGCTGGTCACTTGGTGGATCTTTGCAGGTACTTGGTGATTTCCCTGCCTCTCATGTCATTCCGCAGTCACTGCGCGGCAGATGTGTCCGCCTTCTTTCACGCTCGGGTGGCTCACCATGCGGTCTCCGCCATCTTCCTTGCGGCCTCCGCTTTTTAGGGAAGCTCAGTCGCAGCCAGGTGTGTTGGTTTTCTGCCTGTTGGCAGGCCCAGGGTGGGGACCGGGATCACCCCCGCCGGCCCAGAGGGGGGAGAACAGGGCCGGACCCCCTTAGTTCTGCACTACACTCTCACCTCCGGTCGGGCAGGATAGCTGGGCAGCGGCCGCCTACCCTGCTCACCGCCCGAGAGGTCTCCATCGTGGGTGACAGAGAACACCCCTCCGAGGGACTAAAACTCTTCGGCAAGCCTCTCCTCGGAGCCAGGGTGGATGCTTGCACTTGGTCGCCGCTGTCGGTCATTGTCCGGTAAGGATAAAGTTAGATTTTTCCATAAAACTGGGACATTTTGCAGGAGCTGCACCATCGTGCGACCGCTCAGCGTGGCGGCCCGGCCCCGCCCCCGGTTGGCCCTGGGTTCCTCCTAATGCAAGACAATGCTAGAGCTCATGTGACTGGAGTGTGTCAGCAGTTCCTGCAAGACGAAGGCATTGATGCTATGGACTGGCCCGCCCGTTCCCCCGACCTGAATCGAATTGAGCACATCTGGGACATCATGTCTCGCTCCATCCACCAACGTCACGTTGCACCACAGACTGTCCAGGAGTTGGCAGATGCTTTAGTCCAGGTCTGGGAGGAGATCCCTCAGGAGACCATCCGCCACCTCATCAGGAGCAAGCACAGGCGTTGTAGGGAGGTCATACAGGCACGTGGAGACCACACACACTACTGAGCCTCATTTTGACTTGTTTTAAGGACATTACATCAAAGTTGGATCAGCCTGTAGTGTGTTTTTCCACTTTAAATTTGAGTGTGACTCCAAATCAGGACCTCCATGGGTTGAAAAATGTGACTTCCATTTTTTTTATTTTTGTGTGATTTTGTTGTCAGCATATTCAACTATGTAAAGAACATGGTATTTAAGAATATTTAATTAATTCAGATCTATGATGTGTTATTTTTGTGTTCCCTTTATTTTTTTGAGCAGTGTAGATTAATTTCTTATTTTCAAATGTAGCAGATCTATATACATCTAATAATGCTTAATAGTGCATTATATATTGTTGCTTCTAAGGACCAGATTGTGATTAGCACTTAGATATCTTTTGTTAATTTAATAATTGTTTTACTGCTCTTTCAATAAACTAAGCCATGATGTCGTCATTTACAGAGATCGGTTTAGTTCTCCCGAAGAATGTGATGAAAGTGGGAGGAAGCCTTTTGTGAACATGCCTAACAAGGTAATTATCACTTTGATATGATCTCACAGAAGCTATTTGTAAAATCTCTCAATACTGCAGGGTGTTCATTGTGTTTTCCTTTCATTGTGTTTTCCAAGACATGTCCATTTGGTAGAGTCCCTATACATCTGATTACTTCCCCAGTCTCCCCATCAAAACAAGAAGCTTCCCCTGTTGTTAAAAAGTAAGTGTTTATAATTAAGATGTGCATGAGTATGTGGGCAGCTGTCGGTGTAGTGGAGCATATGTTTAAGAATCGGTAATGAAACACATACATTTTACGTGTCATAACCTTAATAACCACATCCCCACTGTCGTTTTAATCACTAGTTGATGTTCTAAACTCTTACCTTGTTAAACTATTTTTTCCTGACCTATGGTGGCAGTACACTGTGGATGTACTCTTCCCATGGGACAAGCATCTGAAATTAAAATAAAAGTTCCTCCCCAATAGGTATAAGACATCGACCTGCCATGGACCCTCTGTTCTCTTTCTTGTTCCATCAGGAACAAACTGCATCTGTATTCTTGCGGTGAGGCACATGGGTTGCTACCTGGGGGATAGCCTCCCGGGTGGAGACCTGAGTGGCCTGTGTTCATCCTGCACAGTTACGGAGCAGGTATGTGTAGTTAGCTTTATGCCGAGTCACCGGCAAAGCAAGTAGGTCGTCTCAAGCGGCAGCAAATCACTGCCCGAGCGAGACACATGCGCACAGCGGTGGAACGCAGACCCGGGAGGTGATGCACTCCACTGGAGTTCCGACAGCGCTAGTGCGCATGCACGGCCGAAATTCCCAGAAATGGCACTAAATTTTAAAAATTGGTGCATATTTAAGCTGTGCAGATTCTACTGACCGCATCGATGCTAGCCAGGAATGATCTCCCGTGTCACCAGTCCCACATGGGTCAGAGGTTTTAGAGGTGAGATGTTTTCAGTCTCAAATCTTTAAGATCTCTGTGTCTATTCGATTTGGCTTATATTTATACAGTTTTGTAATTTCTTTATGTATTGCAGTTATGTCTAGTCCTGTCTCTCCAGATATTATGGATAAAGACAAAGTGCCTGCTCCTGTTCCTTAAAAAGCTAATTATATATCGAAACATCTGAGTTGTAGCGAATGTTCCACACCACTACCAGATGGTACAAAAAGGAACATCTGCAATCCGTGTTCGTCCTTATCACTGGAAAAGTTCAAGCAACAGGACATGAAGTAATTTTTATCTTGTTTCAAGACAATCTGACCCAAACATTTAAGTCATTCAGAGATACCACTAAGTCAAATGTTACAGCACCCGTTAAAGCTACAGCTAAACAGAGGCAAAAACGGAAGAGATCTTCTTCTAGATCAGAACTGTCTTCACGCAAATGTTCTATGTCTTCCTATTTGGAAACTTCCAGCGATTCTTCTATGACAGAAGTCGGTTTCCCACATGAAGAATTAAGAAAGTTTATTAAGGAAGTTAATGTTGCCTTCCCTGAAGAAGTATCAGAAAAAGCAAGTAAGCTCAACAGCAGATTTTGGAGCTTATGTACAGGGATTGGAAATACCCAGAGTGGCAAACTCACCTTTTCAAGTGAGTTTGCCACAAGTTCCTGGAGGAGCCTGCTTGCCAGCCTCCTGCCCACAGATTATGGACCTTGTAAAAAAAAAAAAAGTCTCAGTTCGTGTATTTGAACTTTATGGTTCGGGAACCAAACAGCCGCACAAACCGGAGACCACCCTGGTGCTTGTTAAGCCTAATTGATACTTTGTGACAATTTCCACCTCAGTGTTCTAAGTGTTCGTCTGGGTGGCCGCAATTCCTATGGACGACCACGAGGTGGTGGCCATCTTGTTTGCATGAACACAGGCAGCAGTGTTTGGTCGTCGAGTTCATGGAACTATTTTCGGACACTGAAACTCCCCGAACACTGCTGGACTTGAATGATGGCCTGTGTTCGGTTTTATAACACTTAGGAAGACACAGTTAGGTGAAAACGTTCTCATGAACAAGGGGATGAAGCTCCAGGGTAAGACTATTGACTATGTTCAGTAGTTTGTTCGTTTTTAAACTACCGAACTAGACCGACGGCAAGCCCTGACTCTCTGGAACCGGTTTGGGCATGGGGCCATGTGTGCAGCCAGTCAAATTATGACTTCCAGGAAATTCTTGAAAATCTGAACCGATCTGGGTGATTTTTGGATATGTTGGTCACCCAGATCAGGGCTATCAGGGGATGTTACTTTTGTTCTTTTGGGGTGTGTTTTTTTTTTTTATGCCTGGAGATAAATGTTTTGTACAGTACTTGACTCAATTATCTCCCAAGCACAGGGGAAGGATTGTCTTGTTTTGTATGGGAGTGTCCTGGACCTGAGAGCCAATGTAATCGTGTGTATGTTTTTACTGTAGTCTACTTTCAGGTCCAGGGGGGGGAGTGCCCCTTGCACAGGGGCCTGCATATAAGGCCAGTTGTTGCTACCATTAAACTTATTCCAGCTTGTACTCCCAGAACTGTGTGTCATCTGGTTACTGGGAGGGGAAAGGGCTAATCACTGTTCCAGCGTGGAGGATTCATCGGATACCTGGAAGCCCAGATGCAAGAACTTCCAGTACAAGAACCGTTAAGTCACTAATATCTTTTTAAAAAGGAGATTTTATGGCAACGTTGGATTTGAAAGATGCCTACCTGCACATACCTATGGACGTACGATCAAGAAAGTATCTGCGATTCGCCGTGAGAAAGAGTTGTAAGGTTCATCACTTTCAATTCAAAGCCCTTCCATTCGGTCTTGCCTGCTCCCAGGATTTTTACAAAGGTTCTAACGCCTATCACAGCGTTCCTAAGGGAACAAGGAATCGGTTATTCCGTACTTGGACGACTAGTTCATAAAGGCAAGTTCCAGAGACACTCTAGAGACGGATGTGGCTTAAACCCTCAAAATCCTAGAAGAACATATAAACCTAGAAAAGTCTCATCTGCATCCTACAAAGTCAATTCAGTTTCTGGATTTCTTAATCAAGTCAGTCACTCTTGCTATCCACCTGACTGCAGAATAAAGAAGCTGATAAAAGAACTCCAGAGAGAACCAAAATATTCTGTGAGAAGTCCGCTACTCTAATAAGAGGGATAGACTACTTAAGCAGGTCAAGATGGTCTCTAACTCCTTTCATTTTTTTTTTTTTAATCAGTTGGTAGAAATGTTCGGTCTACCTGTCATAGATCTTATGGCGAAAAGGTTGAATGCAAAGGTGCAAGCATTTGCCTCCCTCTTCAAGGCAGACATGCCTTTGGTTCTGGATGGGCTGTCATTCAAGTGGGACTTCAGCCTGGCATACATTTTTCCCCGGTAAGCCTAATTCCAAGAATTCTGCAATAGGTGAAAACATAATAGACAATGGTACTGGCCATAATCTCATACTGGCCGAATCGGAGCTGGTTCCCGGTTTTAATGACTATGGTTTTTGAAGTACTGGGGACTTCCGGTTTCAACAGAGCTCCTGGAGAACAAAAGGGATTCCAGGTAGAGATATTAAAGATGTTCAAATTGACTGCTTGGCTGCTGCACGGCTAATCCTGCATAACATGGGGCATTAAGAAAGAGAGATTCAAGATACTGCTGAATTCCACCAGAAAATCTATCTCTATCTACTTGAAGATTTGGACGAAATTTCTATATTGGTGCATCTCTTATCAAGAACTTTTCCTTCTACTGATACAATCCTGCATTTTCTACAAGACTGTCTTCGAGAGGGTCTTAATATAACTACCCTTAAGTTCAAGTTTCTGCTTTGAGCCACTTTTTGGTAAAGAACTTGGCTTCTAATCTGCTTGTTAGATTTTTTGATATTTTTTTTTTTTTATATATATATATTTTTTTTTTTTAACCCCTTAAGGACCAAACTTCTGGAATAAAAGGGAATCATGACGTGTCAGACATGTCGTGTGTCCTTAAGGGGTTAAAGGCTGTCAGGCTCATTAGGCCTCCAACAAAATTGTTTTTCTCTCTTGTTTTTGAAGCCTCAATGTACCCAGCCTTTCGAACCTTTGAAAAAAACTTTCTTAAAGGGACACTATAGTCACCTGAACAACTTTAACTTAATGAAGCAGTTTAGGTGTATAGAACATGCCCCTGCAGCCTCACTGCTCAATCCTCTGCCATTTAGGAGTTAAATCCCTTTGTTTATGAACCCTAGTCACACCTCCCTGCATGTGACTTGCACAGCCTTCCATAAACACTTCCTGTAAAGAGAGCCCTATTTAGGCTTTCTTTATTGCAAGTTCTGTTTAATTAAGATTTCCTTCTCCCATGCTATGTTAATAGCTTGCTAGACCCTGCAAGAGCCTCCTGTATGTGATTAAAGTTCAATTTAGAGATTGAGATACAATTATTTAAGGTAAATTACATCTGTTTGAAAGTGAAACCAGTTTTTTTTTTCATGCAGGCTCTGTCAATCATAGCCAGGGGAGGTGTGGCTAGGGCTGCATAAACAGAAACAAAGTGATTTAACTCCTAAATGACAGTGAATTGAGCAGTGAAATTGCAGGGGAGTGATCTATACACTAAAACTGCTTTATTTAACTAAAGTAATTTAGGTGACTATAGTGTTCCTTTAAAGCTCTTCTCTGTCAAAACAGCTTTGTTCTGGTAAGATGGCTCGTGGACACTATTAAATTGGCTTATTCTTCCTCAAATTTGCCTTTGCCTACCTCCTTGAAAGCTCATTCTACAAGAGCCACGGCTACTTCCTGGGCCGAAAAAGCTCAAGCTTCACCTGAAGATATCTGCAGAGCTGCTACATGGTCTTCGTTCAACAGTATTTTTTTTTGCAGTATTCAGTCTCTGATGTTTTATTGGGACGTACTTAGGGTCCATGGCAGGTCGGTGTCTTATACCTTTTGGGTCAAGATGGCTCGTGTTAGGAACTTTTTATGTTAATTTTAATTTCAGATGCTTGTACCATGGGAAGAGTACATCCCTAGTGTACTGCCACCATATTAAGGAATTTATGGTGAGTAAAATTGAAGTTTTATCTTTAGGAAGAGTGATTTTACTTGCGCTACAAGAGGTTTAAGAACTAAAAGTAATCCAAAAAGAAGTTTGGGCACACCAAGGCTCATAAGTAGGCACATTTATTTGGACTAAGCTACTTTGTCTTTATTTGGACTAAGCTACTTTGTCTTATGTTTTAAAAAGAAATAGATTAGAAATTAAGAAAATAACTGATTTTAAGAGACAAATAATAAGAGAATTAAGTTTGAGCTACTTTTAACCCAAAAGTGGTACACCAGGGCTCGACAAATCCCAGGCCGCCATGGCAACTCGAAATTTTGCTCTGGAGTCTGGGATGTCATTACTTTAGTTAAGGCGTTCCCCTGAGGGGGCATTGAAGCTGGCTGCAGTGGGAAAATTAGAGCCGGCCGCCATGGTGATCATGGAGACGGCAGGCTGAGGCAGCAAGGAGATGGGGAGCGAAAGAGCAGTTATCTACTTGCAGCTTCTCTCTGCTCCCTCGCGCACTGTTAAATGATGTGTGCCTCTCTCTGTCGGGGGTGGGGGGGCTATGGGGGTGTGTGCCTCTCTGTCGAGTAGCGTTTACAACAGAAACCATGCATTATTGTAAAATATTTCACATAATGACAGTAAATGAACAATGGGTGAAAAACCCAATAAATAGAGAGAAATAAGAGGGAGGAAATTGGAGGTAAAGGAAAGAATTGGCAGAAGGGACTCTATTTTAATATTGTTGGATAAACTTTTCAAATGTTTTTTAAATATTAAAATATCAAATACATTGCGTACAAAGAATATACAAAAATCAAAATATTACAAAATTGAACATGAATGATTATGGGAAAAATATTTTAAAGTTTATTCAAGTATTAAATAATTAAAAAAAAAAAATATCCAACAATTTTAAATTGAGGGCTTTTTTTAAGGAAAACTACTATGGGAAGAATTCTGGCCATGGATCCATATTAAGGATTTTTAAAACCCCAACAGTGTGCTATTTTCAATCCGATTTGTATAAAAATTTTAAGTAATGCTTATGTTTTGTTTTACTGCAGACACACATTTGATTCCATGCGTGTACCTGTCTTGCCATCCTTGTCAAAGACAAAATATGTGGGAGAGGACGATGCGCTCAACTCTCTTAATAAGGTTAGAAATGTGAACTTCCCTGGAAAATTGTTTGTAAAATCTTGTCATAAAATGTTTTCCAAAGCTGCATTAAAAATAGTGACTAGATTTCTATTTATTAATACATGTTTTGGCAGAATTTGATGTTACATGCAATGTAAAGGACAGGATTGAATTTCATGCAGCTCTCCAGCAAATGTTTTTCCTGAAGGACCCTCTGGGTACTATAACAACTACAGCACTCTGTGGATGTTAAGATGCCAGGGGTTCCCCTGGCATCATCAGATTGTAATCTCTCAAAACATTAATGAATGATTTGACACGTCTCGCTATATCGTGAGACTCCAGTCTTTCTGGTCTGTTTTGGTCTTATAAAGTAGAAGTTCATGCTGCTGCATTACCATGCCAACTCATACTAGTTTTAAAGGAATACTCTTCAATTAAACATTTTATATAGATTCCCTTGGTAAATTTAGATACAAACCCCTCCCTTTAGACTTTCTTGATTAAAGGTGATTTTTGTTCACCTCATTTAAAGCTCATGTCAAGGTGGTCATTAGTAATTATAGTATTCAGTTATTGAACTATACTGCCATAAACACAAGAATCTAAGTACCATAATGGCAATATGAGTGGGACTTTAATTCTATTATATAATATTTTACTATTATGTATGTTACACAATATTATTTGTTCAGGAAATTCGTGCAAACATTGAACGGTCTCTAGGATTAAATCCATTAATGACCAGAGCTCTTTTGAGATGCAATGTGTGCCATGCATTCATTCTACCACAATGTCACACTTTGTCTGTCACCCATACATATTGTACATCTTTTTCTAGAGGAAAAGTAGGATTTGTGTAGCACTGAGCCAAGAAGCACCCCCAGTGGCCATCTGAGGTGTCCCTGGGGCAGTTTTTGCATGAAAATGCCTGCATACAATGATTATACTCACCAGAACTACATTAAGCTGTAGTTCTGGTGAATATAGTGTCCCTTTAAGCTGTTGAGATCAGTTGCAGTGATTACAATAGCTATGTGCAGCTTTCATGACTATAGCAGAGCTGGGGATTTTGTTTTTAAATTTGCCATTTTAGCTTAGATGCGTTTTAACCAATGAAATAATATATTTTCATTAAAATAGCTTTTTATTTTCATCTAGCTGACAAACAATAACAGCCCTCCATATGTGCAGCCACCGAAAGAATACAGCTTAGAGATGAAATCCTCTTCATCTTTAATATTGAACAGAAATGACTCAAACCAGACTGTGAAAAGAAAGGAAGGTAAATGTATTTATTTATATGTTTGCTACTAGTATTATTTATAGTGTATTTATAGGTGTGAGTGCTTTTGAGTTTCTTTCTTCCCATTAATCACTGCATTTACCCCTAGATTTAAAGTCTATTTTTTTTGCTTGTTTGTTTTTCAATACCTTTTTTATACCTTTATCAAAGTAGTATAAGAATAAATACATTTTTCTGTGCAAGATCTTTAAAAAAATAAAAACATATACAGTATTAAAAATATTTTGTGAAAAATAAAAAAAAGTCCACTTTGAAATACAAGTGTGTTTATACTACAGTCCCAATACATAAATGCACCACTAATGATTTCCAATGTTTTCAGTTATCTGCATAATAAAAAAGATAATACAGTGTTAGATTTTAAACTACATTTAATGCTATTTGTGCCACAGAGTTGACAGATGATACGATTAGTCAGTTCATTTCTCAAGAAGATAAACAAGCTGAACCATACACCATCCCTAAACTTAACAGAAAGCAATCGGATCCTTTCAAACCAGGAGGTGTTGAATCTGAATGGAAGTGGAAAGTTCCTGAGACACCTAGTGATATATTTCAACATGAGGTAATTTAGGATTATCCAGTATTGGGATTTTTTGTTAAACATAATCTGAAAAAGAGCTCCAGTAATTGTATGAACATTGGTTGGGATAAATATTTATCATTATTAAAGGGTTTTTCCAAACACCATGACCACTTCAGTGTTCTGTATGTGCAGCATTTAGCTTCAAAACGCTGTGCATATGGAGTTTAACCCCTTAGGTCAGGCTTCCCCAAACTGCGGCCCTCCAAATGTTGCTGAACCACAACTCCCATGATTCTATGAATGAAATGGCTAGGCTGAGAATCATGGGAGTTGTAAGAGTGTGCAGGAGTTATGACTCCACCTCTGATGTCTTGGAGCATCAGTAATTAAGAAACCGAAAAAGAGCCCTGGTCTATTGCCAATATCTCTAAGGGTGCATCATTAGCCAGCCCAGAACAAGAGTTCCAAGCTAGATAATATCAATTTTGTGCCAATATTTTTGTACAAAGTTCCATTCATTGGCTCAGAGTGGTCAGCTAGTGCTCTCTAGCCTATAAATGGCAACTGGATCACCTTCTGGATTTAGCAGGTAAGAGGGCAATCCATTGTTTGCCCCAAGTGAGCTGTAGTGGTTATGAAGAAAAATGACTTAATGAAGCAGTTTTGGTATATAGATCATGCCCCTACAGTCTTGGTGCTCAATCCTCTGCCATTTCAAGGGTTAAATCATTTTGTTAATGCAGCCCTAGTCATACCTCCTTGTTTGTGACTTGCAGAGGCTTCGTAAGAACTTCCTTTAACCCCTTAAGGACACGTGACGTGTCATGATTCCCTTTTATTCCAGAAGTTTGGTCCTTAAGGGGTTAAAGGAATCTAGATACTTTCAGCTCTAATAGCCTTCTAGAACCTGCAGGAGCCTTGTGTGTGTGTGTGTGTAAGCTACAATTTACAGAGATAAAAACTTCTTAAGAAACATCTGTTTGATAAAAAAAAAAATGGCAAAGAATTGAACTGGTAGACTACAGCGTCATGATCTATACACCCAAACTGCTTTATGAAGCCAGCGTTGTTTTGATGCCTGTAGCATCAGCATCCCTTTAAGCCTGCATATCTCTCAAACATTTGTTGGTGCTTTTTTTTTTTTTTTTTTTTTGTAGGGTAAACGAATGAGTATTGAGCCAGGCTTAGCCAGAAGAGTATCTCCACCTGGTTTAGCAATAAAGAAGCATGATCCAGTCTTTGTTTGTGCAACTCCAGTCAGCAAACCACAAGACGATTACATGAACTGGTAAATTTTTAGTAGTTTACTTCTTGTAGAAATTTAACACACTTTCGGATCGTGTTTTTCAAATGTCATTGTGTTATTCATCACCCACATATTGCCAGTATTTCTACATGATCGATCATAAAGCAGTATGTAAGTGGACAGGTTTAAAATGAACGAGCAATTACAGGTATGTTGTAAAGGAAAAGCTATCAAAGGCTGTTATAGAGGGAGAGTAGATGAAGCTTTTGGAAAAGAGGGGTATGATGCAGTGTTAATTTTGGTGGCAAATTTCAGTTTTAGTCATAGTTTTTGCACTAAAACGCCATTTTAGTCGTATTTTGGCCAACCGAATTGTTTTAGTAGACTAAATCTCCAGTAGATTTTAGTAGACTAAATCTCCAGTAGATTTTTTTTTTTTTTTTGTCAATCTTTCTTTTATTAAAGGCATTTAAGATAGGGTACATAAGAGAAATCGGGGGAAATGTACGAGTGATTTACAGTGTAGGGTTGATACATCAATCAGCATAATTAAGTTACATTTCCAGAATTACGATGCCTCATTTTTTAAAAATAAATTTTGTCGTTAAACTTTAGTTTGAAAATACAAGCTATGGATCCGAGAATCCGATTAGTAACAAGTTGAATTATTAACACAGCAAGAAGTAACGTGTTAGCTAGTTGCGACTAGGGGTTCATAAGTTTGGTCTATATATGCCTATGGGTCTGGCCTGCCAACAACAAAAGAAACAAGTGAAGATCCTTTACCAGCTAAAACATTGCAGCACATAAGAGACTAAAGTGTTAAAGATTAGTGTCGCCATAGGTTTGACATAGCTGTTATACCTGGTTGTTTAAACAATTTGTGTCTATACGATTATTCAGTTATAAAACATGCTAAGTATACTAGGTTAGCAATTATATGTAACAGGTGCAGTCGTGGTATTTATCTAGCATTGCTTGGTAGTGATCCGGTTAACATAAAGGTCTAAAGCATAGGGTTAACACAAAACAAGTGAAACATAGATAAAACGTATCATGAGTGTCTGCCAGGTAACTTGCATGGAGACATAGGAAAAAAAAAAAAAAGAATCAAAAGGGTCTCTACGATATTAGCAGGGCTGTGGGCTTCTCCGTGAGTCAGTCCATGGTGTGTTAGCCGATGCCTGTTCTGGAGGCGTTGAGCCTGCTTAGGACGGAGGTCAGGCCATGCTGGTGGTATCTCCAATTGGCATCCGCTGTCCCTTACGGGGCTCTTTGGTTGACTGCATCCCGACCGGCTGTTGTGGTGTGGCTGCTCCCGCTCAAATCCTCCCAGCCCGGGTTGTTGCGGGAAGCACTCCCCTATGTCCTCGGGTCCCGATGCCATACGTGGTGGGACTGTGTGCCCTCCGGAACCTCGCTCTCCCGAGGCCCCTTTGGGTGTGTGGACGGTGGGTCGAATTACGTTCCGGTATGCTTCCCTGCCCAGAAGGAGATTCGGTGCTCCGAGCGGTGAAAAGGGATCGCTGTCGGGTAAGCTGGGGTGGGATGTGTCGTTTGCCCTGTGTACGCTGTGGTCGTTTCGCAGCGGCCATTTTGTGCTCTCCTCGTGGCTGCGGTAGTGAGTGGGTTCCATGTTTGATTTTGGCATGTATCTGCAGGCGTCGTTCTAGTTTGCGCCAGAATGCTTTGAAAATTTCGTCTAGCCGTGCTGCGTAGTCAGCTTGGTCGATGAGGCTTGTTATGTGGTTTCTCCGTGCTCTCCCCGGGTTGCTTGAGTGCTATTATAGCAGCAGTCTCAGGGGCACTTCAGAACCGTTGGGTTGCAGGCTGTGTTGTGCGGGTAATCTTCCCCAGCGAGGACCGGGATATCCCCTGCTGTTCCAGAGGGGGGGGGGGGGGGGGAAGTAGCTGGGCCTTGTTGGTTGCTCGCGTGTGAGCGGGTCCCGTGCCGGGAGATCGGCCGCCTCCCCCAGGCTTCAGGCTCCCCTTTGGATTAGGCCGCATGGCCGGTTCAGGTAGTTTCTCTGAGTTTCGGTGCGGGACAGATGTCATTCTGTTCCCTGTGTGGTCCTGTGTTGCTCTCCGTGCACCGTGTGCCGCTGGCATGAATATTTCGTTCAAGGTTAGCATTTCTGTGCCCGCTGGTGCAGGAGAGCACGACCGGCCATCTTGGCTGTCAGGCCCTGCCCCCTCTCCAATAGATTTTAGTAGACTAAATCTCCAGTAGACTTTAGTAGACTCAACTAAAATCTAAAGGTTTTAGTTAAAGCTTCTATCTGACTCTTTTGCCCCTTCCCCAGACCATCTTTCTCTCTCTCCCAAGCCCTGGTCTGTCTCCATTTGGCCCTTCCAGAGCCCCTCTGTCAGTGTTAAAGGAACACTATAGGGTCAGGAACACAAACATGTATTCTTGACCCTATAGAGTTTAAAACCACCATCTAGCCCACCTGCTCCTCCCCCCCATTGCCTCCTTAAATATAATAAAATCTTGTATTGTAAGTCTGCAGCTGCTGACTCTGCCCCTGCTTGGTTGACATAATCAGAAGTGATTCTCTGATCCAATCACAATGCTTGCCTATAGGATTGGCTTAGACTGTCAAGGAGGCATATCAGAGGAAGCACAAGCCACACAGCCCTGGCCAATGAGCATTTCCTCATAGAGATACATTGAATCAATGCATCTCTATGAGGAAAGGTCAGTGTCTGTGTGCAGAGGGTGGATACACTGAATGACAGTGCTGTACACTGTGCAGCACTGCCCCAGGAAGCGTCTCTATTAGTGTTCTGAGGAGTGGCCAGTGAGGTTATCACTAGGCTGTAATGTAAACAATGCATTTTCTCTGAAAAGACAATTTACTGCAAAATGCCTGAAGGGAATGGTTCTAGTAACCAGAACAAATTCAATAAGCTGTAGTTGTTCTGGTGACAAGATTTTCTCTCCAATTTTGGCTGCAATTTTCAATTTAATTTTAGTCAGTCTTTTGACTCAAATACCAGTTTAGTTTGTCATAGTTTAGTCATCTGAATTTTTTTAGTTTGTCGACTTAATCTCACAATTTAGTCTACTAAAATTTGACTAAACTTGATTAACACTGGTATGATAGGAAGACTGGAGGAGAAATATGTATCTAAGATTGGAATAGAGGCTGGTGGAGAATAAAAGATTTGAATGGTTGTGAGGAAATTATTTGTAGGCGCATTTCTTATTTATTTTGAGCTAGACGGGCATTGACATGGGGGTGGGGTGAATGACTAGAAAAAATGGAGGAGGTGCAAGATTGGAGAATCTGATATAGAAAGAGGAGGGAATTGAATATTTATGGCTTAGGGGGAAGAGAAGATCATTAAATTGCATTTTAATCCGTTTGAAGACCAGATACATACCTCAGATTAAAAGGGCACAGAAGGGAACTGAAGCCAGTAAGGTATTTCTTAGTGCTACTCTATCATTCAGTAGAGCATATTTAACAAGTACCAAATGCTCTGCTTTGTCATGTGACACACAAAGTAGTTTATATTTTGGTATGGGTGGGTTAAACTATATTGGGAGATTTATTATGACAAACATTGGGAAAGGATTTTTGGTTCTTGGGGGACCACTATGCTAGTCGACATAATTTTGTTCTTACTCAACTGTTTGATGAAACACAGAAAAGGAAAGGAAACCTAAAGCACTAACCCTTGTTATGGTTTTATACAGCTTTAGAACACCTGTTGTGAAAAATCCCTTTCCACCAATGCCTCCATTGTCCACTCCATGTAACAACCCTTCAAGCTACCAACAGCCTCAAACCCCAGCAAATGCCTTCCTGCCACCTGCTTGTTATCCGGTAATACATCAGTGTTTTGTGTTGTGTGTTTTGTTTTTTTGTTGTTTGTTTTTTAAATAATATATCTACCTGTCTTCTAATATAAAAATGTCTCACCAATATATTGCTTCTCTGTTAGGTCTCCACACCTCTTGCTTCAAATGACTATATTGTAGTTAAAGGGCGACCTTATACAATTCTCAAACAGATTGGAACAGGTGGCTCTAGTAAGGTAAAGAAATGTTAACTAAAAAGTGAACAGATGTTTTTTTTTGTTTTGGTTTTTTTTTGGAGGGGGAGGGGGAGGGTGTACTGCTTTTCAATGTGTAAATATTCTGTATAAGCTAGCCTATGTAATATACCACAATTGAATAATTTAATATTTTGCATATATTTAGAGAAGTGTTTTCATGATAACAAAATTGCATATTCCATCACTGAAGATGTACTGTCTGTCAGTGGCCAGTCTTTTTTTTTTTTTTGTGTGTGAATGCTACACCTTTTATAAGGCAAGCTCTTACAAAAACATTACATTGCAGAGTTAGACATGCTTTTGGTGACTGGACATTGTCATAAATGATTGTGGTTTTATCTTTTATAGTGCTACTTTTGTAAATAGTAAGTATAATTTATTGCAGGTGTTTCAAGTAATGGATGAAAAGAAGCACTTATATGCAATTAAATATGTGAACCTCCATGAAGCCGACCAACAGACAATTGAGAGCTACCAAAATGAAATATCTCATTTAAACAGACTTCAACAACACTGTGATAAGATTATCCGCCTTTATGACTAGTACGTAACAAACATTCCTTGTATTCTAAGGCTACTAAATGATGGTGGGGATGGGGAGGTTTTTGGATTCGTTTTCCTGTTGGTTTCGTTCAGGAAGGAAGAAATTCGACAATTGTAAAACTCTGCAAGCCTAAATGTGCATCTAAATTGCTGGATTGGTGAATACAATTCATATTTGATCAGAATTGTTCATTTGAGTCTTACATTTAGGCCATTTTATATGCAATCTATCATTTTGGGGATGCTTCAATTTAAGGCTAATTCAGATTATAGTTAATATCCTAAACTTCATCTGAAATTAAACTTCCAGTTAGACTTGTTCCTTTGTGAATTATTTACTAATTATTTAAGTTAAATTCTATTTGATCACAATTTCTGTTCCTTGTAGTGAAATCACACAGCGACATATCTACATGGTAATGGAGTGTGGAAATATAGATCTGAACTCATGGCTGAGGAAGAAAAAAACTATTGATCCATGGGAAAGGAAAAGCTACTGGAAAAATATGCTAGAAGCTGTCCATACAATACATCAGCATGGTATGTGTATCTACATGGTGTGTAGAGATTCCGTGTTTTTTCAAAATGAATTATAGAAATATAGATTACCCACCTAACTAAATACACTTGCTTTGGCTGAAATAGTAACTGATTTGTTGTGCAATTATTCTCCTTACCTGGGTCACATGCACAGGACACCAGTGATACAAAAAAACGAAATGTGGGGGGCGTGGCTTGGACGTCGACCGGGATGGAAGCATAATCTGAACGCTCCGCTCCACCGGTCCCTATAAGCCCTAATAATAAGCCGATTTTTGCACTAATGGGACGGAACCGATGGGGTGAACCCACCAAAACCCCCAGAGGTTCCCAAACGAGTCAATCGCAAGGTCCGATGGACGAATTCCTGCACACACGAGGTGAGGCCTCCGGATCCAAGATGGCGCCTGCTCCCTCCACACCCGGAGCCTCTACGGCCTCTACACTGGACGGCATAGGAGAAGAACTCCGCACAATAGCGGCCTCAATGGCCATGAAAGCAGACATGCTGGTGCTTACAACCACCATTCAGGATGCCCTACGAGCTGAAATGGCTGGACTCCGGGCTGAGGTGACCGCACAGGTCAACCGGGTGCAGGAACTGGAACAATCCCACGAGGCCCACAATGTCAGACTGGTGTCCACTGATATGGCACTAGCCAGACAGGGAAACTTACTCCTACAACTTCGGAGATCCGTAGAGGACTTTGATAACCGCGGGCGCCGCTGTAATATCAGGGTGCGCGGCATGCCAGAAGCGGAGGGAGAGGAGGACGTTGAAACCACACTGACAGCCCTTTTCCGCCTGATTGTGCCAGGCGACGCTCAACTGGAATACCGTTATGACAGAGCACATAGGGCCCTGAGGCCCCGCTCCGTGGAGGACGGCCCACGGGACATAGTATGCTGCCTACACTCATTTGCGGTAAACACCATCATGAAGGCTGCTAGAGAACGGCCTACTTGGGAATACCGTGGGGCACGCATCTCACTATATAACGACCTATCACCGGTCACTCTGGAGGCCAGGAGAGCCCTGAAGCCTGTCACCTCACTTCTCAGGGAACGCAATGTCCCATATAAATGGGGCTTCCCGTTTGCCCTCTCAGCGCGGCATCAGAACGGCTGGGCCACGATCCGCTGGCCGGACGGAATCCCCAGGTTCCTAGATGAATTAGGCCTGCCGCCTGTACAGATACCGGACTGGGTCCTGGGACCATTGGATGCATGCCAGAGACCCCAACGCGCACCCCGTCGCCGTAGAGGAAGGTCGCCTCCACCAGGGCCCCCACCTCACCGCCGGGATGATCAAGGTCGCCTCCACCAGGGCCCCCACCTCACCGCCGGGATGATCAAGACTAGCAGCCGCAACTCCGAGGACGCTGAACCGCCGGAGTAGAACTACCCTTGAGACCGGAGACCCCTTGAACTTAACTTGGTAAAGCTGAAGTCCTTGGGCCACCAGGCCGTCTCCGGTAAGATACCCTATCCGCCTACCCATATAATTGCTCGGAGGGGGTTGAGATTCAGATACATGTCACCCGGGAGGGCTGTATGGACACCCGCAACAATATATTGCTTAGACTGCCCACAGAATTAAAGTACCTACATCCGAAACACTCTACCATGGGAGTGATATTGGGACTTGCCCCTCCCTACCTTACAGATCGATGTGACCTGCCCTTGGCTAACTCCTTACCCCTGGCTGACTCTGTTTGCCCCTGAAGCTGCTGCCGGAGTAGGCCGGGATTACCATGGGGGCACCTAGACAACACCTGGGGTGGTGGGGCGGAGGGGGCGGAGGGACTCGAACTGTGATCTTAAGGGACCCCCCCCCCTTATTGCAACCCGCACAAAAAACCCATGCTGGGACTCTCCCGACGACAACACATGAGCTGTTCGCTTCGCTGGGATATTGGGACGTGATATCCCCCCCCCCCCCATTCTGATAAGTATTCCCGGCTGTATAATGCACAGAATGATTAAGATGACATCGTGCCTACTGTACTGTTGATATGTGCTTAACGGATGTGAATTACGGTATCTCTGATATGCATATTGAATTTTGCGGGAGAGCAGAGTTAGGAATAGGGACGGGGTGGGATTGGTTAGGGTACGGGACAAAGGCGAGGAGTGGCAAGGGGAGTAGAGAGTATTGATAACGTTCCTCCTGACGTAGACATTAACATGTACAGTGACAAATATTCTAATAACGCATTGATGGGAATGGTGTTAGGACTCTATTACACTTGTTGCGGGGAAATGCCCCACGCCCGAGGGTCTCATGGAGTGCTACCGAAGACATATCCATACTCGGACAGAGACATGGCAAATAGATAAGGGGTTTGGGAACTGACAACTGTGGCGAAACCAACTTTGCCACTGTGAACTGGAGAAGCCTGGTTGCTCGCCTGCTTCCTTTGGACCAGACGTTAAAAAGCGTATTTTCCCTGCAGAAAGGCTTATTCGTGCCTTTTCTGCTGGGGTGTTAGGTAGATTTCATCTACCGAACAAACTACCGTACGAGGGACCACCTAGGAGATAAAGTGTGCCGTCAATTAACCGCCAGAAGCTGCGGTTAACCGCAGCTTAATTGATGCACGCTGGGTGGCCTTTGTTCGTTTGCCGACCACGAGGCAGCGGCCATTTTAATCGTGCGAAAGACCAGCGGTGTTCGGCGAGGATTCTATGGAACTATAAACGGACACTTAATTGCACGAACACCGCTGAGCCGTCCGTCGCCTGGTTCCTAATCGTACAAGATTAACCGAACACCGGAATTCGGTATTTCTATGTGAACTGTGGTAACCCAGATAGCTATGCCATGGAGCCTATTCGTGTGATTAAAGACTTTGGCTCCATGGCAATTAAACTGTATTCGTGTGGTCTGGGTGCCATTCACCTAATAATGTGCACCCAGACCTGAGCTATCTGGGGATATGTTACATGTCTGTGTTTAATGTATTAAAAGTACCTTTATATATTTTAAAGCATTAGCTGTTTTTAGGTCCCCACATGTGTAATGGAGTCTTGTCTTTGTTCTGGGAGATAATTGGATTACTTCTACAATTATCTCCAGGGCAGAAGGGAGGAAGCCATGATGCATTGTGAGAAGGTTTACTGCTCTGTGTCTGTAATTGGTTTATGTCTGTCCTTTGTTACAGTCTTCCATTTGGTCCCCTAGGGGAGTGTCCACCAGGTGGGAGACCTGCATAAATACTGGGCAGGTAGCCCTGAGTAAATGAGTTCCTGCTTAACCCTGAAGCTGAAGTGTTGTCTCATTCTTGGGGGGAATTTGACTGTATGCCGACTGCCAGGAGTGTAAGCTGTGCGTATTGCTTTTCCTGTTCGGCTGCTTCCAGGGTTCGTGTGTCTGCTGTTAGAGTGTTGGTGAATCCGTGCAGTTTGGGAGTTCGGGGAATTGGTGCTTATAGTAGCTGCTGGTCTATATAAAGGGGATTATCGCCTAAACGGGTTTTATTCCCTTTTATGCTGAAACGGTCCGCAACAACAACTAACGACGCTAGACGGACGACCCAACTCTCTACTTTTCCCGGACAGATACTCTGTAGCTATGGCTGTTTCGAGGGGCCATCCCGGGGGATGGGGAATGGGGGGGATAGGCTGGCGGGAACAGCTCAAGAGGGCGGGAGGTAATGGCTGTGTTTGCTTGTTGCTTCATGTTTATATTGTTTAGACTTAATTTCTGGTTTAATGTCTGTTTCTTCTAATACTACATCACTTAATGCTCGTTTGTACCCACTATGACCATACACACTTGGGCTGGGACATGGTTGGAGCGGGATATCTTGACATCTACACTCACTTCGAAAACTACGTTATCTATCCTAGTTCAGACTACGACCACAGCTCTACACTATCACCTGCGTGAACTTCTCAGCGGAGCCACAGGCTGGTTCACCCACCGATCTGGTTATCGGGGTGACCCCTGGTCACTCCTGCTGAGACGCATGTGACCCTCCTTTTTAGGAGACTTTGGGACACTCCTCTCCCCTCACCCCACGGGGGACACTGCCCAAGGGTGAGACCCACACGGCCCACCCTTATTTTAACTCATCCCCGACACCGATCCCACACCTACACATCTTCCGCACACACATACTCACACTTACTCTCACACACACCCCCCTCGGCCGCGGTGCACGCTCAGGTCTAAGACAAACAACGGAAGGCAACTACCATACGGACGTTTGACCACAGTCTGTGCCTAACTAAACTTCCCTGCGCATAGCTACACATAGAACTACGGGACACAGACGGGAAGTCACACCTAGTGATAGAAGGGTAAACACCTCTACTTTCCACTGCCAGCCCATAACGCTGCGAGGACACCCCCTTTACTAGCCCACGCGCTTGACCACGAGAGGCCCAATGGCATAAAACCGCACTCCCCTGCCCGTCATGACCCTCAACTGCAGAGGCTTAAATTATCCAGAACGCCGCTCACACCTACTGAGACACCTCCGCCGCAAACACATATCAATAGCGATGCTGCATGAAACACATTTCAGGGACGACGCAGCTCCCAAACGACGTAATGCCCACTTACTGCAACAACCACCCGACGACTCGAAGGGCGGGAGTAGCGATTTTAATCGCTGCGGAATTAGGATTCCGAGAGCTGGATAAACTAACTGATGATCAGGGCCGCTTCCTCTTCTTGAAGGGTACAATAGCCGACAGGATTTATACTCTGGCTACCATATATGTCCCCAATTCCAACAAAGCACAATTTCTGCGAGGGACGTTGCGTAAGCTACACGGATTTGCGGAGGGAGCTTTGATAGTGGGGGGGAGACTTCAACGCCCCATTGGACCCTATAATGGATTCCTCCACCGGCCACAGTTGTCTCTCACAATCCCGCATAAGATCTATCCGCAAAGCACTAGAGGAATTGTCGTTAGTGGACTGCTGGAGGGCACTCCATCCTGTCGATAGGGATTATACGTACTATTCGGTGCTCCACGACCGATACTCCCGGATAGACTATGTGCTCATCAGACAGGAGGGACTGTCCCGCCTACGAACAGCGACCATTGAATCCGCAACATGGTCGGATCACGGTCCGGTTCGGATAGAGTTAGAATCTCCACTGTTTAAACTGGCAGCATGGACATGGCGTCTAAATCAAACCTTACTTCAGGACCCGGCTGTGAAAGAGGAAATTTCCCAAACGTTAGAAACATACTTCACGGAAAATGGAACGGAGGAGATGTCGCCGGTAACTGTATGGGAAGCGCATAAGTGTCCTGCGCGGAACTCTTATCAGCCTCGCAACCCGCGAGAGGAAAGAGGCAACCCGCATGATGGCGGACTTATACGACACCATTAAAAGCCTGGAACTCCAGCACAAACGCTCCCAACTCACAGAGACATACGGTAAGTTGATGGAAGCCAGAAGCAATTTAACAGCCCTCATTACGAAACGATACCACCGTTCAATCCAACGTTTGAAAAACTTTTTCTACACCCACGTGAACAAAGGGGGGAAATTTCTTGCCCGCCTTTTAAAGGGTGATACACCGCGTACGCAAGTACGAAAATTGCGCTTATCGTCAGGCAAAGTCTCCCCATTCCCGGAAGACATTCCCCTCTCCCCTCTCCCCTCTCTCTCCCTCTCTCTCTCCCTCTCTCTCTCCCTCTCTCTCTCCCTCTCTCCCTCTCTCTCTCCCTCTCTCTCCCTCTCTCTCTCCCCCTCTCTCTCTCCCCCTCTCTCTCTCCCCCTCTCTCTCTCCCCCTCTCTCTCTCCCCCTCTCTCTCTCCCCCTCTCTCTCCCCCTCTCTCTCCCCCTCTCTCTCCCCCCCTCTCTCTCCCCCTCTCTCTCCCCCTCTCTCCCCCTCTCTCTCCCCCTCTCTCTCCCCCTCTCTCTCCCCCTCTCTCTCCCCCTCTCTCTCCCCCCCTCTCTCTCTCCCCCTCTCTCTCTCCCCCTCTCTCTCTCCCTCTCTCTCTCCCCCTCTCTCTCCCCCTCTCTCTCCCCCCTCTCTCTCTCCCCCTCTCTCTCTCCCCTCTCTCCCCCCCTCTCTCTCTCCCCCTCTCTCTCTCCCCTCCTCTCTCCCCCCCTCTCTCCCCCCCTCTCTCCCCCCCTCTCTCCCCCCCTCTCTCCCCCCCTCTCCCCCTCTCTCTCCCCCTCTCTCTCCCCCTCTCTCTCCCCCTCTCTCTCCCCCTCTCTCTCTCTCTTCTCCCCTCTCCTCCTCTCTTCTCTCTCTTCTCCCCTCTCCTCCTCTCTTCTCTCTCTTCTCTCTCTTCTCCCCTCTCTGTAGGTTAGATTAGTTGTGCTATTTTTATATACCGTATATACTCGAGTATAAGCCGAGTTTTTCAGCACATTTTTTGTGCTGAAAAACCCCAACTCGGCTTATACTCGAGTCAATTGTCTGTATTATGGCAATTTGCATTGCCATAATACAGACTGGGGGCTGTGGGGGCTGCAGAGAGATGTTACTTACCTTTCCTGCAGCTCCTGTCAGCTCTCTCCTCCTCCGCCGGTCCGTTCAGCTCTTCTGTCAGCTCACAGTGTAAATCTCGCGAGAGATTTACACTGGGAGCTGACCGAGGTGCTGAACGGACCGGCGGAGGAGGAGAGAGCTAACAGGAGCTGCAGGAAAGGTAAGTAACATCTCTCTGCAGCTCCCACAGCCCCCTCCTACACAGTGCCCATCCACTGGACCACCAGGGAAGGAGAGCCCCCCTCCCTGGCCAGCTAGCAAGCAGGGAGGGGGGACGAAAAAATGTGTATATATAGCAATAATAATAAAAAAATAAAAATAATAAAATAAAAATAATAAATAAAAAATTATAATAAAATAAAGAAATAATAATAATAAAAAAATGTAATGAAACAAAAAAATATTAAAATAATAATTAAAAAATAAAAATGGCCACCCCCCACCAAGGCTCTGCATCACACTCTGCATTACACACACACATACACACACACTGCATTCATACACACACACTGCATTCATGCACACACACTGCACTCATACACACACACACACTGCACTCATACACACACACTGCACTCATACACACACACTGCATTCATACACACACACTGCACTCATACACACAGCATTCTCATACACACACACTGCACTCATACACACAGCATTCACACACACACACTGCACTCATACACACACTGCACTCATACACACACTGCACTCATACACACACTGCACTCACACACACACTGCACTCACACACACACTGCACTCACACACACACTGCACTCACACACACACTGCACTCACACACACACTGCACTCACACACACACTGCACTCACACACACACTGCACTCACACACACACTGCACTCACACACACACTGCACTCACACACACACTGCACTCACACACACACTGCACTCACACACACACTGCACTCACACACACACTGCACTCATATACACACACTGCACTCATATACACACACTGCATTCATACACACACACTGCATTCATACACACACACTGCATTCTCATACACACACACTGCATTCTCATACACACACACTGCATTCTCATACACACACACTGCATTCTCATACACACACACTGCATTCTCATACACACACACTGCATTCTCATACACACACACTGCATTCTCATACACACACACTGCATTCTCATACACACACACTGCATTCATTATACACACACACTGCATTCATTATATACACACTCTGTAAATAAATATTCAATTAATATAATTTTTTAAGGATCTAATTTTATTTAGAAATTTACCAGCAGCTGCTGCATTTCCCACCCTAGTCTTATACTCGAGTCAATAAGTTTTCCCAGTTTTTTGGGGTAAAATTAGGGGCCTCGGCTTATATTCGGGTCGGCTTATACTCGAGTATATACGGTAATCCTTATTCTTCTTTAACAAAATCAATAATTTTAGAAAGTAATCCACCATTATTGCTCATCCAGCCAAACTTATCATTTTTTTTGTCACATCAATATTTTGATGTAACAATTTCCTAGGACTGTTCCTGTGTCTATAAAGTTAGCAATACTACATAAAGTCACTTCCGGGTTTGTTAAAATACTGTAGACCCTGTGAAGAAAGGAGATTTGCAAGAAATGTAAATATATATATATATATATATATATGATTGATTTGTTAGTGTAATACATTATGTCTGTATTATAATGTCATTTTATATGTAAGGAAAAAATGGTTCACCTCTAGTCTGGAATGTCTCCCTTTAAACCAGCACTTTCTGTGGACTTTACAGAATTAGCAAAGTCTACTGACAGTGACATTGATGCTGGGTATCCGGGGGCGGGTGGGTTGCAGGTTAAAGTGAGATTCATTTATCTTGGCTGCGCCAAAAATGATCTGGTTATCTTCCTCCAGAGTGTCCTCTTGGCATCAGGAGCCACGTCACTGCAGTAGTCTTGTATGTGCAATAGTACAGCATTGAGGTTTACTTTTTCGGTAGGGGGGGATGACTGTGTCGCTTCAAATCGAGCAAACACTCACTGAATGGTTTAATGTATTTAATATAAAATTTGGACATTAATGGATTCCTGCTGGTGGAAAAGAGTTGCAAAACGATACTATTGATTAAAACAATCCTACTGATATGAATAGAATGTTTTTTTAAGTGAACATTGCCAGTCTGATATAAAGTAACATGATATCTTTATTTCCTAGGTATTGTTCACAGTGACTTGAAGCCTGCAAACTTTATTATTGTTGATGGAATGCTAAAGCTAATAGATTTTGGCATTGCAAACCAAATCCAGCCAGATGTAACCAGCATTGTTAAAGATTCACAGGTAATGTGTGTTTTTGTTTTTTGTTTTTTTAATAGCGATTTATCATTGTTGTGGTCTTGTTGTATTTAGACAATAGTAGGATGTCCTCGCTTGCAAATTCATTGATTTTAATTTTAAAATAATCTTTTATGTCTCCATGGACAGCTGCTTGCCCCTTACTTATGGGTTTTATATTGTGTTTGGGAGCACAGTAGCTGACCCTTTCTTGTTTGTAGGCCAAGGTTTTATGAAAGCTGTATCAGTCTTCATTTAAATCAGTGGTTCTCAAACCGGTCCTCATGGCCCACCAACAATCCAGGATTTATCTATTTCCTTTTTTTTATTCCAATGGAGATGCTGGCAAAACCTAAAATGTTGCTTGGTCGTGAGGGCTTTGTATGTGGTCCACTAATTTAAAGGAACACTTGAAACACAGCACCCTGTAGTGGTTATGCTGCCCGAAGTGATATTGCATCACTCAATTATCTGCAGTCAAGCTGTTTTAGAATGGTGTGACTTCTTGCATGGATCTGCCGGGCGCTGTTCCAACTCTTCCACTACTACTGCTCAGAGCGTTTACGGCTCTTCATAGCTTGTAGTGGAGGTGGGGAGTAGCACCCAGCGGACATTTGGTCCAATTGTTCTAAAACAGTGTTCTTACAATGGAGTGGCATATGGGCACTCCTAGCACCATAACCACTACAGTGTGCTGTAGTCCTAGTACTTAGATGATTGCTTTATATTTAGACTGCCACAGCTACTGTTTGCTGTAGTTGTTATGGTGTTTGGAGTATTCCTTTAACTAGACTAGTTTATTAGTCTAATTGCTTTAGCTGTACGGCCTATCTACAACTTAGTACAAATGCATACTCCTCCAGTAATGCCTACTCCCGCTACATCCCATATTAAGATGCATGAATAATGCATGTTACCCTGTAAGACCTAAATTGTCCTGATCCTTTGTACAGTGCACACAGTTTGCCTCCTATATCTTACACCCAGCTGCCCATTCATCTAATTTTTCACCTCTTTGGCCTTCATCCATGTCCACTTGTTATCATTTAACTCACTTTAGTCTATGTCAATGAAACTTAATAGATTGTTATATTTTGTTTTATTTCTTGCTTTAGGTAGGCACAATAAATTATATGCCACCAGAGGCAATTAAGGATACCACATCATATGGAGAAAATGGAAGGCCCAGATCTAAGGTATTTTCTTTATGGTGTTTCCTTTTTATTTCCTTAAAGCGGCACTGTCATGGCCGCATCCCGTTGTTTTTTAACCCCGACTCCACTACATCTAAACCTCCCCCCCCATATTACCTTTTTAAAAATCTTTATTTTGTGCCCGGACCTAGGTCCTAGGCGCGCCATCTTTGTGTGGGCAGATCAAGGCCCTGTGGGACACGTCATCAAAATTCCCGCGCATGCTTAGTTAAACACCGGGGCATTCGCTATTGTTGAAAATTCGGACGGGAATTTCGTCCATTCATTCGTCAGAAAGACGAATAAATAGAAATGTCAGACAAACGCCGAATATCTGTATTCGTTTTTCATTTAGTTTATTACAAGGAGGGAGCTACCGGCGTGCAGCTCCCTCCTTGTAATATGTAAAGATAGAAGCGGCTGGCAGCTGTGCTTCCTGCCACTTCCTAAGCACCCATGTCCTCCCTCACTCTATGGGGGTTAATATGACCCCAATATTAGCATAAGGGAGATTAAAATCTCCGGAATGCCCCTATTAGCGGCTACCTGATAGGTAAATAGTGAGCCTTACAGATAACCAATCACAGCACTCTTATTATTTGGCTTAAACCAACCAATCAGGGCACTCTGAGTCAAATTGCAGGATGTGGGAAGGATTTTTAAACTTTCCTTCCTTCACTGGGTGAAGATGGATTTATTTATTTTTATTCGCCAGGATTTTTTGTTTTATAAGTTCGACGTGTATTATGGCTTTTGGTCTGAAAAGGTGGTTTTGGAAAAATACATCAAATGGTTATTTTTTTTATTTATTTTTTACTTTTTCATTTAGAGCCCCCATCTCCCGCTCATGGGTGGGGCTAGAGGGGACAATAGCTTCCCCCCCATTTTCATTTAGGGCACCCACCTGCTGCGGCCAAGGGGAGGGGCTAACTATAGGTCCCTCATTTTTTATTTAGGGCCCCCACCTGCTGCTCATTCATGTTATTTTTTTTACAACAGTGAACAGCCACAGGCTGCTCACTCTTTACTAGACATGTCCCTACTCGCGATATAGCGACTAGGGCAGATTAATTACTAATACAAAGTAATCTTGGTATTTCAGCCTCTTGGTAGATAGCTCCCTAATACCATGGGAATTAGGGAGCTATCTACTAAGCGGCTGCAAGATGTAGCCGCAGCACGGATCGAATTTTCATTAATTCGAATGAAATTCCGAACAGACTTAAAAGTACCGAATATCGTCCTAACATGAATGAACAAACTGGTCTCATTCTGTTAGGGTAATATTCGGTTGTTTTGCCAGCGTTCTGTCTAAATGACAGGGCGTTCGGAAATAATGAAAGTAGGCATCGCAAGATCACGGAGGAAAGGTGAGACTTGCAGGAAATTGCTCGGACCACAGAAATTGGAGCACACTTTGCTGCACCGCTGGTCAAGTGTAGGAAAAATACATAAGACAAAATAGTCCCTACTTTGTCTTATGTTTTAAAGAAAACTAGAGCAGATAGGAAGAAATGACGAACGGATCCTGAGAGGAAGAGAAGAAGCGATTAGGGAAAGGTAAATTCGGCATGATAGTGCCGCTTTAATGGGGAAATTAACTCCATACTATTCTGTAATGTGTTATATAGATAATGTATAATTAAACCTGGATGGCTGTGAACAGTGGGCTAACAAGCCCCCATCAATTTCAGCCAATTATTACGATCCCTGTTGGATGAAACTCAAGAGTGTTAAGCCAGTATGGCCCTTGTTGGATGAAATCCATATTGGTTAAGCCAGTTACCTCCCTGCATCTAGAAGAGAGACATAAACTTGTAGTTGGATTTTCTTAGCAATGTAAAGATTGGAAAACGTAATTGTAGCTACAAAAGTATGGTAACGTTACAAATGGGTTGCCATTATCATTATTCCATCTTCCATGCTAGGTCGGGTTAAAATGTGTTTTATACTATTTGAAAGGCTTCTTTCATATGGTAAATACTATTCCATTTTGAATAACTTTGCTGATTATTTTCAAAGTCACTTCTCTAGAAATTACTCATGTGCAAAAAATATTGACAATCACCTATAATCTTTAACTTAATTTTTTTCTTTTTCTTTAAATGTATATTAAATATTTAGTAAATAATTATCACAAGTCAGTCCAGACACAGCAATGGGAGGGCCTTATTGGAAATGAATAGGAGAATTTGGGGTAAAACTATTCTCTTCTCTGTATGCCTTCTTTATATTGACTGCCAGGTGAAAAGGACAGAGCTTATAACAATGACTGACAGAAAGCTGAGATAAAGGTGCCTAGTTGTAGGATAGAGCATTGCATTTTCACAGTGCAGAAGCACACACTTGTTAACTATAGATAAGTAAACAAAAAATTCCAGGCAATGATTTAATAAAATCAAATGTCAGTTTTGCTTTGTTTGCAATTGTATTTTACTTTGTTGGAAGTTTAAGACGTATTTCAAGTAAATCTACTCATCTTCATATTTTATTGCAGCTCTATAGGTGTACAATTTTTTTTAACCTCCTTTTTCATCTTCTCTCTTCTATGAATATGTATGCATTGCAGATTTTGGTAATGTTTTGGGTGTCCTTTGTCCCTTAGTGTCTGCCCTTTGCATATAATTCCTTTTGGCATGCAGTCATCAGTCTGCAGAATGTCCACAACGCATTCTCACTTTTGACTTCTGCAAGCAGTTTGACTCTTTAATTCTGTTCTTGCCAACCCTGCCTTTAGGTATTTTGCTGTAGTTCTTTTAATTTGCCATACGGTGGAGTACTCAGGTGTATAATAAATAGGAAAGCTCTGTGTAACTTATTACTGGGGTTGTAATACCATTGGATAGCAGAGTAAGGGACAAGGGCCATGATCTGGACATGAAATCTAGACTGTCATCACACAAGTCATAATGTGCAATACTTCATAAACGTGTATTAACCATTGGATTCTTGGAAGAAATAATGCATTTGTTTGCTGTCAATTGTGACTTTACTAATGTACCCACAAATGATATAGGAGTATTTCACTGTATGTATTGTACATGTAAGTCTTTCGCAAAAAATCAAATTGGAGCAAAAAATAAAGTTCTCCAAATCCGCTATGCTTTGCATTTGACTACTTTGGACTTAAATTTTAAATTCTCTTTAAAATCTCACTGTACTGAATGACCCTAGAGCTATATTGTAGGATTTCATTCCTTTCTCAGACTATGCTTTTTATTATTTAATGACTAGAGAAGGTTCGTTACATGATTCACTGCTCCTCTTGTTTCTTTTCTTTATGACCATCTCTTTTTACGATCTATGACTTGTTTATATCAAGCACACTTTGCTTTATGCACTTTTTATATACCAATACTGTTAGTTTTGTTTCCATAGCAGTGACCTGGGTGAAAGTGTGCCTGTGTAACATACTTGTACAATATATATATATTTTTTTCTTTCATCTTTTGTAGGGAAATATAAATGGCATTGAAATCCTTATCTCAATGACTGTTATAGTCATTGCATGACATACCGTAATTTTGTTGTCAAATAGATTACATTGGTTTTTTTTATATTGTTTTTCCGATGGTCGAAATATTCACAAATATCTTTTTTATGTTAAATACCCATATAAACGTTTATAGCTTTCTTTCCGCATGTTTAATTTGACTGACTAATAAGTCTTCCTGTCTACCCCTTAGTCCTGCAATGTAAAACATAACATTTTAGAGAAATTGCAATGCTTTGCAGTACTAAGACTGCCTCTAGTGGCTCTCTACCAGACCACAACAAGAAGTCCTTCCTGGAGTTTCACAGTTTGACTCCTTGAAATGACACTGAATGTTCTCTCACTCTCTATGAAGATATCCCGTGTCAAGGAAAGCACCATAGGAAACAAATTACGTTAGTTTTATTTTTTTCCTATTTTGGCATTATAAGACCAGAGTTAAAGGGAGCAGCATTCTTCTCTTGGGGACAAGAAAGTGATATTGATGTATGTATTTAGTTATTTGCTGACAATATTTCAGGCACATGTGCAGATTATATGAATACCAACCTGAACTTGGCTTTGTTATCCACATATTTTTTTTTTTAGACGTTAATACATTTATTAATTCACACTGTAACGGATCACCTGGCACCCCGACTGGGTATCTCCGTTGAAGGATGCTCCTAGCGCTTCCTGAGGGCTCCAAGCACTCTAGCCGACACCATAACCACCGTAGTAGACTCCTTCAGAGAGCAAGACAGAAACAATCTCTTACAAGAGCTTAGCAATCTCTTGTAGCAGATTCCCCTAATAAGAGACGGCACTCCAAATTGAGGGTGAAGTAGAACTGACTGTACTGGCACATACAGCCTCTTTTATTCAGATTCTACAAACATAGTACTGCCCACAGGGTTTTGAAATACAACCAATCAATCCGTACAATACACACCGACACTCCCACACAAAATCCTCCCGTCTGGCTGTGATATGATTATCGAACACAATGGTTAATATAATTATCACAGGCAGAGAAATACAGTATTATAAAACATATCACAGGGACCCCAAAACATATAATAACCCCATAAATATATCCTCGGAACCAGGGGATATAGGTGAGCCACATATCCAAAATTCACCCAGATCCGTTCAGTAGTTTGGAAGATACGGTTTAATGCAGATTCAGCAGAACATATACAGGCTATATGAAAAATAATTACTGTTAAATGTGTCCCCTGTTCTATAGTTTAAAACTACTGCATGATGTCTTTGTGCACCATATACCGGCGAGATGGCACCGTGTAGAAAAGTGTCTGTGAGCTAAAATGGCCACCATCCATTGTTCTCACCATGTGCCTCTGATACATGAAATGATGGCCACCCAGTAACTCCACAGTATGTCTCCAGATGGTTCTTAAAGGGCATAATAAAATACAATATGCCCAAATCAGTTCCTAGTAGGGCAATACATCCCAGGGCCATAGTCGCAGGGCAGGAGGCTGGCAAACAGGCCCCTCCAAAAACCAGTGGCGTGGTCACTTTCGCCACACACACACTTAGTGCTAAAGTATTCAGATTTTTTTTTTTACCAACTTTTTATATTGCTAAATTACCAGTGGCAAGTACTATTACTTTCTCATCCAAGATGGCAGCCAGAAATAGAAAAGATTAGAAATAATAGTGGCAACACCAGAATTGAAAGACAACTATTACCTCAAAACGTTATGTCCTTTTATCATGTTTTGAAAGCACATAGATTATTTTTCATACACTTCACTTTAAAAACAAACAAAAACTGTTTCTATAGTCTTTTCTGCTTCTGTGCAAGGAGTGAAATGTAGAAGATTATAAAGGCTGACCATTTTCAAACACTATTCAGCCCAAGGTCCATGTATATGGCTGAAGCATCATATGTCATATACTAAACGAACACTATAGGGTCAGGAACACAAACATGTATTCCTGACCATTTTAGATGGCTTACCATCTCCCCTACCCCTTAGTCACCTTAAAAGTAATTAAAACTTACCTTATTTACAGCGCTGTGCGGGTCTGCCGGCACTGGCCCACCTCTATACACCTCCTTTGTGACATCATAATTGCCAATGTTTAGCCAATTCAATCCGTTCCCATCCGGAAAGCATTGGATTGGCTAAAATCGGCAAGAAAGTGGGTTGGGGCAGGGCCAAACATCATTTTGGCCAATAAGCACCTCCTCAGAGAGATGCATTGAATCAATGCATTTCTATGAGGAAAATTCAGCGTGGAGATGCTAAACGGCAGTGCTGCCTACTGTGCAGCACTGCCCCAGGAAGCACCTCCAGTGGCCATATATGCTCTGAAAAGGCAGTGTTGACATGAAAATGCCTACAAGCAATGATTATAGTCACCAGAACAAATACAATAAGATTTAGTTGTTCTGGTAACTATAGTGTCACTTAAAAGTAGGCAAGAGGTTTATTTTTTTGGAGGGGGGGGGTTCTTATCACAATTGGAATAGAAAAGATGGCTGTAATTGCAAACACCCTGAAATTACATGCATTAGGAATGGTAGGCGATACCACCTATAATGTCAAAAGTGTAGTGAAATTAATTGCAGTCTGTAAATTTGCTGGCAGTTTATAATGGTTCCAGTGGCGGGTGCAATTTACCAGCAAAAGTTCTCAAAGCTCCATTTAGAGGGCGGAGTTGTTGATGAAAGGACCACTATAGTGCCCTGAGGGTGCCCCCACCCTCAGGGTCCCCCTCCCGCGGGGGTCGAAGGGGTTAAACTTACCTCTTTCTCCAGCGCCGGGCGGGGGACTCTCCTCGGCTGAATGCGCATGCGCGGCGGAGCCGCGCGCATTCAGCCAGTCCATAGGAAAGCATTCACAATGATTTCCTATGGACGCTGGCGTCTTCTCACTGTGAAAATCACAGTGAGAAGCGCCTCTAGCGGCTGTCAATGAGACAGCCACTAGAGGCTGGATTAACCCTATTATAAACATAGCAGTTTCTCTGAAACTGCTATGTTTATAGAAAAAAGGGTTAATCCTAGCTGGACCTGGCACCCAGACCGCTTCATTGAGCTGAAGTGGTCTGGGTGCCTATAGTGGTTCTTTAAAGAATGTCTTTGAGGTCCAAATGATTTTCCATGTATTCTGAATTGAAAACTGCCTGTCTTGGTTGGGATTTGAGAAAGTAGTTCTGATTGCAACACTTACAGCCTTAAAGAACAGTAGCTTCACATAATTAGCAGTAGCATCCAAAAAGTGAACACAGATTTTATATTACCATTTCTAATTTTCTATTTTTTCTTTTTTTTTTTTTCTTCTTTTTTTGAAGTAAATCTGACTGCTTTGTTATAATTTGCTGCAATGTAACTGACAGTTTAGTCATGCATTTGTGTTGTCAATGGCTAAAATTATGTCATTTTTGTTTCCTTAGCACTTATTATGTTTTTTTTTGTTTTTTTTTTAAATTAAAGAGGTAAATATTGCTTTAATTGGTTTTGAAGAAACACTTTCATATTAACCATTTCCTTCTTGATTTAGATAAGCCCCAAAGGTGATGTCTGGTCTTTGGGGTGTATATTGTACTGTATGACATATGGGAAGACTCCATTTCAGCATATTACTAACCAAATCACTAAACTACATGCAATTTTGGACCCAAGTTATAAGATAGAAATACCTGATATTCAAGAGAGAGACCTTCAAGATGTCCTTAGAGTAAGTTTTTGGTTTGGTTTTTTTTTCTTTTGTATATAAGCTTTATTGGTGCACATATTGTTTCCAAATTCCATGTAATATTTATAATGTAAAATAGTCATATACTTTGAACTGTGAACTACAGGTTGTTTTTTGGGGATTTTTTGTAAAGCTTTTGTAATTTATATTACGATTTGTTTCTATTCCTAGAAATGTTTATTGCGGAATCCTAAGGAACGTATTTCTGTTGCTGAACTCTTAGTCCATCCGTATGTTCAACTGCCAGGTATGTAAATACATCTTGTTTTTTTCTGGAAATGAGCCTGCTGGTTAAAAAGAGGAAAATCTTACCAGTCTGGGAAATGAAGTCCACTTATGTTTAAACAGCTAGAAAACCAATTGTTTCCCACTGATATTGCTATCCTACTAGCGCATCGTATAGGTCGATGAATCTGGGCACCTTTTATCTCATTTAAAAACCGGGTGGGACTCCATCGATGTATGGACTCTCACAGTCAACAAGCAACAGTCTGCTAAAATTGCTTACAGATGGTTCTATGAATCTACACACATACTTGCCACATACTAATGTTGATATGTCTTGGTTGTAATGCCTACATTTCTATTGTATTGCATATTTCATTGTGGTGTCTGACCTTGAAATAAATAAAGAATAAAAAAAAAAGAAAACAAATTGTTCCTAATCACTCAACAAACAAACCATAGACACTTTTTTTTTTTCTCTGTATGCATGTACATTCATTCCCAGGTAATTGCTTATCTGTCTTTGCTGATTAAATTAGCCATGTAGTAACTAGCATAGGGCAAACTGAAGTAATGTCTCACAATATAGAGATTTTGATGAGACATGTATTGTGGTTTAATATCTCTGCAATAAATGAACCGACCTTTTCCAAGGCTTTACTTTGATTTAAAGGATCCCTTCATATGGCTGCTGACTATGTGTTTTACAGATGAGAAAGTTCAGAAAGGTGCCAATGAGGAAATGAAACGGATACTTGGAGAACTAATTGGTCTGAACTCCCCTAATTCCATATCTAGAGCAGCAAGGGTGAGTGCCTTCTCTTCAATGTGCTAATATTACTTATGGTACATAATCACATATTATACATGAAGCACAAATTACTAAATCTGAAATTTTATTTAGACAAATTGACATACTTAATTGTATTAAATAACTGGCCCGGAAATAGGTTTGCAAAGTTATTTTCCTAAAATTGCTTCAAAATTGTATTTTGGTAAATAAGGAAATCAGGTGAAGTAAGACTTTTCAATTATATATATATATATATATATATATATATATATATATATATATATATATATATATATATATATACACATATATATATATATATATATATTTTAGAATTTCCTTTTTGCATCCAGTAAAAAAAAAAAAAAAAATAATAAAAAATATATATATATATTTTTTTTTTACTATGTGCAAAAAGGAAATTCTACAAAAAATAGCACATAATATACAAAAGGTGTCATGCACTTAAGTATGTTGGGTATTTTCATTATTGCATATTCAATCAAAACCCCAGTTTAACTGAATAAATAAACTTACACTTTGCGTCTTTTCTTTTAGCAATTGTATGATCAGTGCAACAGCGGAACGGGCCTTGATTTATCTTCATTTGGAAAACAGGCCAACCAAAACTCGTGGACTATGAAGTGATGTATTGTAGTTTCACAGTCCTAATCCTAGGACCCTGATAACCTGCCATGCCATGTATTATCTTAGTTGCATTATTGTTTTATAATTGTTTATAGTGTTCAAATGTGTATAAACACAAAGTAAATTACTTCTAGCAGTTTTGTAAATACTATTTTCTGTGTCTGTAAATATTTGTCTTCAGATTTCCAAGATTTTTCATTTGTTTAAATGGAAAGGGTTACTTATCACTCTAAATGTTCACCTACTGAGCAATGCTGACAGAAATAATCTGTTGTGGAAGTGACATAATCATATGCAACTAGAAAAGGGGTTTGTTTATGACTGTTCCCTCAGTGACACAGATCTATGGATGTTTTTCAACCTTTTTTTGTAGTTAATGCTTGTTAAACCTGCACATGAATCAGGAGGCCAAAGGTTCATAGGCCGCAAATAATTTAAAATGTACCCACAAAGGTATTTCGATTCTTTGGTTTGTATCTTTTATTCCGTTGGCAAAAGGATCTTTTACGGATATAATCATATTAAAGAATGAATGGAGTTAAAATACTGCTAGTCTAATGTCACATTCAAGCCTTCTATGATTATTTGTGGCAGATGGATGAAAACGCATTAGACATGATACAGAACATTTAAAGAATCGTGAGTTTTCCATTAACAATTAGACAGCAGTTTTTTATTCAACTACATGAGAAGTTTAATGTAGGGGTTCCATCCACAATAAATAGACCTCCTACTGAATACCACAAGTCGGACAGGACTGCAGAAGCATCAAGCGCAATAATTTACTCTTAAAGGGAGACAATAGTGTTGGCTATATTATTATTATTATTATTTTATTTTTTATAATCAAAATTGGTTGTAAACTTAGATTGGAGCTTTTCATTTTAATTATTTTGTGGGTTCTTCACAGTTCAAATAGATACAAATTATAAAACGGATGGAATAATTTTCATGACTTGGCTTATACCATTCAGGGACATAGTTAAGCATGTTAATAAACTATGGCTAAAAAAGAGATTGCAGCCATACCATTTCATTACAGCAGTGATCAGCTGACAGTCGTAGCCAAAGTTCCACATCACTGCTCAGACTAATGAGGAAGTAGCAGCATGGACAGAATCAACCATATCAAATAAAGTAATTGACCAGCTTTACTAATAATCTTATTTTTAACCATAGCTATTTATGCACTTCAATAACACAGTGGTGTTTATTCGGTGTTAAATCAAATTGTGAAATTTAGGCAAAAATGGCAGATCTGTTTTTTTTTTTTTTTCTCAATCCATTTTGCAGTTCAGCTTTCTGTTCACGGAAATTCAGTGTTTAGTGAATAAACCTCACCAAGCTTGACTTCCCATTTCATAGCTCTTACAGTTCTTTGTTTTTGTCTTTTACTTATACTGTGAGCAATGCAACACAAATACCATTACATGTCCCTGTAATGTATGATATCAACATTTAACTAAATGTATTGTCTTTATTCATTAGATGATAAATTGTGGTGCATGTTGACCTATTGGCCTGGTATTTGGACCAAAGTTACCAAGATACTTTCCAACTCTAGCTCTTGAGCCAAACTTCTGCATGTTGGCTGCCACTTCAGTGCAGTGAATAAGTCCAATCTTTCTAGTCTTACAAGCAAAGTTGTATATAAATGTGAAGAATGTTTGGAGACTTGTT
Source organism: Pelobates fuscus (assembly GCF_036172605.1). Taxonomy (NCBI): domain Eukaryota; kingdom Metazoa; phylum Chordata; class Amphibia; order Anura; family Pelobatidae; genus Pelobates; species Pelobates fuscus. The sequence continues at coordinate 189,420,169 of NC_086318.1, forward strand.
TTAGATTTAAAGGGACACTCCAGGCACCCAGACCATGCAAGTGTAATTGTTGCAGTTTTTTTATAAACTGCTATAATTACCTTGCAGGGTTAACTACACCTCTAGTGGCTGTTTACTAGACAGCCACTAGAGGGCACTTCCTGGTTTCTAGCACAGGAAACCTGTGCTAGAGCGTCGCTGGACGTCCTCACACTGTGTGAGGACCTCGAGCGTCGCTCATTTCCCCATAGGAAAGCATTGAAATTAGGCCTCCCCGGCTGGTGGGCGGGGATCAGTCTCGCCCACCGGCCGACGCAATCACTAGGAGGAGGAAGAAGCAGCGACGAGGGACATCGTCGCTGCCTCTGGTAAGTTACTGAAGGGGTTATCACCCCTTCAGCAACTGGGGATTGGGGGGTGGGAGGGAGAGGGGACCTGCAGTGCCAGAAAAACGGTTTGTTTTCCTGGCACTGGAGTTTCCCTTTATACTATATTGTAAGGAATAGTATACTTACTCTTTGGTTATAACGGCAGTAAGACTGGCAAAGCATTATGGGAGTTCTACTGCTGAAGATCTAACATTTGGCCATGCCCAACTTAAAAGTATTACTAGTTGTTCCAAAGATGCTACCCAACGCACAAGTTTTATTTTTGTTTCACTTGTTTTTGGGAGGGGGGGGGGGAGGGGGGTAGCACTGATATTTACTTAGACATCATTATTTAGAAACAAATGTAGTCCTCCATGGGTTATGTGAAATACAGGCACCTTCTACCGTATTTACAGTGTTTGTTTGCTTAGTATTTAGGGGTTGGTGAATCTCCTAATTTGTGACACCTGCTAGAGGCTCCACAATTTTCTATTGTTTTCTATGCTAGTTCAACTCTTTTCTCTGTGTAAATATTATGTACTGTATGTAGCATGTTATCCATTTCTTGTAAATTCTAACGCTGTCATGCAATGTTCAGTCTAGCAAACAGTTTTTTGTTTTTTTTTTATGTTTTATTTATCAAATTTGATCAAATTACAGGTTTTCTCTTTTAGAGTATATATTAGACATAAAACTTTGACATATATGACATACTATCCCACAGCATACAAAACGTTCACTTATGTGATCTTGGTTAGGATATTTATTTGTTTCCTTATTTTGCATTTGTCCCTTATATCCTCCCCCTTCTATTTTTTATAAAGGGCTACTACTGAGACATGCATCGGTGTTTTCCTTTCTAAAATGAATCTCCTGTGTTTACTTAGAATTTGTTTTCTGATTCACTCTGGGTTCTTTTTCTGTCCTATTGGTAGGATGTCTATAATTATATTCCATTTGTTTATTTTAACCAAGCTATAGGAATTGTTAATATTTATACCCAGTTCCATTTTACATTGGTATAACATCTGAGACTTAATTTCATTCCATTCTGGGATCTTTTCCAGTTTCTTGCTAGGACCAATTTTAAGGCCATCAGAATGTGTCATCCTATTCTCTTTAGACATTTTAGGCCAGTCTAAATGTAGTAAGAAACTCTCTGGTATAAGAGGTAGTAACACCCGAGAGAGAGAATATATATGTTCTGATATCCTCCCATACTTTTTTAATTAGCTCACATTCCTACCAAATATGAAGATAGTTGCCTTTTCCTATACCACATCTCCAGCAACAATCCTGTTGGTCTTTATACATTTTAGCTTATTTTTCCGGGACAATATGCCACCGATTTTGATTAATTTATTAAAATTCTCCACAATATTTAGACACTGTACCGTTGTATTTACCTCATTAGTAGGGATCGATATTGCTTTTATTCTTTTTAGAGCCGATACCGATAATCTGTGAACTTTCAGGTTGATAGCCGATAAGTTACCGATACCGATATTCTGTACATTTACCATTTTGAAAAAAATAAACGATTTCTACACAAATCTACTGTTACCTGAACATTATTATTTTTTGCAAATCTTTTTTTATTAAGCTAAATGCACAAAATATACATGCCTGTTATGTTTCAGGAATGTTAGATAAAAATGGGGGAACACAACTGCAGAATTAATAGGTAGTACTACACCTTTAATAAAAGCAAAAGGACTTTTACTAGGATTTCTTGAGAGATTTTATTTTTTTCTTAATGAAAATAAGTTGAAGACATTTTATCTCATAATTGCAGTATTCGCATGAAGGAGAAAAAAAAGTCTTTAATTCTGTATGCAGTAAAAAGGAAAAATAATAATGTCAACAATTATACGAATTAGGAATTAGTATTCTGGAGTCCTTGCTGGTATATCAGAGGATGAAGACAGCGAGGAGAACGAGGTTGGTGGAAGTACAAGAGCGTGGAGTCAGAGGTCAGAACAAAATAACTCAGCAATTTGAGTTTGGCGCGGCTTACCTATAAGGCAGGTGAGTGGAGTGTCATCTAAAGGGGAGGAGTTTACTTCAGAATTCGGAAGTAACCTCGGGGGAGCGGAGTCACGGTAAGTTTATGACAATGCCAATCAGAATTGTTTGTTTTCAAGAATGTGTGTGTGTGTAGAGGATGCAGTGAGAGTATTTGATTAGTGAATGCAGAGTGAGTGAGTGAGTGTGTGTATAATGAATGCAGTGAGTGTTTGTGTAGTGCAGCGTTTCCCAATTGGTGTCTAGGGTTCTGCGAGAACAACGCTGGGGGTTCCACTGCATTTTGCCACATCCAAGATGGCCGCTGCTACCTGCTATTCCCGGAAGGTCGGAAACCGCAGAGATCACGTAACCGCGACCTTAAGCCCACCCTGCAGTCGGCACGCCTTGCTGTCAGAGCCCGCCCTGCCATCAGACAGCCACTTAGACTTAGCTCGTCCGTGAGATAGCCCGCCCAGCTATCATCCATTTTCGATCACTTGTTATAGAGTGGAGCTGATAGTTAAACCTCTGTTATTGCCATAGATAGAAAGCTGTTGGGTAGGGGCATTGAAAGGCTCTGCTAGGGGCATTGAAAGGCTCTTTTAAGGGGCATTGCAATTCTCTGTAAAATACATTAAAAGGCTCTGTCAGGGGCAAAAACAATGTTAACTGTATTTTTCAAAGTGTTCAAATCTTTTTGCTCCTAGTCTAACTCAAAACTCTACTTCTACCTGTTTGGCACTTATAGAAACTGAGAAAGAAGATACAACTAAAAATCCAGAAAACACGCCTGAAATAGTTGTATCTACTGTTCAAATAGCAGAGACAAATGACAAGTCAAAAAAAGAAGGGGGCGGGGCCTGACCGCCATGCAGGACAGTCGCACGACACGACAGCTCCTGCAATCAGGTGAACTTTAAGCAATTGAAAGCTGACCTGGTACCTTCCTGAAGACCAGAAACCACAGTCCGGTACATGAGGGGGCACTGGGTCTGAGGTGAGGCTTGCAATCCCTGTTTTAGTCCCTCAGAGAGACACATGTCGTCCGCATAGGATGAGGCCTACTCAGGCGGTGAGCGGGGTGGACGGCCGCTACCCCGCTATCCTGCCAGACAGTGTCACACCAGACTCCCTCAAGCTCGTGGATCTGGCCCCGTCTCCCCCCCTTGGGCCGGTGGGGGTTATCCCGGTCCCTGCCCCGAGACCCCTGCGGCAACAGTGACCCCGCAACAACGAAACAACACCGCACTGTGGATGAAACCCGGAGCCACATGTAAAATGGCGGCAACCTCGAATCTGACAGCCCATACCCAACGGCATACAAACCCTCCCTCTTGGCTGGCTAAACTCCCCATAGTACCATGGTGGAGGCTAACGACGAGGATGGGGAGATCAAATCAGTTGGGGCTCTGTGTTGTGCCCACCCAGTACCCGCCAGATCAGAACCGCTAAGAGTAAGGGCCCACAGACAGCGAACAAGATGGAGATGACGGCAGACCAGCGAAGCAGCCCACGCAGCTCCCATCAAATTTACCTTCGGATCGGCCCAGCACGGGGCAACAATTCAAAGAGGGATCCCAACCTGCTACGCCTATACAACAGGGCTACGGCACCTGAAGACAGCTCACATGAACTCTCAATACTGCAGCCAGAATCCATAGTCAATGCAGCTTATAGCTGGAGAGAGACACTTGAAGCAAGCTCCTGAGATGGCTGTGATATCTGCTACCAACATGCTGTAACATCTAATACCATTTGGAGCTTAAATCTTTACCCTGGGCCCTCTCCTATTGATATCTGCCTTTTAATAACGCTTGCTTTCCCTTATTAACCCTTCTTTAGCCTAAGGGGCTGCTCTGCTCATCACATAGCCGGGGGAGTCTCCGGGGCAAAATAATAATTTTATGTAACCACTATTTGTTTAGCATAACTAACCTAAAGCTTAATGATAATCTATGAGCCTGCCTGAGGTCTTCTCTTTCTCTAACTCTTGAAACGCATAATCTGTCCTCTAGGCATGCAAGCATACCACCATGAAAAGTGCAGTCTCTGTGACATAAGTTAAACCCCCTAGAGACTAACTGTGCTGTATTCATATGACATGTCACTTATACAACAAGCATATAGTTTAACATTTAGCGACTCAACCTTGTTTATATAAAAAATGTGCAATGTCTCTGCTACCACACTGCTATTACCGCATGTATCCTTAATGTTTGCACCAACTGTCGTGGTAGTGCAAAACTGCTTGTTAACTCTGTGCACAAATAAAATAAAGAATTGAAAAAAAAAAAAAAAAAAAAGCACACAATGCTAGCCAATCTTCTAAAACAAAAAAGAAAATATGATGATAGCTTCTTGTCATTTGGATTCACAAGTGCCAGAAATGAAGATTTTCCTGAAGCACAATGCTTACTTTTTGCAATAAAATATTGCCAAACAGTTCATGCTACGCATGTGCATTCTGCTCCACTCGGAAGCTGACGTCGTGGGAGGAGAGGTCACCAGCGCTGGATTAAAGTAAGTAGCATGCTGGGGTTTTAACCCCTTAAGCCCAGCGGGAGGGGGGGCCTAAGGGTTATATAGTGTCAGGAAAACAAGTTTGTTTTCCTGACACTATAGTGATCCTTTAAGGATTTTCTTGAATCAGGAATTAAACTTGAAGATGAAATTCGCAATGAAATTGTAGATCATCTTCGCCATTTTAATCACATCTAATAATCAGTATTTTCCATACTTGAATGAAAGCAATAATGACCACACTTCGAATGACGTCACATAGGTGCGACCCGCGAGAAATGGCGGGTGTGCCCAAAGTAGAGGCAATAAAAGCCAATAATGTTTTTAACTTAACCAGGGCCTTCGAAGGGACGGTTAAGGTCTTGAGCGCGGAGCCTAGGCATCCCTCACAAGCAGCTTCCAGTCACAAATCTTCAAAACTACAGTTCCATTCATCTATATACAGCAAAGAATCTTCAACCAGAAGGGGTGGGAACTGTCCTTTTGGGTATTACCCCTTAAGCAAAGCATTTGGATTAAGAATTATCTGGCTTTTTTCTTATTTGCATTTGGAGTGTGTACACACTAGGATTTACTACTATACTATTTGGGACATTTCTCATACTTTATGATATAAAAAAAAAATTTTATTCAATTTTTTTTGGTTATTGTAATATATTTTCAGACATTGGTTCCTTGATATGTCACAAACCCATATGGGTCCAACAAAATACAGTGGTGTACACCCAGTGATAGAGGAAGCAAACTAAGTAGGGATTTTTTTTATAACGGTTCTATGTTTCCAATAAGTAAACATACAGAGTACTTTGTGATTTAACAATCTTCTGATATGTAATTTTGCCTTGTATGTATCTTTAAAAATAACACGATAGAGGTATGCGATAGTATTACTACTGAGTAAAGCACTTACTATTGTAACTCCTTATAAGATCATGGAATAAATATTTACTTTTTTTGCATCTAATTTTGAGTGCGGTATCGTATATAATTATAAGATATAGTTAAGGTGGGTTTGAGGGCCACCTTGATACCAGCACCACCCAGGATGGGAGAGTGCCAATACATATGTTGTTAGTTAACATATCCTTAATACATACTTCCTGAAAAAATAAGTATTTTTTCCCACGGTATACTGCCGCATCTTTAATTTAGAATGTGATGACAACTGGGTAGGGCGGATGAACTGGGTATGCATAGTAGTTGGTGTACGTGGGATATCAACTGAAATCAAATTAAATATGAATGGAGCTGAGAAATGTTTTCTAGCTTTAGGGGTTATGTACTTTGATTCAATGTGCAGGGTTTGTGTGTTATGAGTAGTATTTCACATTTAAACTCTCTTCAGAAGAACTCACTGCACGGTAAAAGAAAGGGTGTGTTTATTTAAACTAAAAATGTGTTGAGTGCTGTAACGGATCGCCTGGCACCCCGACTGAGTACCTCCGTTAAAGGATGCTCCTAGCGTTTCCTGAGGACTCCAAGCACTCTGGCAGACACCACAATCACCGAATCTGAGAAGCATATAAATCCTCTCAAGCCTCTGAATCCTGTAGACAGTTGAATAGGAACCATACAAATAGGTTTTCAATCCTAGCAGTCAAACTGGAACAGCATGCAATAAATCCTTCCCCCAATAATGAGACGACACTTCACTTTGAGGGTAAAACAGGAACTCTGGACTGGCACCTCCAGCCTGGCTTTTATTACAACTGTACACATACAGGCCACACCCAGGGGGAGGCATAAAATAACCATCCCCTCCCCTTAGTGTGACACATAATCCCATTATTCATACAGTTTAAAATATACTTTTTACACAATATTTATAACTTAAAAACCATACATCACATTCACACAAAATTACATGTCCACAATCAATCCATTCAGGGGAACAACATATTAAAAAATGGCATGGATCAGACCAGGGGTTCAAAAGTTAGTAAAGTATCTTTTAAAACCCCTAGCTTTCCAGCTCAGACCGGTTTTTACAGAGCCTTCTCTGTGCTGGAGAAGTAATCCAATTATCTCCAGCACAGAGACAGACTCCATTGAGCACATGGGAGCACAAAGACCGTAAAACACTTTAAAATACAGAAAGTTACTTTTTATCCATAACACACAGACATTTCCGATATCCCCAGATAGCTGGGATCTGAGCGCACAAAACTACCGAATAGCGCGCAGATCCTATTCACACAGTACAATTGCCATGGAGCTAAAGTCTTTCCCATAGTCTTTCATTATATGAATAGGCTCCATGGTATAACTATCTGGGTTAACACATTCACATAAAGTCTGGTCCATAGTCCAAAGGCAAGAGGCGGGCAAGCAGCCCCCTCCAAGGACACGTGGCGAGGTCGGTTTCGCCACAAGTGCTCTTTTACATCACGTTATATGATTGCGGATATGTTTGATTTTTAGTTTGAGGATAGATGTTCTGGATTTTTCCAACCTTCAATGTTTTGAAACTGTTGGGTGTGAAAGTTTACATGGAGTCATTACCCCCATTCTAAGGGCATTGACTTGATATAACCTTATGTAACCTAGCAATAAAAGTCAGTTATAGTCTGAAGTGAAATAATTACGCAACTGCATGATAACAGTCATAACATGATCTATGTAGCTAGCCCAGTGTCCCTTTATAAATGTAATTTTATTGAATCACATTGGTTTAGTAAATAGTAAGGTGTAAGGCCACCTTTGCCTTAAGAATGACTTCAGTCCTTCTTGAATACAGTATTGAAATATGTGCAGTGGGACTAGTACTCCAATTCATTCTTCATGCTGTGTACCCCGAGAGAAAAGCAAGTTTAATTTTTTTACAGAGTATAAAAATGTGCAGAAAAAGTTTTCTACATATGAGTTGTTATATCCTACACATTAACTCATGTATAACTAATTGTAGATAGTTTATTTTTTTTATTTTTTGCCAAACAGTTTCAAAACGCAAGTCAAAACAGTCAGATAGAACAGTGTTCAGTTTGGCTGCAAATTTCAAATCAGTTTTAGTCAGTCTTTTGACTAAAAAGCCATTTTAGTCATCTGAATTGTTTAAGTTTTAGTCGATTAAATCTCCAGTAGATATTCGTCAACACAACTAAAATCTAATGGGTTTAGTTAAAACCTCTATCTGTCTCTTTTGCCCTTTCCCCAGCCCCTCTGTGTCTCTGTGTATCCCCCCAACCCCTCTTGATGCCTCTTACCCAAGCCCCGGTTTGTAACTTTTGCCCCTTCCCCAGCCCCTCTTTGTCAAGAGGACAATGATTAATTTTCATTTTATGAGTGTCAATGTCCCTTAACAGCAGAACATTATTTTGTTTGCACTCCAAGATACCGGTATAATCTTAGCATTGTTTACCTATGGAGACTCCGGGAGATCTGACAGCCATCAATATTTCAGCATTTCTTTTTTTTAAGATTCTTTATTTTCATTTTAATGAGGTTACATAAATAAATGAGCATTTACAAATGCAGTCGACATGCACAATTGAAAAGGTAACAAAAACATAGATCCCAAAAGTTTTGGATACTACTCTAAATTTGTATTAACTGTGACAAAGATCATAACGTGCCTAAAATGAAGCTCTCGACAACTTAATTTGTGCATCAGGTTGATAAGTTGTTTGAGAATCTGGATTAAGAGTCTATTTTTGGTAAATGGTATCCTAGTGGAGAATGGTAAATGGCTTGTTGAAAGCTTAGAAACTCTGCTGGACAGTCTAAATGTGTTAGCATCATGAACAGGAAGGGCCACAGAAGGTGATTTCTGGCCTTCTCTGTGTCTAATGAAATCACCTTCATCAGAACTCATACCAGATTAGATCTATGCACATGCATGTATTGTTAGCTGCTTGTTTGTTTGTTAAAACATTGACCTGGTCAGGGTGTATTAGATGTTTAAAATATGGATTTAACCTACTAGACATACATTTTGTTAAAATGTTTACGTTAATGTTTAAAAGTGAAATTGTACGATAGTGTCCAGGATTGCTCAAGTCCTTGCCGGGTTTGGATATGAGGCATACATTTACGGCTGTCATATTGGTAGTTTCTCCCCTCAGAAAATGCATTAGAAACCTTAGAGATGTGAAACCTGTGAACCAATTAAATATTTATAATTAGTTTCTCCCCTCAGAAAATGCATTAGAAACCTTACAGAGACGTGGAAGCAGTGAACCAATTAAAAATTTATAATATAGGGTTGTGAAGCCATCTGGTCCGGGGTCTTGTGGGGTTTAAAGGATCCTAGAATGGTGGCTAGTTCTTCCACTGTGACCTCACTGGCCCTCAAATCTTTGGCTACCAAGAGCAGTATTTGCACTTGGAAGGAGTTTAGGAACTAAGTAGTTAGGTTATCCGTCTAAAACTGCTTGGGAGGAGTGGGGCGTATGATTGTATAAGTTAGAAAAGTAGTGTTGGAAAACCTTCCCTGTCACATCAGGTGCGCTAAAAATTCCATCTGAATTACGTTTTTAGGGGAAACTTATTTTGTTCTATTTTGTGTTTCAGGCATCGGGCTAATAATAAGTCTGCTTTATTCCCTTTCTCGTAGTATTTATTTAGTCCATATAAGCACATGGACAATTCTGTAAATGTAAGTTGTTTAAGAGGTTTCTAGCGGCGACCAGTTGTGTGAGGAGTTGTTGTTGATGTTTATGCTGTAATTCCAAATGTTTAAATTCAGTCATAGTGTCAGTCATTTGTTGTATGTGTTGTTTTTAAGTGAATATGTTAAACTACAAAGTCTACCTCTAATGATCAGTTTGTGGGCAGGCTATAGTAATATTAATGATGGCACCTTGGATGCATTAGTGGTAAAGTAATCATTAATGTCTTTGGTGATAGATTTAACTACACACGGATCACAGTTCAATAGCTACTCTTTGGTTTTAGTGTCTGGGGAATTGTTTGTAATTTTTGTTCAACAAGAAAAAATGTCTGAGATGATTTGAGTGCCTATGGGTTGAGCATGTGAGCTTTGTTGCTTCCATGGATTTTCGAAGTGGAGGTAATTGAAAGAAGAAAATTAGGGAGGTGAGAGACTCAAGTGAGCAGGGAGACATTGAGAGTGTAGAGTCTAGTCTTGTCATTTCGAGGGTGATTTTTTTTTGTGATTCGATGGATTTTGATGGGAAATTTGGGGGTAATCTGCAATCAACACAAGATCACATATACAATGTACAATCAATTATACATAACATTTACAATAAATCACTAGTCATGTGTATAAACATACATTCTAACCAGTTAAGCTTGTAACCATTGGTGCTCCCATGGATTCATTGATTTTAATAGATTTAAAAAAAACCAACAGCTCGGTTTTATAAGCTAAACATTTGGTAGTGGTTTGGTTTTTAAATTAAATGGGAAATCTAAGGGTGGATGCATAACAAAAAAAAGAAAATAAATAAATAAAACTGACCATGCTAGGTTTTATAAGTTAAATGGTTGATAGTGTGGTTGCCTAAGTTGTTTGCTATTCCAAATGTAGAATGCCATTATACTAATGTATTTTGTGTACCACCTTATAGGAAGTTGCGTATGTATTACCGCTAAAATTAAGCAAGATTAAGAAAATAAATGACTACAAACAAAAACACAAAAAAGGATTAATGAACCTGATGAGTGAGATAAGATATCAATATCTCAAGAGTAGCTGACCGCGGGACTGGTGAGCGAATGGGGACCAACACTGTCTTCACTCAATAGAATGAGTAAAATAGGAGGGCATAAATAATTTCGGGAATGTCTGTCCTCCCCATCTCGATGTCCAGCAGGTATTGGAAAACAGGCCTCGATGAGCCATTGTCTGACCCAGTAAATAGATGAAGATAGGGGAAGTAACGCAAGTTTGTATTCTAGCATCCCCAGTCACTAAATCAATTAGAATTTAAAGTGTGTGGTAAGCAGTAACACATTACACCATAATTCAAAGCTGTAAGCAACATATCTATAGTATAAATGCACATAAGTGCAAAAACACAGTAGCTATTCATCAGTTTGCTGTGGTTGGGAAACAAGATTTCAGCTCGTGTCACGTCACCTGTTATCTGATGGTTTGGCACTTAGTCGGTTGGTTGATCGGTGTAATACCAAAGGAGAAGGAGACCATAGCTTCTTGACTGGACCTGGTAGAGAGTTTTGAATGAGAAGGGTGGAAGTTCCAGCTGTTCTGCAAATCGAGAAGCATCAGTATCTCTTTGTAGAATAAAGGTTGCATTATCCTTATGGACCAAAAGTTTAAATAGATGTCCCCATGTGGATCGTAATCTTTGTTGGTTAAAGGCTTGTGTAAGTTGTCAGAGGTCCATAAGTGTATGTATGATGCTGGGTGCCAAATCTTGGTAAAATTAGAAGATGACCATCCATTTGGATGGGAGATTTTAGTTTTTCAGCCTAAGCCCATAATAGAAGAGTGCAGGTGGTTTTCAGGGTCCCCCGGTATAATTTTAAGTATGTTCTGCATTCAAGTATTTCTAACCTGCAGTGCAGTTGGGAGGAGAGGGGAGGTTCCCCCAGAGCTGTATGAGCGTATTTACACTTGAAGGAATATTTTCGCGTTTGATATTAACGGAACAAAAGACATTTCATTTACTTCAGTATATTCAAACCTGTAAGTTTACTCATCAATAAATTAAATGATTACTGCAATCTGAGGTTACTAGAGGTTATAAAAATAAAGAAAGTAGCTGTGCTGTCTTCTGACTGATAGTGTTGATGCATAGCACCATTCCTCCCTGCCTTATTATATTGGTAAATGCTACAACATTGACTTGTTGGCTTCGAGCAATCATGTCAAACTTGCGGCCCGTGGGCCCTGTGGCCACTTTGCGCTATGGCTGCGACCAGCTGCAAGACAGGAAATATCTTTCCTGTCTGATTCTTGTCTTCTCTCCCACGGGTGATTGCGTGCTCTTGCGGCTGCAAGAACACAGAGAGGCTGTCTGTCTGCAGACCAGGCCAGCCACTCCCCCTTCCCTTCTGCTCGCAGTGCCAGAGGAGTGTCTGGCCTGCTTAAGCAGAGGAGAGCTGGGCTGGAACTGAAGGACGGACGGCTCATCTTTCTGTGTAGTTTGTTAAATAGGGGCGCAGTGTATTAATTTGTGGGAGGGAAGGGGCCAGTGTATTCAATTAGGGCGGGGGGCAGTGTATTAACTTGAGGGAGGGGGGAAGTGTATTCATTTGGGGGAGGGAAAGGGCAGTGTATTAATTTAAAGGGAGGAAGGGGTTGGGGGCAATGTATTAAGTTGGGGGCAAGTGTAATAAATAGGGCAGTGTATTAGAGTGGTGGGAGAGGGAGTCAGTGTATTAGCGTGGTCGGAGGGGGACAGTGTATTAAATTAGAGTGGTGGGAATTGGGGCAATGTATTAAATTAGAAAAGAGGGAGGAGATTAAGATTAAGGGGTTTTATATCCTCTAAATTTGAGATCTCAAGTGGAACACGCCAGGGATGCCCACTTTCCCCATTAATTTTTATAATAACCTTAGAGCCCTTGATTAGACACATAAAACAACATGCTGGTATATGTGGGTTAAATACCCTGATTGGGGAACAAAAATTAGCTCTTTTTGCTGATGATGCACTTTTATTTGTATCAAAACCTAAAGAATCATTACCGTATTTAGTTAAACTGTTGGAAAGATTTAGTATGATCTCCTATTATAAAAATAATGTTAAAAAAACCCAGGCTTTACCGTTGGGTGTACCTAAAGCGGAGATAAATCAATTAGCAGGTACTTACTCGTTCGATTGGCGCAAAGATTTTCTAACATACCTGGGTATAAAACTTACTAAAACAAGCTCTCTTTTAATTAAGCACAATCATATTCCTGTATTACATAAATTAAAAGATCAGTTAGAAAATTGGGGGACTTTGGGGACATCTTGGTTAGGGCGTGTACATACAATTAAAATGATGGCCTTACCCCATATATTGTATCTTTTTCGAACTATTCCTATGGCTGTGCCAAAAAATATATTGAAAAAATGTCAACATATGTTTAACGCATACATATGGAAAAAAAAAACGCCAAGGTTGTCACCTAGGCTTATAGAGCTTCCATATCTACAAGGCGGATTGGGTATTCCTAACATTATTAAATATTATCAGGCATCTATGTTGTCCTATGCTTTGGCAGTACTTTTCTGTTTAAATTCACCAGTATAGTTAAAACTGGAACAAGCTTGCGCTAAACCCTATTTAATAGAAAAGCTTTTATGGGAGACCTTAATGAATGGGTCAAAAGGCAAAAACATGCTTTCTACGACAAAATTAATGCTCTATCATTGGTCAAAATGGACTCCTAAATTGCTAAACGGTGTAAAGCTATTAGTCTTAGCACCATTATATGTAATAAAGTAGTTTATACAAGATTTAAATTTGAATACTTGGGGAAACTAATGGCATTAGTAAAGTGCATATGTTATATAATGAGGCAGGGCACAAATCATATCCTAGTTTGCAGGCAGAGTTTGCCCTTCCGAATAAAGAGGTATTTTCGTATTTAAGGATCAAGAATTTTTTGTTAGAAAATAAGCTGTTAAAATTAGATATGGCCTTAGTGACTTGGTTGGGTAAATTCTGTTTGAACCCTAATATGGAGAGTAAACCTCTTTCAATATGCTATAAAAGCCTTTTATATGTAAATGGAAAAATAAAAGTTGCCTTATATGATATTATGGGAACGAGACCTATTAAAAACCTTTGATCTATCCCATTGGTATCAAACTATAAAAAATACTAACAAATTTCTCACAGCCTTACATATTGGGAAGCTTATAGCAAAATATTAATGATTTGGTACTTAGTTCCCGCAAAAGTGTCTCGAATGTATGAAGCTGCCTCTGACAGGTGCTGGAGGTGTCAAAGGGAGAAGGGAACTTTATTACATATTTTTTGGGAATGCTCTCGTCTTGTACAGTTTTGGAACGATGTTAAATTAGTAATTCAAATTTTAATGGATACAGTGATACCAAATTTCCCTGAGTTCTATCTTTTACATATATACCAAGAGTGGAGTCGAATAAAAAATAATGTAGTTATTATTCATATATTAATCGCTGCAAAAATAAGCATTGCTCAAAATTGGAAAAAAACAATCCCACCAAATACCGTATTTATCGGCGTATAACACGCACTTTTTTCCCCTGAAAATAGGGGAAAAATCGTGGGTGCGTGTTATACGCCGATATCCCATAATTACTTACCTGTCCTGAAGCGTGGGCCGGCTTCACAGCGCGCACCGCGGTACAGGAACTTTAATTTAAGGTTCCGGTTTCCGGCGGGACTGAAAGGAAGTGTGCACAATAGTGTGCACACTTCCTTTCAGTCCCGCCGGAAACCGGAACCTTACATTAAAGTTCCTGTTCCGCGGTGCACGGTGTGAAGCCGGCCCACGCTTCAGGACAGGTAAGTAATTATGGGAGGGGAGGAAAGTACACTATGGGAGGGGAGGGGAGGGGGAGGAAAGTACACTATGGGAGGGGAGGGGGAGGAAAGTACACTATGGGAGGGGAGGAGGGGAAGTACACTATGGGAGGGGAGGAGGAGGAAAGTACACTATGGGAGGGGAGGGGGAGGAAAGTACACTATGGGAGGGGAGGGGGGAGAATACTATGGGAGGGGAGAGGGGAGAATACTATGGGAGGGGAGGGGGGGGAGAATACGAGGGGAGGGGGGAGAATACTATGGGAGGGGAGGGGGGAGAATACTATATACTATGGGAGGGGAGGGGGGGAGAATACTATGGGAGGGGAGGGGGGGAGAATACTATGGGAGGGGAGGGGGGGAGAATACTATGGGAGGGGAGGGGGGAGAATACTATGGGAGGAGGGGGGGAATACTATGGGAGGAGGGGGGAATACTATGGGAGGGGGGAGAATACTATGGAAAGGGGGGACACTATGGGATGAGGGGGGAATACTATGGGATGAGGGGGGGGAATACTATGGGATGAGGGGGGAAATTTCCTGGAATTTCTTTCTAAAAATGAGGTGCGTGTTATACGCCTGTGCGTGTTATACGCCGATAAATACGGTATCTTGGAAGTGCAGGAAAGAGTAGACAAGACGTATCAATATGAGAGAATAGTAAATAAAATAGAAGGAAGAGAAGGTGGCCATGAAAAAGCATGGCAAGATTGGTTAGCATATAGGTGTAAGGTATAAATAGAGGTTATAGCAAAAGGAGGAATAGCCTAAAACAGATATGAGGTTAAAGCATGTACATTATTGCATATTAATTAATAATTGATAGGGTATGACTGCAAAGCTGAAAGATTTAAGTAAAAAATTGTTAAAACTGTTAAAACAGGACGATTATGCTGAGCATTCCGCTTGTGAGTAAGAACTAATTGTCAATGTCAATTATTTTTACTTTGCATACTTGTATAAGTTGAATATAAGGACTACAAATAAAATTAAGGCAATAGCAAAGAAAAGCAAAATTGAATTTATTTTATTTATGTATTTTTATTTTACTTAATTTTATGTTATTGTGTTTTATTATTGTTTATAACTTACGTTGTTTTTTCTGTGTATGTAAGAAATAAAAATTAACAATGAAAAAGATTAAGGGGCTGTTTATTCGATTTAGATCAAGTGGGCAGTGAATAAGAGTTGAGGGAGGGGAGACAGTGTCTTAGATTAAGGGACCAGGTATTTGATTGGCTGGAGGGGGCAGTATATTGGATTTGGGGAAATGTATTGGATTTGTGGGCAGTGTATTAGATTGGGTCTGAATGCAGGGCCGGACTGGGGATAAAAAGCAGCCCTGGAAAAAAATGTTATGCCAGCCCCATAAGTCATTGCGCCATATATTGCCGTATGTAATATGTAAGGCTATATCTTACCACCCCAGATGACAGATGATTGATATAGACGCACACACACAGTTTAATCTAGTGGTACTGGTATCTATAACATGTCTCTACAGGTTTTCAACGTAAACACTGACTTTTCAGAGAAAAGGCAGTGTTTACATTGCTTCAAAGTGACACCGCTAGTGACAGTCACTCAGACGGTCACTAGAGGTGCTTCCTGTGTCAGTGCACCTACATTCAGGGCCTCCACACTCTGGAGGCTCTGAACGTTCCCCATAGAGATACATTGATTCAATGCATCTCTATGAGGATATGCTGATTGGTGTAGTGTTTTGCAGCCAATCCTATGGCAAAGCATTGGATTGGCTGAGATCATCAAGCTTGATGATCTTAGTCATAGAGGCAGGGCCAGTCGAGGGGAGACCCGCACGCTACGTGGGAGAAAAAAAGGTGAGCAAAAACACTATTTTTAAAACACACATATACCATGACACACACACACCATGACACAGACAGAACCACACACACACACCATGACACAGACAGACACACACACATATACCATGACACACACCCCATGACGGGCAGACACACATCCCATGACAGACAGACAGACACACACACCATGACTCAGGCAGACACACACCATGACACAGACAGACACACCATACACACACTATGACGGACAGGCAGACACACACACACACCATGACACAGACAGAACCACACACACACCATGACACAGACAGACACACACACACCATGACACACACACACACATCCCATGACACACACCCCATGACGGGCTGACACACATCCCATGACAGACAGACAGACACACACACCATGACACAGGCAGACACACACACCATGACACAGGCAGACACGCACACAACATACAGACAGACACACACACCATGACACACACACATATACCATGACACACACCCCATGACGGGCAGACACACATCCCATGACGGACAGACACACACACACACACCATGACGGACAGACAGACACACACACACACCATGACGGACAGACAGACACACACACACACCATGACGGACAGACAGACACACACACCATGACACAGACAGACACACCATACACACACTATGACGGACGGACAGACAGACACACACACGCACCATGACACAGACAGAACCACACACACACCATGACACAGACAGACACACACACATCCCATGACACACACCCCATGACGGGCTGACACACATCCCATGACGGGCTGACACACATCCCATGACGGGCTGACACACATCCCATGACGGGCTGACACACATCCCATGACAGACAGACACACACACCATGACACAGGCAGACACACACACCATGACACAGGCAGACACGCACACCATGACACACACACATATACCATGACACACACCCCATGACGGGCAGACACACATCCCATGACAGACAGACAGACACACACACCATGACACAGGCAGACACACACACACACCATACACACACTATGACGGACAGACACACACACACACACCATGACGGACAGACAGACAGACACACACACACACACACCATGACGGACAGACAGACACACACACACACACACCATACAGACACACACACCATGACAGACAGACCCCATGACACAGACACACACATACACACACCATGACAGACAGACACACACCATACAGACAGACACCATGACACAGACAAACAGACAGACAGACACATTAACACACATTACTTACATAACACACATTACTCCTACCTGGCTGCCAGGGGGGCGTGCAGTGCAGACTGCTGACTGTGCTGGCGGCCGCTGGGGGAGGTCTGCTGGCGGCCGCTGGGGGAGGTCTGCTGACGGCTGCATGTGAAGCTGTGCTGTGCTGGCTCTGCTCTCCCGCCTTCGCGCGCTGCTGAATGAGACCGCGGCCGGAATATGACGTCATATTCCGGCCCCGGTCTCATTCAGCTGCACGCTGGGGAGCAGAGCCAGCACAGCACAGCTTCACATGCGGCCGCCAGTAGATCTCCCCCAGCGGCCGCCAGTAGATCTCCCCCAGCGGCCGCCAGCAGACCCAGGTGTCTGCCCGGCCCCAGGTGCCGACGGCCCACCGGGAAATTTCCCGGTATCCCGGTGGGCCAGTCCGGGCCTGTCTGCATGGAGGTGCTGAACGCTCCCCATGGAGATGCTGATTGGCCGTGCAGCTTTTTGCCACACATGCACGATAGCCTTCCAATGCTTTCCTATGGGAAAGAATTGGATTGGCTGAGATCATAAAATGTGAGTGAAGAACACACTCATAAGACTTAAAAATCAACAAGATAACGTAATTAGTTTTTTACAGCTGTGCAAAAGCATACATTCAACATTCTAGTCCCCAAACTTTTTTTTAATATGTCAAGGCAGTTTGCCTGAAACATTGGTTATATGCAAATACACATCTCCTTAAAATAAATTTGCTCTTTTGTTTACTTTGAAGCCCTACGAGCGTGAGGACATCCAGTGTCAGAGGCACCTTTTTTTTTTTTTTTTTTTGGCAATCGTTATTTATGGGTTTTTTTACCGAACTGTAATACAGCAACATATAATGTGTAACATGTATCATGGGATATGCGTAAACAGTGACATTATGAGGTTCTCTGCCTCTAGCTGTCTCTTTGTCGTAGTTAGCGCTGTGGTGTTTTGTTATGTGAGTGGCAAAGTTTAAAAGCCCTTTCCTGGACCTTAATGTAGTCTCATGTAGCTTACATTATCTTGTTGTCCCCTACTCTCGGGGTTAGTGTCATCTGCCATGTTGCTGTCTCTAGAGGCTAGAGCTAGTGTCAGCTGAGTGTGCCCATGCTCTGCCACTCTCAGTGGTCTGCCAGCATATGGTTAACTGTGTCTATGCCCACCCGCCAGTGGCCCTAAAAGTTTCTTGGCTTGAGGCGGTGTGTGGGGCAACTCAGGGGTGACCCGTCTCGTCAGGCATCCTGGGTTACACCTGCCCGCACGAAGCAACTGCGCCCATTGGTTATGTAGCTGGCAGACCAGGCATGTCTCCGCCCTCGTCGCTTCGGCGATGCAGGTACGACCCCAAGAAGGCCGTCCCTCTCCGTCAGTCAGAACCTGGGTGGCATAGGGTCAGGTATGCTCGGGTACTCTACGTCTGCTTGCCTCTTCTAGTGTTGCTTATTGTCTATTTGCTCCTCTTCTTTGTTGCATTACCATGGGGCCTTCCCTTTTGGGTTTTCTTGGCGATAGCCTATCTGGTCCACCCTCTTTGCCCCTTACACATGTCGAGGTTCCAGCTCCCCCCGCCCCCGGCGTGGGAATTCATGGCTATGGATCTCCTGCGTCGCCCCCCACCCCACCCCCATGGCTCCAGCTGAACGCTCGGGGTGAGGGAAGGGGAGGTAGGTGGGGAGGGGGACGCACCCAGCCCCAAAGCCACCCCCAGGCACAGATGATCCCCACCTCCCGCTCATCCTGATGCCTATCTCCTCCTCTCGATGTCCTTCCTACCTTCCGGACAGAGAGTATCCATGATGTCCAACATTGCTGGTATTTGTCCAGTTTGTCCTTGAGTGTCGCCGTGAGCCTCTCCATCCCATGTATCTCTTCCACTTTGTCCATCCACTGCTGAATGGTAGGCACCTGGGGGGACCACCATCGAACCGGGATCATGAGTTTTGCAGCGTTGAGGAGGTGCTTGGTTAAGGAGGCTTTGTATCGTGAGATGGGCATCGGGGTATGGTGGAGTGGCTGGAAAGGCAGGTCGCTGTCCGTAACCTCGTGTATCGTCTTGTGGACTTCCCGCCAGAATGGGGTGATCTTATTACAGGCCCACCAGATGTGTAGAGCTGTACCCGGCCGCTCCCCGCATCTCCAACACGCGTCCGAGACGTCAGGTAGCATGCGGTGTAGCCTGTCTGGAGTCCGGTACCATCCGGTGAGCAGTTTGTAGTTCAACTCCTGCATTTTAGAGCATATGGAGCTTTGATGCATCAGTATGTATATTTTCGCCCAGTCTGGGTCAGTGAGCGTGATTCCTGTGGCCCTCTCCCAGTGTGCTGCGTGTTTTGCCGGTTCCAGTGGGGTTGCCGCTGTTAGCAGGGCATATAGGAGTGAGATCCCCCTAGGGGGACGTGTCCTATTTGCGCACAGTCCCTCAAACTCTGTCAGGGGTCTGTGGAAGAGATGTTTTCCAGTTTGTGCTTTATAGTATGACTTGACTTGGAAGTAGCGTAACCTATCTAAGGGAGTAGGGGTCCTGTCCCCCATCAGGTCTGGTAGTTGTTTGAGCTTGTCCCTTGAGCACCACTGTTGCATGTAGGACCAGTCAGTGCCGCCGAACGCGAGGAGGTCCGCGTGTGCGAGGCCTCCCGCCACCTCCGGGTTGTGCGCCACTGGGGTCAGAGGCCCCAGTACGGTGGTGAGCATGAGTTTCGTCCTTATCGCACACCAGATTTTCAGAGTCGCACCTATGAATGGGTGGTGCTGTGCTTGTGTGTCTCTGATAGGTTCGTATCTCCATATTAAAGACGGGAGCGCTCCTTCCATCTGGGCTCTATCCATACGTATCCAGATCTTGGCTGTTCCGGGCACATGCCATTCCACTATGCGCTGTAAATGTGTGCCTCTGTGGTAATTCTGGATCGAGGGGAGTCCCACCCCTCCCTGTGCCTTCGGCCTGTATAGCAGTGTCTTTCTGATTCGAGGTGATTGGTTTTGCCAGATAAACCGCGAAATGTCGGCGTCTAGTTGTTGAAAGAAGGACGTGGGCAGGCAAATTGGTATTGTTCGGAATAGATAAAGTAGTCGAGGGAGGAGGTTCATCTTTATGGCGTTCATTCTGCCAAACCACGAAACACACAGGCTAGACCACCGCAGCATATCCCTTTTTAGGGTCCGTAGAAGCGGAGCAAAATTGTGAATAAATAGCAGGGTGAGGTCCAGGCCCGGACTGGCCATCGGGCACACCGGGCAAATGCCCGGTGGGCCGCGATGGCCGTGGGGCCGAGGTCGGCAGGGGAAGGTCCCAGGACTTCCCCTGCCGGTCTATGCAGGGCCGGCACTATCCGAGCGCCGGCCCCGCTGTATTCCATGGAGGGCCGGTGGGGAGATCAAAGATCTCCCTCACCGGCCCACTTGAATAGATATGCGGCCGCCGGCGGGGAGAGAGGGAGGGAGCCAGGGCCGGATTAACATAGGGGCTGATGGAGCTGCAGCTCCAGGCCCAGGCCCATGGAATAGGCCCATTGGTTTAAAAAAAAAAAAAAAAAATTTTTTAACTTTTTTTTTTTTTTTTTTACACACTACTCTTAGGGTTGCCAGGTATTTCTTATGTATTTCTTAGGGTTGCTAGGTATTTCTCAGACGTATTTCTCAGGTATTTGAGGCTGCCTAGCCGGTGCCGGTATTGCAGTAATACCGGCAATACAAATGTCTGTCTCAGTATAAACATAGATTATTCTGCAATACCAGCGCCGGCCAGTAGGGGTCGCTGTTTGTGTGGAGAGAGGCAGTGATAAGAAGTTACGGCATCTCCCTCCCTGCCTCTCTCTACTCACTGATCCGCGGGGGAGCAGCTCTGCACAGAGAGTCCAGACAGCAGCTCCGAGACATGGGGACGCTGAGACATTGGGACACTGGGGAACATGGGGACCCTGAGCATGGACATCCGCAGGAATTTTTCCGGGCTGGGGGGGGGGGAGGCATAATTGTAATGACATCCATGCTTGGCCCCTTTTTGACAGTGTCATGAAAGGGAAGGAGCATAGTCATTTTCACATAAAGCAAGGATGAATAGCGTTTTCACAACTATGGTGTCAGGAATATATGTTTGTATTCCTGACACTATAGTGTTCCTTTCATCAAATTACAGGAACATTCTGGTCACCATAACAACTTTATCTAAATGGAAATGCTGTCATGCATGGAGGCCCCTGGGTGCTCTTTCTTTGAAGGGGTGAAACCGCTCTCAAATGGTTTACCCCCAAAGGCTTCCATCAGCTCCAGATCTCCAGGTCGCTCAGTGGTATTCGACTTCTGAAACAGAGTGTCAGGAAGTGCAGATTGACGTTGGGCATGGGTGCCGCTGATTGGCTAGAGTGGTCAGCTGACACTCTAAGCCAATCGCTAGTACCCGATTCATAAAAATGTTTCACGTTTTTATGAATGGGGAGCTACTGATTGGCTTAGAGTGCTAGCTGACCAATCTAGCCAATCAGCGGCACCCCTACCCAGCGGCCCTCTGTGTTTCCTGACACTCAGTAAATAAAAGTGAACACATTAACACTGATATTGTTTGTTTTTACCTGGGGAGATGAGAAGGTCCAAAGTTTCCCTGCCAGGCCTTATGATGTGGTATCCAGAATGAAGTGCTCCAATCTCATATTTTCTTCTCCTTCATTTGACACAGTCTTCTTTGTCTTCTGAGGCTCCTTCTGCTCCTTTACCTTTCTGCTACTTTCTGCTTATTTTGCGCCCTTCTGCTCCTTTCTCTTTCTGATCCCTTTCTGCTCCTTGATGGCCCTTCCTGCTTCTTGCAGACCCTTCCTGCTTCTTACTACCCTTCCTGCTTCTTTCTGCCCCTTCCAGCTTCTTGCAGCCCCTTGCTGATCCTTTATGTTCCTTCTAATTCTTCCTGCCCCTTCCTGCTCCTTGCAGCCCCTTCCTGCTCCTTGCTGCCCCTTCCTGCTCCTTGCAGACCCTTCCTGCTTTTTGCAGACCCTTCCTACTCCTTTCTCCTTGCTGCCCCTTCCTACTCCTAGCAGACCCTTTCTACTCCTTGCTGACCCCTCCTGCTCCTTGCTGCCTCTTCCTACTCCATGCTGCCTCTTCCTACTCCATGCTGCCCCTTCCTACTCCATGCTGCCCCTTCCTACTCCATGCAGCCCCTTCCTGCTCCTTGCAGACCCTTCATGCTCCTTGCAGACCCTTCCTGCTCCCTCTTCCTACTCCTTGCTGCCCCTTCCTACTCCTTGCTGCCCCTTCCTGCTCCTTGCTGCCTCTTCCTATTCCTTGCTGACCCCTCCTGCCTCTTGCAGACCCTTTCTACTCCTTGCTGCTCCTTCTACTTTACCCTCCTGCTCCTTGAACACCTTTAGACCCCTTCCTGCTTCTTGCTGCCCCTTTCTATTCCTTGCTGACCCCTCCTGCCCCTTGCAGAACCTTTCTGCTCCTTCTACTTTACCTTCCTCTATGCGGTCTCCCCCACCCCCCATCCCTCACTTACCTGCTCTGTAGGCTGCCTCTGTGCTGCTCCCCTGCGGTTTCAGTCATGAGAGAGAGGCAGGGATAAGCTGTAGCTTCCTGCCTTTCTCCATTCACAGCGCCACCTACTGGCCAGCGCTGGTATTGCACTGTATTCTCACACTAAAACGAAAAATAGCAGCACAAGCTGAAAAATCCAGGGGAGGGGGGGGGGCAAGTACCCTCCTTTACCCCCCCCCATTCGGACGCCCATGACCCTGAGAGACTAGGGACACAGTGGCCCCATGTCTCCCAGTGGCCCCTAGTCTGTGTCCCCATGTCTCCCAGCCACTGTCCCTAGTATCTCAGTGGCCCCATGTCTCCCAGTGTCCCCATGTCTCTAAGTGTCCCCTAGTGTCCTAGTGACATCAGGACACTGGGAGACATGAGGACACAGACTCTAAGGGACACTGGGAGACATGGGGATACAAACACTAGGGGACACTGGGCGACATGGGGACACTGAGAGGCATGGAGACACAGGGAGACATGGGGACACTGGGCGACATTGAGACATAGGAGACATGGCAGTGTCCCCATGTCTCCCAGCCAGTGTCCCTAGTATCTCAGTATCCCCATGTGTCCCTGGTGTGTCTCAGTGTCTGTAGTGTGCCAGAGTCCCTAGTGTCTCAGTGTTCCCTAGACTCCCAAAGTCCCCTAGTCTCCCGATGTCTCTGTGTACCCATGTCTCCTAGTGTCTCAGTGTCCCCTATTATAAAAGAAAAAATCCCAGGCACTCACTGTGATAGATTTAGGCAGGTTTATTGGACACCGCAACGTTTCGACCTATACCCAGGTCTTTATCAAGTCTCCAATGTCCCCTATGTATCAGTGTCCCCTATGTATCAGTGTCTCAGTGCCCCATATCTCTCAGTGCCCATAGTGTCTCTGTGCCCATAGTGTCTCTGTGCCCATAGTGTCTCTGTGCCCGTAGTGTCTCTGTGCCCGTAGTGTCTCAGTGTCCCCTAGTATAAAATAAAAAAATCTCAGGCACTCACTGTGATAGCTTTAAGCAGGTTTATTGGACACCGCAACATTTTGACCTGTACCCAGGTTTTTATCAAGTCTCCAGTGTCCCCTATATATCACAGTGTCTCAGTGCCCCATGTCTCCCCGTGTCCCCTCGTGTCTGTCACCCAGTGTCCCCAAGAGTCTCAGATTTCCCAGGTCTCCCAGTGTTGGGGACATGGGGACACTGGGAGACATGAGGACACAAACACTAAGGGACTGGGAGACATAGGGAAACAGACATTCCCCCTTTTTGTGTATGTTCGCCCTTTCGGCCGTTCTGGTTATGTGATTTGTGTCAGTAGCCCACCCTTTTACCGCATCCATAGACTTCCTGCTTTACTGGACACTGCTGTTAGGGGGCATGGGTTTACTTGAAAGATGAAAGCATGAGATTAGCAAAGGGTATGTGTTTTCTCATAGTTGCATCCTATGAGTTTCCCTACAGCATCATCTCCATCAGATACATGTCGCTTAGGAGGTAGGACTGTTTTAGTGTTTTTGGTCAATAAGATTTTGTAATTAGGCCCATCATAATTATCAGCACCAGGCCCACTGGGCTCTTAATCCGGCCCTGGAGGGAGCAAGCCCTCCCGGAGAGAGGACCCGGCGGAGCTCTAACTTGCAGCTCCGCCGGGTTCCTCTCGCGAGATCCGGAGCGTTGCCATGGCAACGACCGGATCTCGCGAGAGTGAGCTCTAGCCCGCAGGCTAGAGTTCACTCACCACGAGGACCACCAGGGAACACTGTTATTCTGCCTCCCAGCCCCAGGTACCAGTCTCCCCCTCCCAGGCTAAAGGTAAGAAGGGAGGGGGGGACATCATGCCTATGTTATATTATTTGTTTACCCCCCCCACCCCCTACACACAAAATCCATTCTAACATTTATACAGCACTCATACACCCATCACACTCAGCACTCACACACCCATCACACTCAGCACTCTCACACACCCATCACACCCATCACACTCAGCACTCTCACACCCATCACACTCACACCCATCACACTCACACCCATCACACTCAGCACTCTCACACCCATCACACTCAGCACTCTCACACCCATCACACTCACACCCATCACCCACAGCACTCTCACCCACAGCACTCTCACCCACAGCACTCTCACACCCATCACACACAGCACTCTCACACCCATCACACACAGCACTCTCACACCCATCACACACAGCACTCTCACTCAGCACTCACACCCATCACACTCAGCACTCTCACACACAGCATTCTCACACACACACAAAGCACTCTCACACACAGCACTCTCTAACCCATCGCACACAGCACTCTCTAACCCATCGCACACAGCACTCTCACACCCATCACACACAGCACTCTCTAACCCATCACACACAGCACTCTCTAACCCATCACACACAGCATTCTCACACACATCACTCTCACACACAGCACTCTCTAACCCATCACACACAGCACTCTCACACACACACAGCACTCTCACACACATCGTACACAGTACTCTTACACACATCACACTCAGCACTCACACACAGCACATTCAGCACTCACACACAGCACATTCAGCACTCACACACAGCACATTCACACTCAGCACTCACACCCATCATACACAGCACCATCACACACAGCACTCTCACACACCACATTCTCACACACACCACACACAGCATTCTCACACACACCACACACAGCACTTTCACACACATCACACACCGCACCCTCACATACTGCACCCTCACACACAGCACCCCTCACACACAGCATCCATCACGCACACATACTGCACCCCTCACATACACACAGAACCCCCCCAACACACTGCACCACACACATACACAATAGTTCCAAACACACATATATATATATACACACACACACAGCACCCCTCACACACATACTGCACCCCTAAACACATTACATTCCAGACACACACTAGATCCCTTACCCAACTCTGGATCATCTACACACATATACACACTAGATCCCTATATACACTCTGAATCCGTTATAAACACACACTCACTAGATCTCTTACACATTTTGGGTCCTTCAAACACACACTAGACTCCTATACACATACACACACACACACACACACACTACACTCTTAACATACACACTCGATTCCTTGTAAGCAAACACATACTACACCCCTAAACACACACTTTCTACAAACACTACATCACCTATACACACACTCTATAGCCTGTTTGCACACATGCTACATCCCCTTTACATACATTCTCTACAGCCCCTAGCCACATATGCATCACATTACACCACAGACACAACATGTCTAAAACTAACCTTATTACACAATACCACACCACAATCAGCTCACTCTACACACACGCAATACCACAAGCAGACTCCAAACACATGCACAATACTTTTTGTTTCCTGGTATCCAGTTATAGAGACACGAGAGACAAGTTGCAGGGAAACACAGTGCAAGCATGTTATTAAATTTGCTTGCACTGTGCAGAACAAATAGGTTTTTTTTTTCTCATGCTAGAGCTCTTCAGCAGAGCTCTGCGCATGGTCTGCCCTGGAAGAGCATTGAACCAACATGCTCACTTTGAGAGGAGGCGTGCTTGTCATTAGTGATGACAAAACACACCTCCTCTGACCCGCCCCCTTCTTAGTGGGCCGCTGGGATAAAAAAATGCCCGGGCCGAATTTTTCTCCCAGTCCGGCCCTGGTGAGGTCTATTGTTAACCAGATACCTAAGTATTTCAGTTTGGTCTCACACCATGTGAATGTGAACTGTGTTCGCAGGTGAGTGGCGGCCTCCTCCTCCCTCGCGGAGATGAGCAGAGCCTCCGACTTTTCAGTATTTAACTTCAGGTTCGATATACGGCCGTAGTCCTTGAAAGCCTTCAATAGGTTTGGCAAGCATACCAGGGGGTTGCTAATGAAGAATAGCATGTCATCGGCATAAGCAGCAATCTTATGGGTGGTTCCTTTCAGGGTAAACCCTGATATACCCCCGTCCCGCCTGACCGCCCCCAGGGAGAGGGCAAACAGAAGGGGGGAGAGCGGGCACCCCTGCCTCGTCCCATTCCGGATTTGGAATGTCGTTGTGAGGGCTCTATTTATCCGAATCCTGGCGTTCGGGATCGTATATAGCGATGACACCCATGCCATTACGCCCGGCCCGAATCCCATCGCTATTAGAGTTGCATTCATAAACTGCCAATCCACGCGGTCGAAGGCCTTCTCCGCGTCCGTAGAGAGGAGAAGAGTTTGTTGTTTGAGCCGTCCGGCCGCGTGGATGATATTCAGGGCCCTGGGGGTATTGTCTCTCGCCTCCCTTTCGGGGATGGACCCCGCTGAGCCTGGTGGCCAGGATTTTTGTGAAGAGCTTCAGATCGGCATTCAGGAGGGAAATTGGTCTGTAGCTCGCACAGCTGGTGGGGTCCCTCCCCTCTTTCGGAATGACCGTTATTGTTGCAGTCAGAGTGTTCCTCGGGAAGGCACCCCCGTCCCGGATGGAGTTGATACCTTTGAGGAGTCTTGGCAAAAGCACGTCTCCGAATTCCTTAAAGCAGTGGACCGGTAGGCCGTCTGGTCCTGGAGCCTTGTTCAGTTTAGCGGACTTTAGGGGGGCTGCCTGTAATTCCTCTAGTGTGATTGGGGCCTCCAGGGCTTCCATGTCCTCCTGACTTAGTGTCTTAGTTACATGTTGCTGTAGGTATGCTGTTATCTGAGCTGTCCTCTCCTGCTCCCCAGCGGTTCGGTCCCCCTGTGGCAGATTGTAGAGGGCCGAGTAGTATTTGTGAAATTTTTCCGCGATTTTGTCTGGTAGTTTGGTCGCCAGTCCCTCCCGGGGCTTGATCTTGGTGATATGGCACATGCGTCTCTGTTTTTGCAGCATCCTGGCCAGCAGTCCGCCACATTTGTTTGAGTATTCGTAGAAAAAACGTGCAGATTTGCGTATGGTGTGTTGTAGTTTTTGGGTAAGTAGATTCCTGAGTGCCCCCCTTGCGTCTAGCAGGGCTTTGTAGATATTGTCTTCCTGCGTGTCTTTGTACTTACCTTCTAGTTCTTTGATTTTCTGAATCAAGCCAGACATATGTTCTTTCTGTTCTCGTTTTCTCTGCGTGCACACCCTGATGAGATGTCCTCGGATGACCCATTTATGCGCCTCCCATGTGGTTAGCGGTGGAGTTTCTGGTGCATAATTTTCTTCGAAGAAGGTGGTAATTGTGGCGCGCAGGTCTGCTACTATGGGCAACTCCGTCAGGATGGCTTCATTCATCCTCCAGTGGCGCTCTCGTGGTCTGAAAAGGGGGGATTTGATATGAGCCGAAATGGGTGCATGATCTGACCATCCCATTGGTCGTGTATCCGCCGATATGAGTAGGGGCAAGAATTCCTGGGCAAGGAGAATATAGTCCAATCTACTATATCTCTTATGGACCGAGGAGAAGTAAGAGTAGTCTCTATCGGCCGGGTGTAGAACCCTCCAACAGTCCATAAGGCCTGATCCCCTCAGTGCTTCCCTGATGTCTCGTAAACAATGGGTCGGTATTGAGCTGACCCCCATGGATGTGTCCAATTGGGCCTCCAAGGCCACGTTGAGATCGCCAGCCACCACGAGCAGTCCTTCCCGGAACTGCTCAAGCTTATGCAGCGTGCTTCTCAGAAAGCGGCATTGCCATGTGTTGGGAGCATAGATGCATCCAAAAGTATACTTGGTGTACGCTATCGAGCCTCTCAAAAACAGATAGCGTCCCATGGGGTCCCGACAGATCTCCTCGCAAACAAACGTAACCGTGCTCGCGAACAGCACTGCAACCCCAGCTTTTTTAGCTGAGGGATGGTTGGCAAAGTACCCCACTGGGTACCTGGAGTCACGGAGCGCAGGGCCCACCAATCCCTTAAAGTGCTTCTCCTGTAAGAATGCGATGGAGACCCGGGATGCCCACAGGGAGCGCAGGAGGTGGGATCTACTTTCGGGGGCGTTCAAGCCCCTCACATTGTGCGACCAGAGATGGAGCGGAGCAGGCAAGAACCCCTGGCCCGCCGAGGGACGGCGGAGGGAGGGGGGGAGCCCCCTAAAAGGACCATGGGGAGGGACATGAGGGGTTGGGGGAGAGATCCCCGGCGGGACCAGGACAGCAGGGACGCAGAGGCAATGAGAAGTGCTATGAACCGAGGTCAGGTTCTGCGTTCCCCCATAAATGGGCCCCACCGGGATCGGGGCGAGACAAGCGGGAGCTGGACCCCACCGCAGGGGTATATGGTAACTTGGTACCTGTGGTACGGTGTCGAGTGGTGCACCCCTTATCGACGCTAACCCCTCCCCCCAAACCAGGGCAATAAAGGTACCTGTCACTTGGGGCGCGCACCCAGTGCAGTGCGCGTGACTAGTGCACTTGTTACTTGTAACGGAGCTCCGTGTACTCCGACCGAGTACCCTCCGTTGATGGATGCTCCTAGCGCTCTCAGAGGACTCTAAGCACTGCAGACGACACCACAACCACCGCAGGCTCCACAACCGCCGTAGCTTAACTGGAGCCGCGCCGTCTTCCTTCCACCCTGGATCGGCTTCTGTCCTCCAGGACCGTGTGGGGAAGACCTCTCCTCCAGGAGAGCGTAACAGGAACAAGCTCTTAAAAGAGCTAAGTGATTAAGAGCTCAGGGGAATATGCAGCGCATAGCAATCCCCAGTGTGATATAGCAGTTCCCTCCAATAACGAGACACGGCTACGTATTGAGGGTCAGAAGAGGTCTGAGGACTGGAACACCCAGCCTGCTTTTTATTAGAAATAGATACACACAGAACACTCCCAGGGGGAGGATGAAAACAACCAATAATACAGATGGTAACACCCCCACGTCTCCTCCCCTCAGATAACTACATAACCCAATTAAAATGTCCACATTTTTCCACCAGTTCTGGGTGTACCCCAAAAACAGGGGGTACAGCTTTAAATCCGGTAGCGCTGGATAGCTCTCCTTCAGGGGGACAATATATCCAAAAATCACCCCATTCGGATGTACAGTTCGGGAGATACAACGTTCCAAAGTTTTGACCGACCGCACAGACCAACTAGCCGAAATTAGTTCCATGAGTTTTGGCCTTGCGGTCGGTCTCCGTTCGCACGGTAAAAAGGTATGATACTCTGGCCATCCATGCGAATCGCGGGGTTCGCTGGAATCCCCATAGATGATTGCATATAACTACCGAACGAGGGGACGTTCGGTAGTTTCCGTACGAACTTATGGAGGTCTGGAGGATTCAGCGGTGTTCGCCTGTTTGCGTATCCGTTTTCAGTTCCATGCGGTTACAGGCAAACACCGCTGTTCGCACACAAGATGGCCGCGAACACGTGGAAAAGTCCCGAAATGGCGGCCACCTATTCAGAGCACAAAGAATTCGCATGAAATCATGCGAACGGCTGTATTCTCCAGTAATGGCATTCTCATGCACTATATTCGCCTAAATCCCCTGGCTGTTAGGTTATATTAGCAGTCCAAACCTACAGCATAGATAAAGGGAAAAAGACAGTCTAATACAAGTCCATATGCCTGAATACAGGGTTTGCAGTGCAATATAGTCCAGGACCATAGTCGCAGGGGAGGAGGCGGGCAAGCAGGCCTCTCCAGGACAAAGTGGCGAAGGGCACCTCGTCACACATCTCCCCTTTGGGGGGAAGACTAACCAGGCACCTGACCTTCTGTCGGTCAGTGCCTCCGTTAGTCGATCCACCAACCCACAATAAACAGATGTCCGAGTGGCCCCCCCACAACATCAAAGTACAGGAACAGCCTACCCACAACACACAGTTACTGCACCTGGGTATTTGGCTGTGGTAATGAGGCCACATGCCGAGGGTACTTGAAGGGCAGAGGCCAACTGCACTCTGCCCAGATGCCAGCTCTTCTGCTGGGGTAGCCTGCAGGACATCAGGCTCTGGACCAGGGACAAAGGTAGGGCAGAGGCCGACTGCACTCTGCCCAGCTGCCAGCTCTTCTGCTGGGGTAGCCTGCAAGACATCAGGCTCTGGACCAGGGAAAAAGGTAGGGCAGAGGCCGACTGTACTCTGCCCAGATGCCAGCTCTTCCGCTGGGGTACTGAGACCATAGTCCGGCTCAGTAGTCAAGGGAACATGGACGTCAGGAGGGGTTAGCATCGCCTCCGTTAACCCTGGTGCCACGCTAGGGGTTAGCTGGGGAGGGGAATTTGTACTTACCCCCTCCTCTGGGTGTCCCGGTGAGGGTAGTTGGGGATCTGGAAGGGCTGTCCAGCATCCCTGTAGGTCAGGCACAGAGACCACGGTCCCATCTGCGCCGTCTGGAGGATTGGTGTCTCCCCTTGTTGGGGGAAGCTGCCGCTGGGGAGAGGGGGTGCTGTGCTCCTCTCCTGGAAACACAGGCTGCCGCTGGAGAGGGAGACCGCCTGTCTCCACTCCCTTACCATGGTCCTGTTGCTGTAGAGAGGGACCAACTGTCTCTGCTCTCTGTAGGACACACTGCTGCTGGGGGGGAAGAACGGCACCTTCGGCCCCCTGGGGTACACACTGCCGCTGGAGAGGGAGACCGCCTGTCTCCGCTCCCTTACCATGGTCCTGTTGCTGTAGAGAGGGACCAACTGTCTCTGCTCTCTGTAGGACATACTGCTGCTGGGGGGGAAGGACGGCACCTTCGGCCCCCTGGGGTACACACTGCCGCTGGAGAGGGAGACCGCCTGTCTCCACTCCCTTACCATTGTCCTGTTGCTGTAGAGAGGGACCAACTGTCTCTGCTCTCTGTAGGACACACTGCTGCTGGGGGGGAAGGACGGCACCTTCGGCCCCCTGGGGTACACACTGCCGCTGGAGAGGGAGACTGCCTGTCTCCACTCCCTTACCATGGTCCTGTTGCTGTAGAGAGGGACCAACTGTCTCTGCTCTCTGTAGGACACACGGCTGCTGGGGGGAAAGGACGGCCCCTTCGGCCCCCTGTAACTCACGCTGTTGTTGGGGCGCAGGGACGGAATACTTTGCCCTCACTGCCCGATATTCGGCTTCCATCTGCAGATACTCCGCCAGTTCTCTCCTTATTCTTGGTACCATTTCCTCGGTTAGAAGGGACCCGTAGATATCCAACCGCCGCTTCAGCATAGCGTCAAACTGTACGTGACTATACCAATAGTCCAGTTTGGCTGGGTGTTCCCAGGATGCTGTTCCTCGCCCTAGGGAAGCCATCCTGTTGTAGCCAGGGGCGCTGCCCAATGGCTAGCGTTGCCCTCAATTGTAACTCCAAACGTTACCCGTGTCTCTGAGCTGCTTCTCCTCGCACTAGGATGCCATCCCACCGCTGCCACCACTGTAACGGAGCTCCGTGTACTCCGACCGAGTACCCTCCGTTGATGGATGCTCCTAGCGCTCTCAGAGGACTCCAAGCACTGCAGACGACACCACAACCACCGCAGGCTCCACAACCGCCGTAGCTTAACTGGAGCCGCGCCGTCTTCCTTCCACCCTGGATCGGCTTCTGTCCTCCAGGACCGTGTGGGGAAGACCTCTCCTCCAGGAGAGCGTAACAGGAACAAGCTCTTAAAAGAGCTAAGTGATTAAGAGCTCAGGGGAATATGCAGCGCATAGCAATCCCCAGTGTGATATAGCAGTTCCCTCCAATAACGAGACACGGCTACGTATTGAGGGTCAGAAGAGGTCTGAGGACTGGAACACCCAGCCTGCTTTTTATTAGAAATAGATACACACAGAACACTCCCAGGGGGAGGATGAAAACAACCAATAATACAGATGGTAACACCCCCACGTCTCCTCCCCTCAGATAACTACATAACCCAATTAAAATGTCCACATTTTTCCACCAGTTCTGGGTGTACCCCAAAAACAGGGGGTACAGCTTTAAATCCGGTAGCGCTGGATAGCTCTCCTTCAGGGGGACAATATATCCAAAAATCACCCCATTCGGATGTACAGTTCGGGAGATATAACGTTCCAAAGTTTTGACCGACCGCACAGACCAACTAGCCGAAATTAGTTCCATGAGTTTTGGCCTTGCGGTCGGTCTCCGTTCGCACGGTAAAAAGGTATGATACTCTGGCCATCCATGCGAATCGCGGGGTTCGCTGGAATCCCCATAGATGATTGCATATAACTACCGAACGAGGGGACGTTCGGTAGTTTCCGTACGAACTTATGGAGGTCTGGAGGATTCAGCGGTGTTCGCCTGTTTGCGTATCCGTTTTCAGTTCCATGCGGTTACAGGCAAACACCGCTGTTCGCACACAAGATGGCCGCGAACACGTGGAAAAGTCCCGAAATGGCGGCCACCTATTCAGAGCACAAAGAATTCGCATGAAATCATGCGAACGGCTGTATTCTCCAGTAATGGCATTCTCATGCACTATATTCGCCTAAATCCCCTGGCTGTTAGGTTATATTAGCAGTCCAAACCTACAGCATAGATAAAGGGAAAAAGACAGTCTAATACAAGTCCATATGCCTGAATACAGGGTTTGCAGTGCAATATAGTCCAGGACCATAGTCGCAGGGGAGGAGGCGGGCAAGCAGGCCTCTCCAGGACAAAGTGGCGAAGGGCACCTCGTCACATTACTAAGCTACTGAAATTTTATAACTCAACCGGAGTATAACTGATAGGATAACTAAGGATAACTAAGAGTTTTGAGTGTGCGCCTCCCCGGCCGGGTTGGCTGGTGCTGCTTTGTAATACCATGGTCATATACTCGCTCTTAGGGACAGTACAGTCCATGGTGTATGCTTGTAGGTGTGAGTGGAAAGCCCGGGTGGCGGGTGACCCTTCCTCCTGCCCGTATCTTGGTCTCTCTCGTGGGTCTAAGCATTCCAACAGCAGTGGTGGTTTTGTGTTTAATCTCTACGTCCCCGATATAAAGGTTTCGCCTGGGCATCGGAGTAGTCAAGGGCCTCCCCATCGGTCTGCCGTCAGGGGTCGGTCTTGTGAGTCCTGTCGAGCTGTGGTGTGAGTTGTCCCGTCTACCCTCCCTGTCGTGCGTGGTCCCCCTTCTCTGATGCCTGTCTAAGCCAGCTTGGTCCCGTGTCCCCTCCTCCCTCCCCCCTATCAGTCGGCACTCCCGTTCCCACCCTTCCATCCCCCCACCAGATAGAAACGCACGTGCGTGTGGCCGTGAGCTCCCTCCCCCTCCTCCCCTTCCAAACCGCGCTAATTCCCTACGGTAGCTAGAGTGTAGTCAATGCCCACCCCCGTGTCAATGTGCTGCCTGGCAGCGGCGTGTTATGGGGTGTTGGATGTGTAGGAGTGAGTCTGGTGGTTTGCTGCGCATTGGCAGCCGGCTCCGGGCCGAGACTTGATGCCCCCTCCACTGCGCCGGGGACTCGGCTGGCCGTTGTCTGGAGTACTGTGGTGTGCCATCGTTCCATGCCAGGGGCCCTCCAGTCTCTAGTCCCCCAAAGTTCCGTTCCCCCTCCCAAAGGTGTAGGTATGTTCAAGGCTTATACTACATCCCCATGGCCCTGGCCAAACCTGTGGCTAAGTGTAGTGCAGTGTATCCCCTGATGCCCCCCACCCCAAAAAAGTCCTCCGACCACCCATGTGTCCGCCCGTTCCCTCCTTGAGTCCCCCCTTGTACAAGTCAACTCACTGACCACCCGCCACTCAGTCAGCTTCACTGGCCTCCTATTCTTCCGGGCCGGAGAGACCCCCCCACCGGCGCTATGGAGCATTCCTCTCCCGCTGCAGTCCCTCATGGAACACCGGTGTCAGGGGGTCCCTCCGTGCCGCAACGGCTTCCTCCAGGATCCAATTTCTGACTCTGACCGCCAGCAAGTGCAGGGCCCTCAAGAAACCTGGGATGTCCTCCGGCCATCGTGCGATCACCCATGAGTTTCCTTGCTTCGCTTGGAGGCTAAAAGGGAACCCCCAGCGGTATGGGATCCGCTTGTCACGGAGTGCGCTGGTAACTGGGCGCAGGGCTCTTCTTGCATCCAGCGTTAGTGAAGACAAGTCCTGGTACAGCGATATATCGGCTCCGCGGAACCTGATGGTGGGCTCCCCTCTCGTGGCCGCCATGATCTTTTCTTTCAGGCCTCCGTCATGCAGGCAGCATATTACATCTCTAGGGCTGCCATCCTGCCGTGTGGGGCCCAGTGCTCTGTGCGCCCTCTCAAAGCGGATGGCGTCTGGTGCTTCGGCTCCTAGGACGTGCTGGAACAGCGCTTCCAATGTGCCGGTGAGCGGGGCGGCGTACGTTTCAGGCAGGCCGCGCACCCGTATGTTGCTGCGCCTGCTTCTATTCTCCAGGTCTTCAACTTGCCTTTGTATGGTGAGCAATAGGTTCCCCTGCCTGGTGACCGCCATTTCTGTAGCCTGGTGTTGCTGTGAGCAATCTTGGGCCGCGGCCTCCACTTCCTTCACCCTACCCTCCAGCGCAGTCAAGTCCGCGCGCAGACCTGCTAGTTCTTCCCGCAGTGCCCCCCGGAGTTCCTGCACCATTTGATTAGGGTCTGCTTTGGTGAGCATCCTGGACGAGATTTGGGTGAGTTCAGCGCGTATCAGCGCCAGTTCCCCTGCCCGGTCTCCGTCCCCCTGGGATTCAGCCGCGCCTTCCTCCTCCGGCGCCATCTTGTCTGCAGGCTGCATGTCACGTCCTTCGGGTTGTGAGGCAAAATACCCGTCCATCGGGCCCGTGTGGCGACGGGGGGAGCCCGTCGCGGCAGTCCCTGGGATTGACTGCTTCTTATTGCGGACCATTTGGAGCTTTAGGTAAGTGCAAACACTAATTTAAGGCTAATGTTAGTCGGCCGGGGACGCGGAGCTCAGTGTCTAAGCGTCCTGCTCCATACACGTCCAGGCCACGCCCCCGCAACTTTTTGTATACTGTACTTTTCGAAATAACAGAACAGACACAAAAACCAGGACCAATTGAAAGGGGAAGAGAAAGCACAGTAATACCACTTGTGCTCTCTCTTCTCAACGATCCTGTGCACCAATGACAAACTCCAGAGATTTCTCAGGGCATGACCCTTCATATAGAAGATAAAAAAAAAAAAAAAAAGCACACTCTTCACCGAAGTGAAAATCGTGTATTGCCTGGAAATAACAGTACCAAATAAATGTTGCAAATAATTCTAAACCATCAACATGTAGCAAACAACAAAATAACTAAGAAAGATCCTCATGTGATTGTAACAATACTAGACTTATAAGGCTTCTCCTATGCCCTAATAATGCTAAATAGCAAAACAAGTAACAGTGGGCATAGCCAGAAATTACTTTATAATTCCCCATAAGTGATTTCTGGCTATGTCCCCTGTTACTTGTTTTGCTATTTAGCATTAGTAGGGCATAGGAGAAGCCTTAAAGGGCTAGTATTGATACACAATCACATGAGGATCTTTCTTTGTGTTTTTTGTTGTTTGCTACATGTTGATGGTTTAGAATTATTTCCATATTAACTTGGTACTGTCATTTCCAGGCAGTACACGATTTTCACTTGGTAAAGAGTGCTTTTTATTTTTTCTTAACTTTTCTGCATAAACCTACATTATTATGAAAACTGAAGTTTTTGTTTTTTGCGGCCCACATAAACTTAAACCTTGTTTATTTGGCCCGTGTTAGCCTTTGAGTTTGACATACTTGGCTTAGAGGAATCATTGCTTATGCACAAACTGGAGGAGGATAGATCCAATTTTTTTATATCCTTAGTTCTGAAATATTGAACAGGGTTGTCATCATAAGCAACCTAAATTACACAGATAGAAAAATATTTCCTATGTCTGGGGTTGATAATTATTATTTTTAACATTTAAGAGCTCAATCTACATATTTAGGAACAATCTGTGTTTTTCAGGGGCTATGGTAGAGATGTACCTTTTCTATGTTTATACAAAATACGTGAAGCTCTTTCAAGCAATATATGACAAATAAATACACGTATATAACTATTATATATATAGAACAGTTTTTTTTTTTTTATTCTTTATTTTTGTAGTGCGTAAGCTGGTGACATTCGCTTGTGAGGTACCCCAAAGGCAATCCTCCAGCGTTTTAAAAGCAGTTGAATATAGAGGTAAATAGTAGGTCGAGCACAATTTTGTGAGGTTAGAAACAGTATGAATTTTACGTAGCTTAGATATTTTTGTAGCAAAACGTAAGGTAACATCGCTTAACTACCCAGGCAGGGGGGTGTTTGATAAAATGACACGCTTGGAGTGCCTGGATAGTATTGACATAGTTTAGTTAAACAATACATGTGTGAGTAAATGGTCGTTGCGTCGTTGATAAGTTGCTTACTGTGTAAACTAACCTGTAGTGACTGCAGTAAGTAGATTAGCATACAGTGTGTCTAGTCTGGGTGATGCTATACAGCTCTCTGGTTTAAAGTAGGTATTAATGTGTCTAGCTGTGTTTCCTGCGAGTTGTGTTAAGTCAGTTGTGATTGCGCCACTGTCAGCCTTGTGAGCTGCGATTGAGACCCCCTGTGATCCCCTGCATTAGCAAGCCTAAAAACGTGAGACCAAAAAGTAAAGAGAGAATGTTTGTCATCAAATAAAATACAGTACTTGTGAAAGTCCAGACCAGGTGGCAGTGTACACTGTGCCTGATGGTATGTCTCAGTCACTACCGGTTCAACCGATGCCCTGCTGGGGGCGAGTGCTTTCTCCCAGTGTTGTTTGTCGCAGTACTTGCCATCTCTCCTGTGTGCGGGAGCTCCGGGCCCCTTTGCTTTACGGAGGTGTGTTTGCCTGCGGGTGTAATGCCCCCTTGGCTGGATATTGCACGGACTTCTCCTGTGTTGGGTTGGGGCAGCGCTGTCTGTGCCGTGTTGATGTGGATCCCCTCCTCGGATCTTGCACCTTTCCGGGTCTCCTGTTCGGCTGGGCTTGTCTTGCCCTTCTGGGGCTTAATTCGCCGATGAGGGTGCCGTGGGAGTTTCCTTTTCGGTTTCCGTTGAATCCCTGGTCCCGCTTTGCGCGGGTGTAGTCTCGGGAGAGCACTCCGGTGGAGCTCTGCTTTCGTGGGTGTAAGTTTTGGAGGAGCTTTTGTGTCACGCTGCTGGATGCCTCGTGGTGAGGTGTTTAGCTCGACATCTGTCGGAGCTGTGTGCGCCTGGGGTTGTAAGTGAGCCTTCATCCACTGCCAGAAGGCGGGGAATATTGCGTTTAGTTGGCATTATGTCCAGCCAGGCAGGTTGTGGACAGGCTGTGTGGGTAGTGTCCGCCATTTTGGGGAGCTTTCTGGCGGCAAGGTCAGAGCTAGTCATGATGGTCTCTGTTCCACCGCCTTGCAGGGGTAATGTGTGGGGGTAGACCGGGATGACCCCCACCGGTCCAGAGGGGGGGGGAATAGGGGCTCAGAGCACGGAGCTTGGTCCGTCGTGGCAGTGGGAGAGCGGCTGTCTCTCCTGTGCCCGCCGTCTTGATAGGCTGCACCTTCATGTCGGGCATTTGGGGTCGCTTGTTTAGTATCCTCGTGTGTCCCCCAATGTCCCCACACTCTGGGTGTCTGTTAAGGCCCGATTAGTTGCCGTTTTTGGCGTAATTCGTCCGCTTTTTTGCCGCGTTTCGCAGGAGCTGCTATGATGAGCGTCTTCCTCGCTCCACGGTCAGGCCCCGCCCCTAGTTTTGTTTTTTTTTATCCTAAAACATCTAATTAATTGAAAACAGTTTGGCAAAAATCTTAGGGATGGTGTTCACAGGCTCTTTGCACAAATACCAATTCAATGAGATGTAGAGATTATGTTTACAGAAAATACCATATGCCAATCTCCATCTAAAATCTTATTATCCAAAACCTGAAGGTATGAGAGAATGTGTTTAGAAAATATATGAAATCTCCAAATTCAATCTCTTCTTTCTACATTATATTAGTATGCTGCTTGATAACGTATCTGTGTTATGTGATAAGATCAGTACTAAATGATATTAGGATGTATAATAAAATACTGTCTGTTTGAACTGTAATATTTGTGCTAATCTTTCTCCACATCTTATAATCATGACACTTTACAGTTAGATCTGTCAACAAAAGTATATACAATTTGCCATTTAAGATTAAAAATGTGTTTGCACAAAAACATACATAAATCATGTTAAGCTATGTACTAGCTTCTAAGTGCGTTTCTAGTTTACCCAGATCATTAATGGAAGTACACTGTAACATAGCTTTTTAAAATATACCATTATCCTCTGATCACTACTCATTCTGTTTGCTTGTCTCCAATCGTTGCCAGCTTACTAACAGTCCTACATTTAGACAAGGAACTTAGCTTGTTTCTCTTGATCTTTAAAATGGTGCCTTACTGTCTAATGCCACACTACAGTACTATTGTATGTCTTGATGTGTTTGTCCATGCCGTTAGGGCATTGCAGGCCTGTTTGTTATCTATATGCACTACAAAACTAAAGAATTAAAAAAATAAAAATTGCCAAATAAAATTGCCTGTGAATAAATAAGAAAACGCATTGAAGTAACTAATATTTTGCCATAGACTGGGAACAACTAACAGGAGCTAAATATGTAGCTAATTAATAGAGAATGGTCTAGTCTGGATCTTGTGCAGAGTTGTTCAGTTCTTGGTTAAAAATAGCTGCAACCAGTTACACAGATAGAAGGGCTGGCGGGACAAAGGCAAGAACATAGTCTACGTGTATAGATATCAAAAGTTATCAATCCATAGATCTGCAGTATAAGAAATTATATAGCAGGAGTAAGAAGGGATATAGGAGCCTCCAGGATGGCAATAAAACAAGAAATTGGGAATTGGATCTCTGGAATCACGATTCTTCTGAATTTTGGTAGATTGGCAACTCTGAATAGGCACATGGACTTGCACCAAATTCTTGCCTGTTGTGATAATATAGAACCTGAAAACCTTGAAACAGCTGGCAAATTGTTTGCTTGAGGGTGCCAAAGGTATGCATTTGCCAACATTGATGGCACACATCCACACTAGGGAGTAGCTTCTGAATCATTTGGAAAAAGTATTGGATTGGATAGGATTGACTATAGGCTCTACCAAGTGGCTTTGGTTCCATGTCTAGGATATCAGGATTTTAGTAAGTAACTAATGTTGTGTTAGGTAGAGGCCATAGTTAATGGATTAGTTCAATTTAAAAAACAGCAGTTGCCAATATTTTTTGGCCAAATAACTAATGGCTTTTCATGGAAGGCACTACCTTCCTTTGCATTCATGACTTTAGACAACAACAAGGCTTTCAATGACCATATCAGATTGTGATTGCAAATTCTTCTATATTCTATATTGGGGCAGAGACAAAAACAAAGATTGACTGCAATCATAATGAGATAATGAAACATTATGTTTCAAATGCAAATAAATGAATTACATGGCATCAGTAATATAACTATAAAAGAACAAACTTGATCACACAGTCTCTAGGGAAAGAAAAGTTTCTTGTATCTTGAGATAAGATATAATTTTGTAGGAACAACCTGTACCAATTTAAGGCTGCTATCAATGTTGGGATATTACTTGTTTCACATTGATCTTTGTTCACTCATGTTTAACTTACTGATTTCTCAAAGAGTCAACAAGAAACTCCCCAATCAAAAAGAAATACTGCTGCTAGTGTTTTATGTCTCATCCAAAAACCTTCTTAAACATGTACAAACAAAATAAATTGGATTCTTAGTGGGAAAAAAAAGAATAAATAAAAACAATGTAGTGAAGGACTCGTATACTGTATACAACAGAAATTGCTGAATGTGCTAGAGTCACTCAAAGGAAGTCAGTGGATGGCTTATCAATTAAAGGCAGATTTTTGTCTAACATTGTGGTTTTCCACTCCTTATTCTTCAAAGGGAATAAACCTTATATGCTGTATTTATGAACAAACTTAGCATAGGGAAACAAATAATGTTGTACAGTATTATCACTGACACGGTGTGGTGGGTATCACTGGTAGCATTAGTGGAACATAGGATCAGGGGAGGGCTGGCAGCCTTAGGCCTGGGGGGCAAAACCAGTCAAGTGGCCCATTGCGCCACCAAATCAGTTCACCATCCATGCCCACCTTTTCCTGGTTTTATAACGGATATTGATGTTATGCTAATCAGTAGCTCTTTGCCATACCCACTCCTTCACGGCTCTGACTTTCAATGTTGTCAGAGCACAGGCTGAGAATCTCTGAGCCTGTGCTCTGACTCACTAACTGAGTGCTGGAACCACGAGGGAGAGGATATGATCTGACTGCACCTACTGCTGGTGCGCACCAGTGGACCACCAGCGAATCGTTTAAACTAAATATGCTGGTGTACCCAACTTGTGAGCTGTGTTGGCCGCCGGGTGCCTCTGTTGTCATGGCACCCTGCGTGACCGCACAGCTTGCCCACCCCAACGGCTGGCCCTGCTGACACACACTGACGTTACTACTTAGACATCCCTCAATATTAATACAGACACCAGAGTAAACACCAATAAACTGTGGAAACAGAGCTGATCCCCCCAAATTTATAAAGGTTTGCTTAGAGGATTTATTGTAAGATTAAATCATGCCTCCTCCCAGGGACGGATTAAGAGCACAGTGGGCCTGGTGCTGACAATTATGGTGGGCCTAATTACGGAATCTTATCGACCAAAAACACTAAAACAGTCATACCTCCCAAGTGTCATGTATCTGATGGAGATGTTGTTGGAGGGAAACTCAAAGGATACAGCTATACGAAAACACATACATTAGAGTGCTAATCTCTCTCTAATTTATGCTTTCATCTTTCAAGTAAATCCATACCCCCTAACAGCAGTGTCCAGTGAAGCAGGAAGTCAATGGACAGGGTAAAAGGGTGTGTCACTGGCGCGAATCACGTGACCAGACCTGCCAAAAGGGGGTGAACATGCCCAAAAACATAGACATGGAGACATAGACATAGACATAGACATGGAGACACTGGGACATATAGGGACACTGGGACACATGGGGACACTAGGCACACTGAGCGACATTGGACACAGACACTGGGAGACTTGCGGACACTAGGGACACTGGCTGGGGGACATGGGGACACTGGGAGACATGGGGACATAGTGTCTCCATGTCCCAATGTCTCAGTGTCTCCCAATGTCCCTATGTCTCACAGCATCCCCATGTGTCCCAGTGTCCCCATGTTTTCCACTGTCCCCAAGTGTCTGTGTTCCCAGGTCTCCCAGTGTCTGTGTCCTAGTGTCTCAGTGTCCCCTAGTGTCTGTGTCCCCATGTGTCCCCTAGTGTCTGTGTCCCCATGTGTCCCCTAGTGTCTGTGTCCCCTAGTGTCTGTGTCCCCTAGTGTCCATATGGAGACCCTAGTGTCTCCATATGTCCCCTAGTGTCTCAGTGTCCCCATGTGTCTCAGTGTCCCCATGTGTCTCAGTGTCCCCATGTGTCCCCTAGTGTCTCAGTGTCCCCATGTGTCCATGCTGTAACTTCCTATCCCTGCATCTCTCCACACACAGTGACCCCTACTGGCTGGTGCTGGTATTGCAGAGTAATCTCCATTTATGCTGAGAAAAATACCTGCATGTATATTGCTGGTATTACTGCAATACCAGCACGGCCAGGCAGCCTAAAATACCGGCTGTGCCAGTAAAATACCAGTCAGGTGGCAAACCTAAGAGTAGTGTGTAAAAAAAAAAAAAAAATGTACAAAAAAAAAAATTTTTTTTTTTTTTTTTTTAAATGGGCCTATTCCATGGGCCTGGGCCTGGAGCTGCAGCTCCATCAGCCCCTATGTTAATCCGGCCCTGCCTCCTCCTCTCTCTCTCCCCCATGCGCTGCTCTGTAGGCTGGGAGGAAGTGAAGAGTAATCAGTCTCCCAGCACAACGCCACCTGTGGCTGCATGGGGAACAGCTGTTTAATGTAATGCTTGCAGGACGGCCAGCTGCCGCAGAACCTCTTTGTTTCCGTCTCTGCAAAGGGCTCCAGGCACTGCTTGTTGTGAGTGTGAGCCACTGTAAATTAGGGGCAGAGGGCAGAGGGCACTTGCACTGCGGTCAAGACGGGTCTGGGCAGGAGGAGAGTGCAGTGCAATCAGTGAACTCCCCTCCTGT
Organism: Pelobates fuscus; assembly: GCF_036172605.1. Lineage (NCBI taxonomy): Eukaryota > Metazoa > Chordata > Amphibia > Anura > Pelobatidae > Pelobates > Pelobates fuscus. Next base: position 189,463,117 of record NC_086318.1, read on the forward strand.
GGGTCACCAGTAGACTGGTGCACCTGCCCAGGATCAGAGCCGGTGCAAGGATTTTTGCCGCCCTAGACAAAATATAAATTTGCAGCCCCCCCATGTGACATCACAATGCCCCACCCATATGATCTGCCATATGAACTAACGCCAGTGCTGCACACAGTGTGTGTTTACATTAAAAAGCCTGCAGGGACCAGCTATAGACACCACAACCACTTCATTAAGCTATAGTGTCCCTTTAATGTGAGGTAAATTATAGGTTAGTGTCACTAATAATATACTAGATTGCCTACTTACAATTAGAAGAGGATGATGATGAGCTGCAGTTTGGCTCCACTGGTCTGGTGTAGAACAGGATCTCTGGAGGCTGTTTGCAACTGTGGTCACAAAATTCAATGTTCTGGGAGAATTAGAAGCAGCTCCATTTTTTGGGGGCCTCTTACACAGCTCAAGGTCTGGGCCCCAGGGCCTGACGGTGGGTATGCCCATAAGGCCGACTCATAAGTCCACTTATATGTTCCACCCACCCATGAGTTCGCTCACAGGGAGTGGAGTGTGTAGGGGATGTGTTATGAGTTATTGTAGAGGATCTAATATGTGTGCTTATGGTATGTAGTTTATAGGGATACCAGTTTGTGCAGGTGATGCAGTGTGTTTGATGGTAGTGGAAGCAGTGTGTATTTGTGTATAAGGGATGTATTATGTGTTTCTGGTTGTGTGTAAGGGATGCATTGTGTGAATCTGTGTTTGTATGCATAAGGGATGCAAGGTGTGTGTCTGTATGTGTGTGCATTGAGTGTAAGAGATGCATTGTGTTTCTGTGTGTATGTAAGAAAAGCAGTGTGTGTGTGTTTGCATTGTCTGGTTCTGTGTATGTGTGCAAAGGATGCATTGTCTTTGTGTGGGGGTTGCATTGTGTGTGTGTGTAACGGATGCAGTGTGTGTTTCTCTGTGTGTAAGGGAAGCATGTTGTGTTTCTGTGTATGTATAGGGATGCATTGTGCGTTTCTGTTTATGTATAGGGATGCATTGTGTGTGTGTGTGTGTGTGCGCATAGTGTGAAAGAGCTCCCTGTCTTGCCCCCTGTCCTATAGAGCTGTCCCTTCTGTCCCTTAGAGCTAACCCTCCTACTTCTTCTTACTCCCCCTTCTTCTTCTTACCCCCTCTTCTTCTTCTTCTTACCCCCTTCTTCTTCTTACTCCCCCTTCTTCTTCTTACTCCCCCTTCTTCTTCTTACTTCCCCCTCTCCTTCTTACTCCCCACTCTCTTTCTTACTCCCCCTTCTTCTTATCTCCCCTCCTTCTTACTCCCCCTCTCCCTCTTCTTACTCCCCCTCTCCCTCTTCTTACTCCCCCTCCCCTTCCCCCCTCTTTTTCTTATCTCCCCTCCTTCTTACTCCCCCTTCTTCTTCTTCTTACTCCCTACTCTTCTTACTTCCCCCTATTTTTCTTACTCCCCCTTCTTCTTCTTACCCCCTTCTTTTTCTTATCTCCCCTCCCTCTTATTCCCCCTCTCCCTCTTCTTACTCCCCCTCCCCTTCCCCCCTCTTTTTCTTATCTCCCCTCCTTCTTACTCCCCCCTCTTCTTACTCCCCCTCCCCCTCTTCTTCTTACTTCCCCTTCTTCTTCTTACCCCCCTCTTTTTCTTATCTCCCCTCCTTCTTACTCCCCCCTCTTCTTACTCCCCCCTCCCCCTCTCCCTCTTCTTACTCACCCTCCCTCTCTTCTTACTCCCCCTCCCTCTCTTCTTACTCCCCCTCCCTCTCTTCTTACCCCCTCCCTTTCTTCTCACCCCCCTCCCCTCTTACTCCCCCCTCCCCTCTTACTCCCCCCTCCCCTCTTACTCCCCCCTCCCCTCTTACTCCCCCCTCCCCTCTAACTCCCCCCTCCCCTCTAACTCTCCCCTCCCCTCTAACTCTCCCCCCTCCCCTCTTACTCTCCCCCCTCCCTCTTCTTACTCCCCCTCCCTCTCCTCGTCTTACTCCCCCTCCCTCTCCTTACTCCCCTTCCCTCTCCCCCTCTTCTTACTCTCCCCCTCCCCTCCTCTTACTCTCCCCCTCCCCTCCTCTTACTCCCCCCTCCCCTCTTACTCCCCCCTCCCCTCTTACTCCCCCCTCACCTTACTCTCCCACCTCCCCTCCCCTTTTCTTACTCCCCCCTCTTCTTATTCCCCCCTCCCCTCTTCTTATTCCCCCCTCCCCTCTTCTTATTCCCCCACCTCCCCTCTTACTCTCCCCTCCCCTCTTCTTATTCCTCCCCTCCCCTCTTCTTATTCCCCCCTCCCTCTTCTTATTCCCCCCCTCTCCCTTCTTCTTATCACCCCCTCTCCCCTCTTCTTATTCCCCCCCTCTCCCCTCTTCTTATCCCCCCTCCCCTCTTCTTATCCCCCCCTCTCCCCTCTTCTTATCCCCCCTCTCCCCTCTTCTTATCACCCCCCCTCCCCTCTCCCCTCTTCTTATTCCCCCCTCCCCTCTTCTTATTCCCCCCTCTCCCCTCTTCTTATTCCCCCCCTCTCCCCTCTTCTTATTCCCCCCTCTCCCCTCTTCTTATCCCCCCCTTCTTCTTACCCCCTCCCCTCTTCTTATCCCCCTCCCCTCTTCTTATCCCCCCCCCTTCTTCTTCTTCTTTCTGTTTCCTGTAACCGGCCGGACTGACAGGAAGTGCACACTGAGTGTGCACCTTCCTATCACTCCGGCCGGGACCGCGGACCGGAGACCAGCTCGGCGGCCACGCTACAGGGGAGGGGAGGGAGGGAAAAGCTGCTGCAGCCGTCTGAGCGCTCTTTACAGAGCGCTCAGGCGGCTGCAGCATTTAAAGGGCCGGCCCGCCGCGGCTGGTCCTAAAATAATTTCGGGCGGGCTGGGGGGCAATTGCCTCCCTGCCCCCCGGCACAGCCCGCCCCTGCATAGGATTATGTATCACCTGAAATTACCTGTGCACTGAATTTCTACTATCCTGCTTCTTCTTATTTCCAATTTACTATTGAGGTTGCATATGTGTCTGCCCACTACCACATTACTTGTGGATAAGCAACCAGTTGCATGTATTTCTGACAGCCATTTTAGATGAGCCACATGTGATCTTCAGATAAGCATAATTTTATCCCAGTCACTTTGAAAGGGCCAAAATGGATTTCTGTAGTATTTTTTCAAAAAACCATGTCCACCTTATATCTTATTTACATGACTCGCCTTTTGGAAGAGATGAGGGACCTCTTCTGTTGCTGGATACATCTCCCTCTCTCCCTTTTAGGAAGAACGACCCTTCTAAAATCCGTCATAGTGCCCAAATATCTCTAGCTCTTACTGGCCCTTCCCATACTTTTTTCACGCTCAAATGAGAAAACTCTTTATCAGCTCTCTCCAAATTATTCTAGCAATCTAAACACCTGAGAATTGCATAACCTCCTAAATGTGAAAATCACAGTGAGAAGCGTGGAAGCGCCTCTAGCGGCTGTCAATGAGACAGCCACTAGAGGCTGGATTAACCCTTTTGTGAGCATCTAAGTAACTTTATACATTCAGTATTGGAGTTGGATAAAGGAGTACCACTATTGGAAAATCTACCTGTTTACTACAGCCATAAGCACTATGCTTGGTGGAGATAGTTCCTTGGTCTGAAATCAGGATGGTTGATAGACCTGCACAAGATATGTAATGTGCATTCAATCAGATTTGTTAAGAGGCATTCCATATGACTGATTAAACTGGCTCTTGTGTATTTATCCATGTTCAGTAGTCTGTATCTGCCCACTAATACACGCTATAATAGTTAGCAATAAATGATAATGCAATGTTTATCTGCACTGTGGTGTCTGCACACTGCTCTGCAAATGAACAACGTTGAATCCTCTTTTTTGAGGAATTCCTTCTTTAAGCCTGTCTAATATACATACAAAAATAAAGCAAGAAATACTTTGAAAAGTGTGCAATAAACATTTATGAACTGAGCTAAGTGATTTTCTTCAGCCTCCCCCCTTCCCCTTACCAGGGCCGGATTAACATAGGGGCTGATGGAGCTGCAGCTCCAGGCCCAGGCCCATGGAATAGGCCCATTGGTTTAAAAAAAAAAAAAAAAAAATATTTTTTAACTTTTTTTTTTTTTTTTTTTTACACACTACTCTTAGGGTTGCCAGGTATTTCTTATGTATTTCTTAGGGTTGCTAGGTATTTCTCAGACGTATTTCTCAGGTATTTGAGGCTGCCTAGCCGGTGCCGGTATTGCAGTAATACCGGCAATACAAATGTCTGTCTCAGTATAAACATAGATTATTCTGCAATACCAGCGCCGGCCAGTAGGGGTCGCTGTTTGTGTGGAGAGAGGCAGTGATAAGAAGTTACGGCATCTCCCTCCCTGCCTCTCTCTACTCACTGATCCGCGGGGGAGCAGCTCTGCACAGAGAGTCCAGACAGCAGCTCCGAGACATGGGGACGCTGAGACATTGGGACACTGGGGAACATGGGGACCCTGAGCATGGACATCCGCAGGAATTTTTCCGGGCTGGGGGGGGGGGGAGGCATAATTGTAATGACATCCATGCTTGGCCCCTTTTTGACAGTGTCATGAAAGGGAAGGAGCATAGTCATTTTCACATAAAGCAAGGATGAATAGCGTTTTCACAACTATGGTGTCAGGAATATATGTTTGTATTCCTGACACTATAGTGTTCCTTTCATCAAATTACAGGAACATTCTGGTCACCATAACAACTTTATCTAAATGGAAATGCTGTCATGCATGGAGGCCCCTGGGTGCTCTTTCTTTGAAGGGGTGAAACCGCTCTCAAATGGTTTACCCCCAAAGGCTTCCATCAGCTCCAGATCTCCAGGTCGCTCAGTGGTATTCGACTTCTGAAACAGAGTGTCAGGAAGTGCAGATTGACGTTGGGCATGGGTGCCGCTGATTGGCTAGAGTGGTCAGCTGACACTCTAAGCCAATCGCTAGTACCCGATTCATAAAAATGTTTCACGTTTTTATGAATGGGGAGCTACTGATTGGCTTAGAGTGCTAGCTGACCAATCTAGCCAATCAGCGGCACCCCTACCCAGCGGCCCTCTGTGTTTCCTGACACTCAGTAAATAAAAGTGAACACATTAACACTGATATTGTTTGTTTTTACCTGGGGAGATGAGAAGGTCCAAAGTTTCCCTGCCAGGCCTTATGATGTGGTATCCAGAATGAAGTGCTCCAATCTCATATTTTCTTCTCCTTCATTTGACACAGTCTTCTTTGTCTTCTGAGGCTCCTTCTGCTCCTTTACCTTTCTGCTACTTTCTGCTTATTTTGCGCCCTTCTGCTCCTTTCTCTTTCTGATCCCTTTCTGCTCCTTGATGGCCCTTCCTGCTTCTTGCAGACCCTTCCTGCTTCTTACTACCCTTCCTGCTTCTTTCTGCCCCTTCCAGCTTCTTGCAGCCCCTTGCTGATCCTTTATGTTCCTTCTAATTCTTCCTGCCCCTTCCTGCTCCTTGCAGCCCCTTCCTGCTCCTTGCTGCCCCTTCCTGCTCCTTGCAGACCCTTCCTGCTTTTTGCAGACCCTTCCTACTCCTTTCTCCTTGCTGCCCCTTCCTACTCCTAGCAGACCCTTTCTACTCCTTGCTGACCCCTCCTGCTCCTTGCTGCCTCTTCCTACTCCATGCTGCCTCTTCCTACTCCATGCTGCCCCTTCCTACTCCATGCTGCCCCTTCCTACTCCATGCAGCCCCTTCCTGCTCCTTGCAGACCCTTCATGCTCCTTGCAGACCCTTCCTGCTCCCTCTTCCTACTCCTTGCTGCCCCTTCCTACTCCTTGCTGCCCCTTCCTGCTCCTTGCTGCCTCTTCCTATTCCTTGCTGACCCCTCCTGCCTCTTGCAGACCCTTTCTACTCCTTGCTGCTCCTTCTACTTTACCCTCCTGCTCCTTGAACACCTTTAGACCCCTTCCTGCTTCTTGCTGCCCCTTTCTATTCCTTGCTGACCCCTCCTGCCCCTTGCAGAACCTTTCTGCTCCTTCTACTTTACCTTCCTCTATGCGGTCTCCCCCACCCCCCATCCCTCACTTACCTGCTCTGTAGGCTGCCTCTGTGCTGCTCCCCTGCGGTTTCAGTCATGAGAGAGAGGCAGGGATAAGCTGTAGCTTCCTGCCTTTCTCCATTCACAGCGCCACCTACTGGCCAGCGCTGGTATTGCACTGTATTCTCACACTAAAACGAAAAATAGCAGCACAAGCTGAAAAATCCAGGGGAGGGGGGGGGCAAGTACCCTCCTTTACCCCCCCCCATTCGGACGCCCATGACCCTGAGAGACTAGGGACACAGTGGCCCCATGTCTCCCAGTGGCCCCTAGTCTGTGTCCCCATGTCTCCCAGCCACTGTCCCTAGTATCTCAGTGGCCCCATGTCTCCCAGTGTCCCCATGTCTCTAAGTGTCCCCTAGTGTCCTAGTGACATCAGGACACTGGGAGACATGAGGACACAGACTCTAAGGGACACTGGGAGACATGGGGATACAAACACTAGGGGACACTGGGCGACATGGGGACACTGAGAGGCATGGAGACACAGGGAGACATGGGGACACTGGGCGACATTGAGACATAGGAGACATGGCAGTGTCCCCATGTCTCCCAGCCAGTGTCCCTAGTATCTCAGTATCCCCATGTGTCCCTGGTGTGTCTCAGTGTCTGTAGTGTGCCAGAGTCCCTAGTGTCTCAGTGTTCCCTAGACTCCCAAAGTCCCCTAGTCTCCCGATGTCTCTGTGTACCCATGTCTCCTAGTGTCTCAGTGTCCCCTATTATAAAAGAAAAAATCCCAGGCACTCACTGTGATAGATTTAGGCAGGTTTATTGGACACCGCAACGTTTCGACCTATACCCAGGTCTTTATCAAGTCTCCAATGTCCCCTATGTATCAGTGTCCCCTATGTATCAGTGTCTCAGTGCCCCATATCTCTCAGTGCCCATAGTGTCTCTGTGCCCATAGTGTCTCTGTGCCCATAGTGTCTCTGTGCCCGTAGTGTCTCTGTGCCCGTAGTGTCTCAGTGTCCCCTAGTATAAAATAAAAAAATCTCAGGCACTCACTGTGATAGCTTTAAGCAGGTTTATTGGACACCGCAACATTTTGACCTGTACCCAGGTTTTTATCAAGTCTCCAGTGTCCCCTATATATCACAGTGTCTCAGTGCCCCATGTCTCCCCGTGTCCCCTCGTGTCTGTCACCCAGTGTCCCCAAGAGTCTCAGATTTCCCAGGTCTCCCAGTGTTGGGGACATGGGGACACTGGGAGACATGAGGACACAAACACTAAGGGACTGGGAGACATAGGGAAACAGACATTCCCCCTTTTTGTGTATGTTCGCCCTTTCGGCCGTTCTGGTTATGTGATTTGTGTCAGTAGCCCACCCTTTTACCGCATCCATAGACTTCCTGCTTTACTGGACACTGCTGTTAGGGGGCATGGGTTTACTTGAAAGATGAAAGCATGAGATTAGCAAAGGGTATGTGTTTTCTCATAGTTGCATCCTATGAGTTTCCCTACAGCATCATCTCCATCAGATACATGTCGCTTAGGAGGTAGGACTGTTTTAGTGTTTTTGGTCAATAAGATTTTGTAATTAGGCCCATCATAATTATCAGCACCAGGCCCACTGGGCTCTTAATCCGGCCCTGCCCCTTACCCACCCATCTCCGTTTCAGATCAAACCCCTAATGACAGAAATGACAGATACATACATAAATACATACATACATACATACATACATACATACATACACATAACCACAGACACAATCACAGACATAAACACACATAATCACAACAGACACACATAACCACAGAGATACACACACAATCACATACACATATAATTAGATGTACACACACAATCATCACATACATACACATATTTAATAACAGGTCCACCCAACCTTCCTACTTTGCTCTGGGAGGGCTGGAATGGATCCTCAGTCTCTGGTGGTCAGTGGTTGCTGCTCAGATCTCTGTGCTCTTCCTGCACAGGTCCCTTGCATGCACTGTAATGACGCTGATGCTGGGATGATATCATATCCCAGCTGCTGGCTAACTGCAGGACAAGAAAGTCAGACACAGTCAGACGCACAAAGTTATACACACATACTGTCAGACATGGCACAGCCACACAGTCCCATGCACATTGCCACTTGCACACAGTTACAGGCAGATGGTCACACACACAAACAGTTGCAGGCAGACAGTCACACAGACAGAGCTACAGGCAGACAGTCACATACACACACACTCAGTGACATGCAGACAGTCACACACACACACACACAGTCACAGGCACAGTCACAGGCACAATCACAGTTACACACACAGCACTCACTCTCTCTTACTTAAAGTCAGCTTGGGCTGTAGGAGGAGTGGAGTCGGCCGCTGGTGAGTAGTTGTTGGGGAAGCAGGGACTCCTTCCTGCCCTCCCTCTGTGTGCAACAGTAGCTGCACTGGGTGGAGGCCGCCTTTAGCTCCACCCCCGCTGCCAAGGATTAGGGTCAAGGGTAGGGTTAGAGATTAGAGAATTGCCGAAGTCCCGAATTTCGGAAGTGCTGAACCAAACCGAATTGCCAAAGTCCCGAATTGCCAAAGTCCCGTACCAAACCAATTTTTTTGCCCATGCACATCCCTAGTTTCATTCAAAGCTAAAGCTTTTGAATAAAAAAGTTGTGTCAAAGATGTATGTCCCTTTAAATGCAAGCTTATGGCATTTGCATGCTGTAGTAAAATGAACAAAATTTAGGGGATACGCCAAGCATCAGAGCCACTACATTGTCAAATCCGTAATGTTTGAGACCACCTCATATATTATATAGCTACTGATAACTTGGAAGTTGTGGCTTCACCACCAAGCTGTAATGATACAATCAAGTAGTGATTTTATCACTTGACTTTACTTTAACTGAGTGATTTCAAACTAAATTTCCCTATGGGTTTTCACAAATAGTAATGTGTAGAATTGTTAAACTGCACAAACAAGGTATATGCACCAAAACCATGCATTAAGATTGTTGGTGATTACAGTTCCCTTGAAGTTACAAGAATGTAATATATGTCTTCAGTTTTATTACAGACACTATACATATGTTTGGATTGCCTACATAAATACTGTATCTCAGTCACATTCTCTGATCTTCCATATGCTATCTTTCGTGCAAATTTCTGCTATTGAAAAAAAGAGATGCACTTACATGCATTTTACCAAAACACAGGGCTTTGAAAATGAAACGCTATGAAACGCATCAGTGCTACTTTTAAATTTAAATTGTTTTATTATATCTAATAATGATAGCTTTTTACCCCAACCTATCCTGGACCACCCTGTCTGATTTTGGAGCTCCATGAAAATGTATTGTAGAACATAAATAAAGACTCCTTCTATTATGACTTTAGATATATTCAATAGAGAATGGATTCACATAGTATTGCTTTCTTGATAACGATATTTTCTCAGAGGAAGAAGAAATTTCATATAGGATAAAGATTGCTGTTCTCTAGGTTGATTATACATCTGAAATATTTTGAATAATGAATAACCAATTCTGAAAGCTGGATTGCCACTTGTTGATTTTAGGCAATAATGAGAATTTCGTTCAGATAGTGAAACACTTAGACTCCACTCTTTTTTGTAATTTACTTTTTTATTGAGGTAAATGACAAGGCTTTAACAAAATATATCATGAGATAAAATCAGACATAAGATACATCATGAAATTCTAAATATTGTAATAATTAATATAATGTAACTGACTTTAAAAAACAACTAGTTACTAGTTAATTACAGAATCTCATATATAGAAATCTAATTACGTAAGCCATATTTGAAATAAATGTTGGTCCTCCCCGAGTCATGCAACTCTGTTCCTCCTCGCCATTAAACCTCATTATCTTAACTTCTTCTTTTTCTCTTTTGATAAAAAAAAAAACTGCAGGATATTATGAAATATAACAATACCTTATTTTATAAATTTAAACAGTTAAATATAAAATAACAAAATAGCCATCATATGGTAACGCTTAGACTAAGCCTATGCTATAGCCAGAGGCATAACTAGAATTTGCAGGGCCCGGTGCAAGAATCACAGAAGGGCCCCCTATATGCTCTCACAGATACACATACATTGACATACACTCACTGACACACACAGTCATTGATACACACAGTGTTTAACTAACACACATTTTCAGTGATAGAAACACACACTCACTGATAGACATATACACTGACAGACACACACTCACTTATTTGACACACATTGACAGAAACACACACTCACTAACAAACACGCTCATTGGTTTGACAACACTGACAGACACACTTTTACAGAAAGACACACACTCTCATTGACAAACACAATCACTGGCAGACACATACTGTCACTGATTTGACACACACTGACAGACACACATAATTGGATATATGAGTAGAACGTTTGGTGTGTAGGTTATAAATTAAGGTGAGGTCTGGGAAAGGGATCAATATAACGTATTTCCATACTCTGAATAAGTATTTGACTTGTTTGTCTTCCCAATGTCATGGGTCAAGGTTGGAATCAGATATTGGTAACATTTCATGGGGTGGCTAGAGAGATGGGAATAGAGAAGCTAACACTTATCCCATACTTGCAATGTAAGTGTGTTTGTTAGTAATACATTGGGTACATTTGGTCTTGCTACACTAGGAAGCTAGAATAGTAGATAAACACCATCTCACAGTGACCAATGAGATTCTATATTGACACATTGCGGATTGATTGGTCTTAGCTTGATGAAGGGTTATAGCCCTACATTGTCTTAACATCTTAGAGACACAACTAAAAGTCATGAACAGGTTGTACATGGTGCCAGAAAGGCTTTCTAGGATCTCCCCTTCTAATTCTCCAGTTTGTTGGAGATTTTTACATCAAGAGGGAACCATGTATCATATATGGTGGAATTGCCCTAGAATAGTTACATTTTGGGACTTAGTATTTAAAACTGTAAAGGATATTATTGGAAGACCGTTGATTAAAAAAACAGAAACTGCTCAGTACGATAGGTGTTCAAAATGATATTTTGATTACTCGTTGCTTAATGGCAGCAAAAATATTAATTGCTCGGCACTGTAGGCAAGTAATTATTCCAACAAAAGCATTATTCATAAAACAACTGTTTTATCAATTGGAGATGGAAAAAAATATCTTATTTTACAATTTACAATTATCACTCGGGATATAGATTATCATCCATTTATAGAGAACTAATAGAAAAGGTTACTGCTCTTTATATTGAGCCCTAAAAAGAGTATGTTTTTATCTCATACATTGGGAATAATACAAGTTAAAGTAGTAATTGGTCTTGCAGTTGCAGTGTTCGTCTTAGTGATTGTTGCTGTAGTGACGTGGCTGTACGGTTATTTATTATGTATGGGAACCATGCTCACGACTGTGATTTATGCATACATTGATTGCAGGGCCACCACCAGAAATTTTGGGGCCCCTGCGACCCGCCTCCAATCCCGCCCACAGGATCCGCCTCCAAATCCCGCCCGCAGGAATACACACACACACACACACTAAAACACACACTGATACAAAAGGACACAGATACACACACACACACACAGATACATACTAACAGACACACACGCATATAGGCATACATACTGACAAACACATACTGAGACATACACACATATACAGACACACAGGCATACATAGTGACAGACACATACTATCATACATACAGACACACATGCATGAGGACATACACCGACATACATACATATATACATACACACAGACATACATTCATTCATACTGGCATATATACATACGTACTGACAGACATACATTCATACAGACAGACATACAGACACTGACATCCATACACACATACATACATAAACAGACATACATTCATAATGGCAAACATTCATACTGGCATACATGCATATATACAGACATACTGACAGACATACATACATACATTCATACATACTGACATACATGCATACTGACATCCATACACACATACACACAGACATACGTTCATAATGACATGCAGACATACATGCATATATACAGACATACATTCATAATGACATATATACATACATACATAATGACAGGGGTCCTCAAACTTTTTAAACAGGGGGCCAGTTCACGGTCCCACAGACACTGTTTGGGGCCGGACAATAAACAATATGAACGAATTCCTATGCACACTGCACACACACACGCATAAGGACATAAAAACACACACACACACACATACTGACATACATAAATATATAAACAGACAGACACAGACATATACATACATATTGAAATACATACAGATACATACACACAGACAGACATGCATACATACACATACTGACTTACACACACAGACATACATACTGACATACATAAAGATATACATACACACATACATGCTGACATACATACTGACAGACACACACACAATTATATACATACACACATACATATTGACATACTGACACACATACATACATACATACACACACATACATACATACATACATACTGACATACATACACACATACATACCGACATACATACATACTGACATACTGACACACATCCATACACATATACTAACATACATACATACTGACACACACACATACATATATACATGGATACATACTGACATACACACATACATAGATACATAGATACATACTGACATACACATACATACTGACATACACACATACATAGATAGATAGATACATACTGACATACACACACATACATACTGACAAACATACAGACATACTGACATACAAACATAGATACATACTGACATACACACATACATACTGACATACATACTGGCATTCTGACATACATACTAACATACACAAATACAGCTAATTTTGCTTACTTTTTTGCAGGTGGAAGACTGTGGCTGATGGGAGTCGGCGTGGCTCCTGCGGCCTGGCTTTCTTCCCTCCCGCGCTGTGCCAAGGGGAGGGAGCTGGGAGGAAGTGACGGCAACTTCCTCCCAACAGTACTTTGCGGCTGCGATTTTTTTTAAAGGGGCCCGGTCGCGCTATTGCACGGCCACAGTGCTGACCGGGCCCCTGAAGATATAGGGCCCATCGGGTGGCCCTAAGTGCGTGGGCCACCCGATAGGCCCCAACAGCGTGCGGGCCCCGGTGCAACTGGCCCCCCAGGGCCACCGGGCCTGTGACAACCGTCATGGTTGTCACCCCCTGATGGCGGCCTTGATTGATTGTCATCATACCACTTTGTATGATATGCTTTGTATTGCATTGTCTAATGTGTTAAAATAATATATAAAAACATAAATAAATAAGTTTTAAAAATAAATTATCCAACATAGCTTGCATAGAAAATAGGAATGTGGAGTGGTCGCACCTCAGCAGAGCTCCTGTCTAAATAGCCTGAAAAACGAGCAAAATCGCTGCAAGACCTGCAAATTCAATGCCTTTTACACCCCAGACACTGGGGTTTAATATCGACACAATGCATAACCGAACCTGGGACCGCAAAATGCAACCGATGGATGGACCTGAGGCCTACCTGCGACCTACTCAGGAAGCATGGGGGAGATGGCCGATCCCTCAGCCGACTGCAGCCTGTAACAAAGGAGGTCTCCCCGGAACACTCTCTCCCCCCCCCTGCCGGCGAGGGATATCCCGGCAACCAGAGCATGTGGATCAGGACGGAGAAACCGAGCTCAGCCACCTTGCACCGCCGGACCGCCGACACATGACATGGCGGAGACCACGTGGATCTCAGCATCCAAGCCCAGCTGCCTCCACTGTCGGAGCGGCTAGACCGCCTTTTCAGCGATTTTTGGGCCAAACTCAACAGCCGCAGAGACACCCGGACACAAGTCCCACCGGCATCAGCCACAAAGGACATTACACAACAGCATGCGGCTCCGGTGCGGAACCCGAGAAAGATCGAGATAGCAGGGAGTGAGAGGCGGAAGAAACGCCGAAAGCCCCAGCGCCCGACTCTTAGACCACTGGTGAGTTGCCCAAAGCCTCAACGGAGACGATCTCCAGGGCTGCCACCTACACCACCTCTCTCACCCCTGCAAAAAGTCCTCTCTAAGAACCGGCCTAGCACACTCAGGCAGGTTCCGTCTCAGAACAGCAACCCTCCGGGTCTAAAGGTACACACAGGAATCCCAAACACTCACCACTCCAAGCCACCAGGAAACCTAAAGGCAGCACGGAGCCAACTCACTGCCCAACGAATGGGAGTGCTTGGTCCACTCGCTCCCCCGAGAGGTGGCAAAACATATGGCTGTGACATACCCCTGGCAGGTGTTGGCTGACTGGGACATTTGAAATCACAGATGAGTCATTCACCCTATGCCTCATAAAGTCCCTACCTGCTACTAAGGACGTTTTCTTGTTCCCCTGAGAAATATAGTGTTACTCCCATGCTCATATGCTATGCTCTACAACTCACACGCTAACCCACTGCAATTATTTTGTATTCCTATTGACTAACAACACTAGTATAAACATGTGCCAAACTTTTAACAAGCACAACCTCTACACACTCTATAGGGCTATGTATAATAACAATGTTCAGCCTGCATAACACTCCATAGCCTCAATAGACTTAGCATGCTCCTACATTTCTGTATTAACCCATAAAACTGTGCAAAGTTAATATGACACACAACTGTTTCTCTATGTCTACGTCTAAGTCTTTAATTTGCTATCACTACTAAGCTTACAATATTATCTTGTTTATATAACTACTGATACCGGAGAAACTGACGGAAGCCAAGCACAGAGAGATGGACACAGGTTTCTTCAGGAAGGAAGAGATTCTTTATTCGATTCACCGACCGGGGCTCAGAGGGACTTATGTCACCAAAATACAACAAGATCTGAGCCCAGAACTAACTGTGTAAATGCATGATATAGACATATAGCTCCTCCTATAGTTAACTCTACCCCCATATACTCTTTACACAATCAGCTGAACAAAGCCTAACTTCCCTTACTTATTAGACCACATGGCTCACCCAGAACAATGGAGGAGGGGGGAAGTGTTTTCAGTTTCTGCATTCCTGCATTTGCTCAATACGGTGTTGATTGTATCTTAGCTACGTGAAACTAACTAACTGATACACCATTTACACATATGCCACATGGCAATCTTGTCCTAGTAAATTTATTTTTACTGAGATTCCACCACATTCCCCCCTTTGATGCTTCTGATATTTCACAATTCCAGATGCATCACTTAACCATAGTTTGCTTACACCTCAGGTTGCCATGAATCAGAACAGACCTCGTAAGCATCTTAGCATCCTTACAAATTCCTTCAGCACTCCTCATTCTGAATATATTCTCTCTGGGCTAAGGGTTCATACTTGCAAACAGCCATTACATGCGCAGCTGGTTTCCTTTCTGTCGTGCTCTCTATGACACTCTGTATGGACCTAATTACCAATGGAACCAAACATGGTAGAAAGAGACACACTATAATCAACATGACTCCTCCTACCAATGTCTTGATCCCTCCAAGCTGCTCGTACCTACTTCCAAACCAACTACTAGAATTGTACCCGTTCCAGGCTTAAGTCGGTACATGCGTCAGTTTAGCCATGTGGCTTGTGAGACCAGCCACTGCCTGCCCTTCATCATCTATGTGCAGACAACAGTTGCTGAGATTGAACTTTCCACATACACCTCCTTCTATTTGCACTGGAAGTGAATGGAGGACTTTATCAACAGCCCAACTGGTTTACCTGGTAATAAGGCTATGTGCTTTACAGAGGAATCCATAATTGCCTAATGGTAGAATGAGGCTTGAATCCCTGTATTAGAATACAATAACACTTCATGGGCATACAGTTTGGCTGTTAACCAGTTCCCTCACATATTACATCCCTCCTATTGGCAATGAAGCGCGCTAAGGTAGCCAGTGCCACTCATTATCTTCCCAGCTACCTACATTCAAGGATGCTAGCTTCTTTTTATGATTCACATCATAAACTTTAACTCTCAAGGTCTCTGCTGTTTCAATTGGCAACAAGAAGAAGGATGGTTTGAGCATACCTAATACACATGCCCCTTCCCAGTCCTGTGGTAACTCCGAATATACTTTCTTACCACAGATCCAGTACAAATTTGCTGGGGCTCTCCAGGTAGATGTGATGGATAGGTCAAACCACACATCCTTTAAATTGGCGTATCTAGCAAACGGGTTAGATGGTTCTGAGACATTTGAAGCCGACCACCAAGTTGTATTCTTCGTATCATCATCATAAGCTTTTTGCCCTAGACAAGTTAATTCTCCTACAGAAGTATTATACATCATTCCTTTCCTCGCTATGCAAACATAACCTATGATGGAGGTCTTTAATCTCCACTCAGATTTACCTCTAACACTCATATGATAATCGGCTTGTGTAGATATTAATTGGTCAACTGCCTCAGAACCGGACATTACCTCCTTTGCTTCCCAAGGCCATTGGTCTCCCATGTTAGTACCTCCACACACATAGCAGTTGGTAACATTAAGACTACCGGCAATACTTTCGGCTAAATCTATGAACAGGTTTTTAGCATTATGGGGGATCTTATTATCTATACTCATCTCTTCATAAAAGGAATGGTATACTTGATGAGTTTGGGAGGTTACCGTATCAGTCTCTATCCCTATAAACAATACTGTCCCAGGATCTAAACCCGTCCCATATATTTGAAACCCAAATAAATTACCATATTTATCTAAGAACTTGTCGGGGTTATTTATAAGTATATGGATTGGATTGCATTCCATAGACTTACAGTATGGACTGGTAGGCAACTTGGTCACAATCATGTCCTTGTCTGCTGTCTGTCCCCAAGTTGCCCACCCCACACAAGACCAATATGGGCAAAAATTATATTCTCTATTTGGGCATCTCGGACTCATACTTATTTTTACTACTGGGACAAATATATTTATCATTAGACCCATATGTTCTCTCCCATCTAAGATCCCCACATACATTCCACGGCTTTCTACCACTTGATATTGCTTTACATGCATCAAATAGCAGAACACCCGAAGAATGTACGGTTTCTAACTCAGTTTTATTTATTAGGGTCCCCTGAGGATCTCCATTCCCGAGGGTCAACCAAATTGTACGGGGTTGATACTCTGGACTGAAGCAATTAGGTTCTCCTACTCCTAAATGGCACACACTATATTCTATATTTAAGTATCTACATCTTGATACATCTCCGTTACATTCATATTGTGAATGCCAAATTAGGGTCTGGGAAATATGGTTACCTGTTCTTGTAGTCTTAATGCATACCTCACAGCTAGGAGTGTCGGTACCTCTACCTTCCTGAATATAAAAAGACACAAAAATACATATTATCAAAAACACTTCTTTCGACGTCTTCATCCTCAGTCTTCGTCCGTGCGATGGCACCTCAGCTTCCAGGATGTAAGGGCTGCAGGGAATGGAGTTCTGCTCGTCTTCACAGGGGTCCCTTCGAGACTTTCCTGGCTTTTAATAACACGTTGGTGAGCGGACAGGCATTATTATGGCCGTCAAAAACACTCCAAAAACACTCACTTGTAGATCTTTGTTGATGTTCCCTTTTAACAATATTATCTTCGCAAAAAAAAACACTTTTAATCCAACTCGGTCACACGCTTCAACTGGATCTTGCAAGGATTCTCTGGATCTATGGTAGCTTGTCAGGAATCTGCCGCTGTTTTTTTTTTTTTTGTTTTTTTTTACCCTAGAGTGATGAATCCACGGAGTCACTTCTACAACCTTTACAACTGTTGGGGTAGATAAAAGAACAACATAGGGACCTCTCCACTTGGAACCTAATGGAACAGTGTTCCATTTTTTTATCCACACTTGATCCCCTAGATGGCAAGAATGAACAGGTGGATAAATATTCACAGGTAATCTATCTTGTACCCATTTCTGTACCTCCTCCATAGTTTTACCCAACTCTACAACCTGCTGCCGGGTAATTCCTTCTCCCAACTGACTCAAATCCCCCGTTAAGTTACCAAGTATGGAAGGTGGATGCCCATACATAATTTTTCAGCAGTACCCCAGAAACAAAAGAAAGCATCTTTGAGGTCTAGGAAGGTATAGTAGGTTGCCCCACCTGGTATTAAAGCAAGCAGATTATAGGGGATGGGTACCACTGGGTGTATATTGACTACTGCATTATTAACTGCGTTTAGATCTTGTACAGGATGATACTCATCTGATCCCGGCTTCTGAACAGGTAATAATGGAGTGTTCCAAGGGGAGGTACAGAATTTTAGGATGTCATACTTTGCACACTTATCCACATAGGTTTGTATATTTTCCTTAGCCCTCTATAATATATGGTACTAACTAAGGCTAACAGGATATGCTCCAAGCTTTGATTCAATGTGTATTGGTGGAATATTGCGAGCAAGTCCTGGAGGATTATTCTCTGTCCATATTCTTGAAATGTCAAATAAGTATTCATCACTCTTAGGGTCTGTATTTGTTATTATAGAGTAGAAGTGCCATTCTTCTTCCTTTTGCACCGATACTGATATTATGCCTGGTGATCTATTAAACTTCAGAGACGTTGATCCGTTGGGTTTAAAAGTTATCTGGGCTTGAAGCTTTAATAATAGATCTCGTCCTAGAAGCTGAACTGGACACTCCAGCATATATAGGAACTGGTGCTTAACCAAATGGCCTCCTAGAATACAAGTATGACTCCTGAGAATTGGTCTAGCAGCGCTTTTCCCAGTAGCTCCTATCATAATTATAGTCTTCCTGAAGGAGGAGCAACTAGGTTAGTTACCACAGAGTACTCAGCACCAGTGTCAATCATGAAAAAGCTCCTCTTTCCCTCTATTGATACATCGACCATAGGCTGCACTCGGCTAAAGGGGGATGGAGCCCAGTCGGTATCAATAGTCTTCCATGACAGTGTCAGCCAGACCGACAAAATCTCTATCTTCTCTATCCCTTAATCTCTGGGTAGGGGAATAGTATCTACTTCCCTGAACACCTCCTCTGTTACTACTGTCATTCCCTCCAAGACTTTCTCTATAGCCACCTCTGTAACCATCTCGTAACCTTCTCTCTTGTCTTATCTATAACTTGCTTTATATTCCCTCTGTGGGCAGTCACTTTTCCAATATCCTTCCTCTCTACAATACGCACAGTGATTCCTACTTCCTCCCTTACTCAGGCTATTCTCAACTCCTCTATTCACCTCCCTTCCCTGTCTCTCTACACTTATGATAGCTACAGCTAGCATATCTGCCTTCATCCTCATTTTACGTTCTTCCTCCTGCTTTGTTTCAATCTCCCTGTTCATATACACCTGAACTGTGATATGGACATTCCTACAAATCCCTTTAACTTTAGCAATTTTCTTTTGATATCACCTTGGGTCTGGCTGACAAATGCTGAGTTGTTCATTCGAGAGTTCTCAGGGGCCTCTGGATTAAAAGGAGTATATAATCTATATGACTCCAGCAATCTCTCATAGAAAGCATTAGGTTACTCGTCTGCTTTCGTAAAGGAATTATGGGTCTTCCAATTAAACAGATCAGTCATGGTGAACGAGACATAAACAAATACAGGGTCTGCCAACTGTAATTGACCATTAATATCAATGTGTGGTGGACCAGGGGTAAGCTACAGTGGCATTTGTAAATGTCAAAGTTGGAGGGCACCGGTCATTTGTCAGGTTAGGGTGGGACTTAGATAGGGTTGTTTAGTCATAGGTTCCGGTCGGGGAGTGGTGAGGTAGGTGGAAATGGATAAATTAATTTTACTGGTCAGTAACTTGGTTAACAAAATGTTTCGGACAGGGCTAGGAGGAGCCTGACCAGTAACCAAAAATGGTAAAAGTGTATTCCAGCGTCCTATACCATTGACCATTTCATCCAGTTGTATTTCAAAACTAATTTACTGTTACTAAAGGCACACAAGGCTCAGTAATTATAGTGTTATGTCAGTGGTTATGGTGTTTTCAGTGATTATGGTATTATCAGTGGTTATGGTGTTTTCAGTGGTTATGGTATTATCAGTGGTTATGGTATTATCAGTGGTTATGGTGTTTTCAGTAGTTATGGTGTTTTCAGTGGTTATGGTATTATCAGTGGTTATGGTATTATCAGTGGTTATGGTATTTTCAGTGGTTATGGTGTTTTCAGTGTTTTCAGTGGTTATGGTGTTTTCAGTGGTTATGGTATTATCAGTGGTTATGGTATTATCAGTGG
Organism: Pelobates fuscus; assembly: GCF_036172605.1. Lineage (NCBI taxonomy): Eukaryota > Metazoa > Chordata > Amphibia > Anura > Pelobatidae > Pelobates > Pelobates fuscus. Next base: position 189,483,363 of record NC_086318.1, read on the forward strand.
TTATGGTGTTTTCAGTGATTATGGTGTTTTCAGTGGTTATGGTATTATCAGTGGTTATGGTATTATCAGTGGTTATGGTGTTTTCAGTGATTATGGTATTATCAGTGGTTATGGTATTTTCAGTGGTTATGGTATTTTCAGTGGTTATGGTGTTTTCAGTGATTATGGTGTTTTCAGTGGTTATGGTAGTATCAGTGGTTATGGTATTATCAGTGGTTATGGTATTATCAGTGGTTATGGTGTTTTCAGTGATTATGGTATTATCAGTGGTTATGGTATTATCAGTGGTTATGGTGTGGTGGAATCTCGGTAAAAATAAATTTAGTAGGCCGAGATTACCACGTGGCATGTGTACGTGCATATGCTGACGTATCGATCAGTTGGTTGCACGAGGCAAGATACGATCAGTAGTGTACGGAGCATGTGCAAGAATACAGGATATAGTATTCCCCTCCTCCATTGTGCTGGACAAGCCATGCGGTCAAACAGGAAGTTAATTCTTATTTGTGTTGATTGGTTAAGAGAATGTGCGGGTGGAGCTTAATATGGGAGGAGTTATATGCCTATATAAGGAGCCTGCACTATTGTCCGGGGCTCAGAACTTGTGGTATTTTGGTGACGCTAGTCCCTCTGAGTCCCGATCGGTGATCCAATAAAGAATCTCTTCCTTCCTGAAGAAACCTGTGTCCATCTCTCTGTGCTTGGCTTCCGTCAGTTTCTCCGGTATCAATGGTATTTTCAGTGGTTATGGTATTTTCAGTGGTTATGGTGTTTTCAGTGTTTTCAGTGGTTATGGTGTTTTCAGTGGTTATGGTATTATCAGTGGTTATGGTATTTTCAGTGGTTATGGTATTATCAGTGGTTATGGTATTTTCAGTGGTTATGGTGTTTTGTAATTGCTGAGAATTATCTGATTTCAGTGGATTCAGTTACTGTTATTAAGAATTCTCCTCACAATTTTGACTGCTAATAATAAAACTGAATACAAAGAACCAGTTGGGGGGGTAGGTAGGCACAGAAAAAGGAGGGGACAGGCATCTGAGAGCCAGAGACAATTAGAGCACAGGGGGACATACCAGCTGCACCAGTTTTTGCTAAAGAATTTAGTTGAGGGATGGTCAGATGGGTCAGATTCCATTGGGGATGGACAGACCAGTTTTGATAACCATCTAGTAACACAAACTGTGTTAACAGTCAAAAACTGGTCATTCTCTACTACATAAGGTAGTCCCCAAAATCACACACATTATATCCCTTTTTAAAGTTATTTAGCATACATTCTAAGGGATCAACAATCTTTAAATCGGCGCTGCCATACTTAGCAATGGAGCGTCTAATTCAAAGAAACACAACAAACACACCTACAACAGTCACATTTGTTTCCCTGGCAACAGCACCATGTGGCACAGTTACTAGGTCAAACTCATACAACAAAACATACAGGGAATTCCCGTACACACACAGCTGTTACACCAGTCACTAAGTAACTAATACTGTGCCCTTTGGCGAAACTATACAGTCACCCACGCTATAATTCTCTATATATGAATTACCTGTCTATAACACACCCCAGTAACATCGTCTTTTACAAATAGCGGTTACAGTACGGTTAGCATAAGTCAAAGCACAATTTAAGGTCACAATACAATTATTAGTGGTTATGGTGTGAAACATGCATTAGACGACAATGATTAGTACTTATATACAGTGTCAGTAAATATACAGGGTTATGGTACCGTGCACTATAATACAGCAACACACTATTAACACTCTCGCTAGACGGCTGAGCTCGCGCTATCTAACAAGATATACACTTTACTAAAACAATCGTTAACACATTTACAATTCCCAACTAAACTATTGGCCAGTACCTTGAATGGACTACCTAAAACTATATACACCCGTTTTGGTTAGCCACACTGCCCAATCACCACATATGTAGCGAGCTAGAGAACCGAATTTACACAGGCGCCTCTTAGTCGCACTATCAAAAGTCTAGTGGGTTCCAAATTTACACGCCTTCCCACTTAGCCCAGATAGGATGAGAACTAGCGAACCGAATTTACACAGGCGCCGCTTAGTCTCCCGGTCCCTCCGACCTAGCGAACGTAATATACACCCTAGAACGCTAGTCTAGACAAGACACCGGTGTCCGGCTAGGGCTATTTACACCAGGACCCCGCCTGACTAACCAAATCAAACGGTCTGACTAAAGAGCGTTCGATCGAGCGGTGCGCCTTCGCTCCTTCCCTCCGACAGAGGGGGCAGATACACAGATTCAAAACCCCTTTGGGCCTACCGCACAATCGGTATACCCCTAGTGGGTCCTGCCGTCTAAAACAGCAGTTGTCTTACCTCCTCGTTCCTGAACCTGAGTTCACACTCATCGACGGGGACACCCCAGCACTTCTCACGTAGAGGCCGATGATCTCCTGGACAACAGACCAGTGGCGCCGAGACGAAGGGAGGTCCACGCAGAAGTTCAGGGGTGCAGCCGTAGAGAACGTGGGCAAAGATAGACCGTCTCACGCCTCTGCCTCTCAGCTACCGTTGAACGATGAGCTTCCCGGCCAATGCACCAAATGATACCGGAGAAACTGACGGAAGCCAAGCACAGAGAGATGGACACAGGTTTCTTCAGGAAGGAAGAGATTCTTTATTGGATCACCGATCGGGACTCAGAGGGACTAATGTCACCAAAATACAGCAAGTTCTGAGCCCCGGACAATAGTGCAGGCTCCTTGTATAGGCACATAACTCCTCCCATATAAAGCTCCACCCGCACATTCTCTTAACCAATCAACACAAATAAGAATTAACTTCCTGTTTGACCGCATGGCTTGTCCAGCACAATGGAGGAGGGGAATACTATATCCTGTATTCTTGCACATGCTCCGTACACTACTGATCGTATCTTGCCTCGTGCAACCAACTGATCGATACGTCAGCATATGCACGTACACATGCCACGTGGTAATCTCGGCCTACTAAATTTATTTTTTTCCAAACTGCCACGTGGCGGCCATGCCGCAACCAAAGTAGGCCACTCCCTAGTACACAAAGTGACCAAACGTACAGGAGACATTTTAACCCCCAAATCACATACTGTGAATCCCTTTTTAAAATTCTTTATCAAACAACCTAAGGGATCCAAAATCGTCGACTCCGACGCACCCATACTTATCAATGGAGCGACGTTGACAACGAATGCTATACACACACACACTCTATTCAACAGTCACACCCGTTCCTTCGGCAACAGCACCACGTGGTACAGTTACCAAGTGAAAAGTACACAATAACACAATAAAAACACTCAGGGAATTCCCGTACACACACAGCTGTTACACCAGTCACTAAGTAATCGATATTATGCCCTTTGGCGAAACTATACCGTCACCCACGCTATAATTCTCTATATATGAATTACCCGTCTATAACACACCCCAGTAACATCTTCTTTACAAACAGCAGTTACAGTACGGTTAGCATAGGTCAAAGCACAAGTTAAGGTCACAATACAATTATTAGTGGTTATGGTGTTAAACATGCAATGGACGACAATGATTAGTACTTATATACAGTGTCAGTAAATATACAGGGTTATGGTACCGTGCACTATAATACAGCAACACACTATTAACACTCTCGCTAGACGGCTGAGCTCGCGCTATCTAACAAGATATACACTTTACTAAACAATCTTTAACACATTTACAATCCCAACTAAACTATTGGCCAGTACCTTGAATGGACTACCTAAAACTATATACATCCGTTTTGGTTAGCCACACTGCCCAAGCACCACATATAGCGAGCTAGAGGACCGAATTTACACAGACGCCTCTTAGTCGATTACTATCAAAAATCTAGTGGGTTCCAAATTTACACGCCTTCCCACTTAGCCAAGATAGGTTGAGAGCTAGCGAACCGAATTTACACAGACGCCGCTTAGTCTCCCGGTCCCTCCGACCTAGCGAACGTAATATACACCCTAGAACGCTAGTCTAGACAAGACACCGGTGTCCGGCTAGGGCTATTTACACCAGAACCCCGCCTGACTAACAAAATCAAACGGTCTTACTAAAGAGCGTTCGATTGAGCGGTGCGCCTTCGCTCCTTCCCTCCGACAGAGGGGGCAGATTCCATACACAGATTTAAACCCCTTTTGGGCCTACCGCACAATCGGTATACCCCTAGTGGGTCTGCCGTCTAAAACAGCAGTTGTCTTACCTCCTCGTTCCTGAACCTGGGTTCACACTCATCGACGGGGACACCCCAGCACTTACTACGTAGAGGCCGATGATCTCCTGGACAAAAGACCAGTGGCGCCGAGACGAAGGGAGGTCCACGCAGAAGTTCAGGGGTGCAGCCGTAGAGAACGTGGGCAAAGATAGACCGTCTCACGCCTCTGCTTCTCAGCTACCGTTGAACGATGAGCTTCCCGGCCCAATGCACCAAATGATACCGGAGAAACTGACGGAAGCCAAGCACAGAGAGATGGACACAGGTTTCTTCAGGAAGGAAGAGATTCTTTATTCGATTCACCGACCGGGGCTCAGAGGGACTTATGTCACCAAAATACAACAAGATCTGAGCCCAGAACTAACTGTGTAAATGCATGATATAGACATATAGCTCCTCCTATAGTTAACTCTACCCCCATATACTCTTTACACAATCAGCTGAACAAAGCCTAACTTCCCTTACTTATTAGACCACATGGCTCACCCAGAACAATGGAGGAGGGGGGAAGTGTTTTCAGTTTCTGCATTCCTGCATTTGCTCAATACGGTGTTGATTGTATCTTAGCTACGTGAAACTAACTAACTGATACACCATTTACACATATGCCACATGGCAATCTTGTCCTAGTAAATTTATTTTTACTGAGATTCCACCACACTACTTTAAAAAAAAAAAAAAGTGCAATGTCATTAATGCCATGTGATTAAGACTGTATGCAAACTCGATTGTACCAGCTATTGTGGCAGTACAAATTCGCCTGTTACCCTTATGCACGAACAAAAATAAAGAATTAAAAAAAAAAATAGGAATGTATTGGTAAGCTGAAATGGCTGTGTTCGAAATAGATATTGCAATTTAGGAAGTAACACATTTTTTGTCACTGCTATATGATGTAGAATTATTAAAAAATCTTTATTGAACTTGTATTGAATTATTGCACTAACTCCATTTTAACCTGATACTGTGACAAATCCTCCATTTTGTCCTCATAACCTGACTTCTCCATATGAAAACTACATTACATGACAGAATTTCTCAGCACATCTAACACAATAGACAAAGACTGTATTCTCCATAAGGATATGACTAACCCAGGAACTGTTGAATTTCCCCTAATTCGCAACATAGTATAATTTAGAGGCCATGAGAACACAGTAGTAATGAAATGTTCTATTCATAAGAGACCTTGCACCTAACCACGAGACCTGACATCACCCACCGTGTAAAATGACGCTCAAGACCCCCTTGTCCCCTCCCGTGTCCAAAACAATACCACCTCTTGGTGGGTGGACACGAAGCTAACCACTTAGTTTTTGAGCCAATTAATTATATTGATAGGTGGATACTAATCCAGACACTTAACAATTAATCCAATTAATGATGTTTATTCACTGATATCTTGATAATCAATGATGACGAAAATGTCTCTTAAAAGGGCCTGCGCGCCCGCTTTTCTTCACTTGCCAATAAATTTCCTCGAAGTTATTTTAACCTGAACTCCGTGTGTCAGACTGAATTACTTCAGCGTATATACGCAATTCAATTCTCTTTAATTTGGACAGGAACAGATAGACATTTAAACATTTTGGTTAACTGAAAAAGTACCATAACAACTTTGGCGCCCGAACAGGGACCCCGGGCTATGTCTGGCCGGTGAGCCATCCTAAGGAAGACGCAGTTGGACGGAGGAATCCGGGGGGAAGGAAAGGAGATTGATCACCTCCAGGTACACGGTAGAGACTTCTGCAGAGCCACCGGTATGCTCCGGCCCCTTTGATTGACCCATCCACGTGTCTGTGACTGCTTCCCGGGAGGACATCAAAGACAGGTAATATCTTGCCCGGGGTCTCATTACCCATTTGTTACCTGCATTTAGTCTATCTGTTGCCTGGGTGTGTCTGTATTGGCATGGTCTAGTTTGGTTGCCCGGGCTGAATGTTTATTTGTTTCCCCTTTTTGGGATAAAAGGGGGGTGGACCCGTGGTAGTTTGCCTGGGGGTCCTGTGTTTGTCTGTTTCCCCTTTTGGGATAAAGGGGGGTGGACCCGGGGGATTTGCCTGGAGTCCTGTTGCCTGTTTTACTCCTTTTAGGAGCCACGTGGCTGTGGCTGTAGGGAAAAAGGGGGGTTGACCTGTGGAAGTTTTCCTGGGGGTCTTCTTTGCCTGTTTACCTCTTTTAGGAGCCTCGTGGCTGTGGCTGTAAGGAAAAAGAGGAGTGTTGGAACTGTGGAATTTGTGTAGACTCATAATTTCCTGTGATCCTTCTTGTGTCACTTTGATAGCCTAGCTAGCCTCATTGTGCACGTAACTCTGCTTGCAGAGAGGTGGTAACCCACAGCTTCGAGCGCTGAGGCTGGTGGAATTCCAAATTTTTTATTTGTGGTAGGGGACTCAGTCTTGTGGCAGGGGACTCAGTTTCCTGGGGGGATTCAAGTAGGCATTGCTTGTTTTCCGCATCACGTGGTAGTGAGACTTATAAAGTGGGTTTTATAGGGGCACTACAGGAGTGAGGATTGCGCGGCCACTATTAGTGGACTGCTGTAACAAGGGAGGCTAGACAGGATTCGGGTCGGAGATGATTGCTGTTTCCTGTGGCCGCTGGTAGTGAGACTTACGAAAGTCGTTCTCCGAGCGGGGACACTACGAGGTTGAGGGAGGTGACTTTGGAGTAAGCACATGAGTAAAAGAAAGGGATTACTGTTGATTTCATTTGAATTGTGATGCATGCACTGTATTTCAACTGTATTGTTGTTTTGTTTGTCTAATAGGAGTCATTCAAACTCCTGTGTCTGTCTCTAAGGATTTTTCCTTACCTTTTACCTTTTCTACACTTCCTGTACTATTATACTATCCACTCCCATTCCTCTTAATAGAGAAGTGATTGGTCACACACTTCTCAACTCGCTCCAATCCGTGTCTACCACCCCGGGTAGGCGGATTCAGTGACTAGTCTACGTTTTGGGAAGACGCACTTGAGTAGGACCCACCTTCCTCAAAGTGGCAGTCGAGCATTGTAGACGTTCCTGTTCAATTTTCCTTATCTTTCCCTATATCTAGGACGCTGGTGTAGGGGAAAGGGGAATATGGGGCAGGAGTTGGTTAAGCCCAGTAAGGGCTGGCTAGCATGTGATTTAGTTGAGGACAGAGAGGGTGAGGAGATGGTTAAAGGTGTTGCAAAGATTGCAAAAGTATGTAAAATTGCTGTGCCTACATGTGGTAGATTGCAACCAGAAAGTTGGCGTAGATTATTGATGGAGAAGAAAGGCAAGCTTGCAAATAATGATTTATTAAAGACAGCTGAAGCATGGTACAGAGTAGCGAAGGCTATTCAGCAAGAAGGTTGGGTTGAGGAAGAAATAATTCACAAGGGTGTGAAATTGTTTGTGTATCATAATAACTGTGTTGCTGGGGCTTTTCCTCAGCCAGCGCCCCAAAATGGCGCCCAGGGAATGTCTATCCCCAAGGTTCAGTCAGCAATGGGTGATTGCCAGCTGACTATGTATCCCGCTCCCAATCCTCCCAGCACCCATCCCGTCACCTCCCCCGTTTGCCCGGTCCTGAATTCTGATGGATCTTTCTTTTCCCCTTCTCCTTCCCTAACACTCCCATCATCCTCATCCATTCCTAAACCACCTTCTGTGTCTAATGCTAACATCTCATCTGCCATTCCTTCTCCACACTTTCTCTCCGTTGATAATCCTACCCTCCCATCTGCATCTGCCCAGTTAGCTAACCCCTCCTCCCCTGCCACTGTCAATCTTGCTGATCCCACTCCGGCCCCTCCTTCTTCACCCGCCTCTACTGATTCTTCTCCATCCTCTCCCTTGCCCGTCCCTACCACGGCCCAGGTTCCCACCCCCTTTGCTAATCCCTACCCAGCTCTCCTGCCCACTCCAGGTTCCGCCCCAGCCCCCGCCCAGATGGCTTGGCCATACCCCTTCCCATACCCCATGTCCATGCCCTATCCAAATTGGCCATACCCCTTTCCCCAAGCCACTCCCCAGGTTCCGGTCATGCCCAGTCCGGTACAGTCTGCCCCGGATGTGCCCACATCCAATATGGCCACCACTTCTTCCCTTAACCCCAATGCAACTTCCTTCCCCGCCTCCAATATGGCGGCCCCCAGTCATTCAGCACCCCTGATGCCGGTGCTTCCCGGTGATTACCGATCCCAAGATTATGACCCAATGGCAACTCCCGCCTCCGGGACTCCCTCTCATCCCCCGGCTCTGTCACCTCAGGTAATCCCCTCACGCAGGAGGGCCCAGATCATAGAGTTAGATGAGGACGAGGATGACAGGGATGACAGGCTGTCTCAGGATTCATTGGAGGCTGCAAGAGTCTCGGCCCACCGCTCTATTGAAGATCCCTTTGGCCATAAGGGTCGGGGAGAACGAGCCCCTCCTAAATATGTTGCCTTTAACCCCACACAAGCTAGTGCTTTAATGAAATCTCTCCCCGACCCAGAAAAGCAGCCTATGCCTTTTTACCGAGGGATAGTTCAGATTCAAAAGACTTATTCCGCCGCCTGGCGTGACCTACTGAGTATTTGTGCTATTAAAGCAGGGGATGCATATTGGCCTAGCATGGCCCGCCACCTCAGTACAGATCTGCTTACAAGTGATGTTGATTACCCCTCCGGAGTAACTTTTTGCAATCAATTGAAAGATTGGGCTAAGGACAAACTTGCAGATCAGGCTGCTGGTCTTACTGATGTTGTGCAAGACAAAGGAGAATCGGTGGAAAGGTTTCATGCAAGACTGTATCAGATGTTTACAGATTTGGGATTTGATCTTACTGACAAAATTCATTCACAAATGCTGTCAGGTGCGTTTGTCCAAGGTGTTAAAGACTCCATACGCAAGGGAATCATTGCTGCACGCCCTGAATATAAGGTTGTTCCTCTGGATACCTTGCTCCTAGTTGCTAGAGGTCTGGAATCTGCTCAGACCCCCAGGAGACCCCCCGCCTCAGCTCCCCTCATGGTGTCCCGCTCTGCTCCTGTCCCAAAAGGCACCAAACCTGAGGATGGACATTGCTTTAATTGCGGGGCTAAGGGACACTTCAGAAGTGACTGCCCAGAACCTAAAAGGGAACCAGGGGAGCCCAGAAAGTTTTCCAAGCCTGCCCCGGCCCCTAAGGCCGAGAAAACGGTTCCAATTGTTGAGGAACCAGATGATTAGGAAATTGGCAAACCTGTGTCATTAACCCCTGTCATGGCAGTGTCTACAGGGGATAAAGGAGGGGGGCCACTTGCCACAGTGACTTTACCCATTGAAGGCCAACCTACCACATTTCTTGTTGACACAGGTGCAGCCCGAAGTGTTCTAAGAGAACAAGACCTGCCAGATCCATCCTTCTTGTCAAGTATTGATGTCTCCTGTGTTGGAGTGGATGGCCAACCAAGACACAGTCCTCTAACAACCCCTCTGCGAGTTGGCACAAGCCTACTTGCTCGTTTTGTAGTATCCTCCACATGCCCAATTAACCTGTTAGGCGCTGATGTCCTCTCACGCCTGCAGGCATCTATAACCTTCACTCCAGATGGACAGGTAGAAATGTCTACACCTCTATCTGCTCCAGACACCTCAGCCTTGTGCTCCCTACCCCTGATGTTGCAGTTAGAGGATTCCCGTAGGGAAGCAGCAGAACCAAGGTCCAATTTCCCAGATATGTTGAAAACAGAGGTGCCTGCTAAGTTATGGTCCTCAGGTCCAGAGGACATAGGTCACCTAAATGTTCCACCTGTGGTGGTAAAGCTGATCCCAGGAGCTAAATTACCAAGAAAACCACAATATCCTCTCAAACCAGCACAGGCTGCAGCCATTTCTATCCAAATCAAAGCACTCTTGGAGAAGGGTGCTCTAGTGAAATGTAAATCAGAATGTAATACTCCATTGTTCCCTGTGAAGAAGAAAACTCCAAAAGGTGAGCCAGAGAAGTACAGGATGGTTCAGGATCTCCGTGCTGTCAATGAAGCAACTGTTCTGGACACCCCTCTTGTGCCAAACCCTCACACTCTGCTCTCAGGGGTCCCTCCATCTGCAAAGTACTTCACAGTCATTGACCTGGCTAATGCCTTTTTCAGTGTTCCACTGGATCCATCCTGTCAATACTTGTTTGCTTTCACCCATGAAATGCAACAGTATACATGGACTGTCATGCCCCAGGGAGCACAAAATTCTCCAAGTCAATTTGCAAAGGCCATGTGTACCATCCTTGACCCATGGCAAGCTGAACACCCAGAAGTTGTTTTACTCCAGTATGTGGATGATTTACTGCTCTGTGGAGATGATATACCCACTACTGAAAAGTGTTCAATTAGTCTACTTTGTTATTTGGCAGAACAAGGATGCAAGGCTTCACTTCTCAAGCTGCAGTTCTGCCAACCTTCAGTAATTTTCCTTGGACATTGCCTATCTCAAGGTACCAGACATCTCACTCGGGACCGAGTCAGAGCAGTTCTGGACATTCCTCCCCCAAGGACTTCAAAATCTCTTCATGCCTTCTTAGGCCTCATTTCCTATTGCAGAGCATGGATCCCAGAAGCCTCTCTGCTTATGCAACCTCTCTATGATACACTCAAGTCAGACCCATTCGGCCTGACCAATGAAGCTCTGGACAATTTCAAATCTCTTAAACGTGCCATTGCTTCTGCTCCTGCCTTGGGCCTACCAGACTATACCAAACCTTTCAAATTATTTGTCTCTGAAAGACAAGGCCATGCTACAGGAGTTCTTACCCAAACTAATGACTTAAGAGGCCGCCAGAGGCCTATTGGATACTTCTCGTGCCAGCTGGACCTTGTGGCCAGAGGAGCCCCTTCCTGCCTTAGGGCTGTTTTTGCTGCAAGAGAACTCATTGAAAGAACTTCTGATCTGGTCCTTGGCCACCCTCTGGTTGTTTTGGCCCCTCATGACATCTCTGCCATTATCAACCAAGTACAGCTCAAGCACGTGTCTCCTGCTAGACACTTGCGTCTACAATGTCATCTTCTTCTGCCTGACAACATTTCTATACAAAGATGTCAAGTTCTTAACCCATCCACTCTTCTTCCACTCCCTGAGGGGGGTATCTACTATGGGTTTGTCACGGATGAAACCTACATATACCTTCTCTGTGGATGTATCAAGAAAATAATGCATCCACATTTAACATTTTACGAAGGCAAAACACCTCTCTGTGAAGGCCCGGATTATGCCTTCTGTACCATGTGGTACAAGCCAAACATTTCCCCTGAACCTTGCTACGAAGATGAGCTTTACCACTGGATTGAAGTGAAGCTCACTGCTCAGGATTTCTATTGTGACTCTGAAGGCAATAGCATGGTCCTGATCCAACTGCCCTCAGAACTTAATTACCTGTACCGCCATTGGGATACTGCTATTCCACATATCCCTGTCACCAAGTTGAAAACAAGATCATGGAATGATCTTGGGCCTATGGCAAAATTATGGGCCACCATGGATGAATCACAGCTACAGGAAAATGGCATTGCCAAATACACAACAACTGATCTTCTTGAAGCATGGCCACGCCATTTCCTGGAAAAAGAATTTGAAGACCTGGTCATAGTGAATGACTATGACCCAGAAACTCCTCATGACTGTTTTGAACAGATGAAAATGGAAACAGTGCACTTACCAACTGTGCATGAGAATCCATTACCAAATCCGGATTTCACCCTGTTTGTGGACGGCTCAAGGTATGCTGATGAAGAAGGAAAATACCACACAGGATATGCCGTAACCACAACAGAGGAAGTTCTCAAGTCATCATCTTTACCGCCAGCAATGTCTGCGCAAGAAGCTGAATTAAAAGCCCTAACTTCAGCATGCAAAATTGCAGAAGGAAAGCGTGCCAACATCTATACAGATTCGAGATATGCTCTGGGTGTGGCACATGACTTCGGCTTCATTTGGAAGACAAGGGGATTTCTTACCACTGCCGGTACACCAGTCAAACACAGCTCTGCAATCAAGGAACTAATGGATGCCCTCCTACTCCCTGAAGAAGTGGCCATTTTGAAAGTTAAGACACATGGGAAGTTGGATACAGATGAAGCAAAGGGCAACCATTTGGCTGATCAGGCTGCTAAGCAAGCAGCCAGAGATTTGCAGGAAGTGGATGAAGAAGTGTCCAGACAAGAAGAAGAAGTTCCTATCTTTACCTTGCAAACTCTTCCTACTGATCTGAGAATTTTGCGAGAACAGCAAGCTGCAATTACCCCTGAAGAAATCCAGAAATGGAAGAAGAAAGGAGCTGTCCTAAAGGACGGAATTTACTACAACAATTCTAAATTTTGCCTTCCAAGAAATTTATATCCAGCAGTTGTCCAATGGGCACACGGACCTGCACATCTGTCAAAAGACCTAATGGCCGCCCTCATTCAAAAGTATTATGAGGCACCTGGAATCACAACCCTGATCAACAGCTTCTGCAAGGCCTGTGTCATTTGTGCAAAATGCAATCCAGGAAGACCAATCAGGGTGCCTGCAAAGCACCTAGCAAAACCCATGTACCCATTCCAGAGAATTCAAATTGACCACATCCAAATGCCCAAGAGTGGGCATCATGAATATGCACTAGTAATAGTGGACATGTTCTCAGGCTGGCCAGAAGCCTACCCTGTGACCAATATCACTGCAAAAACAACCGCAAAACGCCTACTTACAGACATTGTATATAGATTTGGACTTCCAGAAGTCATTGAAAGTGATCAGGGCCCAGCCTTTACAGCAACAGTGACTAAAGAAATCTGGACTGCCCTGGGGGTGACTCTAGCCTTTCACACCCCTTACCACCCACAAAGTAGTGGTAAAGTAGAGCGCATGAATGGCACTCTAAAAGCCAGAATGTTAAAAATGTCACAAGAAACAAAGATGCCCTGGCCAGAAAGCCTGCCAATAGCTTTATTCAGCGTTAGGCACACACCTAGAGGGAAGCATTCGTTATCCCCATATGAAATTCTATTTGGGACAGCACCCAGACTAGGTTGTTATTATCCGCAGCAGTTACAGCTTCAATCAGATGTTTTAGTAGACTATGTAACTGAACTTGCAAGTGCCTTGAACAAAATACATGCCCAAGTTTTCTCTTCAATTCCAGATCCTGATTTGGACACAGGTACCCACAACCTGCTTCCCGGAGATTGGGTTATGGTCAAGAAGTTTGTGCGGAAAAGTACCCTGGAACCACGATTTGACGGGCCATTCCAAGTTCTCCTGATCACCGCAACCTCCGTCAAAGTGTCCGGCAGGCCACATTGGATCCACGCTTCCCACTGCAAGAAGTCTTCTGCCCCAGAGGAAGCAGATACCGCGCAACCATGCACCTCTGGTACATTGTCCCCTTAATTAGTTTAATTAAGGCTCAGCAGGTAGCCATCACTAAAGATGCTAGTGGGTACACCTTCTGGTATAATTCATCATGTACCCGTGTGGCTACCTATACCTTTGATTATTGTGACATCGTAGAATGCCCATTCTCTACAACACAAATCCAGAATATCTATAGAGATATCCCTCATGCAAAAGACCCATATGTTTGTGTAGTTGACAAACAATGGGGGCACAATTGTGGCCATTGGGGGGCGGCGGGATGGAATGCCGGGCCTTCCTGGGGTTACAAGCCAAAAAGTGCCTTATCTAAAGTAGATGATCATGGTAGGTCCCTCCTTCAAAGAATGACTCTGAGAAAGCCTGGAGGAGGCACACCAATGAAATTAATTCTTAATATTGAGCATCCAAGCCCAACAGATGCTGACCGATATGTATTGGGAATGTATTGGAAAAAGGGTTCCTATACTAAATTAGGGCATTTCTACCTTAGAGATATGTGTAATTCCCCTGAATGGCGAGGAGCTACTCACATGGTCACAAACCCATTAAAACCACACATCCAGTCCTTTAAGGACATGATGGCCATTGCTAACCCCACCTTCGAAGATACCATGGCCGCTGAAACAGGTTTTAATGATGTTAACCTATGGTTAGAATGGATGAAATACAATGCCAACAAACATAACAGAACCGCATGCTATGTGTGTGGTGGTGCCCGGCCCCATCTGGGTACTGTACCTTTGACCCTGCCAGTAGATGTAGAAAATTGTGTTTTAAGTCTTTTTGCCTACCAATACAATGTTAACAGGTCCATATGTCAAGGATGGACAGCAGAGTATCCTCTTCTAGCCAAAGGTGTCAGACCCCCTAATGGTATTACCGTATATAAAGGTAATTATACTTGCTATGCCATGCATGATGGGATTGGTAAATTTGTGGGTAACTTTCCCAAAGGTTATTGTGCTACATACAGAACTGTTCCTGTACGTTTACTGCAGCATCACACTAGGTCACTGGGAGACATTTACTGGTTGTGTGGGGATTTACAGCTAAGATCCAGAATGGACACGGAGTGGTGGGGGGAGTGTACTTTGGCCAAGGCCATTATGCCTATACACATTATCTCTGACACACACCTCAACACCCATGAGTCCAACCACACTAAGGTTAAGCGTGAAGCCCCAGTAAAAGGAAGTTTTGACCCTCACATTTACATTGATGCCATTGGGGTGCCTAGGGGGGTACCCAATGAGTTTAAAGCAAGAGATGAAGTTGCTGCAGGGTTTGAATCAATTTTTACCATAGTTACCGCAAACAAGAACTTAAACTGGATAAATTACATTTATTACAACCAACAGCGTTTTGTTAATTACACCAGAGATGCCCTCCAGGGATTAGCCGAACAGTTGCAGGCCACATCCCAAATGGCCTTCCAGAATAGAATGGCCCTAGATATGATCCTAGCCGAAAAAGGAGGGGTATGTAAAATTTTGCCCGACACCATGACATGTTGTACTTACATCCCAGAAAACACAGGCCCTAATGGTAAAGTTACATTAGCCATAGAAAAATTAAATGACCTCTCAGAAGAGTTGAAAAGGAATTCTGGGATAAAAGATCCCTGGGACAGATGGTTTGGTTGGATGACGGGTTGGCAAAAGGCTTTAATGCATATTGAATAACAAAACAACACGGACACCCGTGGAAAAGTGATAAAAAACACAAAAACTTTAACTTAACTGATAGGTACACGGCCTCCCAGGGTTATCTCCCAGCTGATAACCAAATTGCAAGACTGTATAGTTGATGGGATATTTTGGGATATTGCTAGTGTACCTATAATAGAGGACAAAACATAGTGCAAATATTGCTACTAAAATATAATGAATATTGCCGGTGATCAGAATGCACTCACATATTTCAGAATAATAATGCGTGTTATAGGTGCCTCCCCTTGGTAGAAATGGGGGGTGTGTTCCTTTAAAATTCCCTCCTCAAGTGATAGCCGATAGGGTATCCAGGTCAGCATAGAATCTCACAAACAGCAACCAAAGGAATACTTAAAGGCGATTTATTCACTTGAAAAAAGGTTGAATTGAATAAAATAATAAAAACAAATAAGACAGAGATGCTGGTCCTACGCGTTTCGTCCTTCTACAGCAAGGACTTCCTCAGGGACCTCTTTCAGTAAATCAAATTTTACAGGTACAAATAACAGCATCCTAAAAACACTAACAATAAAAAGCTATTATATAGGGCTAAGCCCTCCAAGTCATTGGTGGAATAGTGGGTGTCTTCTCCATGCCTGCTTCCGATTCGCCGAAAAACTTCTTTTCAGGTGTAGCTGTTTAACCGCAATGAGAAAAGCCGGGTCCGTTCGGAACTCCAAACACTTCCGCATTCGTCATGCGCCACGTCGTACGTCTTACGTCACGTGTATAATTGCCGGTCACGTGATCTTTATGTATAATTGCCGGTCACGTGTATAATTGCCGGTCACGTGATCTTTATGCGTTCCATGCTCGGGAAACAAAGATGGCTGTGCGTTCCACAGCATTTATCACGGCTTAAAGAGACATCTAATGTATAACTTAGGCACTAGAAATAAAAAACTATTAGAATGTTTTCTTTGATCACATTGGAAAAAACCTTGATCTAAATATTGCATCCTCTAAATGAAATAATAATTTTAACCAGTTAAAAAGAATGAAAGGACTTCCCATCCAAGTCAATCATTCATTATATCAAGTATAATATTACTTAGTCATTAGTGATAATAATAAATGGATTTGTGCAATACCAATACTGTTAATTTTAATTTAATTATAATTTTACTTAATAACTAATGATACTGAATATGAATTCATACATTAGCAACAACATTTTTTTATATATCATATTAACCATCAACCATAATTACTTTGTCAATGATAATAGTGAATTAGTATGTTAGTGACAATATTGTTATCATAATATCTATTAAAGTGACATTGTAGGATGAATTCACATTCTCAATTGTGAATTCATTTGAAATAAGTGACATAGAATGTCCTTTTTCCTAGATTCAAATTGCACATCCATATTGTGTAGAATAATTGAACAAATGATAAACCAATCAAAATTAAAATGACTATATCACCATTAATGTGAAGTGACATGAATATTCGTTTCTATATTCAATTACATATCCATATTGTGTAGAATCGTATAAAAGGTTGAACCTTTAATGTTCATTACAAAGGAAGGGGACATCAGAGATATACATTTTACTACTAAAATAGTGTTGTGTTTTACTGGATGTTCAAATTATATTACATTATATTTAGCTGTGTATTTGATTAAAGATATATACACTCAATTAATTCAAAAAACAGATGATATCCATGTCCACATTTAAACCCCTAGGCGTAAGAGTGCGCAACCTGTGAATCCAAAAAGATTCTCTTTGTGCCAATCTTTTCTCTTTATTGCCCCCTCTCCAGTGGGATTGGATTTGTTCTATCCCTATACAGCGTAGTCCCTTCAAACAAAAAGACGGGCAACTGTTACAATGGAGGGGGACTGAGTGGGTCTCCAATCGTTTCTTTATATTGTTTATATGTTCTAGGAGTCTTACTTTTAGACATCTTTTTGTGCGGCCAACATATTGTCTGCCGCATGGGCACTGGAGGAGATATACCACACAGGTAGTGCGGCATCCAATTTCTGATTTAATAGGAAAGGATTTTCCTGTCACAAAACTGCTATATGAAGTAACTTTATCCGTGTTAACTTGTGAACATGCTTTACAGCTTTTGCAACCCTTAAAACCTTTTAGCTCTTTTTTATTTCTACTTGTGGATCCATTCCTTAAGGCGTAACTAGGTGCTAGTATATTTTTGAGGTTTTGTTGTTTCCTATAAATAATTTTTGGTCTGTTAGATAGGTGTTCCCCCAAAATGGGATCCTCCAATAGTATAGGCCAAAATTTATACAAACTCCTCTGTATTTTTGAATGGTCCACACTGTATTGTGTGAAAAAAGCCTGTTTGAAATTCTCCCCTGTTTTTTTCTTTTTGTTAATAGGGCCATCCGCTAGAAGCTCATTCCTATTTCTCTTGGACATCATATGGATGTCTCTATTAATCTGTTTTTGGTTGTAACCTTTTTTGACCAGCTTACCGGCTATATGTTGTGCCTGTACCTGAAAGTCCTCCGTGTGTGAGCAGTTCCTCCTTACTCTGGTTAATTGTCCTTTGGCAATGCCCTTCAGCCAAGGTTGGTGGTGGCAACTATGTTTATGGACGTAGCTATTCCCGTCAGTTGGTTTAAAAAAGCATTTGGATTTTATCTTGTTGTTATCACAGAATAAGGTGAGGTCTAAGAAATTTATTTCTCTGCGGTTCCACACTGGGGAAAATTTTAAATTATATTCATTCTGATTTAAATGATCAACAAAAGTCATAAATTCAGAGTCTGACCCTTTCCAAATGACAATCACGTCATCAATATATCTCCGCCATAGGACCAGGTTCACCACCCAGTCATGCCCCAGACGCACGCAGAGGTCTTCCCATCTGCGCATGTATATGTTGGCATAACTGGGGGGCGAACCTGGTACCCATGGCGGTTCCCACCAGCTGGAGATAAAATGATTGGTCAAAAAGGAAAAAATTATGTTCCAATATAAACTGGATGCCCCACAAAATGAAAGATCTAAGGCCGAGGGAAATGTCTTCATCCTGATGTAAATAAAAAGCCACTGCTTTAAGCCCAAGGTTATGACTGATGACTGTATACAATGAGGTTACATCTAGTGTAGCCCAACTGTAATCTTCCTGCCATTCCAAACTTAATGGTGATATAGTCATTTTAATTTTGATTGGTTTATCATTTGTTCAATTATTCTACACAATATGGATGTGCAATTTGAATCTAGGAAAAAGGACATTCTATGTCACTTATTTCAAATGAATTCACAATTGAGAATGTGAATTCATCCTACAATGTCACTTTAATAGATATTATGATAACAATATTGTCACTAACATACTAATTCACTATTATCATTGACAAAGTAATTATGGTTGATGGTTAATATGATATATAAAAAAATGTTGTTGCTAATGTATGAATTCATATTCAGTATCATTAGTTATTAAGTAAAATTATAATTAAATTAAAATTAACAGTATTGGTATTGCACAAATCCATTTATTATTATCACTAATGACTAAGTAATATTATACTTGATATAATGAATGATTGACTTGGATGGGAAGTCCTTTCATTCTTTTTAACTGGTTAAAATTATTATTTCATTTAGAGGATGCAATATTTAGATCAAGGTTTTTTCCAATGTGATCAAAGAAAACATTCTAATAGTTTTTTATTTCTAGTGCCTAAGTTATACATTAGATGTCTCTTTAAGCCGTGATAAATGCTGTGGAACGCACAGCCATCTTTGTTTCCCGAGCATGGAACGCATAAAGATCACGTGACCGGCAATTATACACGTGACCGGCAATTATACATAAAGATCACGTGACCGGCAATTATACACGTGACGTAAGACGTACGACGTGGCGCATGACGAATGCGGAAGTGTTTGGAGTTCCGAACGGACCCGGCTTTTCTCATTGCGGTTAAACAGCTACACCTGAAAAGAAGTTTTTCGGCGAATCGGAAGCAGGCATGGAGAAGACACCCACTATTCCACCAATGACTTGGAGGGCTTAGCCCTATATAATAGCTTTTTATTGTTAGTGTTTTTAGGATGCTGTTATTTGTACCTGTAAAATTTGATTTACTGAAAGAGGTCCCTGAGGAAGTCCTTGCTGTAGAAGGACGAAACGCGTAGGACCAGCATCTCTGTCTTATTTGTTTTTATTATTTTATTCAATTCAACCTTTTTTCAAGTGAATAAATCGCCTTTAAGTATTCCTTTGGTTGCTGTTTGTGAGATTCTATGCTGACCTGGATACCCTATCGGCTATCACTTGAGGAGGGAATTTTAAAGGAACACACCCCCCATTTCTACCAAGGGGAGGCACCTATAACACGCATTATTATTCTGGAATATGTGAGTGCATTCTGATCACCGGCAATATTCATTATATTTTAGTAGCAATATTTGCACTATGTTTTGTCCTCTATTATAGGTACACTAGCAATATCCCAAAATATCCCATCAACTATACATTTTAATGCATATTGGTATGGCAATACTAATTTTTCTTTTTATCTTTGCTCTTCTCTTTTGTTGTGTCTTCCCTTGTCTGAGAAAATCCCTCACGAAGACTGTTGACCAAGCGGCACCTACTTTCACACATCTTGAAGTTGATGACCAAGATTTCCAGGATCTCAACTCACCCTGTTTGCCGCTGCAATCTATCCCTTTTGATGATAAAGTGCGAGAGTTCTAGGAAGGGACCATCTTAGGGACAGCATCTGTCAGTGAACGGTAAAGGCCCCGTGTGGAGAAGTGGTGGGCAAGCCGCCATGGGCCACCCATGGGTGTGAAGTGTTCGAGAGCCATACTGACGGATGAGTTAGCCTATTAGGGTCAGAATTAGGGACAGACTTGCACTTTGCATTAACACCTAGCTAGCGGCCACGGGGTTTCTGTGCCTTTGGGCTAACACGTCTTCTGGTATTAACAAATGAAGTTTTATCTCTTAGAATCTAACATTTCATAGGGGGGACTGATGTAGAATTATTAAAAAATCTTTATTGAACTTGTATTGAATTATTGCACTAACTCCATTTTAACCTGATACTGTGACAAATCCTCCATTTTGTCCTCATAACCTGACTTCTCCATATGAAAACTACATTACATGACAGAATTTCTCAGCACATCTAACACAATAGACAAAGACTGTATTCTCCATAAGGATATGACTAACCCAGGAACTGTTGAATTTCCCCTAATTCGCAACATAGTATAATTTAGAGGCCATGAGAACACAGTAGTAATGAAATGTTCTATTTATAAGAGACCTTGCACCTAACCACGAGACCTGACATCACCCACCGTGTAAAATGACGCTCAAGACCCCCTTGTCCCCTCCCGTGTCCAAAACAATACCACCTCTTGGTGGGTGGACACGAAGCTAACCACTTAGTTTTTGAGCCAATTAATTATATTGATAGGTGGATACTAATCCAGACACTTAACAATTAATCCAATTAATGATGTTTATTCACTGATATCTTGATAATCAATGATGACGAAAATGTCTCTTAAAAGGGCCTGCGCGCCCGCTTTTCTTCACTTGCCAATAAATTTCCTCGAAGTTATTTTAACCTGAACTCCGTGTGTCAGACTGAATTACTTCAGCGTATATACGCAATTCAATTCTCTTTAATTTGGACAGGAACAGATAGACATTTAAACATTTTGGTTTACTGAAAAAGTACCATAACACTATATAACCTAGCCAAGTTATTCATTTACCTTTCCATCTTTCATTGGTTTGTTTTATATTCCCCATCACTTTGAAGTGGTTATTTTTATAGAGGTCTTTGGTTCTGTGCATAACTTTTTTTAAAATTGTTTATTTTGGTAATGCAAATAGGTTCAGTCATGCCTGTGATGCCACATCAGCATTAACAAGTTGTATTCATGCCGACATACTGTCATGGCACAGATAGAAATTGCACAATTTCTAGAAAGAATAAAAACAATAAACAGGTTAGATAGTCACATCTACATAGTTAGGTAGGGCTAGCTGAACATAGAATATATTATCAAGATTAAGAGCCACTGGACTGGTTATTTTAGTTTGTTACTTGCGAGACTGAGTAGACTGTGTGTTTAAAAGTAGTAACTTCTAAATAACATGCTAGAATGGATAGGATTGAAATTGCTAGGCAAACAAGTTAGGTGAGAGGCACTGATGTGCTCACTGACTGCAGGGTAACAAGCTATATTATGATGTCACTATTCCCCTATGAAGGTGATTATAGCACTGTATGTGTGACTGAATACGTCCATAAGCAGTTATATATCAGGAAGATGCATAAGGTGTTTGTATTGATTAAGTAGTGGGTTTGGAAACCTTTGCATACAAAATTATAGTAAGCGCTCAAACTCAATATGGGTAATAGTATAGTAAAGAAATGTCGGGTGCTTTAAGGGAAAATCCGATCCCCCACCAGATCTGTAGACTTAGTACAAAATAACCCCAAGCACACCAGAGTAAATTTGCACATAAAGATTTTCATTCAAACAGTGGATAAATATAGATTGTACAAAGAAAGTGCAGATAACAGTACAGGCATGTAAACAACAAATAACATACCCATAACCACTATATATAAGTGCTCAAAATAGAAACTCATAAAATATCATGCATTTTAACCTAAGAGCAGGAGATCATACAACCCCAACGTTTCGGAGTCTCAGCCTTCCTCGGGGGGAATATCTAACCCAGTGGTCTCTGTTCCTATTATTATACCCTAGAAAATACCCGGAGGATAAATAGCCTGATTAAAAACAAACGCGTGTAGGGGGCGGAGAAGCCATGCCGGTAAATCAGATGGATTTAAGCGGAGTTACTTCCATGTTTGTCTGACGTCATCACGTTTGTGTGATGTCAGACATAATTCCGCGTAAAAAAATCTCTTGGTGGCACAGAGTGACCAAAAAGAGTAATCTTATAGGAAATCACGTTAGCTGGACCTGGAAACCGGCTATGTATTAGACTCTCCTTCTCATATCATGCACACAGCAGAAAACGTACTAACTTAAGCATGAGGTGTGTTTACACCAGTAGTCCTGTATGGAAAGTCCAACAGACCAAATAACGTGATGAAACACTCATATTATTATTATTATTGCCACTTATATAGCGCCACCAGATTCCGTAGCGCTTTACAATATTATAAGAGGGGGGATTTAACTATAAATTGGACAATTACAAGAAAACTTACAGGAACGATAGGTTGAAGAGGACCCTGCTCAAACGCGCTTACAGTCTATAGGAGGTGAGGTGTAAAACACAGGACAGGAAATAGCAATCAAATAAGGTGGGAGTGAAGCAGAGCTGGAGGAGAGATTAGAGTGCTGCCATTTAGGAGAGAGCAAGAGACAGGTATGTAAGGTAGAGGTTACTCTGGGAGGCCATAAGCTTTACTAAAGAGATGGGTTTTAAGGCACTTCTTAAATGATTGAAGACTAGGGGAGGGTCTGATGGCGGTAGGAAGAGAGCTGCCTGCAAGAAGTCCTGCAAGCGCGAGTTGGCCGTACAGGTGCGAGCAGTGGACAGGAGAAGGTCACAGGCAGAGCGGAGAGACCAAGAAGGGGCATACCTATGGATCTGTGAAGAGATATAAGAAGGGCTAGAATTGGTCAATGCTTTATACGTATGGGTTAGCACTTTGAATTGACTCCTATAGGATACAGGAAGCCAATGTAAGGACTGACAAAGGGGTGAGGTGTGCGAGGATCAACTAGAGAGGAAAATCAGTCTGACGGCAGCATCCATTACTGACTGCAGTGGGGCAATACAGTTTTTGAGAAGACCAATCAGGAGAGGGTTACAGTAATCCATGCGGGAAATTACTAGAGCATGGACAAGCTCCTTAGTAGAACTCTTGCGTAAGAAAGGGGCGGATGTGGGCTATATTTTTAAGATGGAATCTACATGACTGGGTAACATGCTGGATGTGAGGCTCAAAGGTGACACCAAGACAGCGCGCGTGCAAGGATGGACTGATGTGGATACCATTAACTTAAAAGGAGAACGAAAGAGGAGGATCAGTAATAGGAGGAGGAAAGACAAGTTTTAGAGAGATTTAGTTTTCAGAAAGTGGGAGGACATCCAGTCAGAGATGGAAGAAAGGCAAGCAGTGACACGTTGCAGGCCCGCACGGGAGGGGTCCGGGAAGGAGAGATATATCTGGGTGTCATCATCTTACAGGTGGTAGTGGAATCCAAATGAGGTAATACGCTTGCCAAGGGAGGCAGTATAAAGAGAAAATAGAAGGGGACCAAGGACAGAGCCTTTGGGGACTCCAACCGAGACAGGACGAAGGGGGAAGGTATCATTACAAAAGGAGACAGTGAATGAGTATGTGTAAATAGAAGCTCCTAATGACATTTTTTTTTAAATATGTTTACCATTTATTGCCAAGTTCATTCTATAAGAGATTTTAGACACATATCCCGTACCTTGAACATCCATGTGTACAGTCTCATATGTATATAAAATATAACAGTAAATACAAATTCACCAAATAATTAAACAGTCTTATAAATGTCATATAAACAACACAAAAGGAATATATATATACATTAGAGATCAGCAGCAAAAATAATAGATAAACATATATGGAGCCCCATATATACGATAAAATAATAAAAAAAACTAATAATAAAAATACATATACGAGTGTTTCATCACGTTGCTTGGTCTGTTAGCCTTTTCACACAGGAGTACTGGTGTTGAGAGCAGAAAAGGGGCTGCGGGGTGGGGGTGAATACGATGCTTTATGATTGGGCATCAACTCACACAAAAGGAACTGAAAGAAAAATATTTGAAACTATTAAAATCCACATGCTCTCAGATGACCCACCTGCTCTCAGGACAAAGAGGGTGATGTTAGTAGGGTCCTAGATCTCTTCAGGGAGCCTTGCTGGTGGTGTGACAGTTAGGTTTGGAAGTCCAAGAGTTCCCAGGAAGAAAAAAGGCTTCCCCTACTGACATAAGTACATGTATGGTCTGTGCATGGGTTACTTCTAAAGAGCCATCCGCTCCCCCGGTAGGCAATACCTGCTGTGTGTAGCTATGTGGTGACAGGGCTGTAGAACTTACGCCTGAATACAGTGGCCCTCAATAGGTCCTGATATAAGGTTAGAGATGAGTCTTTGATAGATAGAGATGTTTTGCCCTTTAGTGCAGACAAGGTGTAAAGCTTGTCTTTGACTGTGACACAGCATAAGATCACAAGTGTAGGTCAGAAGGGTGGTAAACTCCACCTATGGTAATTCTCGTCGCCACAGCATGGGGTAGTACAGTGGTCAGAAGGCACCTGACTCTATGGCCAAAATAGCAGTGGGGACTTCCCTAATTTTAATGTATCTGCGTAGCTGCCAGTCTTCTATGGTTGCTATTTTGAGCGACATGATAATGCTGATAATGCTGGATCTGTTGTACAGTATTGTCGAATTGTAGTTAGGTGAGTGCGTTAATCCACCTCCGTGGCTTTCACCCGGTCAGTGACAGCCTACACCTCTGTCTTGAGGAGGGCTGAGTCGGCTGCTAGGAACTTGTGGATGTCAGCTAGTAAGATTTTTAGGTTTCTCTTTGTAGTTGGGGCCGAGCCATCCGAAGACTCATTTGGCTGTAGCTGCAGTACCTGTGGCGTCGGAGGAGTCTCCAGTCTCTGTTGCCCCAGGCTTGGAGCACGGTCTGCTGCTTGACAGTTTTCTGCAGGCGTGGGTGCAGGTCTGGGCTGTGCAAGCCTCTGCAGCATCGACCCGATGTCTCTACCTTCAGCTGCTGGTTTTTGGGATCAATGCCCAATAGCCAGCATATGAGCTGGGAAATCAGTCAGTGAAGGAGAGGGAGCCCTGCACTCTCCACCAAATGTTTGTGGAGGAACTCCTCGAAGCCCAGGAACGAGGGTGTGAGGTAGGCCCTGGATTTGTGTTTCTGTTTGGGCAGCAATTGGGCTTGGAAGAAAGGCATCAAACAATGCAGCTCTCCTTGCTAATGCTGGATAGGCAGTTTACGAGGCTGGATGGGTGCCAGAGTCGCAGATACCACAAAGATTGATAAATAATACCAGGAGCTGATAGAAATGGCATCTGGTTCGGTATGCTAGCAAGCTCCGTCTCCACTATGCAAAACTTTTTTTTAAAATTCTTTATTTTTATTGTGCAGGTAGGTACACAACAGTATCGGACGCCACAACAGCGTACTTATATATATATATATATACATACAGGTTTAACATTGGCAAGCGTTTGTGCACATTTTTAGGTTATAAAATACAAGCAAGATCCGTCTAGCAAGCTTAATTGTGGTGAAGTGTTACTGCTATGTGGGTTAGTATATGGGTGAATTAGGGTGCTGTGCTGTGTACTACTGCAGTAGCTTGGATGCTAGAGCATTCAAGTCTGCCTTAAAAGTTAGGTCGGTGTGTCATCCGTAGGGATCAGCAGGCCTGAAAGGTGTCCGTTTAAGTAGATAGATAATTAAGTGCTATACAGTCAGGACATACGAGCGAAAACTAAAGGTAAATAAAACGCAATAAAGCAGTACATGCTTATCCCCGCTTTTCTATCCATGCCCATATCGTGGTTATGTTGCCGGCTAAACATGCGGTTCTATCGTGCTAGTTAGGAGTGTCTAGGTTGTGTGACCTTGTGGCAAGTTTATAAGTAGGTCTGAGCAATGGTATGAGAGGAATATCCTAAGAGGATATCAATCAGGATTGTATGTTATGCCTGTCCTGGTGCATACGTTGTCACTGAGAAGTAAGTAGAGGTTTGTTCTGAACCCGCTATTCTAAAGACTCATTATTCTAGAGCTGCATGTTGGTCCGTTATATGGTCCCTATTGTGAACCCCAGTGGCTTGTGGTGCATTATTGGCCTTACGATGGGTCTTAAAGGAGCATGACCTCTTGTGGCCAACTGTTTGTGGTGGTGGAACATATAGAACTATAGGGATAGTAAGAGAAAAGAGCATTAACAACTTGCGGTAACATAAATCAAAGTTTCGTTACACGGTGAAGTCCATCTTTATGCCTGACATGAAAGTGAAGATCCAGCCACTAGGACGTTAAGTTTCAACTTGTGCCTGCTGCTGTGCTGGGCACAAAGGGAACAATGTTCGCTACGTCCCATGTGCTTCCCGCGCGGGTGCTGGGACGGGTGGTCTGCACGAGCCCCAGGTTATTCAGGAAGGCACCGGAGTCATCGGGCGAGTTGAGTTGGAAGGTTTTGTCTCCCTTGGTGACTGTGAGGGAGTGGGTTGGCCCCCATCTGTACCTGATGCCGGCTTCTTGGAGGGTCTGGGTCACCTGGCGGACTGAGCGCTTCCAGTCCAGTGTGGCTTTGCATAAGTCCTGAAAGACGGTGAGCTGCATCTCTTCGAATGTGAAGGGGCTCCGGGTCTTGAGTGCTTCCACAACCGCCATCTTGTCGCTGTAGGATTGGAATCGAAGAAGGACATCGCGGGTCGCTGCTGTTGGAGCCCTTGTGGATTTAGAGAGCCTGTGTGAGCCCTCAAGGGGGGTATGTTTTGCTTGCTTGGGATGTAAGATTGCGGAGAGTAGCCTCCGGAGGAAGTGGGGGAGCTCTTTATCGTTTATGGTTTCTGCAATGCCCCTTATTTTTATATTATTTCGACGCCGTGCGTCGTCTAGCATGTCCAGTCTGTTTCGCAGTGACTTGTGTGAGGCCTCGAGTTTCTGGACTTGTGTGCTTGTGTCGGTTTGGCGTTAAATGACTGTGGATAGGTCCTCTTCAGTGACTCTTACCCGGTCAGTTACCGCAGTCACGTCTTCTCGCAGTATTGCCATATCGGCGTGGAACCAGGAGCGTACATTTTTCAGGAGGTGTACTATGTCACCTTTTGTGGCTGGAGCTCCCAGGTCACCCATGGGGGCCGTCACAAACGGGTCCCTGGCCTCTGGTATGGCGTCTGGTGCGTCCAGAGGTTCCTCCTCAGAGGATGAGCCTTGGGAGTCTGTTGTGGCCGCCATCTTAGAGGTAGGCCTCACTGGAAAGAGATCCCCCAATCTTCCTGCTGCAGTCTCCCGGGTGGGTTTTTAGTTTTTTGAGCTTCTTTCCCATGATTGTGCACGGGTCAAGAGCATACATGTGTCGGTATGTGCCGTGTCTCGGGTTTGTCAGGTTGTTTTTCCGTTTGGTATACGGAGCACCGCTGACATGCGACTGCTCGCTATGCTGGTCCGGCCACGCCCCTCCCCACTATGCAAAACTTTGATCCCCAAGTACGTTATAAAGTCGTACCTCCAGTCATAATCAAAATACTTTTTAAATGCTGTTAATTCAATGGGCAATGCTTGCGTTTTGGTGTTCTTAAGTTTATAATAGGATATTTTGCTATATTTCTGGATTATGCTTGAAAAGTTTGGAATTGGAATTAAGGGCTGGGTAAGTGCCAAGAGGATACCGTCCACAAAGAGACTGAGTTTATACTCTCGATTTCCTATGTGAACGGCACGAATACTAGGGTCTGACCTAATTTGGATGGCTAGTGGCTTCAATGCTAGCATGTATAAAAGAGGGGACAGTGGGCAACCCTGATGGGTTCCATTACTTATGGAGAAGGGATCTGACATAAATCCTGAAAAGTTTACCCTTGCTTTCGGGTCATTATATAAAGCTTAGACTGCACTTATAAACTTGTCTGGGAACCCAAATCTGGATAATGCTGTTTATAGAAATGACGAATTGAGATGGTGAAAAGCTTTCTCTGCATCCAGATAAAGCAAGACCCGTCCCATCTTTTGTTTTTTCAAGGAGTGGATAAGGTCTCGGACCTTTCTCGTGTTGTCAATTCTCTGTCTACCACTAACAAAACCTGTTTGGTCCAAGTGGACAAGATCCGGAAGTATAACTTTTATCCTATTTGCTAAAAGCTTGGAAAATAACTTGGCATCGAAATTTAGTAATGATATAGGAAGTTCTTACAAGTGGTTGTTGGTTTGCCTGGTTTGCGTATAGTTTTGACTGTTGTCATCAACATCTCTGGAGGAAGCCCTTGGGATTCTATAGCCTCCGTGAATAACTCAGAAGATAATGTGTCATTCGGTATGTCTGGATTGAGGGCCTTAAAAAAGCATGCTGGCAATTCGGACATTGTAATGGACTTCAGGACACCTCTTAAGTTTAAATTGTTAAATCCTCTAGGTTTGTTACCTTAGTTTCACATATGGTAAGTTGAATCTCCAATTGCAGGATCTTGTCTGCCAAAGAAGAATGTGCCTCAACAAATTCATTAATTTTGGACTCCAGGTGGTATGTACAGTTACCCAGATTTTGTATCTCTTTATAGCCTTTTGCAGCGAGAATTCAAATTTGGAGACTCATTTCTGTGCCATACCATCCAGCATCTTTTGGAGGATTGCAAGGGTTAATGCTTCTTGCGATAGAGCCATCTTGAGCAGGGCTGAACCGACCATAATGTCCGCACTTTGGCTTTGGCCTTGGCCTAGGGAGGATTCATCCACAGTAGATGTTTTGGTTTGTTATCTAGCCACAAAACAGGAGACTTAATCACTTTGTTTCTTCCCTTTATGATAAGACATATTTTGTCAGTGTTTTCTGATGAATGTCACTGGAGTTGTGTAGGGATAAACTGCACTTATGGGCTCCCCGGCATTCATGCAACAATCTCTGTCGGCTGCGTTTTTTTTAGAAACTACAATGTTTCCATTAAAGACTATGACAGCCATTAGAGGCGCTTACGCTACCATTACCAAGAAATTTTCAATCAAGTGACGTAGAAGCACACCTATGAAATGCTGATTCAATGCTTTCCTATGAAGGATCATAGAAGACACATGCAGAGCTCCCTGCTGTGTTACAGCAGCAGACCTTAAAAATGTCCTAGGTTTTGGTGGGATATTCTTATTTCTAGCTCTTGTCCAACCATTCTGGGTTAGTTCCAACTTTTGTGAACATCAATGAAATGGCACCACAAAGTATAGCAGGAGTGTATCATTAGATGTCCTTAGCTGTACATGCCCTTAGTGAGACTGACCAAAAGGATTGGCCACAATTTTGGGTGGTGCCAGTGATGCAACGCAGACCATTATTAGTCTGTCTCTTTTAGGCCAACCACCCCTGTTCTATTTTCATATTTCTTTCAGTTGGGAGGTATACCACATGTGACAAACGGCCCTGAAACCCTGTTAAATTCCTAAGCCCATGTTATTTTCACTTGAATTTGGTAGTTCTACCAAACGCAGACCACGCACCTGGCTCATTATCGTCAAAGTGACCGCAAAGTTTAGTGCTCTCTCTGGGAGGCCGCCATTCGTATTGCTGTAAGACACGTGCTCTGGAAAACAGCGGCCATCTTGTCTCCTGAACGTAGGCAGCGGCACTTGGTCGTTGAGTGTCTGGAACTCCAAGCCGGACACTAAAACTCGTGAACAGAGCACTGTTCGGTGGAAAGGTAACCACGGAACGAAACGAACAATTGCTACTTATGAGCCAGGGGAACCATTTGGTATTTTGTTTGTTTTGGAACTCCCGAAAGTAACTGACTGTTACCACTTTTCTTCTGGAATGAATTTGGGCAGGTGCCATGTGTGCGGTCCGTCAAAACTTTACCCCGGTGGCAATTCGTCTGTATTCGTGCAATCTAAGCACGATTTGGACACTTTGGGACACTCAGATCCAGGCTATCCGGGGATGTAAGACTCGTGGGGTTTCCTATGAAAATCATGTATGCTGTGTATAAAAGTGGGCCATCTGGCCATAATAAAACATTCCTGTTGCACCCTTCATCAAGTCGCGACTGATTTTTGGGTATGCGAATGTCACGGTGCCGCGGGTTTCTGTCGGCATGGCCGAACAGAAACTCAGCGGTCACGCTGACAGAAATAACAAATACTTATCTTACCCACGGCAGATCAAAGCACGACCTCCTTCCGTCCCGGTCCCCAGCGTGTGCGGCGTTACTGGAGACACCGGCCGCTGTGGTTCTGTTTTTAATAGGGAAATAGCTTTTGCCCATATCAAAGATGGCGCTTACGTGCGTGCGACGTCACGTCATAGATGTGCACGCACGTTTTGGGGTCAGAGGCCACATAAAGTCAATTACAGCTTTAGGAGGGTTATTTAAACCCAAATTACCTTTAGATCATTGCCCTGTCGTGGTTTCCTTAGCTGGTTATCCGAGAGAGTGTTCCTGATCGTAGTATTTATGGTATTTGACTTTGGCTTCATTTGACTTCCCTGATTTCTGGTATCCTTGACTTTTGGCTTTCCCTCATTGCTGTATTTAGTTCTGTATCCCTGACCTCGGCAAGTATTCTGACTATTCTTGGATACATAAGTTCGGCCATTCTAAGGTCTGGTTATATGTTATCATTAGTCCTAAATGTGATATTATTCTGCGTGCTGGATCAACTAGTAATCCTGACAGTGAATTTTAAAAGATTAGATTGGAACAAACCAGTTCATGCAAAAAAGAAAAGAGCAAAATAAGTCCTAGGGCTGGTGCAGGCTCAATTCAGGAAGGATATAGAATAGGTAAATGGTCAAGGTTAATTGGACACTATAGTTACCAGAAAAACTACAGCTTATTGGATTTGTTCTGGTGAGTAGAATTATTACCTTCAGGCATTTTTCTGTAAACACTGTCTTTTCAGAGAAAATGCCGTGTTTACATTACAGCCTAGTGATAACTTCACTGGCCACTCCTTAAGTGGCTGTTAGAGATCCTTCCTGGGTCATGGCTGCCTAAAATGCATCCAAACATTCAGTATCTCCTCCCTCTGCTTGCAGACACTGAAGTTTCCTCATAGAGATTAATTGATGAAATTCATCGCTTTGAGGAGATGCTGATTGCCGAGGGCTGTGTTTGAATTGTGCTGGCTCTGCCCCTAATTTGCCTCTTTGTCAGTCTCAGCCAATCCTATGGAGAAGCATTGTGATTGGATCAGGCCACAACTTCATGATGATAAACAAAATAATCAGTTTAGCTTTAAAGGGATTACCTACTTCCTTTCCAGCATGTTATCCTAGCTATATCTGCAGCTGTATGGATTTTGCAGTAATGTAATATCCACCCAAGTCACACCTCCAATCCACTTGGCCCTGACTGAATACACTTACTCACGCAGAGCAATCCTTCACCACATGTTGGTTTCATTGCGAGGAGCACTGGCTGGGGCAGTAAGAAAGCACTTCCCATCACTCAATTGTGATTGACAGTGTGGCGAAACCGACCTCGCCACGTGTCCTTGGAGGGGGCTGCTTGCCCGCCTCTTGCCTTTGGACTATGGACCAGACTTTATGTGAATGTGTTAACCCAGATAGCTATGCCATGGAGCCTATTCATATAATGAAAGACTATGGGAAAGACTTTAGCTCCATGGCAATTGAACTGTGTGAATAGGATCTGCGCGCTATTCGGTAGTTTTGTGCGCTCAGATCCCAGCTATCTGGGGATATGTGAAATGTCTGTGTGTTATGTGTAAAAGGTGACTTTCTGTATTTTAAAGTGTTTTATGTCTTTCTGTAACCATGTGGTTAATGGAGTCTGCTTCTAGCCCTGGATAATTGGATTACTTTCCTCTTTGTCTCCAGGATAGAGGCCTATGTAAAACCTGTCTAAACCGGTTTGCCATGCGGCTAGTAAGGGACAAAAGATACTTTTAGTAACTTTTGAACCCCTGGTCTGATCCATGCCATTTTTAAATATGTTGTTCCCCTGAATGGATTGATTGCGGATATGTAATTTTGGGTGAATGTGATGTATGGTTTTGAAGTTATAAATATTGTGTAAAAAGTATATTTAAACTGTATGAATAATGGGATTATGTGTCACACTAAGGGGAGGGGATGTGTGGGAGGTAACATCTATGTCATTGGTTATTTTATGCCTCCCCCTGGGTGTGGCCTGTATGTGTACTCTTGTAATAAAAGCCAGGCTGGATGTGCCAGTCCAGAGTTCCTGCTTAACCCTCAAAGTGAAGTGTCGTCTCATTATTGGGGGAGGATTTATTGTATGCTGTTCCAGTTTGACTGCTAGGAGTGTAAACCTATTCGTATGGTTTCCTATTCAACTATCTACAGAATTCATATGCTTGAGAAGATTCATATGCTACATCGGTCCGGTGATTGTGGTGTCTGCCAGAGTGCTTGGAGTCCTCAGGAAGCGCTAGGAGCATCCATTAACGGAGGTACCCAGTCGGGGTGCCAGGCGATCCGTTACAGACAGGTTGGGAAGAGACCAGATGTTTATCCTGGCTGGGTGAAATTTACACTGGTAGTGTACTACCAACTGTAAAGGAAGGGTTGGTCTCTGGGTCCCAAGTAGAATCCTGTTTTTTGTCAAATTGTTATGAACTGATTTCATAAACAAATGGGAGACATTGCAAAATATAGAGACACTGAGCTGTACTATCTTGTTGCTTAGAGTTTTCCTTTAAGCCTATATGCATTTTGTCTACCAGCAATTTCCATTTGTGACTCATCCATCATATAGTCCATGCACTTTGGTTGCCATAGACTGTTAGCGCTAGTTAGGGTGTGTAGGGTGTGAAAAATGCGACTGAAGTCACTCAGTTCAGGAGTTGTCATACTGGCAATGCAGTCAGCTTGTCGGTGTCACACAATAGGTTTCCTCTGCTTAGGGAAGCGTTCCCAAGCAGGGCAAATAGCGCAAAATCAGTAGATGGGCCAGAGTTGGGTGTTACACAAACAGGGCACTATAGTGTTAGTAATACAACTTTGTATTTCTAACAATATAGATTCCCTTTAAAACAAGTTAGTTTGCTGAAATGCTTGTGTGGAGAGTATATCCTCTTTTTTTTTTTTTCATTTTACCATAAGTACAGATTTCAATAGAAATTGACACTATCACATCCCTAACAACATACACCATGGTGCAGAGGCTGGACATGGTAGCAGACCGCAGACATGATGAGACGATACCTAAATGGGAGAGTGGGAAGTGGGTGGAATGGAGCTAGGAAAAACTACTTAAAATGGAACATCAGATACATGGACACTGCAACTGTGCAGTTCAATATATTCAAACATTGCTTCATCCCATAAATCATGGGTTCTTCAGTAGAGGTGAGATCTTTACACACAATGGAAAACCAATAAAGCTTAACGAACAAGAAAAGGGAGGGGAGAAGCGAAACTAGGGATAGGGTGGTGTGGGGTGTCTATGAAATTTGACTGTTACAATGCATGTCTTCGCTAAACATACGGTTGTCAAGCTGTCATCTGGATCTAGTTCCTTCATGTTGATTCATACCGCTTGTGATAGAAGCATTCCTGTACGTATGCGTAAAAGCGTATCCGTTTTGTTTGTACGGAAAATAAAGAAAATAAAGATTGTCAAAAAAGAAAAGAAATTGACACTATTTTTTTTTTTTTTTAATTCTTTATTTTTCATGTGCATACGAAAACATAACAGATAGGCCTGTAGAGCCACGACAGCTAATACAGGCATTTCAACAGGAAACATTGTCATGGCAGAGTGATCCAGCACATTTTTTTTATATTTGTGAGAGAAATCATGCTAGGATTGCTTCAGTAAGAATATAGTAGTGTAGTTAATCTTCCTTTGCATGCTTGTATAGTGGTGAGGTGATTAGTGGGTGTACAGGTTTTTGTATAAGCGCAGGACAATATTTAATCATGACCTGTATGAGGGGGTCAAGGCATTTACTCTTATGCATGCAGGGTCTAGTACAATATATAAGCAAGACATCTAGCTATGCATATTGGTATATCCAAGTGTGATTGTAAGTAGGCATGCTATCGAGTCAGTGTACCACTGGTCGCAGTGTTAGTAGCAAATTGCATTGCAGTATCATGAGACAGCATAAGGAGAGACAGCAGAAATTAAAGTCAAATTATAAAAGTACATAAAACTCAAGATACTGTGCATGGCGTTTAAAGGAAAGAGCAGCCGCTCAGATCGTTAGGGGGAAAGTCCAGCCCGGTGTCAGTCCCGTAAGCTAGCTTAGCCGATTTCGTCAGGTGGCAAGGTAGCTGGGTCACTGGGATTGGTGGCACTGTGAAGCGCATTGTCTCCTCTGCGCCAGGTTTGCAGGGAGGCTGGCATCTTTGAACCACAGACTTGGATTCTGCGAGGGACCAAGTCTTTCCCCATCTCAGGGGTGGTGGAGGTAGTAGTGAGTCGTGTCAGTCGGTGCACGGTTCTCCGCCCGCGTGGGCGATGCTTGGAGGACTTGCCTCGTGTGGCTCCCTGCCTGGGTTAGCGGTTGTGAGGTCTTGGGAGCATTGTTTTAAGTATGGTGCTCTGAGGAGGCTTTACCACGCTGGAGTGTCTCGTTTTCCCGCTTCCCTTCCGTTGCACTGAGCTGTGAGTACCTGTGGCTTGCAGACAGGCTTGTAGTTTAAGCCAAAAGGCCTGGAAAATTTGATCCAGCCGCCTCATTGAGTAGGTATAGGCATTGCTGGGTGTCCCCTCTGTTGTAGCTGTGCCATGTGTTATCGTGCGGGCTTTGTCCGCCATTGTAGGGATATGAGTGTTTGTGCGATCTGCTTAGCAGGCTATAGGTGTAACTACTTGCTCTCCAGGGGGGGACCGGGATATCCCCCGCCGGTTCGGGTGTGTGTGTGTGTGTGTGTGTGTGTGTGTGGAGTCGTGCTTGACTTAGCTTTGTTCAGCTGGAGGAGAGCGGCCGTCTCTCCCCCGGTCTGAGTCCAGTAGGCCTCAACCTGCTGTTGCGGTTCCCGTTGCCTCAGGGCATCGATTCAGGTATCCACCGGTAGGGTTTGGTGCCCCCAGCTTGGAAAGCACCTTCGGTCGAGGTCACCAGGTTTCCAGCCCAGGATATCACAGAGTATTTGCATTGCCAGCAGGAGCTCTTGTGATGCACGTCTTGCCTACCTGCAGTCCAGGCTCCGCCCCCCCACATGCCCCTTTTTTACGCAAGATGATGTCCATGCTCTGATAATCTCTTGCATGGATTACTGTCATTCTCTCCTAATAGGTCTCACCAGAAACCATACTGCAATGCTACAATCCGTAATGGATGCTGCCACCAAGTTGATATTCCTTCAGGTTAGTGTTCCAAGTTGGATGTTTGCTTGCATGGTTTGCTGCAGTCCTATTCGTGCTGAGGATCTTTCTGTCCTATGATACTTAAGCCATTGGTGCCAGAAAAAGGTTTCTGCGTTGGAAAGGAGCTTTCTCTGTTGGAGTCTGGACATCGCAGTAGTTTCTACTACTTTCTGTACATCACTGCATCGAGGCACATAACAAGTCTACAGAGAATGAGTATTTGGGCCAGGAGGGGTGGGACAGGATCTGGAGCCTGCAGCCTGCAGTCAGTGGAGTCCGACACTATTATTAATTAACCTTGTTATTCCCCTCTCCTCCTCCCTCCCCCTCCTCCCCCCCACCACCCCCTGGCTTTCTATCAGACAACAGGTCCTCTTATTATCTTTTTGCTTAACTCAGGAATGATCTTGCAGCATTAGCTTTTCTGCAAGCATTGATAAAAGCAGCGTAATTGTAGACTAATGGGCTATAATTCTCCCACAAGAGGTTAGCCCAAACCAATGCCTTATCTATTAGCAAGGTTATGATAAACCCTATTTTAGCTGTATCTGCGGGAAAAGCCCAAGGCTGCAATTCAAAATGAATACTTATCGGATTTTAAAAAAAACACGACAAGTATCAGGTGCTCTACCATAGCATATAGGCAAAGTCACTTGTGAGCGTTTACCTGAAGCCAATAAAGGAATGGCAGGAAGACCTCAGATTGCATAGTGTCAGCAAATTCTGCAATGCATGGGCAAA
Organism: Pelobates fuscus; assembly: GCF_036172605.1. Lineage (NCBI taxonomy): Eukaryota > Metazoa > Chordata > Amphibia > Anura > Pelobatidae > Pelobates > Pelobates fuscus. Next base: position 189,519,437 of record NC_086318.1, read on the forward strand.
CTGGTCCATACGATGGTCCATATCTTCAAACTTGGTATTAATTTTTGCCCCTGGGAGTTTACCCCTGCAGGGTCAATAAGGCCCTGTTGTAAAGTCAGGTATACTGGGAGACCCAACACACAGTGTGTGAAATATAAACCAAGAATAAATGTATACAGAACCTTAGAGTGGACAGGCTTATTGTGTAAAAAGATAGAGAAAAGTCAGGGAAGCCAAAAATCAGGAATAGTGAGTAACAGCAGCCGAGTCAAGGAGTATAGAGAGGAGAATAGTCTGTAAATGCCAAGATCAAAATCAGTAATACAAAGAGAGGATAATAACGTGCTATTGGGAACAAAATAGAACCCCAACAGGACAAGGGTCGGAGCCCTTTCAAATTATTTATAGTCTGGCACTTTAATTTTATAGCCATGCCCCCAAAATGCTCAAATGGAACAATTTTGGTAGGCCATGACGTCATTGACATCAGGAAGCCGGCGCATGCACTGTGTCATAAAAGGTGGCAAAGTCACAGTGTCAGGACTGCTGGAGAGAGGATAGGAACCATGAGAAAGGCATCCAACCACCTGCAGGCTGTCTCCGGGTTGTGCAGCAACCTGGTCAACGTAAGGTACCACGACAGAAAATCAACTATATTAAAAGCTTGAATTACCAAAATGCATTGGAAGAAAACCAAACACAGTAATAGAGTGATCTTGGCAGAAAGCTGGTGAAGTGAGAGGTGTTCATTCTCTGACCACCCACTCATCCCAGAGAAAGGAATTCCAGGGCCAGGAGGAGCAACCTACCAGTCTCCTGTAGGCTTTTGACACTACAGGAACCCCGGAAATCATCCAGGCCATCAGCTGTAGATGGCATAGTCAGACAAGTGGACAGTTCCAACAAATGCCACAGTGAGGTCACTAGCATGATGTAGACTTGCTGAACTGAAGGCAAATGGGGCAAAGACCTGAGCTTAATTCATTGGCCAGTCCTTGAGAAAGTTGCCCACTGCTACACAATCTGGATCTGGAAGTCAACTGAGTAAGGTCGGGACCTGGCAGTTTGTCCGTGAGGCAAATAGGTCCATGACAAAGGGTCAGCAAAACTTAGCAATTTGTAAGAATCTAGACCTGTCCAACATCCAATCATTGGCGTCCCCCCAATGCCTGGAGAAGCAGTCTGCTTTGTGGTTCGTTATGTCCGGAATGTATTCTGCATTGATCGGTATATTCCCTTGAAACAGAAAGTATACATGTCTTTTATGACATCCAAGAGTAGATTCGATCAGGCACACATTGCCCATGCACAACAAAATACAGCGATTAAAGGGAAGCTATAGTGCCAGGAATACAAAGTTGTTTTCACGACACTATAGCTTAAGTGCCCCTCTATCTGTCTCCCCCCAGCAGTGCAGAAGGTGTTTAAAACCCCTTCTGTGACTTACCTGAGTAGAGCGCCAATGTCCCTCTGTGCTGGCTTGGGCTCCGCATCCGCTCCTCTCACGCCGCTGTCAAAAACAGTTTAAAACAGATATATAATTCAAAAAGTTAAATGTTATCTCAATTAAGTTATTATGGTGCCAAGGGGCCGCCCAGTGCATTCTTACCCTCTGGGTTAAATCGTTTTTCAATCCCAAAGTTGCCTCCAGTGCCAATCTCAGCTCCCCTCACCAACCCCCCCCCCCCCCTTCAGTGGTACCCGGCTTCTGAAATTTCAGATTGCCTCTGACCAAGGGCACCGCTGATAGGCTCAGAGCGGTCAGCTTGTGCTTTTAGCCAACCAGTGGCTCAGCATTAACAAACAGTTTCTTTCAAAGCCAGTTTTGTGAATGGGGATTCTATGAAAAGACTATAGGGCTATAGACATCACAACCACTACCATACGCTGTGGTAGTGCTGTTGACTATAGTGTCCATTCTAATAGACTGATGCCTGGACTGCATGGAATGTTGTTGAATAAACATAAAGTATGAGATTAGAGATATCAAAGTATTCTCACCCAGTATATATTGTGCTGAAATAACAAGATAAAGCTAATATCCCATATACCCTCAGAATAACATTTTGCCTGTGATATAAGGATCAAATGGATATTCACTATTAGGCCAATATTCCCCTTTCTATGTATTTAAAGTTCTGGGAAAGTAAGATTAAACTAAACTAGGGATGTGCATAGGCAAAATATTCGGTTCGGTTAGGCATTCCGAAATTCGGAACTCGACACTTCGGTTCGGCATTCAGAAATTCTGGACTTCAGTTCGGTTCGACACTTCCTAAATTCGTGACTTCGGCACTTCAGTTCAGTTTGGTACTTTGGATATGTTCTCTTGCAGCCGCTTAGTAGATAACTTCCTAATTCCCACGGTATTAGGGAGCTATCTACCAAAAGGCTGAAAGAATTAAATTGGTCTTAAAGTCAAATTTACTAATACTAAGTAAAGATAACATAGTAATAGTAAATTCTGCCCCTACTTGCTACACCGCGAGTAGAGGCATGTCTAGTAAACAGTGAGCAGCATGTGGTTGCTCACTGTTTACTAGAACATGTGTCCCCCCTCCCGAGCCTCTACCCGTGCTCTGAGCAGCGGGTGGGGGCCTTAAATTAGAATTTAAGACCTATTGTCCTCCCCCCTATTGTCCTCCCCCCTGGCCCTGACCCCTGAGTGGAGGGTGGGGGCTCTAAATACCAATATGGGGGCTACCTATTGTCCTCCCCCCCGGCCCCCACCCTGAGTGGCGGATGGGGGCCCTAAATTAGAACAAGGGGGGGATATTGTCCTCCCCCCGGCCCCGACTCCCGAGCGGCTGGTGGGGGCCCTTAATACGAATATGGGGGGGACCTATTGTCCTTCCCCCCTATCCCCACCCCTGGGCGGCGGGTGGGGGCCCTAAATTAGACTAAGGGGAGGGACCTATTGTCCTCCCCCTGGCCCCACCCTTGAGCGGCGGGTGGGGGCCTTAAATACGAATATGGGGGGGACTTATTGTCCTCCCCCTAGCCCCCACCCCTGAGCGGTGGGTGGGGGCCCTAAATACCAATTAGGGGGGGACCTATTGTCCTCCCCTGGACCCCACCACTGAGCGGTGGGTGGGGGCTCTAAATAAAAATGTTACCCCCCCAGGTGACTAGGGGTCCCCAAACCCCTAGTCACCCCCCTCCCCCAAAAAAGAATAAACCCCTAACTACCCCCCTCACCCTAAAAATAGGGAGGGGGAACAATAACTAAGTACCTGTAAAAAAAGAAATAAAACTCATTTGGGGCGGGGCTTAGCGGCAGAGTGAGCCGGACGCCATTTCTGGCAGCTCTGTGCAAATCAAACTGAATCTGTCAAACATCACCGAAAATACATGCCATCCACACAATCAAATACCTGCATTGCCCAAGGGAGACCATCCTGCACCGCCCGATGCCATTTAGGTACAATCCGAGGCAGGCAAAGCCCAAAACGAAAATCAGTGCCTACTACACGCCAAACTACCGCGGCCTGGAGTACTTGTGGGGTGGAGAGAGCCTTGGAGACCCAAGCGACGATCATCTACAGGACCCCGACCAATCCCCCGAGGAGATGTGGCGCAGATCACAAAGACCACACCAAGATACTGCCACAGCACAGCCTGATATAGGGGCACTGCTACAGAAACAAACCAAAGCCAAAATGGTGCCCGACCAGGGCTCAGACCCCCCACAGGCAGACACCCCTCCTGCACAAACGACTCAGGGGGACATACAGAGAACTCCACAGCCCATACAGACCACAACCACCAAATCCATACCCACACAGGGAACAGCAGACCCAGCCACCAAGCAGGACCTGCAGCAGATTCAAACTATGCTGCAGGATATACAACGCCTGCTGGCAGCAGACCTACCAGCGCTCAAAACGAGCATGCAACAGATTACAGAAAAAGTGACCACCACTGAAAACCAAGTGAAAACAATACAGGGAGAAATCTCTACGCTACAAGACTCGCTCCACCAACTACAACATGACCAGCAACGGTTAGCAATACAATTGGTGGCGCAGGAGGATAAAAAACGGCGCAACCACATCAAAATCAGAGGCATCCTGGCATCGGTGAGCAAAGAGGATCTACCGCATTACGTGAGGTGACTCACACAATCATTACTCCCTCCTGCAGTAGATTTACCGCCTACCCACGCCTCCTAGAGCCGCCGCAACGCTAGCCGGAGATGTCATCATCCGCTGCGTCCTACCCCAAGACAAGGGGCACATCATGAGCACAATCAGTGGTAAGACCCCGCTTGATTTCGAGGAAGCCCAATTGACTTTTTATCAGGACTTATCCAAGGCCACCCTCCAGTGGAGAAACTCACCGGCCACCTGCGCACAGCGGGGATACCATATAGATGGGGAAACCCTCACTCCTTGCTCATCACCCACCAGGGGACCACCCATAAACTCACCTCAGGTACTGAGGCCCATACACTGCTCGCAAAATTGGGCATACAAAACTTGCCCACCCAGGGCACTCCCGACGTCTGGAATCCAGACGCCTCGGAAACGTTTGTGCCGAGAGGGCAGAGAATGGACACGCAAGCCACCTGACGGACAGGGGGAGAGAGGTCTCTTACCCCTGCCCGCTCAACGGCAATAGCCATATGTCTTGTTTAACACAACCTGTATTCTCCACACCTTCCGCGCAAAACAATTCTGATGTTTACGTTATTACCCGTTTACCGCAAGCTAGAGGAGTTAGCCGGCGAGGACGCTGGTGCAATGCCTCATTACCAGACCACAAGCCACAGCCTAAGCCAAAACCTAACCCCCCGACAGCCCCTAGGTTAGGGCCACCACCCCTCACAAGTGGTCTTCAGCGGAACTAGACGACCAGGCAACCTCAGAACGTAGAAATGAGCACATGTACCACTCACCAGACTACCTGACCGACAAAACGACACCCAGTGCACCCACACGGGCCCTAGCACCACTCCGCACCTCCACGCAACTACTTTCTAACACCTATAGGGTCACGCCTCCGACACCGACCCATGACCTAGGTACTGCACCCGCAGACGAGTTGCACGACTAAACCCCTATATGAACCCAACTTCTACCTAGGATTTTACACATGTTATACTTAACAAAAAATTGTGCTAAAACTTATCAAATGCATTATTTACCCAATGTTAAAACCTGTTAACCTCTCAAACGATGCATACGTTGCACCATGTATAAGTCTTGTGCACGCAAAAATAAAGAATTGTAAAAAAAACAAAACTTACCATTTGATGTCTTCTTTTTTCTAAAATCTTCTTTTTTCAGCCCCAAAAAATGCCAAATAAAACACCATAATACCCGTCGCACTTAAAAAAAAAAAAAACCTGAGCGCAAAAAAAATCAGACGCATAAAAAAAACCCAGACGCTAAAAAAGTTAACCATCTTCTTCACCCATGGGCACCGCGCAGACTGAGCTCCGCTGGGTGGGGGTAGGACCGGGGGGAGGACAATTGGTCCCCCCCCTTATTCTAATTTAAGGCCCCCACTCGCCGCTCAGGGGTGGGTGATGGGGGGGAGGTCAATAGGTCCCCCCCTTATTTGACTTTAGGGCCCCCACCTGCTGCTCAGGGGTGGGGGTCAGGGGGGGAGGACAATAGGTCCCCCCTTATTCAATAGACAATAGGTCCTCCCCCCCCCCCCCCTGTTTTTCTGAATCGAATGTCCAAATTGCCCAAAATTCGTTTGAATTGACATTCGGAATTAAACTAATTGCACATGTCTAAACTAAACTACTAGGCTACAATCAACCATACTATAGGAGCATATAAAAAACAAACAAAAAAAAAAACAAGGAAATTACAGCTGTATGATGTAAAACATAAAAACATTTTTTAAATAGGTGAAGTACATGTGTCATTTAAATTAACAATTTAGATAGGAGAAATTCACCTTAACGTTTTATAAGACATAGCACAATATGAGGGATGATTACACTGTATACTGCCGATATCTCCTGCTAAGGTAAATCACAGGGTAAAATATGCATGTTCAGAATAAGCCTTTTTGTTTCCTTGCAAGTTATGGTTGCTTTAGTGATAAGTTACACAGGGTGTGTTACTAGCGAGTTGAATAATCTGCAAGAGGTCGGTATCTGTTTAAGTAAATTTTATTGATTGCCAAAAAAGACAAGGTTGGAAACCTAAATACACAAAAATAAGTCCTGCTCCCACTACTCCATGGTGGCAGCAATTACCATAGTACACATCAGCCCCATACATACAATAAAAACCAAAGAAAATAGTTACCTGCGCACTACCACAAATCCCTATGCATATTTAGACAAATGTGTTCCCTATCAAGGGTTAATAAGTACATTTGTACTCAAAAGTTTGCATACCCTTGAAGAATTGGTAATATATGTATTATTTTTTAAAGAAAACATGAGTGAACAGGCAAAACACATTTCTTTTTTTTCTTCTGGGATTCATATTCAACTGTAGGTTATAATAGAATAAGGCAATCATAAAACAAAACACTGTAACAATAAAAAAATAAAATAAAATGACCTCTGTTCAAATGTCTGCATACATTTGGTACTTAATACTGTGTATTGCCCCCTTTAGCATCAATGACAGCGTGCAGTCTTTTGTAATCATTGTCTATGAGGCCCCTAATTCTAGCAGGTGGTATAGCTGCCATTCATCTTGGCAAAATGCCTCCAGGTCATGCAGGGCCGCCATCAGGGGCCACCTGGGCCCCGTGTGTAGTGGCGAACTGGGGCCCACACACAGATAGGGCCCATTGGGTGGCCCAAGCATTTAGGGCCACCCAATGGGCCCTATATCTTCAGAAGCCCAGTCTGCGCTGTGTGATAGTCCGGTCACTTCCTTCCAGCTCACTCCGCGCGGGAGGGAGGAGGCAGAGTGGACACCGCGAGGAAGGGGAGAGCCAAGCCGACTCCCATCAGCTCCAGCCACCCTCCTGCACTAAAATGGTAAGAAACAGGAGGGTGGCTGAAAAATTAGATGTGTGTGTGTGTGTGTCAGTATGCATGCATGTCTGTCTGTATGTCAGTATGCATATATGTGTCTGTATTTATGTCAGTGTGTATGCATGTCAGTATGTATGTGTGTGTGTCTGTATATGTGTGTGTGTCTGTTTCAATATGTGTATTGTCTGTGTCAGTATGTGTGTATCTTTGTGTAATTTGAATTGCAAATAGACATATACTGGAGAGCCTCCTCCTATTTGAATAAAAACAAAAAATAAAATAATATAAATACCCAACTTGCTATGGCAAATGCTTTTCTTACAGTCAGTATGTATGTATGTCAGTATGTGTATGTATGTGTGTATATCTGTCAGTATATATTTATGTCTGTCTGTATGTCAGTATGCATATATGTGTCTGTACTTATGTCAATGTATATACATGTCAGTATGTATGTGTGTGTGTGTCTGTATATGTATGTGTATGTGTGTGTGTCAGTATGTGTGTATCTTTGTGTAATTTTAAATGCAAATAAACATATACTGGAGAGCCTCCTTCTATTTGAATAAAAACAAAAAATAAAATAATATAAATACCCAACTTTCTATGGCAAATGCTTTTCTTACAGATGCAAAATTAATTTATTTAAATGTATCCAAAATAAAAACCAAGCTTTTTAAATGCTGGATTATTTATTTATTACCTTTCTATTTATCAGTGGCTGCAATGGGTGCCAATGAATGGTAATGGCAATAAATAGTCTATGATTCACTATAGTTATCTTATGTTTGCCTCATAAGTTCTGATAATATATCTTTTTAACGATTACAGTGACAGCTGTAACATATCCCCTTTTTGATAAGGAGCTCCGCTTAGACACCATTATCTCCTTGTTATTCTGTGTGACTATGTGTCAGGCTGGCACCATATGGTAAATAGTGATAAAATAATGCTTCTTTGTTAAGTACAAGGCCAACTTCCAACTCATAAAATGATAACACGCTTTTCACTTACCAGCCACTACTCCCAATACCTCATAGCTCCAAGGGTGAGTGAAAGCTTATCGAAATAGAATTGTATTCACTAGCAAATTCACTCTAGTATCAAGATTAAATTTAGTTTGTGATTGCCTACTAGAAACGCACGTGACAGTCATCACACAGTGTACAGTGACTTCTAAACATTTGATTAGCAGCTGCATGGCAATCACTCCATAGTATGTTTTATTTATTATTTTATTCTCATTAGTTTAGTTCATCTGTGGCCGGTCCACACCTCTGCCCTATATAATCCTCATATAATACATGCTTCCCCACCTTTTAATGGCTTATCATCTGGTTTAAAATGTTAGATTTCCTATATTGTGTAGCTGTAATTAAATGTATTGATTGTCCAGGTTGTATGCACCTTTCCCCCACCACCCTGTACTCTCTTTTTTTCCAAGCAGAGTGCTGTCTTATTGTTCCAGGGACACCCAGTTCAAACTGGCTGCCCTGCCACTCCTTTATATCTCCAATGAGGTCTCCAGTCCTTGCTATTATCTGTCCCCACCCTTCCACACTGGTAATAATTAAATTAAGCTTTGCAGCATCATTGGTCCATACTGCCACTGGTTAACTCGAGTTCTGTGTACACACAGGTAAATCCATAAAAACAACAGGTGTAAGTGTAAATAAATAGGTGTAAAAGTAAATATTTTTCTCTCAATAGGAGATTCTTGGCACTACTAGGCTGGTAGGAAAGGAAAGGCTGTCTCTCTGCTATATTTTCCCTCAGGAGAAGGGACGAACACTGGACTGAATAGTTATGGGTCCCAAGACTCTTGGATTAACATCTATAACTATTTTCTTCAGTGCTTTTATTTTTCGCTGTGATACCACAGACCTTCTTGAAACTGTGATGGGAATCCAGCATGGTCAAAATATAGTAGGCCACGATTTCCATGTGGCATATGTGTGTTGTGTCAGTTAGTTAGCTACACGTAGCTAGGATACTGTCATCAATGTACTGAGCATGTGCAGGAATGCAGGAACTGAAATTCCACTTATTTCCTTTGTCTTGGATGAGCCATGTGTTCTGACCAGATGTACAAGTCTATATTCTGCTCATTGATTGGTTAAAGGTATATGTGGGTGTAGCTATTAGCTATATAATGGAATGTACACCATGTGTTGGTCTCTCAGATATTTTTGGACAGGAGTTCATCTGAGGCCCGATCGGTATGTTAATAAAGACTTCTTACTTCCTGAAGACCTGCATCCATCTCTCTGTGTTTGGCTTCTGCTAGTTTACTCGGTAACAAAACCTGTCTCCACATCAAGGTCTTCCTAGATGCTGGTGCTTTAGAAGAGTGTGCTCTTGTCTTGTATCAGGAATAGACTACCCTAATTTGCCTAAAATAGACCAGCAGACTAAAGATAAGCATAATAAAGGCTAGCCATGTTTTACATAATTGCCTGTAGAAATGCAAAGATATGCATAACAGAAGGAAGATAATACAAAGTGAGTATAAACTTAAAAATGGGAAATCACACCCAAGAATAGATAAAATATAAATATATAAAAATCAATCAATGTGTGATATCCCACCTAAGTTCAATTTAGGAGATCTAAACCAAACTACTATAACTACCATCTCACTGGAAAAACAATAGCTACCACCTTAAGCTATACAAGAAGAGTACAAATTCTACTGGGGAAAAAACAATAAAATAACCAGGAGTAAGTAGATATAGTGAAATAGAAAATGCAATAAAGAAGCAAGATAATACTTAAAACCGGGCTGTGGTCAAGGGAATATAGGTTTACACTAATAAATGAACAGGGAAACAGGAATATTAACAGTAAATGCACCCGGGGTGTTGCTGGGATGAGGCTGATATGGGCAGGTGCCCAAGGGAACCCAGGTAAGTTGTCAAGTTGTCAATAGTTTAACTACTCTGAAGGGGTCAAAGGGCACTTCTGATTACAGTGGGCTTGTAGCAGTCAGTGAATTGTTCTTTACTTGTTTTGCCTTTATAGTGGTCCTGTGCTTCTGCGCAATTAGCATTTTTGAAAATCTACACCAAGGGTAGGCAATCTTTTAGTAGTACGGTCCAAAAACAAGATCTTGAAGGCCCTGGTCCTATTTTTTCTAAACTTAGGTGTGTATGGTACCGTATTGTGCCTGTGTTATTTATGGGTGCTGCAGTTGCTTTGTAGCGTTGTATTTGTATGTATGTGGGCTGTTATATTGCATATGTTCATGAGTAGTTTGTGGTATTGTAGAAACATAGAAACTTAGAATGTGATGGCAGATAAAAACCATTTGGCCCATCTAGTCTTCCCAGTTTTCTAAATACTTTCATTTGTCCCTGGCCTTATTTTATAGCTAGGATAACCTTATGCCTATCCTGCAAGTTTAAAATCTTTTACGGTGTTAACCTCTACCACTTCAGTTGGAAGGCTATTCCATGCAACCACAGCAATCTCAGTAAAGTAATACTTCCTAATATTATTTTTAGAGCTTTTCCTCTCTTAACTAAAGACTATTTCCTCTTGTTGTTGTAATTTTCCTTCTTTTAAATATACTCTCATCCTTTACTGTGTTGAATCCCTTTATGTATTTAAATGTTTCTATCATATCCCCCGTCTCGTCCAGTCTCCAAGCTATACATGTTAAGATCCTATAACCTTTTCTCGTAAGTTTTATCCTGCAATCCATGAACCAGTTTTGGAGCCTTTCTCTGAACTCTCTCCAAGGTATCAATATCCTTCTGGAGGTCTCCAGTACTGTGTACAATACTCCAAGTGAGGTCTCACGAGTGCTCTATACAATGGCGTGAGCATGTCTGTCTCTCTACTGCGAATACCTCTCCCTATGTGGTGGAATCTCGGTAAAAATAAATTTAGTAGGCCGAGATTACCACGTGGCATGTGTACGTGCATATGCTGACGTATCGATCAGTAGTGTACGGAGCATGTGCAAGAATACAGGATATAGTATTCCCCTCCTCCATTGTGCTGGACAGGCCATGCGGTCAAGCAGGAAGTTAATTCTTATTTGTATTGATTGGTCAAGAGAATGTGCGGGTGGAGCTTAATATGGGAGGAGTTATGTGCCTATATAAGGAGCCTGCACTATTGTCCGGGGCTCAGAACTTGCTGTATTTTGGTGACATTAGTCCCTCTGAGTCCCGATCGGTGATCCAATAAAGAATCTCTTCCTTCCTGAAGAAACCTGTGTCCATCTCTCTGTGCTTGGCTTCCGTCAGTTTCTCCGGTATCACCTATACAACCATGCATTCTGCTAGCATTTCCTGCTGCTTTATCACATTGCCTGCCTGCCTTTAAGTCATCTGAAATTATTACCATTAAATACCTTTCCTCAGATGTTGAGGTTAGGACTGTATCAAATATTATATACTCTGCACTTGGGTTTTTACTCCCAAAATGCGTTATCTTGCACTTATCCACATTAATTGTCAGTTGCCCCATCTCATACCATTTTTCTAGTTGACCTAAATCATTTGCCATTTGGCTTATTCCTACTGGAATTTTTTGTATCATTAGCAAAAAGACATATCTTACCATCAATTATATTATAATAGCCATACTTTTGTCTCTGAACGATGTTCATATGGCACTTTCATCCAACATAAAGTGTGATGTTCATATGGCACTTCCATCCAAATAAAGTAATAATACCAGTGTACTAGTATTATATAATACCCATACTGTTGTCTATGAACAGGAGAATATTTGTTCATCCAGTGTAAATAAATAACTTAGAATTATACAATGCTATTATTGTGATCCAAAATAAGAATTCAAATAAAAATAATAATGAGGAACCCCTCTAAGATACAGGGGGGGGGGGGAGATGACTTACTAAATAATTAAAAATTAAATAATTAGAAAAATGGAACTACATAAATTAAATTAAATCCTTGATCTATGCAACTAATCATATAAAAAGATGGAATAGTAGACTAATTGGATAAAAGTTATGTTTAATTAGTATGACAAGTCGTAGGTATATAAGTGTCACTCCAAACAATTTGGTTCCCAGTGGGAACACCTGTTTCGTTACTCTATACACAGGGTTAGGCCCTTTAATTTGGAGGACATATCCAGGAGGACCTTACCCTTTCTATAATCTGTTTATAGCCACTAAAGGTTCTGGTGAATTGCTCCTTTCTAGAAATGTATTTATTATATTTCATTGTATTTCTTATTGACCCTGTATGAAGTCCTCTCCCCTTTTTATACAGCGTTATTATATTCCCCCTTATTATTATTATTTATATAGCGCCAAAAAATTCTGAAGCACTGTAAAATGGGTGGATTAACAAACATGTACTTGGTACCAAACTACTATCAAATTAAAAAAAGATATAGATTGTATATCCTTGTTAGAACTTCATCTAAAGATCTTATATAGATGGTACCAGGTCCCTTCAAAACTACACAAAATCTATGAAGCCTATTCGCATCTATGTTGGCGATGTCAGAAAGAGATTGGCACAATATACCATATATGGTATACATGTCCGATACTAAACAATACCAAGACATTTATAGTATCCCTGATAGCTGATTTAATTCATGAAACTATTATACTTACACCTTCCCTTTTATTATTTAATTTAGATTTCCCAATAATGGAGAAAAAAAACACAAATACCTAATCACACATACACTTTATGCCCTTAAGATATCTATAGCTCGTAACTGGAAATCTAGTCTTTCTCCATCCTGTCAAGAAATTATAAACCTGATAGATTATCAGTACACAATGGAATGTAACTTTATTTCTGCTTATGGAAAATGTATTTCCTATCGCAAATACTGGCACCCTTGGGCAGTCTACAGAAACAATCTAAACTAGTATGTCATAGGGATGGGATATTGTGACAGGTAAGCCAGGGGTGTTTCACTCTCCACTTAGGTCAAGTAAGATTCCCTTTAGATATATAATTCCTCATGCCTACTATCGAGCCCCAATGATTGCAGTTCCTTTTTATATATTTTGTGTTACATGTACATTGCTGCAAATTGGCCATATTTCTATATAAGTCATGTATAAACTTTTTGTTAACAAGCATTGAAATATGTGATATGTATTTTTGTATATTTTTTCTTACTCCCCTTTGGCAGTGTTGTTAAATTGAAAACAAACAAAGATTAAAAAAAACAAAAAAAACATGTACTTGTAACCAGACGAGTTAAACGCACAGGAACAGAGGGATTGAGAGCCTTGCTTAATGAGCTTACATGCTAGAGGGAGTGGAGTAAAACGAAACAAAAGATAAGGGTAGGGGTATAAAAGTAGGTTGGTAGAATAGTATTCACTGAAGACTTTGTGTAAAGGAATCGGTTTGCGAGTTTTCATCGAATTTTTGTGAAGGGAAGACTGGGTAAATGTCTAATGGAGAAGGGAAGGGAGTTCCTTAATAGAGAAGTCTTGAAGGCTTGTATTAGAGATGGGAGTACGAACAGAGGGCAGACGACAGTGAAGACAATGCAATCTTTTATACATGAACCCCCAGCATTGTCTAGGTGATCCCGCCCTGGCGTCTCTGTGTCTGGGAGAAAATTAGGTTATCCCTCACTTAAACCAATTATCTCCAGGACTAACACAAAATACCCAAAATTAACAATAAAACAACAACAATGAAACAGTATTGAAGCTCCACACATTGTATATCCCCAGATAGGTCTGATCCGAGTGCCTATTCTGGCTGCTTTCAAATTCCAAGCCAAAACAAGTTCCATAGTGGTTGTGCCATTTTCCGGTCAAATAACAGGAGCCCCTTTGGGCTAAAAAGGGGGTGCTCCCACTGGCTCTCAGGGAGCCAATTATCACTCTACTATCTTGTTGGGAAGAGGGTGAAAATAGAGGTTGAAATTCACCAGCAATATTGGTAACAGCGGCCAAACCAGGAGAATATGGCCAGGTCCACCTAAAGTCTTTGCGGTTCCATCCAGCTCCACCGAATTGCCTGCAGGCCCAGTGGAGAGGTATTTAACATGGATTGGTAGGCAGTAAGAGCCAGGGGTAGTTATTCAGTCTTTTGTGGAAGATTTGAGTAAGAAAAACCATAGTTTGCCATACCCTATTTCTTACGGGAAGCCAATGCAGGGACTGACAGAGGAGTGAGGCATGGGGATGCAGGTGGACAGGAAGATGAGCCTTGCGCGTTTATAATAGACTGTAACAGGTCAAGTTGGAAGCACATAAAACCACTGAGAAGTGGTTTGCAATCAAGGCGAGAGAGAATAGTGGCATGGACCAGCACCTTAGCTGCCTCCACCATTTAGTAGAGAAACTTTATTCAGTTTCAAGCTATATTGCTTTTTTAATGGTGTTTTTTTTGTAGTGTTCCTTTTTATGGACCTTGGAAGTTCATTTAATTCATCTTGTTTTTGCACAATTAATTTTGGAATTTTTCAGTTTGTATTTTGGGTTACCCCCGCTGTAGGTCTACTAAGCATTCCAACTATCCCTAGTAGGATAGTATTTATTTTTTCACTGATTTCTATTGTAATCTGCACTCTTTGCAAAATTAAAAAAAAGACGACACACTCTTAATACCAGACCCAGACTGGCCATCGGACAAACCGTGAATCCCCCACACTCACAGCACCCTCTTCACACAGCACCCCTCACACACACAGCACCCTTCACACCTACAGCACCTCACCAGACACAGCATCCGCCAACATACACAACACTTTTCAGGCACACAGCACCAATCAAACTAAAAACTAAAACACAAAAACACTACACCACAATCACCTCACTCTACACACGCAATCCCACAAGCACCCTGTAACAGCCACCCAGGTTGTAGAGGGGTGAATGCCGTTGGAGACGTCCTTTTTCCCAGTGAGAGGCTGTGCTGCAGAGTAGTCACGATATCCCATCCGCTGGATCAGTGTAGTGAGAGAAGCAGAGCTCTTAAAAGAGCTAGTGATTACGCTGGATGCAGGTTCCCTTCAATAACGAGACAAGGCTATGTTTTGAAGGGTTAAGCAGAACTGTTTTAATGACCACACAGTTTCTTTTATACACATTTTCCAACAAGGTTACCACCCACGTGGACCTTGTTGGATACCGCAGACATAAACATAACAGTCAATCATTTACAGGTTTACAGTTTAAACACACCCATTTATCACTGTACATTCCTCCCCTCTGCTTGGGAGATAATTGAGTTAAATGTTATATCAGCTCAAATATCTCCAAGCGAAAAATATACTTTTTACCAAATTTCTGTAACTCCAAAACTATACATTCAATTTTAATAAAAGTTGCATATTTGGAACAAGCATAATTGGGCCACATACATATTCAAATTTCACACGAATCCGTCCAGGGGTTGGGGGGATAGCTGAACGCACCTTCTCTGCATGGCCGCACACGAGGCCCCTGCCCGAAATAGTTCCATGTGTTTAAATGGTGTGGCCGGTCTCCTTTCGTATGATAAAAATACCGAACAGTCAGGTCTTGATTTGTGCTTTAGCTGGTCGTGTGCCTCTGTGTTCGTGTAATACTTTTACCGAACGCCGCCTCGTTCAAATGCATCTGGGTGAAGCTAAGTGGTCCTGAAGTCCCAGCGGTGTTCAGGAGTTTGAGTGTCCGAAAATAGTTCCAGACACTCGACGACCAAACCCCACTGGGCGCGTTCGACAAAACAAGATGGCCGCCGCCACGTGTTCTTACATACGAATCGACGGCCACCCATTGAACCACTTAAAATGCTTGCTGTTTCACAGTTTGGCACAGAGTCAAGAGTGTCATTGGCGGCACACGACTGGGCTGGGTGGTCCCTCATTCGACAGATTATTAGTTCATACGAATGGGTTAGCAATGTCTTTCGGTTTCCCATTTGTATGCTTGCAAATAGTACTAGCATCAAAATAAAGTAACAAAAGTAACAAATCCAGGGGTTATAGCAATGTTACAATCCGTGGTCCAGGCAATAACAGGGTTCTGTTACACGGCTCCCCTTTTGTGGAACACCCCGGCAGACCCGGTTTGATCCTTTTCGGGTCAGCTTGGGGATGTACAGGCCACTGCTAGGGCATAAGTTCAGTTTGCCTGGACAACCCGTCTGCGTTGCCATTGTGCTTGCCAGGCCGGTACTGGATGGAAATATTGTAAGGTTGAAGGGCCAAGCTCCATCTCAATAGCCAGCTATTGTCTCCTGCTACTCGGTTCAGCCAGACAAGAGGATTGTGGTCGGTGATGAGGGTAAATTCCTGGCCATATAAATAAGGGATTCATTTCTTTAGAGCCCAAACCAGGGCCAGGCATTCTTTTTCCACCGCCGCGTAGCTCACCTCCCTGGGTAACAATTTTTGGCTAATGTACGCGACAGGGTGCTCCCCTCCATCCTCTCCGACCTGGCTCAGAACTGCCCCCAGTCCGTACATGGAAGTATCTGTATGAACAACAAAGCGTTTGTTAGGAACTGGGGCAGCTAACACAGGAGCATTGGTCAAAGCGTTCTTTAGGGCTTGGAAGGCTGCTTCACAGGAGGGAGACCACAGGGGTAGGTTCTTTTTGGTTAAGTCTGTCAGGGGCTTAGCAATAGTTCTATAGTCAGGTACGAATTTTCGGTAGTACCCAGCCGTCCCTAAGAAGGCCAGTACTTGAGTCTTGGTGTGGGGTGTGGGCCAATTGGCTACTGCCTCATTCTTGGCCGGTTCGGGACACTGCTTCCCACACCCTACCCGGTGTCCCAAGTACTGGACTTCGGCTATGCCCAGGTGACGTTTTTCAGGTTTCAGGGTCAGGCCTGCGCGCCAAATCTGATCCAATATGGCCTCTACGTGCTTTAGATGCTCCCCCCATGACTCACTATAGATCGCTATGTCATCCAGGTATGCACAAGCGAAGTCCTGGAATCCATCAAGGAGTCCATCCACCAATCGTTGGAATGTGGCAGGGGCATTCTTCATCCCGAATGGCATAACCTTGAACTGGTATAGGCCAAACAGGGTGACGAATGCTGACTTGGGGATGGCCTCCTTGGCCAGGAGGATCTGCCAGTAGCCCTTGCACAGATCGATGGTGGTCAGATAACCTCCCTGGCAATACGATCTAATAGTTCATCCACTTGGGGCATCGGATAAGCATCTGTCACTGTCCGGTCATTAAGGTGTCTATAATCTATGCAGAACCGTGTGGTTTTTATCCTTTTTGAGCTCTAAAACTACGGGGGAGGCCTAGGGACTGTCGGAGGGCTCTATAACTCCTAGCTTGAGCATCTCCTGAATCTCCTTCCTCATCCCCTCTTTAACTGCCTCGGGGATTCGGTAGGGGGTTGTCTGAAGGGCGCTTGTCCCGGGTTTTCTACATGGTGGGTCGCTAGCGTAGTGTACCCTGGTTCTTGAGAGAAGGTTAACTCCTTCTCTGCAAGCTGTTTGAGTTGGCCCTTTTCTGCGTGGCTTAGGCGCTCCCCTAGTTGGACAGTGCTAAGAAGGCTGCCTGGCGCGGGGTGTGCTAAGAGGTTTGGGA
Organism: Pelobates fuscus; assembly: GCF_036172605.1. Classification (NCBI taxonomy): domain Eukaryota; kingdom Metazoa; phylum Chordata; class Amphibia; order Anura; family Pelobatidae; genus Pelobates; species Pelobates fuscus. The sequence goes on from NC_086318.1 coordinate 189,536,878, forward strand.
TAGGTAAGCTGTCAGGATCTTCTGTAGCGGGAATACATATGGCCGCTATGTTCTCCAGCCTCTCCTGATACTCCTTCAGGAGGTTGACATGAAATCTTAGCTGCTGGCAATCACATAGGTGGTGTCGCAGATTTGCGCTACGACCTTGTAAGGGCCCTGCCAGGAGGCCTGGAGCTTATTCCCCTTTACTGGCCTAAGCACCAGGACCTTCTATCCCACCTGCAACGACCTTTGGCAGACGCCCCGATCGTACCACAGTTTCTGTCTGCCCTGAGCCGTATGGAGATGGTCCCGTGCCATCTGGGCCAACTGTTCCATGCGGTCCCGCAGTTCCAGGACATATGGCACAATTGGGACCCCCTCATGTTCCATTTCTCCCTCCCAGTGCTCGCGAATGAGATCGAGGGGTCCTCGCACCCTCCTCCCATAGAGCATTTCGAAGGGGGAAAACCCAGTTGATTCCTGGGGCACCTCTCGATATGCAAACAATAGGTGCGGAATGAATCGCTCCCAGTCCCTGTACTCGTCTGTAAAGGTCCACAGTAAATGTTTCAGGGTACCATTAAAACGCTCACAGAAACCGTTAGTCTGGGGGTGGTAAGGCCACGTGGACCTTGTTGGATAACGCAGAACTGTTTTAATGACCACACAGTTTCTTTTATACACATTTTCCAACAAGGTTACCACCCACGTGGACCTTGTTGGATACCGCAGACATAAACATAACAGTCAATCATTTACAGGTTTACAGTTTAAACACACCCATTCATCACTGTACATTCCTCCCCTCTGCTTGGGAGATAATTGAGTTCATTGTTATATTAGCTCAATTATCTCCAAGCGAAAAATATACTTTTAACCACATTTCTGTAACTCCAAAACTATACATTCAATTTTAATAAAAGTTGCATATTTGGAACGAGCATAATTGGGGGACATACATATTTAAAATTCACACGAATCCCTCCAGGAGTTCTCTGCCCGGCCGCACACGAGGCTAGTGCCCAAAATAGCTCCATGTGTTTAGCTGGTGCGGTCGGTCTCCTTTCGTATGATAAAAATACTGAATAGTCAGGTCTTTATTTATTCGTGCTTTAGCTGGTCGTGTGCCTCTGTGTTAGTGTAATACTTTTACCGAATGCCGCCTCGTTCGTATGCATCTGGGTGAAGCTAAGTGGTCCTGGAAATCCCAGCGATGTTCGGGAGTTTGAGTGTCTGAAAATAGTTCCAGACACTCGACGACCAAACCCCGCTGGGCGTGTTCGACAAAACAAGACGGTCGCCGCCACGTGTTCGTACATATGAATCGACGGCCAACCATTGAATGCTTGCGGTTTGGCACAGAGTCAAGAGTGTAATTGGCGGCACACGACTGGGCTGGGGTGTCCCTAGTTCGACAGATTATTCGTTCATACGAATGGGTTAGCAATGTCTTTCGGTTTCCCATTCATATGCTTGCAAATAGTACTGGCATCAAAATAAAGTAACAAAAGTAACGAATCCAGGGGTTATAGCAATGTTACAATCCGTGGTCCAGGTAATAACAGGGTTATCTTACACACCCTTTAAGCACATGTACAGTACTCTTACCTGACCCTTTTGTCGTCTGGAACCCCACTTTCTCATGTGAGAGCTCTTAAGCAGGCCTCTGCACATGGGGGCCCTGTAAGAACATTGTGCCAACATGGTCACATTGAGGGGGCATACTTGTCATTGGTAATGACAGAACACTCCTTCTCTGGCCCTGCCCCCTTGCCACTGAGCAGCTGTGACTAAAAACTAACTTAAGTGCTTTAGGGGTCTAGAGTATCCCTTTAACTTGTGTGTTCCATGACAGGCACACTGTAACTTTGTCACCCCTAAGCTGATCACTCAAAAATAGTGAAAGAGCCGCTTATACTGTATGACTGAACTATACATTTACTGAACTGTCCCTGAATTCTGACACAGAATAAAGCAATTCAAGTACCAAGCAAATTACATACCACAATTATATATTACTTGAGTCTTTCAAAGGCAAAGGTCAAGTGAAAACTACCCCGTTCTATAAATAAAACCGATAGTTAAGTATTTACTTTTCCTGCAAGTAAATGAGTGCCTAAAATCATACTGGACAGATTACATACACTATCCTGTACTGCTGCAACACAGAAATATCTATTGTCAATGAACTCTCTGCCCTTCTCCTTCCCTAATTTTATCAGTATAATAACTTTTGTACATTGGGCTAATTGCCCAGAAATATTATGGAACAAACAGTAGTATGATCAAGTGTTGTTATAGTTGAATGTGCCAGATAAAAGTCTATTGACCCTTAAATTACACAGCACAACTGTAGGGATGACTGATAATTAGAAGTCTGTGTAGAAAACAAATTGCGTAAATAATCCATTATAAGAATCCACTCTTTCTCTCCAGATAAAAACCTTTGTACAGTATTTTAATCAAATTGTCATTGTTGACACATCCTGGGTGACATGGCTTATAACATTTTTAGATTTAGGGAACAAAAGAAAAGTCTTAAAATCTGAGGCAAAATTCTTATTTTGGAGCAAACCCCATATACCATATTTTTCAGAATATAGCATATTGTTTTTTTAACCCCAAAGATCTTCATTCCTGAACCATTGCAGGGTTCTTTATGGATAGGGAGCTTGGCAGACTCTCTGTTTGCACATCCCCCAATGCCTCTCTATCGCACCCATACCACATTATGTCATCAATGCTCCAATGCTGCACAAGAGCTTGCACCCAGAGGAATGCAATGTCCATCCTCACTGGCCATAGGTAAAAGACAAGGAGTAATGAATATCATTAAACAAAGCAAAAAAACTAATTATAAAAATAAATAATAAACCTGCTCTTCTCACCCCCACACAGATTAGGGTCCCTATCCCACTCACAAATTCACACACACTGCATTTACTTAACACACACAGTCTTACCAAACACATACTACATTTGTTAAACACAAACCACATCCCCTACACAAACACACACTCATTACATGACCCTACACCCACACACTACATCCTTTATACACACAAGATGATGTTTACTGTAATTATGGTACAGGTTGTTTAATTAACCTAAATTTATAGATAAAATATACGAGTGTGTCTTATATTCTGAAAGATACGGTAATTCTATAGAACATATTTCTCCAAATGCAGCTCTTTGCTCCAGTTTAACTCTAGAAACCATGACCTTATGTGTTCTGTTTTTATTTTTTTTACTTAATTGTTTTCTTTCTTCTTACTGCTGACTCATGTATGTTCAAAGTAAAACTACTTTGCTCGTTTGTGGAGTGTGAAAGAGGATACAGCAGTGGTTCCCAAACATTTTAGGTTTAAGGCACCCTTAATATTTCAGTATTTTTCCAAGGCACCCCAAGTTAAAATTTCTAGGTTGTATATCTGTACAGCGCTGCGGCATTTACTGGCGCTATAGTGTAATGTACAGTATTGGTGCCTGTATGTTGTGCTGGTGTTTGACTGATTGGATGTATGCACATACACTACCACATGCATACCTACACACATACTTACACAGATATTCATGCACATTAACTCACAGGTGCATATAAAGACACCAACACATACACACAAATTCATACAGACACCGACACATACACACACATAGATACACACCAACATACACACATGCACCCTGACAAACACAAACATTGATACATGCCTACACTATGATAGAGATGCACACACTGACATAAAAACACACACCCTGGCATACAGAGGCACATACATAGATGTCTGCACACACACAGACACAGAAGCACACTGACATATATATACACACACACAGATACACACCCTGACACACACACACACTCACTCACTCACACACATACATTCTCACACATACAAACACTCATACACATACACTCATACACACACTCACACACCAATGCACACACACACACACACACACACACTCATACACATGCTCACACTCATACATACACTCACACTCATACACATACACACACACTCATACACATACACACAAATACTCATACTCACACTCATACAAACACTCATACACATAGATACACACACTAATATACACACTTACACTAGTACACACACTCACACACACACACTCAAACTCATACAAACACTGACACACAGGTGATTTTTTTTATATCTCCAGCCACCCTCCTGTTAGCTTATCTTCTTTGTCCAGGAGGGTGGCTTGGAGTCCTGGTCCTGCTGGGGGGAGTGAGAGGGTCTGGAGCTCTTCGTGCTCCTCTCCCCTCATGCTGCGGCTGCCTCCTCTCCCTCCTGTGCCGTCTCTCTGCTCCCAGCCGGCCGACATTACAGGGGCCCGGTCGCGGTCTTAAAGGACCACGCCACTCGACCGGGTCAATGTTGATTTGTAATGTTTCCCAGTGCTAAAATCATAGCATCGGGAAAACATTCCGCGGCACCCTTGTGTTTTCCGCGGCACCACAAAGTGTTTTTTCTCCCTGCAATTTCAGCCAATCATTGCCATTCAAGATGGAAATGATTCATTATAATCAGACAACTTGAGAGTGGGTGGTCTATTTTTGCCAGGGAGAGCTCTGTTTTTATTATTGTTTGCCAAGCCACTCTAAAATGTCTTAACAAAACCTGTGATGGTGACTTACCAACAGAAATGTATGCCATTAAAATATAATTAAGATTAAGATTTCTAAATACACATTACTGTGAGCATTATTGCTGTGGAGCTGTTATACACTCAAGATGATATGGAACTCCTAGAAAATAGGCACAACAGGATAGAAAACAGAGGGATTTGGGGCCCAAAATAGGGACTTTCTCTAAATAGTTGTAAGGTATGTGTTGGCAATTTATTTTAAGGAAGCATGGACAAAATGTTATTGTACAAACTTCAGCTGTCTTATATGCAAAGCACAATACATTAATTGTGTAGAATTGAGGAATGAGAAATTAGAGAAAGGCTAAAATTTGAATAGAGAAACACAACCCATGAAAAAAATAAGTTGAAATAACTACTGGTAAAATATTCTATCGGCAAAAACAAACAACAAGACTCACAGTACAGCAAAAGGGTTCAAGGTAAAACAACAAATTTTAAGCAAAGTAGAACAAAAAAAGGGGTAACGTACAATCCAGAGTCTAACAGATTGAAAGCATTTTCTAACTTGCATCTGGAATCACAAAACAATTACCAAATGATCAGATTTCAAATTTCACTGAGCATTTTATTACTGGAAGTGTGCTGAAATCAGAAAACAATATCAAGGACTAAACAGTATCAACCTAAAACTGGGCCTAACCTGTGATTAACTAGTTCATCTTGCAATGCAGAAAAAAAACTGTCTAGCTTTTTTATTACATCATAGGACGAGGGTTATAGACAGCAAAGTTCTTTGATTATGTTAATAGATGGCAGGTGTGTCATTAACAGGGCCAGATTTCCCAACGGGCAGAGTAGCACCTGCCTAAAGGCGTCTTTCACTACATATAATGTCCTTTTTTGGTAAGGAGAGATAAGTACCAGGAGCATTGACCAGGGTCTTCAATGGTCCAGTAAGCCTATTATAGAGCTGCATGAACAGTTAAAGAAGGTGTACAACTTAGTTCTGCTCTTGCTATTCCAAGGTATTTGTGTGAGACTGGGCAGGAAGTGATCATGTCCCATTTGCACACTAACAGCCTCTCACATAGGAAATGCATTGCAAGAGGAGCAGGGACAGCATTGAGTAACGCACACAGTATATCATTGGACAGCACTGTGTGATGCACATTGTAACAGTTCATGCAGCTCTAAAATCAGTTTTAGGAGACTAACTGGATTACAAAAGACATAGGAGGGTAAGTACTTTGCAAATAAACCTTCAAATTCAACATTTTCCTATAGACCCCCTTCCCCTAAACAAACCCTTCCAAAACAAACCCTTTCCTTTGTTCTCAGTGTAGGCACTAAAAGCCTAAACCTGTAAACACACCCTTTAGTGAATCCCTCTTTACCTTAACCCCTTAACAACGGAGGCCATTGTACAAGTTCTGGAATTTGAGCTATATGTCTGTTCAACCATAATTTACCAAACTAAATTGTCTGGACTTTCTGCCTGGGCTGTCAGGCAGGTCCCTCAAATTGTAATGAAGACAATTAATTAATAAAACCATATAGTTATGTATTTTGGGTTATTTTATTCTAAGTGTATTTTTATATACATACATACATACATACAGTGCCTTGCAAAAGTATTCACCCCCTTGACTTTTTACCTATTTTGTTCCATTACAGCCTTAAGTTCAATGTTTTATTAATCTGAATTTTATGTGATGGATCAGAACACAATAGTCTAATTTGGTGAAGTGAAATGAGAAAAATATATACATAAAACTATTTTTTAGAAATAGAAAACAGAAAATTGGCATGTGCGTATGTATTCACCGCTTTTTTATGAAGCCCATAAAAAGCTCTGTTGCAACCAATTACCTTCAGAAGTCACATAATTAGTGAAATGATGTCCACCTGTGTGCAATCTAAGTGTCACATGATCTGTCATTACATATACACACCTTTTTTGAAAGGCCCCAGAGGCTGCAACACCTAAGCAAGAGGCACCACTGACCAAACACTGCCATGAAGACCAAGGAACTCTCCAAACAAGTAAGGGACAATGTTGTTGAGAAGTACAAGGCAGGGTAAGGTTATAAAAAAATATCCAAATCTTTGATGATCCCCAGGAGCACCATTAAATATATCATAAACAAATGGAAAGAACATGGCACAACAGCAAACCTGCCAAGAGACGGCCGCCCACCAAAACTCAGAGACCGGGCAAGGAGGGCATTAATCAGAGAGGCAGCACAGAGACCTAAGGTAACCCTGGAGGAGTTGCAGAGTTCCACAGCAGAGACTGGAGTATCTGTACATAGGACGACAATAAGCCGTACGCTCCATAGAGTTGGGCTATATGGCAGAGTGGCCAGACGAAAGACATTACTTTCAGCAAAAAACAAAATGGCACCTTTGGAGTTTGCGAAAAGGCATGTGGGAGACTCCCAAAATGTATGGAGGAAGGTGCTCTGGTCTGATGAGACTAAAATCTAACTTTTCGGCCATGAAAGAAAACGCTTTGTCTGGCGCAAACCCAACACATCACATCACCCAAAGAACACCATCAGTGAAACATGGTGGTGGCAGCATCATGCTGTGGGGATGTTTTTCAGGAGCCGGGACTGGGAAACTGGTCAGAGTTGAGGGAAAGATGGATGGTGCTAAATATAGGGATATTCTTGAGCAAAACCTGTACCACTCTGTGCGTGATTTGAGGCTAGGACGGAGGTTCACCTTCCAGCAGGACAATGACCCCAAACACACTGCTAAAGCAACACTTGAGTGGTTTAAGGGGAAACATGTAAATGTGTGGGAATGGCCTAGTCAAAGCACAGACCTCAATCTAATAGAAAATCTGTGGTCAGACTTAAAGATTGCTGTTCACAAGCACAAACCATCCAACTTGAAGGAGCTGGAGCAGTTTTGCAAGGAGGAATGGGCAAAAATCCCAATGGTAAGATGTGGCAAACTCATAGAGACTTATCCAAAGCGACTTGGAGCTGTGATTGCCGCAAAAGGTGGCTCTACAAAGTATTGAGTTTAGGGGGGTGAATAGTTATGCACATTGACTTTTTCTGTTATTTTGTCCTATTTGTTATTTGCTTCACAATAAAAAAAAAAAATCTTCAAACTTGTGGGCATGCTCTGTAAATTAAATGATGCAAATCCTCAAATGATCCATGTTAATTCCAGGTTGTGAGGCAACAAAACACGAAAAATGCCAAGAGGGTGAATACTTTTGCAAGGCACTGTATGTTTGGGATGCTGAAGGCTATGGGCTTTGATGGTTGGATGAGTGCAGCAATTAAAACTATATACCTGATGGCTAGAGTTGTGGGAATAGATTTGTACTCCGACTGGTTTCGGTAGGGCAATGGCACCCGTCAAGCATGCCCGCTGTCACCAATACTTTTCATACTCTCGATGGAGCCTTTAGCAATAAGAATAAGATAAAATCCGTATATAAGGGGGATCCCAGCAACTGCTAAGGAATTGAAACTGTGTATGTATGCGGATGACACTATAATGACCCTGACTGATGCATTTGCTTCCGTTGTTGATGAATGAGATAACGCAATATAGCAAAATATCCAACTATAAGATTAATATAGATAAGTCTGTGGTTGTGTTTAGAAATTGTGAAATGAACATAAAAAAAACAACTTTTAAACCTATATGGCTTTAAAGAAGCCAAGGGAAGCTTTGAATATCTGGGTATATCGTTGTCTGATAACATAGATAGAATAACAGAGATCAACTTCCTGAAGCTGATGAAATCCACAGGTTTAACTCTTAAAAAATGGAACACTTTGTTATTATGCTGGTGGGAAGAAGTAATATCCTAAATGCCTATATAACTCCTAAATTGACTTACATCTGTAAAATGATCCCCTTAAAAATACCGTCTAACTGATTGGAAATTATACAGAGAACGTTCAGAAATTTAGTTTGGAAAGGGAAAAGACTAATGAAAAAAATAAAACATATTTGTTCATCTTGGTATAAAATAAGAAAAAAGATGAAAAACATAGGAACATATGGATTTATGGAACTAGAAATTCTGGAATCTCTAATAGACGATTTAAAATTAGATCTATGGAGAGAAAAGAATATTAAAGTTGTAATTGACATAAACGGAGGGAAAAATGAAATCATTTGCAACATTAGTTTTAGAATATAATTTATCTACATCTGAAGTGTTCCACTATTTAAGAGTTAAATCACTGCTGCTAAAAAATTTAGACGAAGAGAAAAGTCAAATGTCATCATATATGAACCAAATTTTTGAAAAAAGTTTTCAAAAAGTTTTGAAATCAACACAAATATTATCCAAATGCTATTTGTGGATAAGATCTACGTCTAAAACTATTCTGCCTAGTCAGTTTAGAAAATGGGAAAGCGAGTGTAATACGGAAATTGATATGTGTGCCTGGGGTGAAACTTTAGTAAGAACTAAGAAAAATATATAAAACATAATACTGTTTGAAACACACTATAAATTGTGCAACAGATGGTATTTAGTGCCATCAAGATTAAATAAAATCAATGCTAGCGAGTCAAATATGCGCTGGAGATGCATGAGGGTAGTAGGAAGCTATCTGCATGTATGGAGGAGTTGTGATAAAATTAAAAAACTTTGGGTTCAGGTTTATAGATTTTTACACGAGTGTGGCAGAATTAGAATTGAGTTAACACCAGTAACAGCACTATTGCATCTGGGTTGGCCAGATTTGACAACATTGCAATACTTCTTGGCCACACACAGCTTCATAGCTCTAAAATTTTGGTGGCAAGGAACTGGAAACCGTTGTCTGAAATTTGTTATACTCAATGGGTAAAACAACTGACCACTCAAGTGAAAATAAAAACGGGTATACGCTGGAGGAGAAGTAATGTAAATAAGTATAAACTGTTAGGAGAAAAAATGTTTAGATCTGATAATGACTTTTACGTAAAGTCTAAGTAATTGATGTACTTTAGAGTTCTAGAAGTTAAACTGGAAAAATACAAGATAAGAGTATCCCGGTGCCAGTCCGGTAATTTTTCCCACATTTGTAGAATGTTGTATGTAATGTAACAATAGCGAACAATACATTACGCACGTTTGCTTAACAATTGTATGGATGTTTTATGTTTTTGTATGTTGTAAAAATGAATAAAGACTATTTAAAAAAATGTTTTTTTACAAAAACATATGAGATCCTCTAAACCCTCAGAAAGGTCTTTAGCAACAACCTCATCCAGCAGAGTTTCAGGTAAATCCTGCTCAAATGCACAGACCAAGGCACTGTTATTCCAAGAAGCAAGGGTAATGAATTCAATGGCATACTCAGCTACTGATCTGGAACCTTGTTTTATCTTCTTTTTTTTACCAGCAATCTTGGCTCCACCAGGAGGATTGAAAAACAGTAAGAAGCTGTGATAATTAAATATAAGCAGATTATCCCTTTATCATAAAGGGTTGATACATGCCAGAGCCTTCCCTTCCAGTAAATTCATGATAAAGCCAATCTTGGCTCTGTCAGAAGGAAAGGTCTGGGGAAGCATCTCAAAATGCCCTTACTTGAGTAAGGAATCCCCTGCACCGAGCTGGATCCCTATTGTAATGTGTAGGAGGAGTAAGGTGTATAGAAGGAGTGTGGTGTATCACCAAATTAATATAAATATTACACAAGGTTCGTCTACATTAAAAGGTATTTATTTAGAAGGCAACAACACAATACTATAACACACAGCCCAGACCCACGGAGCAACAACCCTTTTAAATCTATCTATCTATATAGTAATCCCCTTCCCCACACGTTTGATCTCACCCACGGTTAGGCCTTCACCATCTAGTAATGGCTCACTGCTGCAAGTTCAACATCACATCCACCAAGGAAGAAAAGGAAGCAACAGAGTATAACATGGTTCACCAAGATAGCACATGGCGTCTGCACATCTGCTTAGTAGCACAGCCAAGAAGGAACAGAGAGGAAATGAGGATAGAGGGGGGAGTGGCTATCTCTTTCCTGACTTGTAAATTACCATATCAATTACCATATCAAAGTAAAGCTTATCCCCCTGTAAGAAAGATCTACATGAACTTGATCACATGACCCCTGGTCACCATGCTAGTTTGATGACAGAATGTCACCACAAGGAGCAGAAGGGGAAACAGGACTGGAAGGAATCTGGGCTGCCACCTAAGATGACCAATTATCAGTCTGGAGACAGTGCAAGTAAGGATTTGCAGCGTTTGCGCAAACTGATTCATCCTGTGATCCATATTTCCAATTCGTGCCTTACAGGAAGCAATCTGTTGCCCTAGGTTTGCAGGGTCCATGGCCCTATCGGAATGTCAGGAATAGAGTTACCCGAACACGCAAACCTAAAGGTAGCAGTAACGGTACACGTACCAGTCTTTAGAGTGGCCAGGATAGTGCCGTAGACAGATATATGAAATGTCTGAAGATAAACGAGAGACAGGCCAAGGTCAGGATGACAGAAATACACAGAATTTATAGCTAGCCCAAGATCAGGATAACAGACAGCAAAAATAGTCAAACAAACCAAGGTCAGATAACAGGAAATCCCATACACAGTATAAACACACTCTTCGGTAACAAGAACCACGACAGGGCAAAGAAACAAGGAAAACCAGAAAATATATACCCTATACTGGGTTGTAATTGGTTACAGAGGACCATGATGTCATAATTGTGTATACATCATCAAAAAATGACACATGGGCTTACGCTATAAAAGAAGACTTATGGGAGGGGTCCAAGTCATATATGATGTCATAATTGGGCACCAGGAAGCTAGGAAAGGTTGGTCGGTGCAAGTAAAGCACTGATTGGTCGCTGCAGGGAGCAGGCGGCCAATCCGAGAAGGAGCGCTTGTTCAACTGGGGTTTCGCGCCCTTCTATCTGATTGGGCGGCGAAACCCCTCTCGTGCCTGGGTGCTGATTGGCGCGAGTAGGTTTGCGCCTTTCAGCGGATTGGTGACATTGGCTTTTGCGCCCTATCTTCTGATTGGGCCACGAAACCCCTCTCCTCTCTGAGCACCAATTGGTGCAGCCAAGTTTCACGCCCTTTCTTCGGATTGGGTGGCGAAACTCTTTCCTCCCCCGAATGCTGATTGGCGCAATTTGATTTGATTGGACTAAACCAAGCAACACCATGGAACAAATTTCGGGGATGTACAGAGCCTTAAGCCCCAGACTTTCAACACTGATATCTCCGACTCTGTACATCCAACCTCCCCGCTTTTTTCAGGGATTCAAGGGGGGACCTGGGGCTATTCATCCATATAAATTGTAACACTGTACAACCTTCCCATCCTGGGGCGCTGAGCCCCAAAGCTCACCCTCCTGTATGTAATGTGTACTCATGCGTGTCCCTGTGTCTTGTTAGTATCTCCCAGAGCAGGAGATGGTTATCTGTTTCCCAGCCCCCTCCTGTATGAGTTTGTGTTGTGTTCGATGGAGACCCCCTGTGGGGGCCTGTGCATAAAAAGCTGTGTGCCCAAATAAAAATTGTCAAAGTTGTACCGTGGAACTGTGTCCCGTCCAGTTACTGGGGAAATGGGTCTGACCTACTATCTCTAAAATGGGGTAACCAGTCGGGTTAATCAGGTCCCGCTACAACTGGTGGCAAGCGGCGGGATCCCATGTCTCTCCCAACAGACCCATGGACTACAGTACTCTAAAGCGACCTACACTGCAAGACTTGTGTGAATCCAGAGGGATAACACCTGGTGGTCATAACATGGTTGAATTGACTGCTGTGCTCATGGAGGAAAACCAGGTACACAGTGAGGCAACTACCCCCCAGCCAGGGGCCGGAGAAGAGGAGGAAGAGGTGGACCAGCACCTGGCATATTACAGGGAGCCACCCTCAGGGGAGATCGTCAGCAGAACCTTTTCAGAGGTGCAAGCCTATGTCCTTGCCAATAGACATAGGGCGACCCCAACTAACTCAGAACGGAAAGCACAACCGCCCCGGCCCGCAAACTACTGTACAATGCCTTCAAGGAGTTCAAGTAAGCAGAAGAAAGCATTGATGACTTTTTACAAGATTTTGAGCGCCAGTGCCTCCTCCAAGACGTTGACCCCACCGACTGGGTCACCATCCTGGCCAGCAAATTAGTGGGGAAGGCAGCAGACGCCTACCGGGCTGCACCAGAAGACCAGATCAGTGACCATCCCTTTATCAAACAAATCCTCCTGGCCAGGTATGCTGTCGCCCCCAAGCAATACCGCCAAAAGTTCATGGAGACCCGGAAAGGGGAGAAGAACTCACATGCGGAGTGGGTATACCGCATTACAAGGGCCACCCAGAACTGGCTCAACTCCCATCAAGCCAAGTCCCCGGAGGAGATCACCCAGCTCGTCATGCTGGAGCATTTTTTTCAATGGGCTCCCAAGCCACATACGAGAATGGGTGAGAGACCGACAGCCCCAGACCCCCACCAAGGTGGCTCGGCGGGCCGATGAATATATCGACAACCGGCGGCCCCAGCGCCCAGTGGCCCCGGTGTCCTACCGACCACCAATCCGACCGCTGGTCCAGCCCAACCTCTGGTCCACAACTCCACTCTGTGGAATTACGGTCCGAGCACACTCCCAGCGAGTCTACCCCGGGGGCAATTCGAGCTGCTTCCAGTGCAACCAGCCTGGCCACTGCAAGGTGAATTGCCCCCAAAACCGGGGCAGACTGCAGTGGATCACCCCTGTAGTCCCTGACAACGCACGAGCTGCAGCCCTCTGCTACCACAACGACCCCACAGAGTTCCAGAACTCAGACAAAGGACCTTAAACCATATTACATGAGGCCACCCATGATAACCAGGACCACCACAGACAGGCAGCCACAGCTTGTTCTGGAAGAAAAAAAGATGGCTGGAGGGAATGTCCACTATATACCCACTGCCCACGTCTACCTGGATTGGGGCGCTGGAGCACGGAGAATCGAAATAGGTCTCATGGACCGGCTGCCCGCCGAGGTACTCCTCGGCAATGACCTGGGACATCTTGCCTCCGCTTTCTCCCCAGGGAGAAGTCTACCCATTGATGACCCGCCAGCAAGCCCGCACCACCCTCGGACAGCTCACACTCTGAGGCCCAGGTAGGCACCCGTGCCCCTTTCCACCCCCCAAGGTCCTGTATAAAGCCCTGTTAGCAAAAATCCTGAGTCCGCCCCCTTCCCTCGGGGCACCATTCCCAACCCTCCACTCGGGCCTCCCATACCCACTACCTAAATCCCAAGCCCTGGGAGCCTACCCCTGAGTTTGAGAGGGAGGTAGCCTCTGACCAGACCCTACAAGGTTACAGGGGCAAAGCCACCACAGGGGAGGTAGGGAGAGAGGGGTAGCGATACACCTGGGAAGGAGGGCGGGTATAGCGCATAGCAGTGAGGAAGGAACCAGCTACAGCCCCTACTACCACCAAGCAGTTGGTGGTGCCCGAGAAGTATCGGTATGAGCTGCTGAAGCTAGCTCACGATATCCCCTTGGCAGGGCATTTGGGCAGGAGCCGGACAGCGTCTTGGCTCACCCAAAGCTTCTTCTGGCCAGGCATCTCCCAGGATCTAAGGCAGTACTTAGATCCTGGGAGAACAGGCCTGCGATGTCTGCCAGAAAGTGGGGAAGCGGGGGGACCCATCCATCCCCTACCTCTTATCAAATATCTGTTCGGCAGAGTAGCTGTCAACATCATAGGTCCCCTAGCCAAGCCTAGTCCCTCTGGGAAGAAGTACATTCTGACCATCGTGGACTATGCGACTCGGTACCCCGAGGCAGTCGCCCTGAGCAACATTCGGGCAGAGACTGTGGCCGAAGCCCTGATGCGAGTGTTCTCCCGGATGGGTTTTCCCCGGGAGATTCTCTCTGACCAGGGCACCTAGTTTACTGCCGAAATGACCCACCAACTGTGGAGGTTGTGTGGCATTAAACCAACCCTGAGCTACCCCTACAACCCTCAGACCAATGGCCTGTGTGAACGCTTCAACGGTACTTTGAAGCAAATGCTCCATACTTTTGCAGCGACTGTAACGGCTACCCAGATAGAGAGAGGGTTTCTGCCGTTGAAGGTGTCCTTTTTCCCTGCAAGCTGCTGTGGAGAAGTAGGCTGCTGTAATCCCATCCACGATATCCAGAGTGAGGAGCAGGTTCAGCTGTAAACAGGAGCAGAATAATATTCCCAAATAATCCCCTTCCAAGAACGAGACGAGGCTACGTTTTGAAGGGTCAAGATGAACTGAGGACTGGAACACCCAGCCTGCTTTTTATTAGAAATAGATACACACAGAACACTCCCAGGGGGAGGATGAAAACAACCAATAATACAGATGGTAACACCCCCACGTCTCCTCCCCTCAGATAACTACATAACCCAATTAAAGTGTCCACATTTTTCCACCAGTTCTGGATGTACCCCAAAAACAGGGGGTACAGCTTTAAATCCGGTAGCGCTGGATAGCTCTCCTTCAGGGGGACAATATATCCAAAAATCACCCCATTCGGATGTACAGTTCGGGAGATACAACGTTCCAAAGTTTTGACCGACCGCACAGACCAACTAGCCGAAATTAGTTCCATGAGTTTTGGCCTTGCGGTCGGTCTCCGTTCGCACGGTAAAAAGGTATGATACTCTGGCCATCCATGCGAATCGCAGGGTTCGCTGGAATCCCCATAGATGATTGCATATAACTACCGAACGAGGGGACGTTCGGTAGTTTCCGTACGAACTTATGGAGGTCTGGAGGATTCAGCGGTGTTCGCCTGTTTGCGTATCCGTTTTCAGTTCCATGCGGTTACAGGCAAACACTGCTGTTCGCACACAAGATGGCCGCGAACACGTGGAAAGTCCCGAAATGGCGGCCACCTCTGCATTACACGTGAAATTCGCACGGAACCAGACGAACAGAGGAATGGAACGAATGGATGTGTAAGTTGTAATTCCCTTGTTTGTTTCACATCCACCAGAGGTTGGTAGGGATCTGTTACACTGCTCCCCTTTTGTGGAACACTCCGGCAGACCCGGATTGATCCTTTTCGGGTCAACTTGGGGCTGTCCGGTCCTTTGTTAGGGCAATAGTTCTGTTTGTCTGGACAGACCGTCCGCGTTCCCATTAAACTTGCCAGGGCGGTATTGGATGGAGAAATTGTATGGCTGTAGTGCGAGACTCCATCTCAGTAAGCGTCCATTATCTCCAGCTACTCTGTTCAGCCATACAAGGGGGTTATGATCAGTAATTAAGGTGAATTCTTGACCGTACAGATATGGGGTTAATTTCTTTAGGGCCCAGACCAGGGCTAAGCACTCTTTTTCCACTGCCGCGTAACTCACTTCTCTAGGTAACAGTTTTCTGCTGAGATACGCGACAGGGTGTTCGCCCCCGTCTTCGCCGACCTGGCTTAGCACTGCCCCCAGTCCGTACATGGACGCATCTGTGTGGACGACAAATCTTTTGTTAGGGACGGGGGCAGATAAAACAGGTGCATTGATCAAGGCTTGTTTCAAGGTTTGGAATGCTGTTTCACAGGCGGGAGACCACAGGACTACTCTAGGTAAATTCTTCTTTGTTAAATCTGTCAAGGGTTTGGCGATGGCGCTGTAGTCAGGGACAAATCTCCTGTAGTACCCTGCTGTCCCTAAAAATGCTAACACTTGTGTCTTAGTGTGGGGTGTGGGCCAATTGGCTACGGCCTCTACTTTAGCGGGTTCTGGTCGTTGTTTCCCACACCCCACCCGGTGTCCCAAATACTGGACTTCAGCCATGCCAAAGTTACACTTCTCCGGCTTTAGAGTTAGGCCGGCGGCCCTAATCTGATCCAACACAGTCTCTATGTGTTGTAGGTGTTCCCCCCAAGTCTCGCTATAGATCGCAATGTCATCCAGGTATGCGCAAGCGAAGTCCTGGAAGCCATCAAGGAGGCGGTCCACTAAGCGCTGAAAAGTAGCTGGGGCGTTTTTCATCCCGAAAGGCATGACCTTAAACTGGTACAGGCCAAACGGGGTGACAAACGCCGACTTAGGGATAGCGTCCTTGGCCAGGGGAATCTGCCAGTACCCCTTGCACAAGTCAATGGTGGTCAGATAGCGTCCCCTGGCAATGCGATCCAATAGCTCGTCTACTCGGGGCATGGGGTATGCGTCTGTCACAGTCCGGTCGTTGAGGCGTCGGTAATCGACACAGAACCGGGTCGTCCCGTCCTTTTTGGGGACTAGGACGACGGGAGATGCCCAGGGACTGTCGGATGGCTCTATAACCCCTAGTTTTAACATCTCCTGAATCTCCTTCCTCATCTCTTCTTTTACAGCCTCGGGAATTCTATAGGGGGTTTGTCGGAGCGGGGCTTGTCCTGGGGTTTCTACGTAATGGGTCGCTACAGGTGTGTAACCTGGCTCCTGGGAAAAGGTTAATCTCTTTTCAACTAGTAGTTGCTGGAGTTGTTCTCGTTCTGGGGGAGTTAATCGCTCCCCTAGCTGTACTGTATTAAGCAGAGTTTTGGACTCGGGGTTGGCTAATAGATCAGGGATGGGGAGACTGTCAGGGTCCTCAGTGGCGGGGATGCATATGGCGGCTATGTCTTCGGGTCGTTCTTGGTATTCCTTTAATAGGTTTATATGAAAGGACTTCTGTATCTTTTCGTCCTTGCTACTGGCAATGATATAGGTGGTGTCACAGACCTGGGCTACTACTTTGTAGGGGCCTTGCCAGGAGGTCTGCAATTTATTTCCTCGAACGGGTTTAAGTACTAGAACTTTCTGTCCTACCTGGAATGTTCTCAGCCTAGCGTTCCGATCGTACCAATGTTTCTGCCGACCCTGGGCCGCATGGAGATGATCCCGGGCCATCCGGGCTAACTGTTCCATACGGTCCCGCATTTCTAGCACATATGGTACGATGGGGACACCTTCGTGTTCCGTCTCTCCCTCCCAGTGCTCTCGGATGAGGTCGAGAGGGCCTCGCACCCTCCGTCCATAGAGCAGTTCAAAGGGAGAGAACCCAGTGGACTCCTGCGGTACCTCCCGGTAAGCAAACAGGAGGTGTGGCAAAAATCGCTCCCAGTCTCTGTATTCCGCCGTAAAGGTCCGTAGCAATTGCTTTAGGGTACCATTAAAGCGTTCACAGAGACCGTTAGTCTGGGGGTGGTACGGTGAACTAAGTAGGGGCTTAATACCACAGACCTTCCACAACTGCTGGGTTAAGTCTGCGGTAAACTGGGTCCCTCTGTCCGACAAGATTTCCTGGGGAAATCCTACTCTGGTGAATATCCCGACTAGCGCACTGGCGACAGTGTCAGCCTGGATATTCGTCAGAGCGACGGCTTCTGGGTAGCGGGTGGCATAGTCCACCACGGTAAGAATGTATTTCTTACCAGAGGGACTGGGGTTAGGTAGGGGTCCTACTAGATCGACTGCCACCCTGCTAAATGGTTCCTCGATCACAGGCATAGGGGACAGTCGAGCTTTCGGATGATCCCCCCTCTTCCCCACCCTCTGGCATACATCACACGTGCTACAGTAACGGCGCACGTCCTTCGAGATTCCTGGCCAAAAGAAGGTCTGAGTGATTCTGTAGGTTGTGCGGTTACCCCCTAGATGTCCTGCTAACGGAATGTCGTGGCCAATTCGGAGAAGCTCCAATCGGTACTTTCTAGGTACCACTAATTGGCGCTTCTGCGAAGGAGCACAGCCTCTCTTCCTGCCTTCGGTTAATCTGTATAATCGGTCCCCCTCCCATATAAAACGTTCCCGCTCATCCCCTCTATTGTCAGCTAGTTCTCGGTACTTTCGGAGGGTGGGGTCCTGTCTAGTTTCCCTCCCAAACTCCTCTGGGGTGTCCCAAGCTAGCGGTCTATCTGTAGTGTCACTGCTAGGTGTCTGTCGGTGGCTTACCTGGGTCTCCCGACCTGTTGGCGGATCGTCCTCGATACGGGTCTGTGAGCGGGTGGTCACGGGGCAAGCCGCAGCAGTAGTGGGTAAAAAGGCCGAGGCTAGAGGGCCAATATCATTGCCCAACACGACCTCAGCGGGTAGGTTGTCCATAATGCCCACCGTGGTCTTTCCTGACCCGACTCCCCAATCCAAGTGTACCCGGGCGGTGGGTAAGCGAAAAACAGCCCCCCCTGCGACCCGAACAGCAACAGTACGGTTAGACACAAGTTCTGGTTTCACCAGATGCTTTTGTATTAAAGTGATGGTAGCGCCAGTGTCCCTTAGGCCTTGTGCTATCTGTCCATTTACACGCACCTCCTGACGGTGGTGCTGGCGATTATCTGGGGAAGCCGCTTGTATGGGGTTGGCCTCATATAATATTCCCAGGCATTCCTCAGGGCTCCCTTCAATCTCCAGGCAATGAGCAGCAGCGGGGCGTGAAGATGGGCTTTCGGTGTTAGATGTGCGCCTCCAATTATTATTGGCTGATCCCAACGGGCAAACACGGGCAATATGTCCCAGGTTGCCGCAGCGATGACACGTCACTCTGTAGGATTCCCGGGGGTGGTTGTTAGACCCTTGAGGACGTGGAGGTCCTGGGGGTACCGGGGCCCGGAATTCTGTGCGTGCCGCGTAGGTTGGGTTGCGGGCCTCTGTTCTAGGTGCTGGTCGCGTAGTACCTTGGCTCACTTTTCTCGTTTCCACATATTCGTCCGCTAGTCGTGCTGCCTCATTTAAGTTGGCTGGGCGGCGATCTCTCACCCAATCCTGTGTATCTGCCGCCAAATCTTGGAAGAAATGTTCCATCAGGAACAATTGTAGCACTTCTTCTCCGGTGTTAGCATTGCACCCTTGCATCCAATGTGATGCCACCCTTTGTAGCTTGTTTGCCCATTCCATGTGGGAGTCCGCTGCCTTCTTTTTGGACTCCCGGAAGCGACGGCGATACGCCTCTGGGGTGACTGCGTATCGGGTGAGTAGTGCGGCTTTCACCCGCTGATATTGTGTGATATCTTCGGCCGTGAGTGCCCGAAAAGCCTCATTTGCTTTTCCTGAAAGTTTTCCAGCCAGAATAGTAACCCATTGGTCTGGAGGTATCTGGTGCAGTGAGCACTGCCGCTCAAAATCTGCCAAATACCCATCAATCTCTTCCTCATTTTCTGCAAACGCTTTAAATGCAGTAAATGGTATTTTCCTCCCTGCAGCAACGGGAGGAGGAGTAGGAACTATATGTGTACTAGCTTGTTGCGCCAATACATGTTCCGTGTCTTGCCTCCTCTTAGTCTCGATCTCCTCTTTTGCGTTCTTGAACAGTCTGTCTAATAGCTCCGTGGTCCTTTCCGGATATAATGCTAATCTTCGCTGTACAATAGCAGTGAGTACATCGTTCTCGCTGACCGGTGCAATAGGTTCAGTTACCTCCATGGATCTATCCATTTCGTCCAGCTCCAGTAGGTCAGCTATCAGCTCTCTCCTTGGTCTGTTACTAGCACTCCTACCACGATTTTCCAATAGATCTTTCAGTGTGGGTCTTTTCAGCTTGGCATACTGAGACTCCATTCAGCACTTGCTCCTTGGGCAAAAAGAACCATCCCACCGCTGCCACCAATGTAACGGCTACCCAGATAGAGAGAGGGTTTCTGCCGTTGAAGGTGTCCTTTTTCCCTGCAAGCTGCTGTGGAGAAGTAGGCTGCTGTAATCCCATCCACGATATCCAGAGTGAGGAGCAGGTTCAGCTGTAAACAGGAGCAGAATAATATTCCCAAATAATCCCCTTCCAAGAACGAGACGAGGCTACGTTTTGAAGGGTCAAGATGAACTGAGGACTGGAACACCCAGCCTGCTTTTTATTAGAAATAGATACACACAGAACACTCCCAGGGGGAGGATGAAAACAACCAATAATACAGATGGTAACACCCCCACGTCTCCTCCCCTCAGATAACTACATAACCCAATTAAAGTGTCCACATTTTTCCACCAGTTCTGGATGTACCCCAAAAACAGGGGGTACAGCTTTAAATCCGGTAGCGCTGGATAGCTCTCCTTCAGGGGGACAATATATCCAAAAATCACCCCATTCGGATGTACAGTTCGGGAGATACAACGTTCCAAAGTTTTGACCGACCGCACAGACCAACTAGCCGAAATTAGTTCCATGAGTTTTGGCCTTGCGGTCGGTCTCCGTTCGCACGGTAAAAAGGTATGATACTCTGGCCATCCATGCGAATCGCGGGGTTCGCTGGAATCCCCATAGATGATTGCATATAACTACCGAACGAGGGGACGTTCGGTAGTTTCCGTACGAACTTATGGAGGTCTGGAGGATTCAGCGGTGTTCGCCTGTTTGCGTATCCGTTTTCAGTTCCATGCGGTTACAGGCAAACACCGCTGTTCGCACACAAGATGGCCGCGAACACGTGGAAAGTCCCGAAATGGCGGCCACCTCTGCATTACACGTGAAATTCGCACGGAACCAGACGAACAGAGGAATGGAACGAATGGATGTGTAAGTTGTAATTCCCTTGTTTGTTTCACATCCACCAGAGGTTGGTAGGGATCTGTTACAGCGACTCACAAGGATTGGGAGAAATTCCTGCCACATCTCCTGTTCCCTTATCGGGAGGTGCCACAGGAATCGACTGGGTTCTCCCCATTCAAACTAATGTTCGGTCAGAGAGTGAGGAGACCCTTAGACCTAGTATGGGAGCACTGGGAAGGAGCCAGGGATCATTCCATATGTGCTGGAGTTTAGGGACCGGCTGGAGGAACTCATCCATCTAGTGCGAGGGAACCACCGAGCGGCCCAGAGACGCCAGTGCACATGGTATGATCGGGGCACCAGGCTCTGTAGCTTTCAAGTCGGGCAGAAGGTTTTGGTGCTGTAACCTGTCCGACATGACAGGCTACAGGCTGTCTGGCAGGGCCCATACCAGATAATGGAACAGAAAGAGGACCGGAGTCCAACGCCTGTTACATGTGAACATGCTCAAGCCCTATCACGAGGGGACAGAGGATGTCGCCGACATTTGTGCGCCAGCGTCGGAAGATTATGACAATCTTCCCTGCCTGACCTCCTAGAGGATGGGACTCAGGCAGGGTCCATAGAAGAGGTCCAGTTAGGGGACCGACTAACCGAAAGCGAATGCAGGCATGCGAAACAGATGTTGTTCGCAAGAGAACGACCTTTTCCAACCTGCCAGGGTATACCCCCCTGGCCACCCATAGAGTGGAGACCTCGACCAACAGCCCCTACGGCAGACCCCCTACTGGCCTCCCTTGGGCCTCCCCAGTAGTCCTAGTCCTGAAGAAAGACGGGACTACCAGGTTCTGCATGGACTACGCTGTCCTGAATTGTCCTGTTTTATATGTGTGGATGTACCCGCCTAGAATGTGTGTTCCCCCTTTTTACTATTCCTCTTTCTGTAATGTTGACCATAAAATCCTGAAGTATACCTTTTAACCACAAAGGTTGGTCATTGCGAGTAAAGCACTGATTGGTCACCGCAGGGAGCGGGTGGCCAA
This sequence comes from Pelobates fuscus, assembly GCF_036172605.1. NCBI lineage: Eukaryota > Metazoa > Chordata > Amphibia > Anura > Pelobatidae > Pelobates > Pelobates fuscus. The sequence continues at coordinate 189,558,927 of NC_086318.1, forward strand.
TCCGAGAAGGAGCGCTTGTTCAAACAGGGTTTTGCATCCTTACGTCTGATTGGGCGGCGAAACCCCTCTCGTCCCTGGGTGCTGATTGGCGCAAGAAGGCTTTGCGCCTTTCAGCGGATTGGCCGGCAAAACTCCTTCCTTCCCCGAATGTGGTTGGTGCGATTTGGTTGGCGCCCTTCCAGCTGATTGGTTATTGCTTGGTTTGTGCGCAAAGTTTGAATTCGCCAGGCTAAACTAAGCAACACCACTGAACTAATTTCGGGGATGTACAGAGCCTTGAGCCCCAGACTTTCGACGCTGATATCTCCGGCTCTGTACATCCGATCACCCCGCTTTTTGCAGAGATTCTAGGGGAGACATGGGGCTATGCATCTGTATAAACTGTGTCCCTGGGCACAGAGCCCCAAAGCTCACCCCGCTGTATGTAATGTGTACTCATACGTGTCCCTGTCTCTTGTTAGTATCTCCCAGAGCAGGAGATGGTTATCTGCTTCCCAGCCCCCTCCTGTATGAGTTTGTCAAAACATTGTCAAAGTTGTACCCTGGAACTGTGTCTCATCCTACTATCTCTAAAAAGGGCTAACCAGCCGGGTTAGCCAGGTCCCGCTACAATAAGCTCACATCAGAGATCAGTGGGCTTTTGAGAATAAAATAGTACGGTGTCTATGTAATAATTCCCTCAAACACAATATTTTCACATGAAACAAATTATGCCTACTGCACTATTGACGCACAATGAGAGCGTATTTACTTGAATCAATGTAACAAAACAAATTTTAATGTCTTGTTTCTCTGTCACCCTGTAACTGTATAACTTTCTACCTATTGACAACAAAAACAATAAATAAAGATTGTGCATTTTGCCTCAAATGCTGGTCCTATTTCGGACTATTCCGATTCTGATCCCTAAAGCAATTTTGACAAACTTTTAGAAGACCATCAATGCACACATTTGGAAACATAAGCCCCAGTGGGTCTCTTTAAACACAATGAACTATAGGATGAAAGAGGGAGGATTGGGGTCTCCCAACATATACAAATACTATATAGCTTACCTACTAGCACAGACAGTAGCATTGGAAACAATGCCCGTTAAACCACTGTGGCACCTATTGGAACAATCTATCTCACCCCAAAACCCGATAGTGGACCTGATGGGGGAGAAACAATACATCCAACCTAAAAATGTCAGTACTACTTTCCAATCCATGACACTTGTCTCTTTGAAAATGTGGAGGTCATGGGCCCCAAAACTTTTAGGAGGCGACGCATATGTTATATTTTGGCAATGTGAAAGATTGCCTCTTTTTGAAACAAATCCAACAATTAATATACAATGTTACGGACATATTATTTCCCTTCAAGCCTGAAATCTACCTAGTACATATATTCCCAAATGGAGTACTTGTCACAGTCTCCGGAACCAAACACACTGACAAATCACAGGGAAAGGAATTGCAATGCTGGTCCTTAGAGTGGCCGGGCTATGCAAATAGGGAGAGGTCAGAGTACAAGCCATAGTCAGAGGAGTACAGAGATACGGAAAATCGATAGAACAAGCCAAGGTCAGAGAAAACAGGATAAACAATGAGACAAAGCCAAAATTCGGTAACTCTCAATCAGAGAGAGCAAATTGCGCTATTGGGCTATCAAAAGACCACAACAGGGGGGGGTGGGGCCTGACTAGCATGGAGGACAGACGTGCCATAGCGGAGCTCCTCAGCAAACAGGGAGAATAATGGAGTTTAAAATCAACTTACCTGTCCCACGATGGGGCTGGGAACCGATGTGGCAGTCAGTGACCCACTTTAAGCATGTCGAAGGCACTCCTCGCAGCATGGAACCTGGTGCGCGCCGGTCGGGGGAGGCGGCCGATCTCCCGGTCCGGCGCTGCAAAGTGATGATGCCTAACAAGCAGGAGCCCCGTTACTCCCCCCCCTGGACCGTCGGGGGTGATCGCGGTCCAACTCAGAGAGGCAAACCCGGACTGGGGAGAGCGCAGGGCGAAGCCACTTCAACCTACCGATTATTCAGCATGACACCTAATATGGCGACTGCCACGTGCCTCCCCGTTCACACAGACTCAGACCATGGAATCTCACAGAAGTTGGAAGAACTACTTGCCATCTTCTGGCGCAAGATAGAGGGCAGAAGGCAGCCACTTACCTCCCAACAGCCACACAGCCAATCGACAAAGAGGCTGCCTCCAACTCGAAAGAACGCTCCGAAGGCCTCACATGCAGGACAGGCCCCATCATGGCGGAGGACCAAGCTGCACAAGAGGCGGAAACACCGCATGAGACGTCACCGGGGACACACTGCACAGAGGAGAAACAGGACCCGACATGCTCACCTGCCCCACCTGGAGATACCCGGGACCAGAACCCTACAACATCCCGCTCCGTTTCAGATCCCATACATGGACGATCGGAAAGACTACAACATGGAGGCAATGGCGGCCTCACACCATGAAGGTGACCAGCGATGGCCCACCCATGACCCTCACACTGAGCTCCAGTACCAAGCCTCCAGAGTCAGAGTGGGATGACCAATATGGACTGCCATAAGGACTAATCATGCTCTGCAGTGTACAGTAGCAGGTTCAGTCCAAAAGACCCGCAGTATCTCCTATAAGTTACTTAAAGTTAGCCACTCTTATTTGTTCCCCAGTACTTCTTAGATTTTAGCCCACCGCCTGTGCTCACAATCTTCACCGGCCTTTAAACCCTGTCTCACTCCCATAATAGAGTGCTACAGTATTAGGATTGTTCATTAAGTCTGTACACAAGCCTATCTTAAAGTAGCTACACTACAAAGTTAAGCAGGCTTTCATTTGTTAATTTCCATGCAACTAAATTCTAAGCCTAACTAGTCCTGCTAATAGTTTCAACTTGTTGTACCTACTTACTTTAGCCATACGGGACTAACCTGAATATACTAAAAACCTAATAAATGGGAGCTTTTCCTCATCTAACAGCCACCCCTATCTTGCCACCCCTCTCAGATAAAACGAAAATGTTGAAGCTTGTTTAAACATATACTATAAAAACGTGCATGTTCCTCATATGTCACTTAATGCTTTAAACATGTTTTATTGATGCTTGCTCATGCTGATGTGACATATAGTAAGCCTGTCTGTATTTTCTCCTATATGCACAACCAAAATAAAGAATTTTAAAAAAAAAGACCACAACAGGGCAACAAAGGATGACATCGGCAATCTTAAATAGGCATGATTCATTTCTGATTGGTTAATTTCGTTTTGGAATTAACCACAACACGTGGAAGGTCATCATTATGCGCCATGTCGAGTGGCTGGCTCGGGCGCATATTTAAGCACACAAGGGTGCAGCGTCAGAAATGAGGCGGGATCCGTGGCACCAGAAGCCGCCGCAAACGGTGAACGGGCAGGGGACCTGATGTACCCCTTCCCTCCCCGACAACCGCCAGGAGGGCGGGAAGCCAAAGACTTCATAGGAAAACGAGCATGGAAAACCTGGGTTTCGTGTGTGACCAGGGGTTTTTCTAACGGTCTACCATCTATGGCCTCAACGGCAAGGGTTTTGAATCAGAGAGAGGGCAGCGGAGTTAGCAAATTCTTGGTTCATTAAATTATCTGCGGCACCTGAATCGATTAAGACTTTGGTGGTGATGGTTTTGCCATGAATATGCAGTATGACTGTAATGAGTGGTCTGTTGTTTTTTGTGTGAGGGAATAAAGTCATAACACCCAAGGCAAACCCCTCACTAGGCCTTAGGTGTTGTAGTTTCCCTGAAGGCACTTTTACCACAATAGAGGTACAAACCCTCTCTTCTTCTATATGATTTTTCTGCCTCTGTTAATTTAGTGGAACCCAATTGCATGGGTTCAGGTGGTGGGCTAGAAGAGGGCAGGGAGAGTAAGGCCGTAGAGGGTAATGCAGGGACTGTATGAAAGTATAACCTCCTCTGAGTCTCGCCTTTTCCTTATACGGTTATCGATCATTATGCAGACATCGATGAGGTTCTCAAGTAGGACAGGTAGTTCCCTGGAGGCTATCTCATCTAATAAATACCCAGCTAAGCCCACATAAAAAGCAGGGACTAATGAATCATTATTCCATACTACCTCTGCTGCCAAGCTGTGGAATTCGATGGCATAATCTGCTACTGATCCTGATCCTTGTTTTACCCTCAATAAGGATTTACCAGCAGAGCTAGCTCTACCCAGCATTTCGAAGGTCCCCTTAAGAGCAGAGAGGAAATCAGCATAGGACATATAGGAACCAAATTCCCAGATGGGATTAGCCCATGCCAAGGCCCTACCTGATAGGTGTTTAATCAAAAATGCTACTTTAGACCTATCATTTGGGAACAAACATGGGTTCATAACTATATGAATATCAGTCTGGTTAAGAAACCCACAACATAACATAGGGTCTCCACTATAGCGCTGAGGGGGTGTAATGTAAACAGTATGTGCTGGAGCAACCAGTACTGGTTCAGGAACGGGAACCGGGGGAGCAGCAGCACTTGTGCTTGAGGTTGCAAGTGGGCAGTGCGTAGTAAGATGGTCTGTAATGCTTGGGCAAACTGGTCCATATGGTGATTCAGACTATACATCCTGGAGTCTTGATTAGCCAACTGCTGTGATATGTTAGCAGGTTCCATATGGCCCTGTTGTAATGTCACAGTCTCCGGAACCAAACACACTGACAGATCACAGGGGAAGAAATTGCAATATGGTCTTAGAGTGGCTGGGCTATGTAAATAGAGAGAGGTCAGAGTACAAGCCGTAGTCAGAGGAGTACAGAGATATGGAAAATAGATAGAACAAGCCAAGGTCAAGGATCAGAGAAAACAGGATAAACGATGAGACAAAGCCAAAATTCGGTAACCAATAATCAGAGAGAGACCACAACAAAAGACCACAACAGAGCAACAAAGGATGACATCGGCAAGCTTAAATAGGCATGATTCATTTCTGATTGGTTAATTTCCTTTTGGTATTTGACCCTTCCACTTTGACCCTTAAGGTTATCATTATGCGCCATGTCAAGTGGCTGGCTTGGGTGCATATTTAAGCATCAGAAAAAATGTCGGCGGGAACCAAGGCACCGGAAGAACAGACAGGCGGCCTGACAGTGCTACAGTACAAAACTGCATTGATTATTTAATTTAGATAGCTGCAAAAAAAATGGTATTGCCAAACTTTGGAAATCTTCACAGACTCCATTAATGGTCTATATCTATATCAATAATATTAGATAAGATAAGGTTTTTAGTAATTGCAATGCTTTCCCAGCAGAATGGTCAGCAAATAAAGAAATATTGGTGTAGGGTTCTGTAAATGTGGAAAGTTTTCTGTCAGCCAACACTAGTGCTTCTTTGATATGGTAAAAGTGAACGCGGACAATTGTGTCCCTGGTAGCATCCACTGTCAGGCGCTTAGGTTTAAGCAACCCATATGCTCTATCTAAAATTCAATCCTTATCTTCCACCGCCAATAGTATGGCTATAAAGAGATCATGTACAAAGCTTGGTAAAGCCTCCAAGTTTAGAGATTCAGGAATACCCCGCATATAATTGTGGCAGGCTTAGTCTTCAGATTCAAATTTATATATTTATAAAATATTTTACCAGGAAAGATACATTGAGATTTCTCTCGTTTTCAAGTATGTCCTGGGTCTGAAAAAGCTCTGTAGTTATGCATGGTGGTTGATGTCAGTCTGCTGCAGAGTAAAAGTATTGAGGGGAGACTATGGCTCACTCTAATATATTTAAGTTATTTAACAATTGCACATTAGCTTTTATCTGCTGTTTAATTTAATTTTCAATTATTTTTATCCTTATTGGAAACAAAGTTTGCTGAGATATTTCCAGTCTATGACCATTTTAATTTCAGGATTTCCACCGATCATCAGGAGCTTGATCCCTCCGAGGTAATCAATGTAATAGTGGCACACATTCCACTTAAATTTTGTGAGTTTAACACCAAAAGCTTCCTTTTTATTTTTAAATTTCTCGGACTATATGGATGCTCTGCATTAGATGGTTTTACTTTCTTTTTTTCAAGGTACAGTGTGAATATCTACAAGAAAATGACCCTATTTAAAGGACCACTATAGTGCCAGGAGGCACTACACCCTCATGGCCCCACTCCCGCCGGGCTGAAGTGGGAGGAAGGGGTTAAAATCTTACCTTTCTCCAGCGCCGGGCTCCCTCGGCGCTGGGGACTCTCCTCCTCTTTCTGGCGTCATCGACTGAATGAGCATGCGCGGCAAGAGCCGCGCGCGCATTCAGTCAGTCCATAGGAAAGCATTTCTCAATGCTTTCCTATGGACGCTGGCGTCTTCTCATTGTGAAAATCACAGTGAGAAGCGCGGAAGCGCCTCTAGTGGCTGTCAATGAGACAGCCACTAGAGGCTGGATTTACCCTCAGGGAAACATAGCAGTTTCTCTGAAACTGCTATGTTTACAGCTAGCAGGGTTAACCCTAGATGGACCTGGCACCCAGACCGCTTCATTAAGCTGAAGTGGTTTGGGTGCCTATAGTGGTCCTTTAACCCCTTAAGGACCAAACTTCTGGAATAAAAGGGAATCATGACATGTCACACATGTCATGTGTCCTTAAGGGGTTAAGTATTTTAAAAGGATTTATCTTTTTGCACAGAAATTGTTTATTTAAAAACTCCCCCGTACTCTTTTTGCACTATGGTGGCCATAAGGCCCTTCTTGTACATGGAGACAATGTGGTGTGCCAGTCCTACTGCTACTCAAAGGGTTGGTGTTATAAAGTACTGGAGAGTATGGGCATCCATCCACTTTCAATAACTGAAAGTGTTATAGCTGTTTGGAGTCACAATTAATCTCCTAGAAAAGCATTGGATTTAGTGGTTATCTATGAAAAGCATTTAACTGGATGAGTGTGGTAATTGTATGCATTCCCGGAAGATACCCAATGCCATGATTGAATGGATAATCTCATTGAGGGAGGTTCAGCGGCAGCAAGGAGAATGAGTGGAGCTGGATTACTGGTATATTCACCTGTGTTTTTTTGCGTTAAAAAAGGAGTGTATTGGCATGTAAGGATCACTCTAACATTAAAAATAAATACACAGGCTCAAGAGATCAAATTCTATTATATTGATACATAATATGATGCTTTACATAGGTAAAAGGTATTAGAAGAAAGTCCTATCTGCCTTTTAAAAAAACAATGTTGAATAAGTATGAATGCACTTAAAGATTAAGTGTTACATTTTTGCGGAATAAATGCAGACAAATATGCAAAAAGCATAATTCACCAATGTACACATTTCTAAAAAGGCTCAGTCATCGAGGAGTTAAAATATTTACACAACTTAGGCAGTACGTAATGCTATACTGGTTTATGTTAAACTTTTTTTATTCAGGTAATTTCAACTCTAAATGAAGTGACATTTTGTTTGATGTTGCTGAATGGCAATGTTGCTTTAAAGGAGCAGCAAGGTCAGCGTTAAACCTCCAGAGCTATAAACAGCTTGTCCTTGAGTTTAAAGGAAATACATGTTAAACATCTTAATCAACTGAAATGTTCTGGAGTTTATAGCCTGGTTATAATTAAGTAGTGTGACAATGGGAAACAGTGATAACAGTGGAGTTAAGCAAGAAATGTAGCTTTTATTATAATGATGAGTTAGCTCTTATCTTAAGAGAACTATAGGTTATTCCCTGGAAAACAGCAGCAGTTCACTGTGAACCAGTGGCATATTGACAATGAATCACTGTGGAAACAAGTGCAGAGTATTTCCTGTAGGTGCAACATGCCATAAAATCCTAACCTTGGAGAAGACAATAATTATTACCATGCTCTCACAATGTACCTAGGGCATGATTGTGAGAGAGTAGTCTGTAAGCATAAAATGTTTTACTCTTTATAACCTTCAATAACAACAGTGCGCTAGAATCTGTATCTTTCAATGAGTGTGTGTGTGTGTGTGTGTGTGTATATATGTGTTTGTATCTGTGCCAGTGTGTATACCTTTGTGCCACTACATGCCAGTGCCAGTGTGTGTGTGTGTGTGTGCGCCAGTGTGTGTATCTGTGTGTCAGATTCATACACTCTGACACACAGATACACACACTGGCACATAGTGGCACACAGACACACACACCTTGATAAACAGACACACACCGGCACATACAAACAAAGATACACACACTTTGACACACAGATACACAGAAACATACACACACACACTGTGTATCAAGGTGTGTGTATCTGTGTGCTACTATGTGCCAGTGTGTGTATCTGTGTGTCAGATTTATACACACTGACACACAGATACACGCACTGGCACATACAAACACAGATGCACACACTTTGACACAAACACCTTGACACACAGATACATACATACATACACACACACAGATGCTGTGTGTCAAGGTGTGTATATCTGTGTGTATCTGTGTGCCACATTGACACACAGATACACGCACTGGCACATACAAAGACAGATACACACACCGTTATGGGGGGTCCACAATATTGATACACTATGTCAAAGGGTTCCATGGGAAAAATTAATTGGGAACCCCTGGGGTAGAGTAATGTAGTGGTCTGTGTGCCTACATGTTGCCCTTGAATTCTGAGAAATGGAAGTATTGCCATTTCAGTGAAATATTTGTCACTGAAACGGCCACTAGTGGTAGCAAATCAGACTGACACTAGAGGCACCTCTCCCTCTTTTTTATTATGACGCCAAATGCATTCAGATGTCCCCAGAGAAGCATTAGATAATACATCTCTGGGGGCGGGGCCTGACCGCAATACCGAATGGTCGCACTAAGCCTAAGCTCCGTGAGAAACTTTGCATTTCAGCGATATACTCGACTTTTGGGCCCCTATTTACAAGCTTGCAGCTACTAATGTTTTACTATTGCAGGCGGAACAACATCACCCTCCTTACCTTCAAATCTGAGACGGAAAGTCCTGCTACTACTAGGGGCCCTCCAGTAGGGAGCAGTGGCCGATCTCTTAGTCTTTCACGGTGGTTGAGCCTATCGTCCGTCCATCCGGAGAGGGTTATCCTGGCATCCCATCAGCACAGGGTTCGGTGGAAGCACGCGCGGGAGCACAGCCAAGAAAGTGGTACTGCCAAAATGGAGGCTGGGGTAAACCAAACGAGCCCGCAACTCTCACTCTCACAGAATATTGTATGTAAAGTCCCAGATGTATACCCGCAACTTCCCATTCTGCCATAAATAGGCTGGCATAACAGGGGGCAATGAGGACTGTTTGCCTTCCATGACTGGAAGGCAAACCACCAGGTACATATTTCAGATACATTGATGACCTGTTTTTTATTTAGGAGGGCTTTTTATTTGGGAGGGCTCTGAGAGTTCTCTTAACCATTTTTTACAATTTTTAAATTCCAATAATTATATATTATAATATATATATTATAATAATTTAATTAATTTTTAACTTATTTTATGTATGTTTCTTTTTATATCTACCTTTCAATGTTTTATATTATTGCATACATAATTTACATTTATGTGTATACATTTATTCTATTTTCTATTTGTATCTATGTTTACATTTTATTTTATTGGCATTACACTTATGTTTATTTGTTGGAATATGCTAAGTGACCTCTGCTGGGTTTCAAACTCGCGGAGTGTATGATCCTAAACAGATGCGCTACCGGTGGAGCCACCGCACCACACAGCTCATTCCAGCAGAGGTTCCTGCTTAACCGCATGTGCGTTCCATTAGGGGATGACACATGCGGTTCACCTAACATCACATGACGTGACGTTTACTTCCGCGTCACGTGATGTTATAATTCATACATTTCTTAAATTTTATGATACTGTAAAGCCTTGTTTTTAAATCTCTTATCAAAAATATTGTTTCTTATTGTATAATCATATTCTCATAATGATTTTTTACACTTTTTACATTTTTATTGAATTGTATCCCCCCTCATGACGCTGGTGACATCATTTTGGCGGGAATTTCAATTTATTTGTGCCATGTTTCTTATATAAGTGCTGTATGTTAGGTCTGTTTTCTTTCTTATAAGTTTCTGCTTGATGAAGCCTATTGTGGCGAAACGCGTATAGAAACTTTTTATAATCTAAGTGTTAATAAAGGAATATTTGGCTATTATACATTTGGTTGCCACATTCCTCTTTCCACTATTCCACTATAGAATTATATTATATTTTCTTCTTTTAGTAAAATGTTATAATTGTATTATTTGTAAGTTTATTTTATCCAGACCTAACTATTACTGCCTTTTTGTCCATATTGGAGTACCAAGAATCCTAAAGTGGGGATTATACCACCCATACGCAATCCACCGAGCAGTACGTCTGCTCCATATACCGTGAGTATATTTTATTCTGTTTCAACATTTTATCAACTATACAGTGAGCACTATATATTTTATCCTTTTATCCCGAGCTGGACTACTCCACCAATTTATTCTACTAAAGAACAAAAGAAGAGCACCATATATCCTTGAGTGGGGATTATTCCACTCCGTGCCATTCATACCAGAGCTGTATTTAAGCTCTGAATATTGTGAGTAGTTCTACTATTATATACACATTATTATTTACCGTTCATACTATACCATTGGAGTTTCCTTTGTCTTCTGTTTTTTCCACATATCCATTTCGAAGTTGCGATATACATCTGGTACTTTACATACCATTTTATGTACTACTAGGATTACCACCTGCATATTTGGACTATTTATATTCGGACTATTAGGTATCGCTACTCTCTAGTATTTTAAAAAAAATTTATCCACTTGTTTTAGGCACACCCTTATTCCTTCTTTTCTCTCCATTGTACTCTAAGGGGCTTAGAGGGGATTCCCCTTTTCTATAGGTGTGCTGCCTTATTGTCATATTCCCTGTTTTCCTATCAGCGCTGAACCTCCTTCCTGATCTGGACAGAATATTTGACGCATTCTGGCTGAAGCTGGCAAGCAGAGCACAAGGTCTCTCACACATACAGTCGCCTGCTGAGTCACCTCTGCAACCACATCAGGATCCAGTATCCAGCAAGGCTTGATACCGAGCCTCAGGCCTCCGCAACAGGCTGACGCCGACCCTCCCACTCGACTCCTTAAAAGACCTACGAAGCCACAGCACCACTCACCTGTACATAGTTACATAGTTACATAGTTAGATAGCTGAAAAGAGACTTGCGTCCATCAATTTCAGCCTTCCTCACATCTGCCCTTTGCCGCTGATCCAAAAGAAGGCAAAAAAAAACCCCAAACAAAACCCAGTTTGAAGCACAATTTTGCAACAAGTTAGGACAAAAAATTCCCTCTTGACCCCAGAATGGCAGTCAGATTCATCCTTGGATCAAGCAGTTATTACCCTACATTGAAAGATTATATCCTTGAATATTCTGTCTTTGCAAGTATGCATCTAGTAGCTGTTTGAACATCTGTATGGACTCTGATAAAACCACTTCTTCAGGCAGAGAATTCCACATCCTGATTGTTCTTACAGTAAAAAAACCTTTCCTTTGCCTTAGACTAAATCTTCTTTCTTCCAGTCTAAACGCATGGCCTCGTGTCCTATGTAAAGTCCGGTTTGTAAATAGATTTCCACACAATGGTTTGTATTGGCCCCAAATATATTTGTATAATGTTATCATATCCCCTCTCAGGCGACGTTTTTCTAAACTAAATAGGTTTAAATTTGTTAACCTTCCTTCATAGCTGATATGTTCCATTCCTTTTATTAATTTTGTAGCCCGCCTCTGCACTTTTTCTAGTGCCATGATTTCCTTCTTTAGAACAGGTGCCCAAAATTGCACAGCATATTCAATATGTGGTCTTACCAGTGATTTATAGAGAGGCAAAATTATATTCTCGTCCCGAGAATGAAAGCCCTTTTTCATGCATGACAATACCTTACTGGCCTTGGCCACTGCTGATTGACATTGCACATTGTTGCATAGTTTGTTGTCTGTAACAATTCCCAAGTCCTTTTCGTGTGTTGTTATCCCTAATTCACTTCCATTAAGGGTATACGTTGCTTGTGTATTCTTTACGCCGAAGTGCATAACTTTGCATTTTTCAACATTAAATTTCATCTGCCATTTGAGTGCCCAGTCCTCCAGTCTATCTAAATCCTTCTGCAGCAAAGTAATATCTTGCTCACATTGTATTATTTTACAAAGTTTTGTGTCATCTGCAAACACTGAAACATGACTTTCAATGCTGTATTCAAGATCATTTATAAAAATGTTAAATAGAAGGGGTCCCAGAACAGACCCCTGAGGGACACCACTTGCCACCTCTGTCCAGCTTGAAAATTTACCATTAACGACAACTCTTTGTATTCTGTTTTTAAGCCAATGTTCTACCCAAGAACAATCATTTTCATCGAGACCGATTTCCTTGAGTTTGAACACTAATCTTTTGTGTGGAACTGTATCAAATGCCTTGGCAAAATCCAAATAGATCACATCCACTGCAACACCCTGATCTATACTTCTACTTACTTCTTCGTAGAACGCAATCAAGTTAGTTTGACATGACCTGTGCTTCATAAAACCGTGCTGATTTTTGCTGATAACCATATTCTTCTCAAGGAATTCTTGAATATTATCCCTTAATAACCTTTCAAATATTTTACCAGCCACAGAAGTTAAGCTCACAGGTCTATAATTTCCAGGCAAGGATTTTGAACCCTTTTTGAATATAGGAACCACATCTGCCTTCCTCCAATCCTCCGGAACACTTCCTGAAAGAAAAGAATCTTGAAAGATTAAAAACAGAGGTTCACTTATTTCTACACTTAGTTCCTTAAGTACACGTGGATGGATACCGTCAGGCCCTGTAGCTTTGTTTATATTGACTTTTTTTAGTTGCTGCAGCACATTGTCTTGAGTTAACCAATTACAATTATTCTGCAAGTTTTTAGTAGCAATCATTTGCTCATCTATTGCCATGGGTTCTTCTTTAATATATACGGAGGAGAAATAGTTATTTAGAATTCCTGCCTTTTCTTGGTCTTCATTAACTAACACTGTACAGTCTCCCCTTTATCTTCGGGCCCGACCTGTGGCCTCTAATCCTTGGAGAGCGCGCTCCCGACGGCGCAGACCGCAACAGTTCATCTCCATACAGGCGGTTAATGGGCCTGCTCTGAAGCATGTTGAAGCAAGACCTGAGTTTTCGACTCAGGCAGCACACAGGGAGTCTCTGAGGCCTCTACATCACCCTATGGCTCTCATGCCACTGGACAGGCAGACCATAGCCACCTTGGGGGACTATGCCATAACAGTCACCCAGCTGGCCCATTCTGATAAGAGTCTAGCTCCTGTTACACACTTATTCTTTCATATGCGGACAACACATACTCATGTGCTCAACACCATAATGTCAGTTAACTAAACTCATAACTCCTGAAGACAATATTGTCTATTCACTGACCTATGCTTCCAGATCTCAGCTTAGTGCACTACAGGGAGTGCAGAATTATTAGGCAAGTTGTATTTTTGAGGATTAATTTTATTATTGAACAACAACCATGTTCTCAATGAACCCAAAAAACTCATTAATATCAAAGCTGAATATTTTTGGAAGTAGTTTTTAGTTTGTTTTTAGTTATAGCTATTTTAGGGGGATATCTGTGTGTGCAGGTGACTATTACTGTGCATAATTATTAGGCAACTTAACAAAAAACAAATATATTCCCATTTCAATTATTTATTTTTACCAGTGAAACCAATATAACATCTCAACATTCACAAATATACATTTCTGACATTCAAAAACATAACAAAAACAAATCAGTGACCAATATAGCCACCTTTCTTTGCAAGGACACTCAAAAGCCTGCCATCCATGGATTCTGTCAGTGTTTCGATCTGTTCACCATCAACATTGCGTGCAGCAGCAACCACAGCCTCCCAGACACTGTTCAGAGAGGTGTACTGTTTTCCCTCCTTGTAAATCTCACATTTGATGATGGACCACAGGTTCTCAATGGGGTTCAGATCAGGTGAACAAGGAGGCCATGTCATTAGATTTTCTTCTTTTATACCCTTTCTTGCCAGCCACGCTGTGGAGTACTTGGACGCGTGTGATGGAGCATTGTCCTGCATGAAAATCATGTTTTTCTTGAAGGATGCAGACTTCTTCCTGTACCACTGCTTGAAGAAGGTGTCTTCCAGAAACTGGCAGTAGGACTGGGAGTTGAGCTTGACTCCATCCTCAACCCGAAAAGGCCCCACAAGCTTATCTTTGATGATACCAGCCCAAACCAGTACTCCACCTTCACCTTGCTGGCGTCTGAGTCGGACTGGAGCTCTCTGCCCTTTACCAATCCAGCCACGGGCCCATCCATCTGGCCCATCAAGACTCACTCTCATTTCATCAGTCCATAAAACCTTAGAAAAATCAGTCTTGAGATATTTCTTGGGCCAGTCTTGACGTTTCAGCTTGTGTGTCTTGTTCAGTGGTGGTCGTCTTTCAGCCTTTCTTACCTTGGCCATGTCTCTGAGTATTGCACACCTTGTGCTTTTGGGCACTCCAGTGATGTTGCAGCTCTGAAATATGGCCAAACTGGTGGCAAGTGGCATCTTGGCAGCTGCACGCTTGACTTTTCTCAGTTCATGGGCAGTTATTTTGCGCCTTGGTTTCTCCACACGCTTCTTGCGACCCTGTTGACTATTTTGAATAAAACGCTTGATTGTTCGATGATCACGCTTCAGAAGCTTTGCAATTTTAAGAGTGCTGCATCCCTCTGCAAGATATCTCACTATTTCTGACTTTTCTGAGCCTGTCAAGTCCTTCTTTTGACCCATTTTGCCAAAGGAAAGGAAGTTGCCTAATAATTATGCACACCTGATATAGGGTGTTGATGTCATTAGACCACACCCCTTCTCATTACAGAGATGCACATCACCTAATATGCTTAATTGGTAGTAGGCTTTCGAGCCTATACAGCTTGGAGTAAGACAACATGCATAAAGAGGATGATGTGGTCAAAATACTCATTTGCCTAATAATTCTGCACTCCCTGTATATTAACCCTGATAAGTGTTTTTGAGCTAAGCACTGTGACATATCACTGACCCAGAGGCCTCCGGGGTGTACAGCTTCTTAACCTATGCACGTCTAGTATAATTCTTGCTCACCTAGTTTAATTTCTATCAATCGCTTAGACAAGCTTACTTAACCTGACTAGAATCTACTATAGAAATTGTGCAGTATTCTCTAATGTTAACAAACTGTTACGCTGTGTTTTTATTGTATACTTGCAAATGCTGTTGGGGTACTGCAAGTTACCATATTATGTTTTCATGCACTACAAAAAATAAAGAATTATAAAAAAAAAAAAGATAATACATCTCTGAGTAGAAAACTAGTAGTGCAGCAAGGCAAAAGCTGCACAGCAGTGTTAACTTTGGCGGCAAATTTCAATTTAGTTTTAGTCATAGTCCTTTGGCTAAAAAGCCATTTTAGTTTTAGTCGTATTTTAGTCATCTGAATTGCTTTAGTTTTAGTCGACTAAATCCCAAAAGTTTCAGTCGACTAGAATTGTTTGTCGACAAAATGAAAGGATCACTATAGTGTCAGGAAAACATACCCGTTTTCCTAACACTATGTCATCCTTGGGGGACCCTCACCCTCAAGGTCCCCCTCCCGTGGCACTGAAGGGGTTAAAACCCCTTCAGCAGCTTACCTTAATCCTGCGCCGGTGACCTCTCCTCCCCCGCCGACATCAGCTCCCGAGTGGAGCCGCGGCTAGAGCCGCGCGAGCATTCTAACAGTCCATAGGAAAGCATTTCTCAATGCTTTCCTACGGACGTTCTGCACGCTGCATGTGAATTTCGCATCCAGCGTCGCAGAAGCGCCTCTAGCCTCTGAAACTGCTATGTGTACATGTGAAGGGTTAAAACCTGAGGGACCTGGCACCCAGACCACTTCATTTAGCTAAAGTGGTCTGGGTGACTATAGTGTCCCTTTAACACTGCAGCACAGGAGCAGTCATAGCTGCACATATGCAGGTGTACTTGGAATGCTTCTTTGTGGATTATCATTCAATTAGCCTGAATCATTAAAAAGTATGTCTCATAAATCATAACTTTATCAACTCTTTTTAGGGGGCCCGATAATCTAAACCATAGCTGGACTATTAGCGTTAGAAATACAGATATGTATATAGTATTGCTTTAAACAACAGAAACTTTTAAATGTATTTGCTTTCCACAAGCAAGTGCTGTCACTGTACTTCACACTGTGGTCTGTTGACTGATGCTCCAAGGTCGCTTGGGTAAAGCTATTACAGTTGGCCGCCTGATAAGTGACCTTGATATCATGGCACAGCGTTCCACCATATCTCAGTGACAAGGGATGTAAATAACACTCCGCTTATTGTTCAGTCTCTATCTGTGATCAGCTCTCTCATTCAGATCATTACAGCTTTACTGATACTGGCATCTAAACCACTCCTCGTTCAGTTGTGAATGAAAACATTCTACTAGGAATAAAGTTCAAGGTAATTTTAGCACACGGGTCACATTACTGTTAAACTTGCTAGGCATATAAAAAGATCACATCACCTACTGGTTTGGCAGAAACATTGCTTTGCTTTATGTCACACACACAGTATCAATCAGCTTCTGTGCTTTCCTCACAAGTGGCTGAAACATTACCATGGCTTGCAGGTCCGAGAGGTTGGGAAGCTGTCAGTGTAACAAAAACCCTGTGGAGAGCATCCTTTTCCGAATGCTGAACACAGATAACACACTACAGGCACATAAGAATCAACATGATAACCTCAATCACATCTGTACCATGGCTAGAGGATGCCCATGTGAGGGCAACAAAAAGGTCTTGCTGAAAAATCCTGAAGTGATTTGCAAGAAAGCATCTGAGGTGTTATTGAAGACTGTAGCGTTTATTAGAAACTTACCTTCTTTTTACCAGCTACCCCAGGAAGACCAGATCTTACTTGTACATAAGTGTTGGGCTCCACTTTTTGTATTGGGGTTTGCGCAGGAAAAAGTTGATTTTCAACTGCAAGAACTTACTGTCCCAAGCCTGTTGAAGACAATACTTCTTAATCAGCCATCTACAGCTGAATTGACAATGAAGTCTGATGCAGGAGTACCACTAATAGACGTTCAGAGAATACAAATGTTTCTCCGTAAAATCTGGAGTCTAGATATATGTACAAAAGAATATGCTTATCTAAAAGGCATGGCGTTGTTTAATCCAGGTAAGATTTTGTAAATTTATTATTACAGTTTAATTTTAAACAAAATGGCACTCGGGTAAGATTAAACGGAATGTAAATTTTTTTGATATTTTGCACCAGGAGAAACTTCCACGCCTTTCCATATTATTTTCCAGAGAATATGTGCTCATTAATGTTTGTGTTTTAGTATCCCAATTAAGTAGCCAACTTTGGTCAGCTGGACTGGCTCTGGAACATTGTAGTGGAGAACTCATGTTAGGCAAGCTGTTAACCAATAAGCTTCAAAGCTGGTTTGGGTCTGCAGCTAAACTATGGTAGAAAATCAGGTTCCAGTAAGTTCACAATTTTTTGATTATTATTATTATTATTTTATTATTTATATAGCGTCATCAGATTCCGTAGCGCTTATTCAGTGTTCTGTTACCTGGGGCAGTGCACAATATGAATTGACACTAAACTCGCCAGTGGCTTTGGTGGAGAGTGACCCCTTGAAGTTGAACTACTGAAAAAGTCCATATTGAAACCTTAATACATTTAGGTTAAAAAAAGAATGGATTTAGAAACAATACTAATAATAATTTACAATCGTAAAATATATATATAAACACTTTTGTTAATAAGGCATTCCTAAAATGGGATACTGCACAGGTAAAAATATTTTCGACATATGTGTAGGTATTTGTAGACATTGTTACATCGAACAATAACCAAATAACAATATAAAATCTTACAATTTTAAGGATATATCCTAAAAAGCTGCACATCGCTATCGCTGAAAATATACAATAACAGAATAGGTTTACCAGTGAATAAAGAGGCAATTTACCAAATTAATGGGTTAATGGGTTACTAATTTGAGAACAGTCAATTTTATAGCTCAGAAGAATGTTAACTGCTAACAATTCCCTTCAAAGAAATATTGTCCTGTCTAAGAACCTCCCCTCCATATGAAGTATCCAGACGCTGAGTTAAAACAAAATGACAGATCACCATTTGCTAGATACTGTATTCCATATTCTGACGATGGGAATTAACATTTTATATACTGGCCTATAAATTGACACATTCTAATGTTGTTCCATATTGTTTTACATAATGCAAAGTAGTGTTGGTTTTCATTTATGTGCTAATTTGTATGACATTCTATTCTATTTTATATTTTGTTACTAATTGCTCACTGTTTAAAATGGTATGAATAGGAGAATCAACTGACAGTATCAAGGTATTTACTTTCACTGATAAACTGACCACTTTTGTGCTTTATATTGAACTATGTGATCCCACTATACATTGAAAGACTCCAAAACATAAAGCATAATTTCTATGGTTTAGTTCAATTAACTGTTCTACTAACACTGTTATTAAAGTAAAATTGGGCATATACACCACATAGTGTGAAATGCTCATATTGTATATGCAAGCCTGCCTTTTATTACTATACAATTATAAGGCCTTGAAATTTCATAAGTGCAATTTAAATAACTATAGAGTACACTCTAGCAAGAAGGTAAACAAGACACTGATATTTCACCAAATGTCCCATGTTGAGTTGCAAAACAACAAGGGTTGCTGGGAGGGATGCTGTGATAACACAGTCTCTGTGGAGCCTGGGACCTGTGAGAGCTTCTATGGCAGTGATGGCGAATCTTTTTGAGCCCGAGTGCCAAAACCGCAATACATGCCAACTTTTTTCCCTCAAAGTGCCAACATGGCAATTAAACCTGAATTCTGAGGTTTAAGTTTAGAAAAAAACAACTCATACAGTTGTCCCAACTAATTATCCTCTTCTCTCCCCCCAGCATCTTCCCTTCTCTACCCACAGCATATCCTCCTCCTCTCCCCTTCTACCCACAGCATCTCCTTCTCCTCTCCCCAGATTCTCCTCCTCCTCTCCCCCAGATTCTCCTCCTCTCCCCCCGATCCTCCTCCTCCTCCTCTCCCCCAGTCTCCTCCTCCTCCTCTCCCCCAGCATCTCCTTTTCTCTCCCCCAGATTCTCATCTTCCTCTTCCCCAGCATCTCCTCTTTTCCCTTTCTTCCCCAGCATCTCCTCTTTTCCCTTTCTCCCCCAGCATCTCCTCTTCCTCTCCCCCAGATTCTCCTCTTCTCTCCACCCAGCGTCTCCTCTTCTCTCCACCCAGCATCCTCCTCCTCTCCCCCAACATCTCCTCCTCCTCTCTCCCCCAACATCTCCTCCTCTTCTCTCCCCAGATTCTCCTCTTCCTCTACCCTTCTCCCCAGCATCTCCTCCTCCTCCTCCTCTCCCCAGCATCTCCTCATCCTCTTCTCCCCCAGTATCTCCTCCTCCTCTCCCCCAGATTCTCCTCCTGTTCTCTCCACCCAGCATCTCCGCTTCTCTCCACCCAGCATCTCCTCTTCCTCTTTCCCTGGTTCTACTCTTCCTCTCCCTTTCTCCCCCCCCCGCATCTCCTCCTCCTCTCCCCCAGATTTTCCTCCTTCTCTCCTCCAGCTTCTCCTCTTCTCTCCACCCAGCATCTCCTCCTCTCTCCCCCAGCATCTCCTCTTATCTCCACCAGCATCTCCAATTCTCTCCACCCAGCATCTTCTCTTCTCTCCCCCCCAGCATCTCCTCTTCTCTCCACCCAGCATCTCCAATTCTCTCCACCCAGCATCTTCTCTTCTCTCCCCCAGCATCTCCTTTTCTCTCCACCCAGCATCTCCTCCTCTCCCCCAGATTCTCCTCTCCACGCAGCATCTCCTCTTCTCTCCCCCAGATTTTTCTCTTCTCTCCCCTCAGCATCTTCCCTTCACTACCCCAGCATACCCCCCTCACTTAGTATATCCCCCTCTCCCTCCCAGCATTTAAATAATGTTTCTTTTTTTTTTTTGGTGCACGTGGGGGTGGGGTTTTGAAGTCCACCCAGGCTGTGAGGGGGTGTGGGCGCGAGGGAGCACTGATTTACGTGCTGTTCCAGCACTGCTCCCTCCGCTGATGCCGCTGGGAAACAGGAAATGACTTCAATCAGGTGGCGGCGCCCAAAAAATGATATTAATTGAATATTTATTTACAGTGTGTGTATATAATGAATGCAGTGTATGTCTGTATATAAAGCAGTGTGTTTGTATGAATGCGGTGTGTGTGTGTGTGTATGAGTGCAGTGTGTGTGTATGAATACAGTGTGTGTTTGTATTAGTGCAGTGTGTATGTATGAATGCAGTGTGTGTGTGTATGAGTGACGTGTGTGTGTGTATGAATGCAGTGTGTGTGTATGAATGCGGTGTGTGTGTATGAATGCAGTGTGTGTGTGTATGAATGCAGTGTGTGTGTGTGTATGAATGCAGTGTGTGTGTATATAATGCACTGTGTGTGTATGAATGCAGTGTGTGTGTATGAATGCAGTGTGTGTGTGTATGAATGTAGTGTGTATGTGTATGAATGCAGTGTGTGTGTATGAATGTAGTGTGTGTGTGTATGAATGCAGTGTGTGTGTGATGCAGAGTGTGTTTGTGTGTGTGTGATGCAGAGCCTTGGTGGGGGGTGGGCATTTTCATTATTTTTTAAAAAATTATTATTAATATTTTAATATTATTTTTTTTACATATATATTATATTTTATATTATTATAATTTTTTTAATATTATTAATATATTATTTATATTTTATTTTATTATTTAAATTTGTATTTATATTTTTTTGTCCCCACTCCCTGCTTGTTAGCTGGCCAGGGAGGGGGGCTCTCATTCCCTGGTGGTCCAGTGGCATTGGCAGTTCAGTGGAGGGGGCTGGCAGAGAGCTGTAACTTACCTTTCCTGCAGCTCCTGTCAGCTCCCTTCTCTCACCTCCGGTCCGGTCAGCTCCCTCTGCAAGTCTCGCGGTCTGAGTGCCGCGCGGAGCGTGACCCCGCGGCTCTCGCGAGACTTGCAGTGGGGAGCTGACCGGACCGGAGGTGAGAGAAGGAAGCTGACAGGAGCTGCAGGAAAGGTAAGTTACAGCTCTCTGCCAGCCCCCTCCACTGAACTGCCAATGCCACTGGACCACCAGGGAATGGCTGCAGGAAAGGTAAGTAAACGCACTCTGCTAGCACCCAACAGGACCGCCGGCTTGTTATGAGCCCGGCGGTCCTTGTCTGTATTATGGCAATGTAAATTGCCATAATACAGACATTAACTCGAGTATAAGACGAGTGGGGGTTTTTCAGCACAAAAAATGTGCTGAAAAACTCGTCTTATACTCGAGTATAGACGGTATATCATTTAAATGTGGTGTATTTTTATTAACACAATCTTTCTTCCCTACAATGCAGTTTCTCCTTTTACATAGTTATACCTTCTTTTTTAGACTGTAAACACATTGGTCATTTCCTGTTTCTGTATCCATAAGTACTAATGTTTCACTGATGCACTCTATAGTTCTCTAAGACTATAAGAGATTTTTTTTTAAGTACAAATACAAAAATACTAATAATTACAATATATATGTTCCTGTCAAAATCTATAATAGGTTGTCTCATTTGTTGTTAACGTTCCCTTAAAGGACCACTATAGGCACCCAGCGCTGTGTAATTTGTTGGTGCTATTTAAATGACAGTAATAACTATAATTATTAATATACATTAGATTACACAATCTGACAATTTTTTCAACTGCTTTTTATTTTCAAACTCTGTACTATACTGCCGTTGAAGTTATTTGTGTAATTATTTTCAATAATGAAGGGTAATAATGTACAGATTATCTCTGGGCAGTTCAAGGCCTTAATCTCAGGTTGAAGCAGACATACATGGTAAGTGATGCCTCCCTTGCAGCACCTGCCACCATTAAATTGCAATGCCCATTAATATTGGGTATGTATTTCCCAGTGTTGTCGTTACAGTAAAGTCCTCCCCTAAACACTACACTAAACATTAATCCCCACACTACCCTAATATATTTATGCTAACGTGAAAATATCATGTGAAACAAAAAAAACCCATACATAACTACGTGTATTGGGAAAACACTCTCTTGGGTATCTAAAGAAGTTTATAAATAAAATTCTATCTCCACCGTTGTTCTGCCAGCATATTACTATTGGGAGTGGAGCTGAACTAATGGCAGTAATTGCAGATGTAACTCTTACCAATACCAGACAGACCAGGACATACAGAATGTCCCATGCTGCCCTAAAATTAAAGTAACCCCATCTGTACCTTTTCACTAGCCTCAGAGGCATAACTAGAAACCACCGGCCCCCCATGTGTCTCATTTACCCAGCCCCTATACGTGTCTCATTCCCCCCGCCACCACCCCAGCCCCTCCATGTGTCTCATCACCCCCCACACCTCCTCGGCTACACTACATACAGAGACCGGCAAGAAGGGAGCGCTGTGCTGTGAACCATCTCAATATTCCTCTAGTTTTAAACCTGCAAGTTAAAACATTCCCGTTCTGAAGGAATTTCCGCAGAAACAGCAGAGTAAAACTTGACTATTTCAATCAGGTCTCATAGAGACCTACCAAAAGATAGATCCCCACATGTTGTAGAACTACAATGCCCATTATGCTTTGCATGTGTTTAACACTGATGGGAAGGCTAGTACCAGGTTACTCCACACACTATAACCTCTTTATTGCACTTTAAGCAATGAATGAAGTTCAGCACTGACATGGGCCAGACTGGCCCACCAGGAAAGCAGGAAATTTTTCAGTGGGCTGCTATGGAAGTCTTAACCCCTTAAAGGACCACTCTAGTGCCAGGAAAACATACTCGTTTTCCTGGCACTAGAGTGCCCTGAGGGTGCCCCCACCCTCAGGGACCCCCTCCCGCCCGGCTCTGGAAAGGGGAAAAGGGTTAAAACTTACCTTTTTCCAGCGGTGGGCGGAGAGCTCTCCTCCTCCGATCCTTCTCTTCTCCTCCCCGTCGGCTGAATGCGCACGCGCGGCAAGAGCTGCGCGCGCATTCAGCCGGTCACATAGGAAAAGCATTCATAATGCTTTCCTATGGACGCTTGCGTGCTCTCACTGTGATTTTTACAGTGAGAATCACGCAAGCGCCTCTAGCGGCTGTCAATGAGACAGCCACTAGAGGAAATAGGGGAAGGCTTAACCCATTCACAAATCTCTGAAACTGCTATGTTTATGAAAAAATGGGTTAAACCTAGAAGGACCTGGCACCCAGACCACTTCATTAAGCTGAAGTGGTCTGGGTGCCTAGAGTGGTCCTTTAACCCCTTAAGGACACATGACGTGTGTGACATGTCATGATTCCCTTTTATTCCAGAAGTTTGGTCCTTAACCTCTTAAGGACACATGACATGTGTGACATGTCATGATTCCCTTTTATTCCAGAAGTTTGGTCCTTAAGGGGTTAAGGGGTTAAAAACTAATTATTGAATTTATACCCAACTTCGTATGGGGTGTAAGCTATTGGCAGAACATATATATACACACCTCAGAAGATATGGAGCAGTATTTCAAAGAAAACAATCATGTGCACAGTTATATTGTTACATTAGTTTGGAAGAATCAGTGTATGTGGGAGTATCAAAGCAGAAAGGCAGTGAGAAGAGTTAAATAACATACATGATAATTTGGTTTTGCAGATATGAGCAATTTAATTTTATAATCACCTTGAAAGACCTTGGAGTGAAGGAGACTGGTAGAGCCAGGAGTTTTCTTTTTATCTTAGTTCAACCAGGACAGTCATAAAATGCATTTTGTTTATTATGCGTAGTTTCCTATCTTATGTACTGAATGAACTGTTTGATTTGATCTTGGAGTTTCTTTTCACATGCAAATTAACACATGATTGATGATGATGTTGATGATGATGCTTTGGTATCTGACCACATAGTTAATTTTATTAAGCTTTATTACTTAAAGATTTACATTTCCAATATGTTTCTCCAGTTAGTATATGTTTTATATTTCAGGGCATTTCCCATTGCTCCCCAGTTTTAAAGGAGCACTCTAATCAGACCCTGTATGAGGTATTCCACAGAGCTAACAGAAGTGGCAGACATACTAGACTAGAGCGCACCTGCTTTTAAATCCCCTGGCTGTGTTACTCTAGCTGCTCCCGGCTAGGTCTTCTCATTGAGTTGTACTTCATTCTCAGTGAGAAACCTCTGATTAAAAGGAATGGCTAGCAACAGCTAAAAATACTGGATTTGCAGGTTTTGCAAGGTACCTTTTCAAATACACCCAAACATACAAAATAAAATAGATGCATGTTTTTTTTTAAGTGTTATTATACCAGATAGCGAAAAATATATTTTTTAGTTTTCAGTGGAGTGTTTCTCAATCAAAGGTTCTCTATCAAATTTTCACATAAAATCTCAACACCCTAAGACTTAAAATATCTTTAAAGGGGTACTATAGTCGTCAGAACAGTTAAAGCGTAATGTAGTGGTTCTGGTGTCTATAGCCTGACTGTGAACTTTTCAAGTTAAACGCTGCCTTTTCAGAGGGTTTACATTGTATCCTAGTTACACCTCTAGTGGCAGTCACTCAATTTTTTCCTTGGTCAGTGCAGCACTGGCATTCAGTTTCTCCATGATCTGCATTGATTCAGAACATATTTATGAGATGCTGACTGGTGCAGTGTTTTGCCGTAATAGCCTCCCAATGCTTTCCGATGGGAAATTTTAATTGGCTGAGATCATCAAAATTGATTATCTTAGCCACGTGGGGGGTGAGACCAGTGTGGCGTGGGGAAAGGATTAGTAATGTCAACGTTTCATAGCAATCTAGTGGGGGCAGGGACCTAAATATCCACACAGTCACAATAGTGTCAGGAATACATGTTCCTTTAAAGGAGGGGTGCCCAAAAAGTAGATCCCCAGATGTTTTAAAACTACAGCTTCCATGATGCTTTGTCATTGTAAAGGCATTCAAATGGGAGTTGTAGTTCTACAGCTTCTGGGGATCTACCTTTTTGGCACTCCTGCTTTAAAAGCAAAACTATGGGCATCAACACAACGTTTAACACAATTTATTTGGCCTCATTAATATGTCATATTGTATCCATTCTCAAATCTAGCCCACAGAGTTGCTTAGCGTGGACAGGGTCAAAGTCTTATCTTTCTAAGCAACAGTTGTGTATTGGCTTAAAGAGACACTCCAATACTATAGCACCCTACAGTGGCTAAGTGCTATGAGTGCTCCAACATTGTACATAGCTCTGTCGAAAGTAGAAACGGCCAGTACCTGACACACACCAGGCAAGAAGTCAAACAGTTCTAAAATGGTTACATTGTTTGACTAGGGCTCCAGGTCAAGGCTTGTGCCCATGAACAGGCCCATTAATTTGCTCTTGCTTTGTGCAGAGAGAATTAAGTATGGAAACCTAGTAGGGATGTAGAAGAACAGAACTTGTGTGGACTGGCTCTAAATGGAATTAGTTAGTTGGTTAAGCTGACTTTGCACACTGTGCAAATGTTGCTGTTTTGGCCTCTCTGTTTTGGTCCCCTTTCTTCTACACTCACTACATCTACATTATCTCTGTCCCAGACTGCATACCAGGAGCTTCTGCCTGTTAGTAAGGAGAGGAGTGGTCAAGTGAGTGCTGGGCGACATCAGAGAACTGTCCCAGAAAGCGTAGAGCATGCACATCATTAGATGTGTTCACGCCAAGCTCAGGGTGCTGAAACGATATCTGTATAGTTCATCTTTAGTTGGCCGGCCTATGTGATTGGCGGGAGGCGTGATGTATATTCACAACAGGCTGACCTTTCAATTCTTTACTCAGACCCACTCCCTTTCTGGGCAGCTCAACCTCTTTGGGTGTCACAGTGACGGCATTTGCATCACTGGCCCATCTCCTTTTGTTCCACCCATAGACGTCCTGCTTCAATGTTGAGGGATATGGTTTTGGTTGAGAGCAGGGCCGGTGCTAGGATTTTTAGTTACACAGGCGAAGATGCATTTTGGCGCCCTTACCCTCCTTTAACCCCTTAAGGACACATGACATGTCTGACATGTCATGATTCCCTTTTATTCCAGAAGTTTGGTCCTTAAGGGGTTAAAAATAAAAATAAAAAAATGCATCTTTACCTGTGTGTATTTCCTCCCAAGCTACAGCCATCATTTTTTAGTCACACAGTCAAAGTCATACAGGTACACTGTCATACAAACACAGAAATAATCATACAGAGACATACAGACACAGAGACATACATGCATACAGAGACATGAAGACATATAAAGGCATGCATACATACAGAGGCATACAGGCATACAGAAACATACATACAAAGACATACAGAAACATACATACAAAGACATACAGGCACATACATACATACATACAGAGACATACAGGCATACAGGCATGCAGGCATACATACATAAAGGCATACAAAGACATGCATGCATACAGAGACATACCGCCATACAGACACATAAATATATACAGGCATACAGAAACATACATACAAAGACATACAGGCATACATATACATACATATGTACATACAGGCATACAGAAACATACATACAAGACATACAGGCATACATACCCATACAAACATACATACATACATACAGAGGCAAACCGTCATACAGACACATACATACATACAGAAACATGCATACAAAGACATACAGGCACATACATACATACATACAAAGACATACAGGCATACAGGCATGCAGGCATACATACATACAGGCATACAAAGACATGCATGCATACAGAGACATACCGCCATACAGACACATAAATATATACAGGCATACAGAAACATACATACATACATACATACATACATACAGAGGCAAACCGTCATACAGACACATACATACATACAGAAAGATGCATACAAAGACATACAGAGACACACAGACACATCCATCCATCCGTACATACAGAGACATAAAGGCACACAGTTACACACATGCATACAGAGACATATATACAGACATTCAGAGACAAACATACATACATACATGCATGCATACAGATAGATACATACATACATACATACATGGATACAGAGAAATACATACATACAGTGACATACAGAGACATACAGACAGACATACATACATACATACATACAGAGACATACATACATAGACATACAGAGACAGACATCCATACATACAGAGACAGACATGCATAGACATACAGAGACAGACATACATAGACATACAGAGACATACATACATACATCAGTTCAATCTTGTCCCCTGGGTGCATGCTCTCTGGCTCCGTGGAGTCCTGTCCTGCAGCCCAGCCCCATCACTGGGCACCAGCCGCGCTGTGTGGTACACAGGGAGCAGGGATATGATGTCATTCATATCCCCGCCCCCTCCACACAGCCTGCTGCAGTCGGCAGACACCAGTGTAGGAGGTGGGCGGGCCAAGGCTGGGCTCCGCGGGCGGGAAGATCTGGGCTGCGCTCGGCCACGCTACAAATAGTAAGCGGCTGGAGGGGAGCGCAGTGCGCTTCCCTCCTTCCCGTCAGCCTGATGTTGCGCTCCCAGGGCTGGTGCGCCCTAAGGCGGCCGCCTGGGTCGCCTTATGGTAGCGCCGGCCCTGGTTGAGAGATGACATCAAGAAATTAGCATCGGGTATGTGTATTCTTATAAATGCATCCAGTGAGTTTCCTCCAGCACCACCTCCTCCAGACATGATATTTAGGAGGTATGGCTGTTTTAGTGTTATCCATTAATAAGATTCAGTAGTTAGGCCCATCATTATGATCTTCACCAGACTTAATCCAGAACTGTTAGTCAAAGTGGGAGGAGTGGAATTATAATCAGTGCTAAAGATATATTTTTATTCTTTTTGCATTCTGTGTTAATAGCTGTTTCTTTTTGCCTTTTCTCTACAGGGATTGATGGTATGCGATTCCCTCAATATGTTCAGACTCTGCAGCTGGAAGCCCAGCGTACTCTCATGGAGTTCACATCAATGATGCACAGTACATCACATTCTCGTTTGATGTGGATACTGGAAGCACTAGACATTTTAAAATTAGTTGACCCCAAAGTTATTACAGAACTGTTTTTCAGGCCAATCTCAGGAGAAATCAATTTGGAAGAACTCTTACTTGAAACCTTATACATTAAATATTAGAAAATGATAAGGGAAACATGAAACCAGAGATTCTTTGTTACTCAATATTAAACTTTGAATTTCATTGAAGACCTTCAGGAACACTGTCTTTAGTAAAGCACTTTGTATTCTTAAAGGCTTTGTGAAAATAAATAAGCACTTCATAGACTTATAATTCGAAAAAATAATATGGAAAATGTACAAAAGTTGGATTTGTTTGAAGAAAAAAAAAAAAAGCGAAAAGTTTGCTGCTGTAAATTAATCCTGTTCTTACAATATTTTACCAAATATGAACACGAGCATATATAAAATCTAGTTCACCACTGGATGGAAATGGAAAAATGCATGACCCTATAAAACAGTGATTTAACCATTGTGGATATTTGTTCAGTTGAATGTATGGTCCTGTACATATTTATCACATCTTTTATTGTCAACCTTTTTTTTTTTTTTTTAAATTGCAACACAACTGGATATTATTATTACTATCAAGGTTAATCACTACAGTGAGAAGTCAAAGTAAATTTCAAACTTAGGGTCATTATTATTTTTATTATTTTATTTATATAGCGCCATCAGATTCCATAACGCTGTACAATGGGTTAATAGCCAAACTGGAAAAATTCCCTATGCCAGCTATGTTTTTAGTTTGGCTACTCGGCCTTAAATTTTAAATTCACTTTGAATTCTCACCTTAGTAAATAATCCTGTATGATATTTCTGTTTCCAATATGCACAACAGTATGGTAAAAATAGGCAATATAGCATGTGATTCAAAGAGGTGTCAAATACATGACTAATGTTTCGAAAAATGCACATATGAAACATTTTAATAAATAATTTACTGCTTACCAATTGCTTATATTTACAACCGCATAGACAAAATTTAGATGAAAAGATTTATTCACTGAACAGCATATTGTGGTGAATTATAAACCAAATTTATGAATACTCTGAAATAGCTTAGATGACATTTTCTAACAATGGCCTTGATATCATTTTTTAAGATACATTTTTCAGTTTATTTAAAATTTTTAGGTAAACTTGTAAAATTATCTTTTCAAAATATTAAAATATCAAAAATATATCATATACAAAAAATATATATATATCATAGCATATTAAAATATGAAAACATTTAAAACATGTATCCAAAATATTAAAGGGATACTGTGGGCACCTAAACAATGAAGCAGTTTTAGTGTATAGATCATGCTTCTCAGGTTTCTCAAGTCAAATAATTTTGTTTCTGTTTATGCAGCCATTGTCACACCTCCCCTGGCTCTGATTGACACAGTCTGCACACTGTTTTCACTTTCAATCAGATGTAATTTACCTTAAACAATTGTATCTCTTGCTCTGTAAATTGAATTTTTATCACATACAAGAGGCTCTTGCAGGGTCTAGCAAGCTATTAACATAGCAGGGGATAAGAAAATCGAAATTAAACAGAACTTGCAATAAAGGAAGGAGAAACATTAGCTGACACTTTACAGGAAGTGTTTATGAAGACTGTGCAAGTCACATCAAGGGAGGTGTGACTAGGGTTCATAAACAAAGTCATTTAACTCCTAAATGGCAGGGAATTGAGCAGTGAGATTGCAGGGGCATAATCTATACACCAAAACTGTTTCATTAAGCTAAAGTTGTTTTGGGGACTATAGTGTCCCTTTAAATACTTTCAAATGCTTTTCTGAAAATATTAAATCAAGGCCTATATTCCAAGTTAGTTATTTTGGAATGAATTTAGAAAAAAAAAACACGATTTTTTTTTTCCCAGTGAATAAATCTCTAAACATTTTTATGAATTATATGTTCATGTTCATTTTGTTATAGTGTTCATTTAACTTGGAATTTTTATTGTAAATCACATAAATAATCT
Source organism: Pelobates fuscus (assembly GCF_036172605.1). Lineage (NCBI taxonomy): Eukaryota > Metazoa > Chordata > Amphibia > Anura > Pelobatidae > Pelobates > Pelobates fuscus. The sequence continues at coordinate 189,589,023 of NC_086318.1, forward strand.
CACCACTTTGTTTTAGTTCAATTCATTTCTAACTTGTCCACTGTTTTTTTTAATATGAAATTGTTATTTTTTTTTGGTACAATACTAACTGCACTGGAAAGGCATGTCTTCTGCATAATTTAAAGTTTACATAGTCAGCAAAAGTTCACCTCGCTAAGAATGCTTTTACTTTATTTTAATATCGTACTGAATCAAAATGGTTGTTTGTTTGAAAATGCTGTGTATTTATTTTTTGCAGATATTGTTTCAGTGAGAAAATAAAAAGACATTCTTTTAAGAGCAGTGTTTCTGTTTCTTCAGTTTATAAAATAAAATAAAATAAAAATGTATTTTCGTATATAAAAATGACATTCATTCATTTGTAACTGCCTTTTTTGCACTTCCTAAATATCAATAATGATCTTGACGCTCTGCTTTTAGAACATATGGTGGGATACTTGTCCAAAGACAATTGTATTGCACATTTACTAAGCAAACATAATTTCTTGGACTACTTGGAATTTATCAAAGTAAAAATATGGCTTATATTAATAGTAATACAATATACATTATTTAAAAGTTGGCTACTGCCTATTATACATTATTGCAAAAGAACATACAGAATATTGACCCAAATTGCATTTTTTCTCCAACAGATGGAGTATTTTTCTACCTAGATGAAACCATTATAAGTACTCGAGAAAACAGTCATGCATTTGATTGAGAAATTAGTGCTACCCAGGGGTCAATAGTCCCGAATTGCTGGAACCCCAGGTTTTCTGAAAGCATGGCTCTATCCCTAGCTGTTTGCAGATAAATAACTGTTCTCTAGTGGATGACAATTATTTGCTACTTAGGTCCTTCTGGCAGATACCCCGTCCCTTAACCCCTTCTTTTGCAACAGCAGATTGTGAGAAGACCCGTTACTAGAGAAGAACCATTACTCTTACCCTTGTGTGCCTTGCAACAGTAGAGACATATCTCGCTCTATAGGGCTTCAAAGGAGGCCCTCTTGCCAAATGATGACTGTAATAGATAAATATTCCCTTCTGTCTGCTTAAGCTCAGTACCAGGGGCTTCAGCCCAAAGGAAAACTTGATTATCTTTACACCATCATAGAGCTTTTGAAATATTACAACATATCCCTTCCTGTCTACCCATGAAAGACATGCTTCCGATGCTCTCTAGGATCTCAGTGGAATCCATTGCTGTAAACAAGCACATCCTGCACAGCCGAGTCTTTACTACAATCCCACCACGCTACCTATTAGAATGGCGTGCACCAAAGCTCTTTTCACTAGCATCCCCCTAAGTAGCCTGACAAAGCAATATATTACGGATTTATTATTATTTTTTTAAATAAAAGGTGGGTCTTTTGAAAAGCAGCTGCCTGATGTAAAACTAAAAGAACACTGAGATACTGATGCCCCTCCACACGCCACATAGATCCAGAGCGAAATACCCCCACACCTGGAGCTTCAGTCCCCCAAGTCCCTCCCTAATAAAATCAAAGGGTTGATGGGAAGAAGAATATATATATATATACATATATCTTGTGCTCAATCTTGTAAGTTGCATAATTGGCCCAATCAGCACACTTATAATGTATGTATATATATATATATATATATATATATATATACATATATATATATATATATATACATACATATATATATATATATATATATATATATACATACATTATAAGTGTGCTGATTGGGCCAATTATGCAACTTACAAGATTTTATATATAAAATACAAAGTTAAACAAAAATCTGCACACCAGTCAAGCCATAAGACTTTTCCTAAGTTATGTTTCAAAGCTGTTGAATACAGAAAACACAGACTCAAAGGAATCCATGTTTAAAATGGAATGAGGCAAAAATGTGATTCTTTGTTAAACTTATTTGCATATGCCCACCCAGAGTCCTTTGCAGTAGTAACATCACTGCAGATTTGTGATTTCTGTGGGGAAAGCAAGTCTTATGGCTTGACTTGTGTGCAGATTTTTGTTTAACATTGTATTAACTATCAACACACTTTAGGTGGAAGGGGTTTTCAATTACAAATTTTCCCCACCATAACCTTTTTGGTTTTTGAGATAGATAGATAGATAGATAGATAAAGCAAACAAACAATTGATGTTTGAAGACCTGTGAGTGCATCATTGTTTGTTTGCTTTCTACATATTTAACGTTGACGAATTGCACCCAGGAAAGTATCAACATTTTTGCCAGTGAAAGGTGGAGTGCCAAGTTATTTTTTTAGATATATACATATTAGGGATGCACCGAAATGTCGGCGTCCGAAAACGGCAGCCTATCCCATTTCGGCTGACAACGGCTCAAATCTGCCGAAAATCGGGCATAGTGACTTGTCAGGTCCTCCGAGGACCCAACATTGGGAGGGGGCCCGGCAGCTTGCCCTATGTGCTACTGGGTGTGAGGGAGAGAGTCAGTACAGTCAGCAACTCCGCCAGGTGTGAGCTGCAGACTGTGCTGTAACATTTAAACCACTGCACGTCTAAAACCCTATCAGTTCCCTCACTCGGTCGCTCTCAAGCCGCCTCCTGGAACCACTGCAATTTATCACTGCTGCTGTCCGAGTTCTGCGCTCTGCTCCTGGGCGCCGCCATCTTGCAGCCGGGTCACGAGTCTGTGACAGGACCGCGCACTGCCGCTGCGCTACTGTGTACCCAGAAGTGAGGAAGTGACGTGTGAGCAGTGGGAAAGCCTGTGGCAACATACAGTCACACCGCGAGCGGTAAGTTACAGCCCGGCTGCAGGACAGCTCATAAATTAAATACATTTTATTCTGCCCGTATCTGTCAATCTGCCTAAACTGGTGATGAAGTGCTTTGTCCTAGTACCCAGTCCACGCCTGCATTTCTAAATCTGCTGAGTGCTGATAGATTTCAAAATGACCAGATCCTTGGGAGTTGGGACCTATTTTTTGCTGGGCAGTTCTTCAAAATGCAGGACTGTCTGAGCAAATTCGGAACTGTTGGCACCTATGTTTGCCACTTCCTGGGGGTTTATTATTAATCTGTATTCCCCTTCAATCCCTCATCAACTGGCCAGACAGTGTGCTCCTCACCGTGTGTACTGATGTATATACCATCAGTGACATATGGTATCTGTCATGTTGTAGTTGTACACAGATTAACGGGCATTAAATAAATTTAATAGAAAATCATCATCATTTAATACAATCTAAAGTGAATTGGAATCTAAATAGCACAAATAAATCATTAGATAAAGGGAAAAAAATATTTTCAAAGCATTTGTGGAAAAAAGTCATTTTCGGTTTTGGTTTTCAGCCAAGGGCATCCTGAAGTTTCGGCCCATAATTTTCATTTCGGTGCATCCCTAATAGTAATATATATATATATATGCAGGTTCTAAGTATACAATTTATATAATTCACAAGATTATAAATACATTCATATTTTGTGGCGAGACCAACCTCGCCACTGGGCCCTGGAGAAGCCTGTTTGCCCGCCTCCTACCTGTTGACTATGGCCCCTGGGTTATTTGGGGCATATTGTATTTTATTGTGCGACTGCTGGCCCTTTAAGCACAGTGAATGGTATTTTATTGTACTGCTGCTGGCCCTTTAAGAACTGTCTGGGGACATATTGAGACTTTGGGTAACAATACCCTTTAAGACTATGGCCCCTGAAAATGAATGGACTTTTATTCGGTGTGTATGGCCCTTTAAGATCCGTCTGGGGACATCTTGTAACTTTGGTGAACAATACCCCTTTAAGACTATGTCCCCAGACCTGTAAAATAACTTGCCCCTGGCTCTCTCCCACTTGGTTCAGTAAATAGGGCTTACTGAACCAAGTACCACACAGGCGGACCACCCAGAAGTTAAAGTGTGCAGGCAATTTACCTCCCAGGCTGTGAGGTTACTGCAGGTTAATTGCACGTGGCGGCGGCCATCTTTGTTCAGTCGAATGCGGTCAGCGGTGTATGCTAAAGATTCTGTGGAACTGAAATCGGCTACACATTTTACCGAACACCGCTGACCCTTACCTTCTCCTACACTTCGTTTTTCAGCTCCAGAGACTAAGTCCCGTTCGAAATGGGACTTAGTCGTTTTTCCGCATGAAATTGACCGACCGCACAGCCCAAATCTATGGAACTGTTTTGGGCAGGAAATTGTGCTTGCGGTCGGTCATAAAGGACCTCCAGCTAACTTTTGATCCACTGGAGGGATTTGGCTGATTTTTGGAAGGGTTTATGTTGGAAGGATATTTGGAAGGATGTATGGTTTTAAAGTTATAGCACATGTATAAAAACTGTATTTTCCCTGGCTGTAATAATTATGTTAACTGGTTATCTGAGGGGAGGGAACCTGGGGGTTGTAACCATTATGCTATTGGTTGTTTTGTCCCTCCCTGTGGGCGGTCCTGTATTCTCAACACTTGTAATAAAAGCCAGGCTGGATGTGCCAGTCCAGAGTTCCTGTTTAACCCTCAAAGTGAAGTGTCGTCTCATTATTGGGGGAAGGATTTATTGCATGCTGTTCCAGTTTGACTGCTAGGAGTGCAAACCTATTCGTATGGTTCCTATTCAACTGTCTACAGGATTCAGAGGCTTGAGAGGATTCATATGCTTCTCAGATTCGGTGATTGTGGTGTCTGCCAGAGTGTTTGGAGTCCTCAGGAAACGCTAGGAGCATCCATTAACGGAGGTACTCAGTCGGGGTGCCAGGCGTTCCGTTACATATTTGTTAATGCTATTTGGCATCTCCGTGAGGCTGTCCAGCGTCAGATAAGTGCAATTTACTCCATGTAAATCGCGGAAGCGGCCAGGGAGACAGCCACCAGAGGCTGGATTAACCCTGCAGTGTAAACATTCTTTGAAACTGCTATGTCTTCAGCTGCATGGCTAAAACTAGGGGGGGCCTGCCACCCAGACCACTTCATTGAGCTGAAGTGGTCTGGGTGCCTGTGGCAAACCTAGCCACTTCTGGACTGTGATATGTAGAGGTTGTCCATAGGCTGTAAGGGGGGACTGTATCTTCTATATTGTGTGTGTATTTTATAGAACCGTTCGCATGCTGGCAGCCCTAAGCTACCAGCATGCAAACCCTTCGTTTGACAAATTGCGGCCATCCGGGCCGTTCGCCAACCGAACACGGGCTCCCCAGGTGGACCACACACTTAGAAGTCGTGTGGCGCTCGTTAACCGATTGCAACAATGTTGCAATCGGTAATTAAAGGCTCTCCTAGGTGGCCATCGTTCGACTACCGACCATGCGGCGGTCGGCCATCTTGGATCCTTTGTCTCTCCAGCGGTGTTCGGTCGTCGAGCGCCTGGTACTAAAAACGGCTACTCAATGATACGAACACCGCTGGACTTCCAGAGCGTTCGGGAGTTCCGCTCTCATCACATTGTGTTCCCCATCGGTGTTCGGTAGTTTTAAACCGAACTCGATGGCTAAGTGTATTTTATGCGGCGTTCGGTCAGTTCAGCTGGGAGCTGAGCGGTATTCTCCCAAAAGATGCGCTCAGGTCCCAGCTACCTGCCGAACGTTCGGTCATTTAAATCTGCCGAATAAAATTTAAAAACCGTATTTTAATACAGATTGTCAGTTCTGCTGCACGAGGGGATAATCCACTTAATCGTCCATTTTAGTGGGAGTATCCTTCTCGTGCAGTACAGCCTGTTGGGAAAATTACATTGCATGATGGGAGAAATCCCCTGGATTTACTGTATGGAAACCCCTTGCATGGGGAACTGTATAAATATGCCAGCTGTGAATAAAGCCAGTTAGTTGACTCCCAAACTGTGTTTCGTCCGGTTATTGGGAGGATTTGGGGACTTGCCTTACTTTTCAGCGCTGACTGTGGATTCACCTGTGGAACCAGCGGAGATCGGGGATTTTAATATTGCACTCCGCTACAGTGCCTATAGTGGTCCTTTAATTCCAATGAACACATTCACAACCCCCTAAAAAATTGGAAACAAAGGAGAAAATAAGGATTGGTCATACTGGCAAAATATTTGCAAAGCTTGCTCCTATAATCCTTTTATGAACCCCCTTCATCCTTCCATGGTAGATAAACCGAGTACCATTAAAATTGGGAAATAGAATAGAATAGTAACATCCACTTGGACAAAAGTCAAATCCCCAAGACTTACTTGGAACCCAGAGCAATCTGAATGCACCTTTCCTGGCTAAATACTTTGATATTATTTGTAATATAGTTTTATTTCAATTAAAGGGACACTATAGTCACCTGAACAACTTTAGCTTAATGAAGCAGTTTTGGTGTATAGCACATGCCCCTGCAGCCTCACTGCTCAATCCTCTGGCATTTAGGAGTTAAATCCCTTTGTTTATGAACCCTAGTCACACCCCCCTGCATGTGACTTGCACAGCCTTCAATAAACACTTCCTGTAAAGAGAGCCCTATTTAGGCTTTCTTTATTGCAAGTTCTGTTTAATTAAGATTTTCTTATCCCCTGCTATGTTAATAGCTAGCTAGACCCTGCAAGAGCCTCCTGTATGTGATTAAAGTTCAATTTAGAGATTGAGATACAATTATTTAAGGTAAATTACATCTGTTTGAAAGTGAAACCAGTTTTTTTTCATGCAGGCTCTGTCAATCAGAGCCAGGGGAGGTGTGACTAGGGCTGCATAAACAGAAACAAAGTGATTTAACTCCTAAATGACAGTGAATTGAGCAGTGAAATTGCAGGGGAATGATCTATACACTAAAACTGCTTTATTTAGCTAAAGTAATTTAGGTGACTATAGTGTTCCTTTAATATTCCTTTAATTACAGGCAAGCAAGTACAACAATGTTGTTTTTTCAGGACAGTATTTGCAAATGCCTGTAGGTGTTACCATATATTTTAAATATAAATATAACTGACACAAACATGTCAATATGACTCAGCTTACATTCACATATATTAGTCAACTGCAGATTCATTGAGTAGCAATGTGCTATGAAATTCAAAATAGACACGTAAAAAGCCAATGTGGTAGATAGGATCCCTAAGATGAAAAAACTAACAAAACAAAAGTGCAGATGGTTGGAAGGCAGAGGTCCTGCAGAATTCTCAGCTTTCCACTCTATTAACCACTATACTGCTCCCATGGTGCCCAAATCTTATGAAATGTAGCTAAAGTGTTTATGACCGGTGCTGTCAACTTATCCATGAGGTATGTATCTTTAATCTTGGAGATGACCAGCCTGTACCAGTGGTGATTACTTGGGTTGCAGCCATGACAGAGTCATTTTCAGACTAACACATTTTCACATTGTGACAAAACGCCTTTTGTCACTGGATGGTTAGGTGACAAGCTGCCCCTTTCCCCTGGCTGTTGGAAGAGCCTGATTGCCAGCCTCCTTCCGCATGACTATGGCCCCTGGGAGATTGGGCCCTTTAAAAATATTATTTGGGCTTATGGATTTATATTGTGCTGCTGCTGGCCCTTTAAGAACTGCATTGTGGCTTATGGACTTGCACAATTGCAGGCAATTTACCTCCCAGGCTGGGGGGGGTTACTGCAAGTTAATTGCCGACCGCTGGGTGGCCGCAGTTCGTGCAAACGAACACGTGGTGGTGGCCATCTTTGTTCATTCGAACGAGGTCAGCGGTATGTGTAGCCAAATTCATGGAACTGAAATCGGCTACACATTTCATCGAACACCGTTGACCCTTACCTTCTCCTGCACTGAGTTTTCAGCTGCAGAGACTAAGTCCCGTTCGAATATTCGAACGGCCCCGTTCGTGCATTCGAATAGGACTTAGTCATTTTTCTGTGTGAAATTGACCGACCGCACAGCCCAAATCTATGGAACTGTTTTGGGCAGGAAAATGTGCTGGCGGTCGGTCATAAAGGACTTCCACCTAACTTTTTATGTGCTGGAGGGATTTGTATGATTTTTGGTTATGTTTATATTTAAAGTATGCTGATTCTGAATATGTATGTTTTATGTGAATATGATGCATATTTTAAAGTTATAGTATATGTATAAATAGTTTATTTTTCCTGCCTGTAATAAATTATATTAACCCATTGTGTTCAGTAATTATATCACAGGCAGAAGGGAGGGATTGTATGTGTGTGCTGGGTGTGTTTTACGGTTTACCTGTAAATGATTGGCTGTATTGTGGCCCACCCTGTGGGATGTCCCCTTGCATGGGGACTTGCATAAAATCCAGTGTATGGTCATTAAAAGTTCAGATCATCTTGGACCTTCATGAAGTTTCGGCTCATGTTTGGGGGATTGGAGAACTACACTTTGGGGATTGCTATAATCACTATACTCCCCAGGGTATAATCACTAAGCTCTGCTAAGAGCTGGTTCTTGTTCCTGCTCTCTGGAATTCGGAGAGGTGGACCTACTGGAAGCTGAACCCTGGTCTTGGGTCCATAGTGGGTGGAGACGGCGAGACCCCAACCAAGCGGCGGTGGTTTGTTGGGTCTGCAGTGGTTATAGTGTCTGGCGGAGTGCTTGGAGTCCTCGGGAAGCACTAGGAGCATCCATCAACGGAAGGTATCCGGTCGTGGTGCCAGCAGTTCCATTACATACATGAATTTTGGCTATTCGTCCAAAAGAAGAATCAACAAATAGAAATTACAATAAATTAAATGAATTGCTTGTTGAACAAAATTGGCATTGGCCGTGGTATTGGCAGTGGGGGCCCTAAATGATAATGGGGAAAACTATTGTCTCCCTTCAGCCCCCACCAATTAATGGTGGGTGTGGGCCCTAAATAATAACGCACTTAATAATGCACTTTAAAAATATATTCTTTTTCCCACATGTCAACTAATCGTTGGTAGCAGAGAGCAGAAAAATCCTCCAACTCGTGGTTCTCTGATATTCACCATAGTGCTATTCCCCCAGAAAAGGTTTCTCACACTTGCAGGGGGAATTCTGACACTGGTGTGCTTGGAGTAAAGCCAGCATGTCAATGTCAATATGGAGGATTATGCAATCTGTTTTAGAAAGGGGGAGGCAGTAGGGTAGGATCGGAGTATGTTACCAAAGTATAACACCTATGGACCTCCAGGAATGGAGGAGCAGGAGTGAGGGGTAGAACGTAAAATTAGAACAACTCCCAAAACAAATAACTATAAAAAAGTATTATTGTAAACGTCAACCTTGCATGACAGGATGATTTGAATTTTGGCCTTAACTGTTGTTGTTGTTATTCTTAATCATATTATCTGGAGATTGACATGCCAACATCAGAAGGTTAATAATAACCAAACTGGTTATATGACAGTCTTTACAATTGCATGACAGGAACAAGGTTATCAACAGCCGATAACCTGGAATCATGGGAATCTTGGGAGCTGTGGAGGCACAACACTCCCAACTGCAACAAGTGATTTAAATGAATGTAGTGTTTCTTTTAACCATTTGCATAACCTTTACATCTGAACGTTTTTATATAAGTTGCTAGTGGTCTCTCAAGCCCTTCTGACTGTTGAATTTAACAAGGAAAGAATGTTGCCTTTAACGTGTCAATCAATCGTATCCCGACTGATTGTGATTGCATAAACTTGAATTTTTTTAATGTCATGTTTAGAGTCCTATTTGAAAAATCAATAGTATCAAAAGTGTTGGTAAAAACTATTGGAAAGGCGGGATTATGAATCATTAATTGCTCAACTGCAGAAATAGCATCAAAAAAGGAAAAATGTTCAAGGTGTGCAAGATAAGAGTGCCATGGTAACCAAACACGCAGAACTTGAATCTAAAGGAAAATCCACGAGGTGATAAGAAAAACAGGACAGTCCTATTACAGTCGCTTTAATGGGAAGGCTATAGATAGGTGGAATGGCAGAAGTTGACGACCGCAAAAGAGTCAAGAAATGTAAAAATTAGTACGAGAGGACAAACTGAGGTCAAAGAGTGGACAACTCAGAATGAATAAATAGAGAAGACAAAGTCAATAACAGAATAGAGACACACAATAATATGATGCACTATTGGGTCTACTGGAAACCATAACCGGGGATCTGGATAACACAGGGTGCATTACTATTGGCTAACATCATTCTTGTGCACCTGAAAAGGGTAGTGACACATGTATTAGGTATCCACGTGGGGCAGTTGTGATGCAGGTGAAGCTTGTCATAAAACACACAGCTAGTGGCGTATGTAGCATCCAAGATGGCATCAGAAGGACGCATGGCATTAATGTGCAAGGTCAGGGCCGGCGCGTCCATAAGGCGGCACAGGCGGCCGCCTTAGGGCGCACCGGCTCTGGGGGCGCAAAATTCCAGTGACCGGCAGGAGGGAAGTGCTCCCTCCTGCCTGGTCACCTCCTGGATCCCCGGAGCTGCTGCGCGGCGTGCGGCTGAAGTTGATTAGGAGGCGGCGAGGGAGCTCTCTGATCTCTCTGACCGGCTCCCTCGCGCGCCTTTTGCTGATGCCGCGGGAGCCGGAATATGACGTCATTGAGATCAGAGAGCTCCCTCGCCGCCTCCTAATCAACTTCAGCCGCACGCCGCGCAGCAGCCTCACTGGACCACCAATGAGAGACCCACGCCAGCACTCCAGGTAGGGAGGCTGGGTGGGACATTTAAATGTAATTTATTAGTAATTACTTTAATAATTACTGTGTGTGTGCATGTGAGTGTGAGTGTCTGTCAGTGTGTTTGTAAGTGTGTCTATGAGTTTGTGTGTGAGTGTGTATGTCAGTGTGTATGTGTGTGAGTGAGTGTGTGTGTGTCTGTCAGTGTGTGTGTGTCTGTCAGTGTGTGTGTAAGTGTGTCTATGAGTTTGTGTGTGAGTGAGTGTGTCTGTCAGTGTGTGTGAGTGTGTATGTCAGTGTGTATGTGTGTCTGTGAGTTTGTGTGTGTCTGTCAGTGTGTGTGTGTGAGTGAGTGTGTGTGTGTCTGTCAGTATGTGTGTCTGTCAGTGTGTGTGTAAGTGTGTCTATGAGTTTGTGTGTGAGTGAGTGTGTCTGTCGGTGTGTGTGAGTATGTCAGTGTGTGTGTTCGAGTATGTGTCTGTGAGTTTGTGTGCGTGTGTGTGTGTGTGAGTATGTATTTTTCTGTATGCCTGTCTGTATGTATGTATGTATCTGTATGATGGTATGCCTCTGTATGTATGTATGTGTCTGTATGCCTGTATGTCTTGTACGTATGTTTCTGTATGTCTCTGTATGCATGTATGTAACTGGATGTATGTTTGTCTCTGAATGTCTGTATATATGTCTCTGTATGCATGTATGTAACTGTATGCCTTTATGTCTCTGTATGTACGTATGTGTGTGTCTGTGTGTCTCTGTATGCCTGTATGTCTTTGTATGCATGTTTCTGTATGTATGTATGTGTCTGTATGACGGTATGCCTCTGTATGTATGTATGTGTCTGTATGACGGTATGCCTCTGTATGTATGTATGTGTCTGTATGCCTGTCTATATGAATGTGTCTGTATGACGTTATGTCTCTGTATGCATGCATGTATCTGTATGTGTGTATGTCTTTGTATGCCTGTATGTCTCTGTATGTATGTTTCTTTATGCCTGTATGTCTGTATGTATGTGCCTGAATGTCTTTGTATGTATGTTTCTGTATGCCTGTCTGTATGTATGTGTCTGTATGACGGTATGCATGTATGTCTCTGCTTGTATGTCTCTGACTGTATGTGTCTGTATGTCTCTGTATGATTATTGCTGTCTTTGTATGACAGTGTACCTGTATGACTTTGACTGTGTGACTAAAAAATGATGCCTGTGTGCCTGTGGCTTGGGAGGAAAGACACACAGGTGAAGATGCATTTTTTTTTTTTAATGAGGGTTGGGGGCGCCAAAATGCATCTTCGCCTGTGTAACTAAAAATCCTAGCACCGGCCCTGTGCAAGGTAGTAATAGAAACAGTCCTGGTCTGTACTCATGCAAATGTGACAGATGGTGTCACATGTCTCTGTGGCAGATAAATTGCAAGCAGGGAGAGACACACATCTGACACCAGGTAAGAAGTCAAAGGAAACTCCTGCTTAGGAGCTTTTGGCTCTGCGGCAGATAAATTAGAGGCAGGGAGCGACACACAGCTGACCCCAGGTAAGAAGTCAAACTGTTGTAAAATGGCATGACAACCTACAATGTGAGGTCACCAGGGCACTCCTAGCACCATAACCACTATAGCATGGTGGATAAGTGGAAACTTTGAGTTACATGTTATGAACACACACACACACAAAGTGGAACTTAGACACTTTAACTGCATTTATCCCTACCTAGAGTGAAAGTTTGAAAGTTAAGTTTAAAGTATAAATACAACATCCTGCAAGCAGTAATTTATTATATTTGTTTAAAGGTCAAAACAGCGGGGCGGAGCCAACAGCCGAACGGACTGGTCGCATCTCTGGAGAGCTCCGAGATTTACAGGCCCAAATCAAGCGAAATTCAAAGCTTTTACCCCCCCCAAAAGCTACCAAAGTCCACCTACTGCAACAGGCGGCACACCAATGGGCAGGAAACGTAAAAAGCCAAAACCTGACCCGCCCCGGCCGGGCACCAGCATAGGGGATCTATGGCGGCGAGCACGTGGCGCTCCGGAGCCTGACTTAGACGCCTACATGGATGACTTTGTAGACTCCGACGAAGGTCTCTCCGAGCCTGAGGAGACATGCCCATCGGCAATGCACACCCTGACACAGCCTCAAGCAAAGCCGGACACTGCCCCGGTCACTAAGGCTGAGATGAGGGAGCTGTTGTCGGAGCTCCGCAGAAACATACAGGGCGATATGGCTGAAATGAAAAAAGATATTCAGGGCCTAACACATCGCGTGAGCACTGTGGAGCAAGACTGTCGCAACCACACGAGACAAATGTCCACGCTCCAGCAGGAGGTGCAAACGGTACAACTACAGCACCTGAGGATGGAACAGACTATGGCGGCACTGGAAGACTCACGCCGAGCCCAAAACATAAAGGTTAGAAGCATTACAGAGACGGTCCCGGAGTCTGAACTTCCCCACTTTATACGGCGTCTAATTAGCAAACTACTACCGCCGAAGCAGGCCAAAGGGGTTGTACTGGACGGCATGTTCAGAATCCCGAAATCGCCTACAGCTCCCCAGACTGCACCCAGGGACTTAATTATCAAATTTCAAAAGCGTCAGGACAAGATGGCTGTGATGGCCGCCGCCAGAGGTAACACACCCCTCACATTCGAAGACATGGCCCTCTCACTTTACGCAGATCTCTCTAGAGGGACTGTGGCCTGGCGCGCAACTCTACGGCCCTTCACCACTCTGCTCCGCGCACATACCATCAAATACCAGTGGCGCTCCCCGCACAAACTTCAGGTGACCCAGGGTGAAAATACCTACCTTATAACGGACCTGCAGGAAGCGAAGACGCACCTTGCCGCTTTGGGCCTCCCACCGGACTCGCTACAACAGTCCCGAGCTCCTTCCAAACCACACGAGTGGAATCCGGCCACTGCAGAGACCTTTGTCCCAAGAGGCACTGCCCGCACTACACGGACAGTAGTCCCTACCTGAGCGCTCCAGACGGGAACACCTACAAAACATCATTCTGTTTTATTGCCGCTCCACAGTTTTGTTCCTATGGTTTGAATATGCATCTGGACAGGCTGACTCAGCCACTATACACTCACTAGCATGTCATACTCGAGTGCAACAACCCACAAGTCTAAAAAAAGGACTACCAACACACCTCTCTTGCCCACTAACCGACTGATTTGTTCTGCGGAGGGAAGGCCTGACCAGCGCGCCACGACCCGGAGAGATGACCATTCGGGACACTGGCTGACGGGTGAATATGACAAGACTCTATGGGACTCATGGCCCCCGTACAGTTAACCCCACAATTACAGTGGGCAATATAGCTATACTCTTACCACAAACTAGGGGCCGCCATGTGACCAGAGTGAATTGACTTTTGGGATACGTTCCTTTCCCGTTTATTTTTCTTTATTAATTTTTGTTGTTACTTCTTATGATTTTATTTGTCTTAACGTGGTAAAACACAATGTAAAAGATAGCTACCCTGCCTCTACAATAGATACTCATGACCCAGACGGGAGTAATGCACATAAGCAGAAATGTTATGTTTCCCTCACTGACTCAACTATCTTTAATAGAACTTACAAATGTGTTGCCTGCTCATATGCCACGTTATGTTTACTGTGAAGGTTATTGCACTGATTGTTCCTATGATTGAGGCTGAACAAACCTGTTAAACTTTACACAATCACTTACACTCACACATAACTAGCTCTCCCGGCCTCACTCTCTTCCCTATGTGCCAGACCCGTGCCACGTTGTATCTTGTATACTGTTAGGTACCTATTGGATATTATCCATGGGGCCATGGGTCACAGCTCTAACTAGTCTTAATATTATGCAGCTTGTCACACTCACATCACATTTTATGCCGCATAACCCTACAAGTAGCATTTAGTCATGAAGGTTTAGTCTTTGATGCATGTTCTTTTCCTTGATCTTTTAAAAAAAACTGTGCAGAAATCTCACATGTCACATTATGCGCTGTATGTTGAAACACCATATATCATGCTACCACTGCTGTGACGTATTGAAACTATTTGTTAATTTGTGCATAACAAAAAAAAATAAAGAATTAAAAAAAAAAAATAAAGGTCAAAACAGCATTACTTTCTGGTCTACAGAATTGTTATAATGGAAAGTGGACCTTAGACATTTTAACAGCTTTTATCGCCATCTAGAGTGAAAGTTTGAAAGTTCATTTTTTTTTAAATATATTTTTTATTGGTTTTCAAGTTTCAAAAACAATATTCAAAAATACACTGGTTACAGTAGAGACAATTGACGATACATTTTCACAAGATGAAGTTACATAATGATTTCTCGACAACATGGGAGGCATTTATCAACATATGACATATGCGAAACAGAGGAAGTTACTCCTGGCTTGTTTTGGGTACTGTCTGTAACCTAGGGCAGGGATAGGCAACATTCGGCTCTCCAGATGTTGTGGACTACATCCCCCATAATGCTCTTACACACATAATGCTGGCAAAGCATCATGGGAGGTGTAGTCCAAAACATCTGCAGAGCCGAAGGTTGCCTTTTCCTGACCTAGGGAGATGAGTTACACAGCAAATGTTTACCATGTGTGACAATATAGTGCTATAGCCTAAATGTACTGGACTTTGTGAATTTCTCCTGGTCCTGATTTAAAACTCTGGGATGTGCCGTTATAACGTTATGTATGAGTAAGAGCTGTTGTTCCCATCTTACACCCTTCAAGTATGATGACCAGGGTTCCCACAATTTAGTGAATTGTGTGTAGTTTTTGGACTGTGCATACGTGTAACCCTCCATCTGATGGATGCTGTCTACCCTAGTGGTCCATTCCCTAATGGAAGGGGTCTTTTCCTGTTTCCAGTATACTGGAATGAGGTGGTTTGCTGCCATGAGTAGTTGGGCTGACAGATATGTTTCTGCTTTCGTAAATCCCTGGGGTGGCAACATAAACAGAATGTATTCAGGTGTAAAGGGAATATGTTTATGTAGAATGATTTGTGTGAGTTTGTGTACACGTATCCAGAATTTCTGAATTTGTGGGCATCGCCACCAAATGTGTGTCGGGTTTGCCTCGCCCTGTCCACATCTCCAGCAAATGTTTTGCGACCCTGGGAACATTTTGTGTAGTTTAGAGGGTGTATAGTGCCAGCGCGTCAGGCGCTTGTAGTTGCTTTCTTGGTTAGTGGTAGAAATGGACATTTTATGGGTTCTGATAAAAATTTGCTTCCATTGCTCTCTCGTGATATCAATATTCAGTTCCTCAGTCCACCTGGAGGTGAACACCGGGATGTCGATATCTGAGTTTAGCAGTACTGTCTTTACATTGTAGACAGTAGTTTTCGTTTTAAAGAGTGAGTTGTACACAAATTTTCAAAAGTCGTCAGTTCCCTATTACCTCCTGGCAACAGTTTCTGGGTTTTCATAAAGTGTCTAATTTGCAAGTAGTGTAATTGTTGCGAACTTGTAGGTGTGTTTCCTAGAGTGAGGTCATATAGGGCTAATATTGCCTTATCCTTTGTCATGTCTCGCAGTTTGATGGTTACAGTTCCCCTGTGTATTTCGTAGGTTTGGGATGTGATCCCGGATGGTAATAAGGGATTGCGTGAGATCTGGTACAATGGCGAGAGATAAGGGGCTATGTTCTCGTTATTGGCTATTTTCGACCATATCTGCCAAGTGGTCGAAATAAGTGGGTGTCGGTCGATTTCAAGAAGCGTTGGGATAAGTGTGTGCCACGGGAGCGAGGTTAGAGGTATGGGACATTGTTCCCTTTCTATGATCGTCCATTGCTGAAGTGGGGGTTCTCTTGTCCACTCATAGACTCGAGACATATGTACTGCTTTATAGTATGTCTCAATGTCCGGAACACCCATACCACCCCTCTCTCTTGGTTGGGTTAAAAGTTTCAGAGGCAGTCTGGGTTTGGATTGCGACCATATAAAAGAGGTCAGTGCCCTCTTGACTGTAGCAAAGAAGCGGATAGGCAACCTTATTGGGATTGTTTGTAGGGTGTACAAGAGGCG
The DNA here is from genome assembly GCF_036172605.1 of Pelobates fuscus. NCBI lineage: Eukaryota > Metazoa > Chordata > Amphibia > Anura > Pelobatidae > Pelobates > Pelobates fuscus. The sequence continues at coordinate 189,605,557 of NC_086318.1, forward strand.
TGGCAGTACCACCATTTTTATGATGTTTATTCTACAGAACCAACCATAGAGGGGTAAAGTTTAAGTCATATAGGTGTTTTTTTTGGTGTGGAAGGTGTATTCCTAGATATTTTAACGATTTTGTTGCCCACGTGAAATGAAAAGTGTCTCATATTTCCCTATCTACATCTGGTGTCGTATGTAGGGAGAGGATCTCGCATTTTGTGAGGTTTGCTTGGAAATTTAAAATATTGCTGTATGCCCTCATTTCTGACAGTATATGTAGAAGGGAGCATACCGGATTGGATTTCGTGAAAAGCAGAGACTTTGTATTCCATACCTCCTATTTTGATACCGTGGATCATCGGGTTATTTCGGATCCCCTGTATAAATGGTTCTAGAACCAGAATAAATATTAGTGGGGATAAGGGGCATCTCTGTCTAGTCCCATTCCTTATGTATACTGTTTCTGAGAGTTGGACATTTATTCGTATTTGAGCGGTGGGTGAGGAATAAAGCCTCCCCAGCTATTCCAACCACTTGGCTCCATATCCGAGATGTTCCATTGTAGCCATCATGAGGGACCAATCGACCCTATCAAATGCTTTTTCAGCATCGATAGCCAATAGAACACTCCCGATTTTGTTCGTTTGTGCCCAATGCATGATATTAATGAGTTTCATGGTATTATGTTTCGCCTCCCTGCCCGGCACAAATCCTGCCTGATCCTGATGTATGAGGTCAGGGAGTAAAGGTTTCAGACGATTTGCTAGAATTTTTGTGAATAACTTTAGGTCCACATTCATTAGGGAAATGGGTCTATAACTCCCACAGTTGGTTGTGTCCTTGCCTGGTTTGGGTAGTAATGTTATGGTGGCATTCAATGCCTCCCGTGGTGCCTTGCTCGGATCTCGGGTATAGTTATACGCTTGCACAAACGGTTCTGCTAAAATCTGGGCTACGGTTTTATAGTACTTGCCTGTGAAACCATCTGGTCCAGGACTTTTTCTTATTGGTAGTTGTTTGACTACTGCGTGAAACTCCCCCGTGGTAATGGGACTATCTAAAAATTCTGCCAAATTACGAGGAATAGTGGCATTGATTCGGTTTCGAAGGAATTCCTGGATCTTATCAGCCTCTGGTGGCTTATACCTAATATTGTATAAGGAGGAATAGTAGGAGTGGAATGCCGACATCATTTTTGGCATTAGTTGTGTCAACTCCCCGTCTAGTGATTTAATGTTTGAGATAAAAGTTGTTTGTCTTTGTGGTTGTAGGGGTTGGGCTAGTAGCTTCCCGCATTTACCTCCTAGTGTATAGTATGAATGTCTTGTCCTCTGTACTGCTCGTGAGGCTTGTAAATTGAGAATGGTTTTGAGTTCTGTTCGTTTAGCAAGGAGTGTATTGTACCTTTGTATTGTATTGTCCTTAATGTGTTGTGTTTCTAGATGTTGTATTTCCCTGGTTAAGGATTTTATGCTAGCTTCCTTTAGTTTTTTCTGTATGGATGCTATTTTAATGATCTCTCCTCTAAGGACGCATTTGTGAGCCTCCCATATCATGTCCGGTCTAGTGTCTTGGTTCAGATTATTTGCGGAGTAATCCTCCGCATACGTTTTAATTTTCTTTATGACTTCATCACTGTTCAAGAGGTGATCATTCAATTTCCATTGCGGAAAACCTCTACTTAAAGAGGGTATCGTAAGATCTAGTGTTAGAGGGGCATGATCGGACCACGTGATGGGACCATACGAGGCTGCCTTGATCAGGTTGAGGTAATTATGGTGAAGTAGTAATATATCTATTCTGGTGTAAGCACCTGAGGCCATAGAGTGAAATGAGTATTGCCTACCTGAAGGGTGTAATGCCCGCCATCCGTCATACAGTATGGCCTGAAATAGGATGTCAAGTATGCGTCTGCGGGTGGGCTCCAGATATTCACTGGTAGAGGTGGATGTGTCTAATCTGCCATCCAATTAGATATTTAAATCCCCTCCCGCTACTACTAGGCCTTCCTGAAATTCGAGTAGTTTAGTTAGGATTTTTCTCATGGCCACGCTTTGTTTTTTGTTTGGAAGGTAGATGTTAGCCAGTGTTATCATGGTATTACCAATTTTTCCCTTAATGAATATGTATCTGCCTACATCGTCATGGAGTTGTCCCGTAAGTATAAAAGGGACTTGTCTCCCAAACAAGATTGCTACTCCCCTTGCTTTAGCTTCCGTGTAGTGACTAAAGTAGCCTATTGGGTATTTGCGATTTCTAAACGATGGGGCGGAGTGTTTGCGGAAATGCGTTTCCTGGACAAACACGATGTCTGCTTTGTATCTACTGAAATCTGCAAGCGCGATTGATCTTTTTTCTGGGGTGTTCAGTCCCCTAGCATTCTGAGAATGTATACGAAAAAAGGATTTGGATTCTAAGGTAAGCGTTGGGGTGGAGGAGGTGGCGGTGTCATCCTGTAAAGTCATCATCTGTGTGTGTTCAGTCGTCAGAATGTCCCCTGGAACGTGGGGCTTGTTAATCCCTTATCAATCAATACTTATATATGAACATAAACTGTGTCAATAATGTACGAAAACTGTGGAACCAATTGAACAGAATGAACTGGGAAAGCCCAATAGAGACCACCGGAAGGTCACCTGGGTTCCCCAGTTATACCACCCCTTGTGGGATGGGGATGAGCTGGGAATTAATCTCAATAGAACACAAAGAAATGCCTTCTGTTGTTTCGTATTCTGACTCTGTGCAAGAATCAGAACAAAATAAATGTGGGTGCGGTAAATGACTAGAACTCGAGTCTTAAAGTTGATGGATGGTCCGAGGGGTAGGGGGGAAGGGATATGGTTGGAAGGGATGAGGAGGAGAGGGAAGGGGGAGGGGCTGAGGAGGGGTGAAGGGTATTGGGGGCGTGAATGAGAGTAATGGCGTACTTTATGGAGTGATATCACTCTGTTACCTGTGCGAAACACAACCGCTGCTCAGTGTTAAGTATGTAGCGGTATACACCATTAACTGTGATCGAGAAGACATATGGAGATAGGAGGGCCCAGGGCTGTGTATAGGTGCAACATAGTGTAACATCACGTAGTATAGTATAGTATACAACCTTATACCCGTACAAGCGAGTCAGTCAGTCCAGGGCTTAGCTTCTCTAAGTGAGAATGTGAGAGAGAGTTCGGGCCCCTTGAGTTTTCGTTCTCTGTAAGTTCAATGTTCGCTTAGTCCGGGCTCGAGCTTTGGATTGGGAATTTGAGAGTGTCTTGTGGTTTCCAAGGTCCCAAATCCTCAGTGAGGAAGATCAAATGGTATGCCGCTCCCAGCTGTGTCCTTGAGTGATCCGTTTGATCTGTGAGTCTCTCTTAAAAATATATCCATATAGTCCCTGTGTTTGTTCACAATGGTGACTGTAAGCAAAAAACTTGGCGGTCTCCGTGCCCATAAACCTTCACCATGTTCAGTTTGGTGTGGTTTCGCAATCAGGTGTGATTATCTTAGTGGGAATCATCCCTGCGGTCTCCCATCACTCTGCCCCTGGGAGAGAATAGCCTTTGGTCCGCCCTTCGTTTCTTGGCCGGTGTGGACCATCTGTGTCGTTGGGGGAGGGAAGGGGGCTCCTGGGTAGGCTGTGGGGCATACCAATCCATAGTGGTAGTGTCTGGTAATTCCAAGGCCCGTAGGAACGGCTTCACATCCAAGTGTGTTGTGATTAAGTGCAGTGTTCCTTTGTGATGAACTATCAGAGCAAATGGGTACCCCCATCTGTATTTCATATTATGAGTACATAGAATTTCTGTAACCGGTCTAAGCGCGCGTCTAGCTTGTAATGTGAACCAAGATAGATCCTGGAAAGTTTGTATTTGGTTGTTATGGAACAGGAAAGGTTGAGATGTGTCTCTGAGGGCTTTGAGTATGTTGTCCTTTACAGAAAAGTAATGCAGCCTACAGATGACATCCCGGGGGGCTTCAGCTGCTGCGCCTCGTGGGCGCAACGACCTATGCGCCCTGTTCATTAATATAGGAGCATCTATGGGATCCCCCAAGATTAGATTGAATAGCTCTCTCAAGGTGGACATCACATCTTCCCCCTGTGTTTCTGGAAGGCCTCTAATCCGCAGATTATTCCTTCTGCTCCTATTATCTAAATCATCTAGCTGCCTCTGCATAGCTGACATGGTCAGGGCATGTGTGTTTAAAGTAGAGGAATTTGTAGTGATCTGGGCTTGCATGACATCTTTTTCCTCCTCTAGGTCTGTCACTTTAAGACTTACTTGCTGTATGACCGCATCCACTGCATCGATTTTAGTCTGAAATGCTGCCTCCAGTCTTCCGATCATATTTGCCATGTCTGCTTTGGAGGGTAAGTTCTTCAATACTTCTTTTATGTCAGGATCAGCATTCTGTGCCTGTATAGTGCCTGAGCTTTCCGATGCTGGGTGGCGCGGAATGGGCCGCCATATTGGTATTTGCGGCCTCGTCCTTGCGGTTTGCCGCGTCTTTAAAATAACAGGTAAAAGTGCTCGTTTTTGCAGTCGGTGTCTTACTGGATGTTCCCTGTGCGTTATTGTGCTTCTTTGGGTTCCCCATAGTGCCACCGGACCTCCGAATACTTTAGATTATAACTTGTCGTTCCAGGAGCTGAACTAGTGCACGTCCATTCAGCTCCATGTCAGGCCACGCCCCCCCCCTGAAAGTTCAGTTTAGAGTTTCAGTTATGAACACCATATTGGGCAAACGATCATTTATTTTATTTTTCTGAAGATCTAAACATCATTACTTCCAGCTCTTCATAGTTAAATTTATTGTTTGCAGAAATATATCTCCTCCCAGCTTACGATGTATTCCCTTTACAAACCAAACACTGGATATTGCATTTCTTTTTAAAATTCTTATCATTCTTATCAACAGTCATCCTTAAAGGACCACTCTAGGCACCCGGACCACTTCAGCTTAATGAGGTGGTCTGGGTGCCAGGTCCTTCTAGGGTTAACCCATTTTTTCATAAACATAGCAGTTTCAGAGAAACTGCTATGTTTATGAATGGGTTAAGCCTTCCCCCTATGTCCTCTAGTGGCTGTCTCATTGACAGCCACTAGAGGCGCTTGCGTGCTTCTCACTGTGATTTTCACAGTGAGAGCACGCCAGCGTCCATAGGAAAGCATTATGAATGCTTTCCTATGTGACCGGCTGAATGCGCGCGCAGCTCTTGCCGCGCGTGCGCATTCAGCCGACGGGGAGGAGAAGAGGAGGATCGGAGGAGGAGAGCAGGAGGAGATCTCTCCGCCCAGCGCTGGAAAAAGGTAAGATTTAACCCCTTTCCCCTTTCCAGAGCCGGGCGGGAGGGGGTCCCTGAGGGTGGGGGCACCCTCAGGGCACTCTAGTGCCAGGAAAACAAGTATGCTTTCCTGGCACTAGAGTGGTCCTTTAAAGTGAACTTGTTGTGGAAAAATGAATTTACCTGAAATCGCTCTCATATACATTGAATACACCATACATCACAAAGATACATGGTGTATTCAATGTAAATATAAAGATTTGCTCACTTTTATTCTGTTCCAGCAGCACTTTGTGGGCGTTACTCTTCGTGTAACAACCACTTCCAGGCTATCCTCCGCTCCACCTGCACTCCTCCCGAAGTCTTCTTTGATTTGCCCTGCATTTGTAAGTGATGTCAGCACGCTGGCTTCGTTGCCAGTGTGCTGGTGTCAGAACAGAGTGACATCACGCTAGAAGCACCGGCTAGGGAGTTTCCATAAAATGCACTATGGTTGCTATGGGTGGAGAGCAAAGAGACCTCCTGTGCAGTGGCGTAGCAAGGGAGGAGCAGTATGTCCCAGGCGGAACTTTTTTGGAGTCGGCAAGGTACCTTATCCCTCCCATATTGCCAGTAACCATCCCACCACCTTCTGAGTGAGACCTGGCAGCGATCCTGCTCTGCTTGCAAGGTCTTCTTGCCAGGTGAGTGAGGGGAAGAGGCGGGGCCAGAGGGATAGGAAGTGAAATCACTGCGGAGTGCGGAGTGAAGAAGAGCAGCCTGGAAGAGACACCAGGTATGCTCTTCCCTGTGCAGCCTACAGATGACATCCTCCGTACACCCTCACAGATCCCCTCCCTGCACAGCCCCCCTCCCTACACAGATCCCTTTACCCCATGCCTCCCCTGCACCCTTACAGTCACCCTCCCTCACCTTCACAGATCTTCTCTCCCCCTCCCTCCCATGCATAGATCCCCACTCCCCCTCCCTTCCCTGGACAGATCCTCTCTCCCCCTGCCTCCCTGACAGTCCCCCTCCCTACCCTGCAGATCTCCTCTCCCCCCTTCCTCCCCTGTACAGATCCATCTCCCCTGCACCCTGACAGTCCAGATTCACCTCTCCCCGACAGTCCCCCTGCCACCCCTGCACAGCTCCCCTATCCTCCTCCCTACCCTGCACAGATCTCCTCTTCCCCTCCCTCATCTGCACAGATCCCCTCTCCCCATCTTTCCCCTGCACAGATTCCCTCTCCCCTTCCCTACCCTGTACACATCCCCTCTCTCCCTGCCTCCCCTGCACCCTTAAAGTCCCCTCACTCCCCTGTACAGATCCCCTCTCCCCCTGCCTCCCTGACAGCCCCCTCCCTCCCCTGCAGAGATTCACCTCTCCCCCTGAGTCCCCCCGTCTCCTGCACAGATCCCCTTACTTTGAATAGCCACCCCTCTCTGTACTTTGACAGTCCATCTCCCTCCCTGCACTGATCTCCTCCATCCCCTGTACAGAACCCCTCTTCCCCTGCCTCCCCAGCACCATGACAGCCCCCCTACCCCTGCCTCCCCTGCACTGTCCCCCTCCCTCCCTGCACAGATCCCATCATATCCCTGCACCCTCCAAAGCCCCCTCCACATATTCCCTCCCTCCCTGACAAAAAATAAAAGTATATTTAAAAAAAAAAAAAAGTGTATAAAAATGTTGTTTCCTTTCACACCAATAACAAGTTAAATATACTGAACCGCTTCAGTAACAATAATTATTTAAAGGAACACTCTGCCCAAATGGGCAAACCCCCTCAACACTCATAAAATCACTGTTTAGTAAATATGCCCCCAATGAATTACATGCATGAATTTTTCACGCATGTATTCATTGGGAGTATATCTTAAAAAAGCTTGAAAAGGTTGTAAACTAAGTTGGGCTAAAGGCGTTGAGTACTTAAAAGAGGTATGTCTGGTGCAGCCACGGATATGACGTGGGTCAAGATAGGGGCAGCAAACTTAGTGACAGTCCCGCCTATGCCACTGCTCCTGTGGGAGGTATTTTCTGCTCTCCCTTGTCAGTGATGGACAGCTAGGAGTTAAAATTATTTTAAACAGATTTTTCTCCTAATCTATACATATGCAAGGAAAATCTAATAAACATAAGTTGTTTGGGGCATAAAATGTGCCCTTTAATTTTTGTTTAACTCAGCAAGATGTTTGGGGCCACTAAAAATTGCCCCAGCTGATAGAGGGTAGCCCCAGGTATCCATTAATACCTGGTGTGAGCAGGGATTTAACCAAGCCTAAACAATATTCTAACAATAGGAATTTAAATGTGCTTGATTGCAGTTCTTACTTTGAGCACTGCAAACAGAGCATCATCCAGTCTGGGGCTACTCATATGGCTCCAGGTGATAGAGGGGACCCCCAAGTATCGAAAGACATCTGGAATTATTTGGTACCTGGAGGGATTTAACCCCTGCTGTTACTTTTAAAGCATGACAGTCTATGTCGTCACTGTGCGTTAAACTGCACTGCATGGCGGTCATGTGTTCTTTAAGTGGTTAAATCCACAATATCATGAAGGTAATAAAAATAAACAAAAATTATAAAAAAATATTATAAATAAACAAAAACCATCAAAACCGCAACGCAATAAAATCATTCTTTCTTTAACCTGCAGGGACTCTCTGCAGACTGAGCTCTCATAGCAAGGAAACCCCTTAGAAAAGCTTTCCCATCCTGTGTCAGCTATTGCATTGCAACTGCAGCAAATTATCGTGATATGATATATGAATGATTCATTCTATTGTATTTCTGTTTTGATTTTTTTTTGTGAAGCAGGTTTTTTGGCCTTAATTTGGCCTTTTTGGGTCGAAAGAAAAGTTAGAAGACAGAATTTTTATGGTTAAGTATAAATTTTTATTTTACACGAATTAGCTTTATTGGCCCTCCTTCACTATTATTAGGATAATAGGGGTAGATTTCATCATATAATTTTAATGGGGGATGGCTTGGGTATCCACAGCCACCTGGAGGGGGAAGTGGGGTGGACATGACATCATATAGGGGTGGGATGGTGGTGGTAGAAAATAACATGCTCAACTCACCATTGTTTAATTACTTAGAGCCACTATCCACCTCACATGGGTGGGAGTTGAACACTAGGGTCTCCTCCCTAAATATTCTAATTTGGATCCCGACTTGCTACCAATAGGTTTGGGTACTATATTCCCCCCTATATTAGCCCTCACCCATTGGCCACAGGTGGGGGAGGGGGCAGGGTTGGACAGGAATCACTTCTTTTAAAATTACAAATTTGATGCCCATGGGTGCCTCGACCTAGTCATTTAACAATGATGGCCCAGGTGCCAGTTTTAAAAGTTTAGTAGACATGCCGCCTACTTTATTTTATATTTCTTTTTTTAACTAATTAATGGAGTAGCTGACTAGCAAGCGCTGTCCAGCTTGTACATAATTAACCAGCAAGTAAATAGCATTTGGGTTCAGATTTCAGCCATCTGGCTATGTTTGGACCACCGCAATCTGGACAGGGACAGTGCAAGGATTTTTGGCTTTACAGACTGATGCATCCCCCTCCCCGCTCCCAAATGCATCTTCACCCGTGTGCCCCTTTAATGCCCCTCGCCAACTTCTTACCCCCATTTGTGTTTCTCATCCTTTTTTTTGTCTGTCTAACCCCCTTAGTATATCGTATCCCCTGTTTTTCCATTTTGTGTTTTTACACCTGTCCTTTGTGTGTCTCTTTCTACACCAGCTCCTTTGTGTGTCTTACTTCTCTCAGCCCCTGTATGTGTCTCTCCCTCAGCTCATTTGAGTGTCTTTTTTTCCCTCTCCCAGACCCTTTGTGTCTCCTCTTTGTGCTTCTCCCGAAGCCCCTTTTATTTATATCTTTCTTCTCTTCCCCACACTCTCCATGTCTCTTTCTCCCCACAGCCCCACCTATGTATCTCTTTCTCTCCTACCCAGACCCTCTGTGTGTCTCTTCCACAGAATACCTTGTTTCTATCTTCCCTTAGCCCCTCTTTGTCTCCCAGTAATAATTAGTATAGACAGGGGCATGAAAAAAGGTATGGCAAGAATTAAATAAGGACCCTTGACAAAGGCATTGTTGCTGAAATGTTTGGTTGCTTAAGTGTGCGTCTCAATCTCCAGAAGGTAATTATATTGTGGTATAGTGTTTCTTTATTTAATTTGTATCTTTGTTTACTTTCTCTACCTACTGTATTTTTCGCTCTATAAGACGCACTTTTTTCGTCCTCAAAAGTAAGGGGAAATGTCTGTGCGTCTTATGGAGCGAATGTGCCCCTTTCTCTCCCCCACTTGGTCCCCGGTCGGTCTCCTACCTTTATTGTAGCGAGCGTAGCAGTGCGCACCGCGGTACAGGAACCTCTGTTTCCTGTACCGGCTGGACTGAAAGGAAGTGCTCACTAATATGTTTCATACCTAAATATTTGATGTTAAATGAAAGACCTGTTTCCCCTGAATAAAATGATATATAATAAGTGTGGGTGCACATAATATGAAAGAGGTGAATTACTCCTGAACAGATAGAGCGCAAATTCCAGGTTTTGTTTTAATCACAACATGTACATTTGGCTCAGTCCTTAAGGGGTTAAATTGCAGTTAGTGTCTGTGTATAAACAGTTAGTGAGTTTGTTAGCTCTCACGTGGATGCACTGAGCAGGCTATATATTGAGCCAAGGGGAGCAGAAAAGAACTGTCAAAAGACCTGCGTAACAAGGTAATGGAACTTTATAAAGATGGAAAAGGATATAAAAAGATATTCAAAGCCTTGAAAATGCCAGTCAGTACTGTTCAATCACTTATTAAGAAATGGGAAATATGGAGATCTCTTGATACCAAGCCAAGGTTAGGTAGACCAAGAAAGATTTCAGCCACAACTGCCAGAAGAATTGTTCGGGATACAAAGAAAAACCCACAGGTAACCTCAGGAGAATTACAGGCTGCTCTGGAAAAAGACGATGTTTGAATTCCAATATTGAATGGGTTAGACCAGGCCTGCACAACCTGGGGTGACCCAGATGTTTAGAATGACAACTCCCATGACCCCTGGCTGTCAGCCATGATTCCCTGGCTATCTGTTCCATTAAAAAAACATGGGCATTGGCTGTTTCATTAAATGAATCACAGGCATTGGCTATCTATTTTATTCAAAGAATTATGTGTAGTTCAAAAACATCTGGGTGGCCGCAGGTTGTGAAGGCCTGGGTTAGACAGTGGCTGAGTGACAGGCAACAGAGGGTTGTAGTCACTGTTGTATATTCAAAGCAAGGTCTAGTTACCAGTGGGGTAGCTCAGGGATCTGTACATGGATCAATATTAATATTTTTATTAGTGATATTGCAGAAGGTCTTGGTGGTAAGATATGTCTTTTTGCTGATGATACCAAGATTTGTAACAGAGTTGATGTTCCAGGAGGGATAAGCCAAATGGCAAATGATTTAGGTAAACATGAAAAATGGTCAGAGTTGTGGCAACTGACATTTAATGTGGACACGTGCAAGATAATGCATCTTGGGCTTAAAAACCCAAGGGCATAGTATAGAATATTTGATACAGTACTAACCTCAACATTTGAGGAAATGGATTTAGGAGTATATATTTCAGATGACTTAAAAGGTAGGCAGACAATGTAATAAAGCAGCAGTAAATGTTAGCAGAAATTATGTTTGGTTGTATAGGGAGAGGCATTAGTAGTAGAAAGAGGGAAGTTCTCATGCCACTGGTGAACACTGGTGAGACCTCACTTGGAGTATTGTACACAGTAGGAAGGATATTGACACTTTGGAAATAGTTCATAAAAGGGCTACTGTTGTAGAATTATTAGGCCCCTTTAAATCTATACCCTTATATTTCTTTCTCATGCTCTCATGGTCTTATAAGAATGCTTTGTCCATAGAAATTGTGTGTCAGCAGGAAATGTTAGGTTCCTGCTGAGTGAAACATTGTAGCAGCTAGTCTTAATAAAATGTGAAAGTTACTAAAAGCCTTGAGAAACTAACCTTGAAAACTAACAGTGCCAAACTACTCAAAATGGCTGCCAAAGCACCCCTCCCATCAAGTGAACACCTCGTGCTAGCAAGATGGTGCTGGAATCCGGAGGAGAACTTTATGACGACAGTAATGACATAAGATGGCACGCCCAGTAGGGAGGGCATTTGAACTAACCACTTAACACTTAACATAGAATTATAAATCAGTAATTGGTTATCTTGAATTCTGTAGTGATGTAATAATGCCTTTATAAGGGTCTGCGCACCCATTTTCTGTGCTCTTGCCATTAAATTTCCTGAAGTGCTTTCATTTAACCTGAACCTCGTGTCAGTGTGAATTTACTTCTGCGTGCACGCAACTTTATTATTTCTAATTTGGACAGGAACAGATAGTCATTCAAACTTATTAGTTTGCTTAAAAGATTGCTATATCAGCTGGCGCCCTGAACGTGCGGCTCTGGGTTATGCCCTGCTATGGCAGCCGTCCAAGAAGACGCGGGGTGGATGAATCCTGGGGGAAGGAAGGAGATTGATCACCTCTGAATACACGGTAGAGTTTGCTGCAGCACCTGGCCGGTATGTTCCAGCCCCTGTGATTGACCTGCCCCAGCGTCTGAGATTGGCTGCCAAGAGGACATCAAAGTCAGGTAATAGCTTGCCCAGAGACCCTACATCTTACTTGTTAATACTTACTTTACCTGCACCTGTTGACTATCTGTTACCTGGGTGTGTTTGAATTGTTTTGTCTTTAGCTTATGTGCCCGGGTTGAGTGATTGCCTGTTTACCCCTTTTAGGTACCACGTGGCTGTGGTAGTAAGGAAAACGGGGGGTGGATCTGTGGATGTTTTCCTGGGGATCTTCTGTTTGCCTGTTTTCCTCTTTTAGGTGCCGAGTAGCTACGGCAGGAAGGAAAAAGAGAGGGGGAATCTGTGGAGGGGTGTAGACTCACTGCCTCCTGGGGGTTTCCCATAAGTGTCGCTTTGACTGCTAGCCTCATTGGACACCACTTTACTCTGCTTGTTGTTTGCAGAGAGGTGGAACACTGCAGCCTCGAGCGCTGACGCTGGGTGTTCCAGTTTATCTTTTGTGGCGGGTGGATTCAGGCAGGTATTGCTGTCTCCATCACCACGTGGTAGTGGGACTTGCGGGTGGGTCTGCAGGTGTACTACGGGATTGAAGTAGGTGGCTTCTGCCACATGAGTAAAGGAAAGGGATTATTGTTGAACTTATCTGAACTGTTGAACTTATTTGAACTGTGATGCATGCACTGTATTTACACTGAAATGTTGTCTTAATTGTCTGTCACACAGATTCCTGTGTTTACTTTATCTTACTCTCTGTACTATTTGCACTTTCCCCTCCTATTTCTCTTTTTCTGATGAGAGAAGTGATTGGTCACACACTTCTTGCCACGCTCCAATCCGCGGCTACCTTGGGTAGGCGGAATCAGTGACTAGTCTACGTTTTGGGAAGACGTACGTAGGAACCTATTCTTACGTAGCAGTCGAGCACTGTAGACATTCTCTTTCCTCTTTCTTTCTCTATATCTGGGACGCCTTGTATAGGGAAGATGGGACCGAAGTTAGATAAACCCAATAAGGGTTGGTTAGCATGTGATTTGGTGGAAGATAGAGAAGGAGAAGAGATGGTTAAAAAAAGTTGATAAGATTGCCAAAGTGTGTGGAATTGCTGTACCTCCGTGTGGTAGATTGCAGCCAGAGAGCTGGCATAAGTTACTGACAGAAAAGAAAGGCAAGCTGGCAGACCATAATTTGATCCGTACAGCGGTAGCGAAGGCTATTCAGCAAGAGGGATGGATTGAGGAAGAGGTTGATCACAGAGGTTTAAGACTGTATGTTTATTATAATAATTGTGTTACTGGGAAGTTCTCCAAGCCAGCGCCCTATTATTACATTATTATGTCCGGGAGGTGACCACGCCCAACATCCCGTCAGTAATGACCGAAATGTAGCTGACCACGGTCACCATCCCTGGTCCCCACCCTACCCCAATCTTAAATGCTGTGGGGTTTTTGTATTTTGTGTTAGCCATTAGATGGCAGAGGACCACCCTAGTAGAGGGTTGGGGTTTTGTATTGAGTTTCACTGAGATTATTACTATATTATGATTGACCTGACTGGATCAGGAGTTATTTGCTGTGTTTTACTGTTTATATGCGCATTATTCTAATGTGTACATGGCCATATTACGTTCTGCTATAGTATGGGTAAATGTTGTGTTTTTGTGTCTCTTTGCTTGCAATAACTGTAACGTAACTGTCCTTCCAGCGCTGACATGGTTAAAAATTCAGGCTTGCAGTCTCTCTCTTGTTCCTCTCCCTCTCTTCCTCCCACCCCTCCCTCCTTGCCTTCTGTGAGACGCGAGGGGGGAGGAGGGAGGGGTGACATGCTTGCGATTCAGATTTGTGTTCCGTAGAGTTATTCAGAGCTACTGATAAGAGTTAGCAATGGAATTTTTGCTAGAAAATATTCTAATTGTGTATTTTGTTATTTCAATAGAAGTTGTTAAGTTAGTATGTGAAGTGATTAATGGCTGGTGAATGATGGGGGAGATTGGTTGCATTCCGTGAGTTTATTTTGCATCATGTTATTTTAAAGTATATGTTTCTAGAGACAGCTTTACGGGCTGTTAGATGCATGTTGTTTTCAACTGTCTTATTTAACCTGCCAGGTTTGTTTATAGTTTAGTATTCCATTTTTGCAGAACAGAATGTTGCTTCTCTGACTTATTTTATTAGTTATAATATAGTGTAATGTTGAAAGTACGTCAGCCTAGTACAAAAGGAGGTTGGCACAGCCAGTCCCGTGACCTCCACCTAATTACCATAATCTACAGTCACGTACGCTCCCAAACTGACGTCACTTCTGCCCTTACCATGCCCCACATCCTGCCTCTTCCTTTCCCATACATATCAGTGATGTCACTTCCTTCCCTGCCCCTGTCATGGCTGCCTCCATCATGAGACCTACCCCTATTATGCTCATCCTATCTTAAGACATGCTGTTCGAACAGGAAAGTTATAATTACTAAAGGGAAAAATTAGAGAGTTTCAATAATTTCTAATAAACAAAGATTTCTTGAATAAATGGTAATACAGTTAAAGGTTTGGTCTAAAAAAAAAAAAAAAGTTTTGATCTAATTGAAAGGGAACCAGAAAACATTATAAGCCTAACTATTTACAAATGGAATAAGGATTTAGGTACTAGCATAAACTATGAAGAACGGATAAGGTGAGAGTGTGCTCCAATCTGTCTTTATTGGATAATGATAGCCTCCAAGATTAAAGACTGTTTAACATAAATTTTGACGTAAGCCCAGATATTTTATTATTGCATATACATATAAGTCGAGACTTTGGGCATTATAGTGTATTGATTCCAGATCTGTTACTAGCAGCAAGTGCATTACATAGAAACATAGAATGTGACGGCAGATAAGAACCATTCGGCCCATCTAGTCTGCCCAGTATTCTAAATACTTTCATTAGTCCCTGGCATTATCTTATAGTTAGGATAGCCTTATGCCTATCCCATGCATGCTTAAACTCCTTTACTGTGTTAACCTCTACCACTTCAGCTGGAAGGCTATCCCATGCATCCACTACCCTCTCAGTAAAGTAATACTTCCTGATATTATTTTTAAACCTTTGTCCCTCTAATTTAAGACTGTCCTCTTGTTGTGGTAGTTTTTTTTCTTCTTTTAAATATAGTCTCCGCCTTTACTGTGTTGATTCCCTTTATGTATTTAAATGTTTCTATCATATCCCCCCTGTCTCGTCTTTCCACCAAGCTATACATGTTAAGATCCTTTAACCTTTCCTGGTAAGTTTTATCCTGCAATCCATGAACCAGTTTAGTAGCCCTTCTTTGAGCTCTCTCTAAGGTATCAATATCCTTCTGAAGATATGGTCTCCAGTACTGTGTACAGTACTCCAAGTGAGGTCTCACCAGTGTTCTGTACAATGGCATGAGCACTTCCCTCTTTCTACTGCTAATACCTCTCCCTATACAACCAAGCATTCTGCTATAAGGTAAATTAATGTATAGCTATTTATAAAGCTTAACAAAATCTCCATTATCTTTTTCATTTATTTCGCAGAAAACAATGTTATTTGTCTATTTTGTATGTTTTAATACATTATCAGTGAAGAGTAGGATAAGTTTTATCCCTTTTGCGAGACATAAAATTGTGATAATGTATATTTGTGATGTATGTAAGAATTATATTTTGAGATATGTTAGAAATAAATAAATAAATGAAATAAAGAACGGAGAGTCAGGGATAGCGTCTGTCTCCACGGGCACAAGTCTGGTGTGGGAGATGTAGTGGGTTAGCCACTGCGGGATACCCACGGAGTGAAGCGTTCGAGGCCTGTTCAGACAGATGAGCATGTTAGCCTTTTATTATTTTTCTATAGGGAAAGCATAGGGTCAGTTAATAGTTGTTGTAAATGGACTATTTGCAGCCTCCATAGCGGAAGAGAATCCTACCTGCCCCCTCATTTCTACCTGGTATTGAATGCTGATGGATCCTTATTTCCCCCCCCCCCCCAGTCCTATAGATCTCCTCACCCTCATCCTCTCCTTTACCACCCTCCCCCTCCAATCCATTTCTCCCGTCCGCTCTTCCTCCCTTCCGCCCATCCACCACCCTGCCCACCTCCACTGCTACATCACCTGTCTGCTCCCTTACCTGCCCACCTCCTCTTACTCCTTCCACTGATCCCTCCCCTTCGTCTGTCTCCCCTCCTACTGCTCCTTCTTCTCCTCCTCCCTTATCTCCTGTCCTTCCTACTCCACCTTCTTCTACTCCACCTTCTCCTCCTCCTCCCTCATCTCCTGTCCTTCCTACTCCACCTTCTCCTCCTCCTGCCTCATCTCCTCTCCTTCCCACTCCACCTTCTCCTCTTCCTACTCCTCCCGTCCCTCCTACTCCACCCGCTACTCATTACTACATCTCCCCACCACCATATCTATATCCTTTATATGCTTCCTCTCTTCTTAATCCCTACCCATCTCCTCCGCCCTACCCGTGCCCCGCCCTGGCATCTGCCCAAATGGCCTGGCCATTCTCCTACCCTTACCACGCAACTCCGCCCTATTCAGCCACTTGCCACTTCCCATGTACCTTCCATTGCCACACCCCCTACCCCGATCACGCCTACCCTGCCTCAACCTGCTCAAGTCGTGCCCACATCCAATATGGCAGCCCCCAGTGGTGTGGCACCTCTAGTGCCGGTCCTAATAATTCTTGCTCCTCATGATATTAATTCTATTCTCTATTGTATCCAGCCAAAGCACCTTACTTCTCAAAGACATTTCCGCCCACAGACAACTCTGCCTCTACCTGACATCATATTTTGAAGAAAAGTTGCTCCGGCCACTCACCCTCCAAAGATGCCAGGTTTTAAACCCGTCCACTCTTCTGCCACTCCCTGAGGGGGGTAGCTATTATGGATTCATCATGGATGAAGGATATGTCCTACTCCTCACACACACCATTGCAAAACTGCTCCCCAATTTGCCTCCCTGTGACGGGCCTGAATATGCCTTCTGCACCATGTGGTACAAACCAACCATCAACCCTGACCCTCATTATGAAGATGAACTTTTTCAATTGGTTGAGGTAACATTCACCCTACAAGATTTCTACTATGATACTGAAGGTAACAGCATGGCTTTGGTCCAACTGCCACATGGACTTGAACATCTGTACCATCATTGGGACACAGCCATTCCACATGTCCCTGTTATCAAGTCAAAGACCAAGTCATGGGGTGATCTTGGGCCTATGGCGAAATTATGGGCCACCATGGATGCTTCACAGCTTCAAGAAATAGGCGTTGCCAGGTATCCATCAACTGAACGTGAACATATAAGAGCATGGCCACGTTACCTTCTGGAAGAAGAATTTGAAGACCTAGTCATACAGCATGACTATGATTCAGAAACCCCCCATGACTGCTTTGAACAGATGAAAATGGAAACAACACACCTACCAACCGTGCATGAGGATCCACTAACAGATCCTGACATCACCCTGTTTGTGGACGGCTCCAGGTATGCTGATGAAGAAGGAAAATATTATACAGGATATGCCGTCACCACAACAGATGAAATTATGGAATCATCATCTCTACCATCAACAAAGTCTGCACAGGAAGCTGAATTACAAGCCCTAACTTCAGCATGCAAGATTTCTGAAGGAAAGCGTGCCAATATCTATATAGATTCAAGATATGCACTGGGCGTGGCTCATGACTTCGGACTGATTTGGAAAACAAGAGGATTTCTTACCACTGCCGGCACCCCAGTTAAGCACAGTTTTGCAATCAAGGAGCTGATGGACGCCCTCCTACTTCCAGAAGAAGTGTTTTGAAGATAAAAGCACATGGGAAGTTGGACTCGGATGAAGCAAAGGGCAACCATCTAGCTGATCAAGCTGCAAAGCAAGCTGCAAGAGAACCACAGGAAGTGGAAAGAAGAGTGTCCGGAAATGAAGAAACTCCAATATTCACTTTGCAGACTCTTCCAACCGATCTAAAGATCTTACGAGAACAACAGGCTACAGTAGCCCCCGAAGAAATACAAAAATGGAAACAGAAAGGGGCTGTTCTAAAGGATGGAGTGAATTACAACAACCTCAGATTCTGTCTCCCTAAGAGTTTGTACCCAGCAGTTGTTCAATGGGCACATGGTCCTGCACACTTATCAAAAGATCTGATGAATGCCCTTGTACAGAAGTACTATGAAGCTCCTGGAATTACCACACTAATCAATAATTACTGCAAGGTGTGTGCCATCTGTGCTAAATGCAATCCTGGGAAAACAGCCAAAGTCCCTTTAAAACACCTGGCTAAACCCATGTATCCATTCCAAAGAATCCAGATAGACCATACCCAGATGCCAAAGAGTGGCAACTATGAATATGCACTAGTAATAGTGGACATGTTCTCAGGCTGGCCAGAAGCCTACCGCCAAAACAACAGCACGACGTCTACTCACAGAAATTGTATGTAGATTTGGATTGCCGGAAGTTATTGAAAGCGACCAAGGTCCGGCCTTCACAGCATCAGTTACCAAAGAAATTTGGACTGCTCTAGGAGTGACTCTTGCTTTTCATACCCCTTACCACCCACAGAGTAGTGGTAAGGTGGAGTGTATGAATGGTACCTTGAAAACTAGAATGTTAAAAATGTCACAAGAAACAAAAATGCCTTGGCCAGAAAGCTTGTCAATAGCCCTGTTCAGTGTCAGACATACACCCAGAGGAAAGCCCTCATTGTCCCCTTATGAGATTCTATTTGGGACTGCACCCAGACTAGGTTGTTAATTTTCCCAACAACTGCAGCTTCAAACTGATGTTTTAGTAGATTATGTGACTGAACTTGCAGGTGCCTTAAACAAAATACATGTCCAAGTTTTCTCTTCAATTCCAGATCCTGATTCTGACACAGGCAACCACAGTCTGCTTCCTGGTGGTTGGGTCCTAGTCAAGAAATTTGCGCGAAAACACACTCTGGAACCAAGATTTGACAGCCTTCTCAGTGGCATGCAAAATGTCTGAAGGAAGACGTGCTAATGCCTACACTGACTCGAGATATGCCCTGGGTGTGGCACATGATTTTGGATCAATCTGGAAGACAAGAAGATTTCACACAGCGACTGGCACGCCAGTTAAGCATAGCACGGCTATTAAGAAGTTGGTGGATGCCCTATTCCTTCTGAAGAAGTGGCCATGAAAGTGAAGGCCCACGGAAAACTGAATTTAGAAGAAGCACTACTCAGCCGACCTGTCAAGCAAGCCGCAAGTGCACCCAAGGGAAGTGGACAGAAGGGTGTCCGCTGAAGAAACTTCTATACTCACCATGAAGATCCTATCTACAGATTTCAAGCTCCTGAAAGAATAACAAGCAGCTGCTGACCCTGAAGAAATGCAAAGCTGGACAACAGAAAGGGGCAACCCTTGAAGACGGGCTGTACTCCAACACTCTCAAGTTTTGTTTACCCAAAAACATGTACTGGGCAGTGGGCCCATGGAGTTTTAAACCTATCCAAGACCCTCATGAACTCTTTGATCTCTAAATACTCTGAAGCACCTAGAATTACTCCTCTAATCAACAGTTACTGCCGATCCTGTGTCATTTGTGCCAAGGACAGCTCAGGCAGAAGAGGAGGAGAATCCTAAGCATCTAGCTAACTCTCACTATCCCTTTCAAGAATCCAAGTGACTATATCCAGGTGCCAGAGAGTTGCCGGTTCAAATATGCTATATTTATAATAGACATTTTGTCAGGATGACCAGAGGCCTAGCCGGTCATCAATGTGACAACCAAGACATATACCCAGTAATGCATCGTGAAAGTTGCAGAGATCACTCAGTGGATTCACCATTCCAGACTCAAGACTATCTCTGCAACATGGGAAGTAACATTTGTTGATCTTGACAAACCTTTGATTCTAAAGGAAAAGTTGCTTAAAATGATATCAACGAGTAGGTGTTTTGATGGCCATAATAACGCCTGACCACCTGCCATCGATGGAAAGCCGAGGACCCCAAAAAGGAGACCTCGTGAAGCTAAAGAGATTCAGATGCCAAGCTTTTTCAGGATTATCTGCCCATCTTGAGTTTGTGGTGATATCAATATTGACTAAATGATTTAAGTCCACCTACACTGACATAGCATGGGACAGATTTCATACTATGATGAATAAGTAAATGTGCCCTAGCCAAGGTTATTATGTCCATACACATAATACATGACAAGGTACTCTTGACACACCACATTCATGCTTCAGAACAAAAAGGAGCACCCCTGTAAAAGACAGGTTGACCTGTACATATGTATATATATATTGATACCATAGGTGTGCCAAGGGGGGTACCAGATGATTTCACAGTAAAAGACGAGGGTTGAGTCCACAACCATCACTGCTAATGATATTTTGTACTATATTTATTACATCCGACTGCACTTTGCATTAACACCAAGCTAGCGGTCATGGGGCTTCTGTGTCTTTGGGCTAACAAGTCTTCTGATATTAACAAATAAAGTTTTGTCTTTTAGTAATTAACATTTTAAGGGGGGACTGTTGTAGAATTATTAGGCCCCTTTAAATCTATACCCTTATATTTCTTTCTCATGCTCTCATGGTCTTATAAGAATGCTTTGTCCATAGAAATTGTGTGTCAGCAGGAAATGTTAGGTTCCTGCTGAGTGAAACATTGTAGCAGCTAGTCTTAATAAAATGTGAAAGTTACTAAAAGCCTTGAGAAACTAACCTTGAAAACTAACAGTGCCAAACTACTCAAAATGACTGCCAAAGCACCCCTCCCATCGAGTGAACACCTCGTGCTAGCAAGATGGTGCTGGAATCCGGAGGAGAACTTTATGATGACAGTAATGACATAAGATGGCACGCCCAGTAGGGAGGGCATTTGAACTAACCACTTAACACTTAACATAGAATTATAAATCAGTAATTGGTTATCTTGAATTCTGTAGTGATGTAATAATGCCTTTATAAGGGTCTGCGCACCCATTTTCTGTGCTCTTGCCATTAAATTTCCTGAAGTGCTTTCATTTAACCTGAACCTCGTGTCAGTGTGAATTTACTTCTGCGTGCACGCAACTTTATTATTTCTAATTTGGACAGGAACAGATAGTCATTCAAACTTATTAGTTTGCTTAACAGATTGCTATATCACTACTAAACTGGTTCATTGATTGCAGAATAAAACTTACCAGGAAAGGTTAAAGGATCTAAACATATATAGCTTGGAGGAAAGATGAGACAGGGGGGATATGATAGAAACTTTTAAATACATAAAGGGAATCAACACAGTAAAGGAGGAGACTATATTTACAAGAAGAAAAACTACCACAACAAGAGGACATAGTCTTAAATTAGAGGGGCAAATGTTTAAAAATAATTTCAGGAAGCATTACTTTACTGAGAGGGTAGTGGACGCATGGGATAGCCTTCTAGCTGAAGTAGTACAGGTTAACACAGTAAAGGAGTTTAAGCATGCGTGGGATAGGCATAAGGCTATCCTAACTATAAGATATTGCCAGGGACTAATGAAAGTATTTAGAAAATGGGCAGACTAGATGGGCCAAACGGTTCTTATCTACCGTCACATTCTATATTTCTATGTGTGGTTGCTTCAAGGAGCACAATAGGACAGGAACAAAAATGAGCTACATGGTCGAGTTGCCAGAAAGAAGCGTTTACTGCACCAATGCCACAAAAAAGTCAGCCAACACCTTTACACGCCTCACAGCATCTGGCACACTGGAATTTGGAGTGACAAGACCAAAAGAGAGCTTTATGGTCACAACCATAAGCGCTATGTTTGGAGAGGGGGGTCAACAACGCCTATGGTGAAAAGAATACCATCCCAACTGTAAAACATGGTGGTGGCTCCCTGATGTTTTGGGGCTGTGAACATTGATGGATGCAGCACGTTATCAGAAATTACTGGTAAACAATATGCATTCTTCTACACCTAGGCTGCACATGGGACGCTCTTTACAGCATGACAATTAACTCGAGCACAAAGCCAAGTTGACCCTCAGTGGTTACAGCAGAAAAAGGTAAAGGTTCTAAAGTAGCCATCAAAGTCTCCTGACCTTAATATCATCGAGCCACTCTGGGGAGATCTCAAATGTGCAATTCTTGCAAGGCGATCAAAGACTTTGCATGACCAGGAGGCATTTTGCCAAGACGAATGGGTAGCTATACCACCTGCAAGAATTAGGGTCCTCATAGGAAACTATTACAAAAGACTACATGCTGTCATTGATGCTAAAGGGGGCAATACACAGTACTTAATACAGGGGTCATTTCATTTATTTTGTTTTGCCATTCTGTAATAACTTACAGTTAAATATGAATCCCATAAGAAATAAAAGAAATATGTTTTGCCTGCTGACTCATGTTTTCTTTAAAATTGGTAAATATATCACCAATTCTCCAATGGTATGCAAACTTCTGAGCACAACTGTATATGTATTGTGTAATTGTTTACTCTTTTTGAATTGAACAATAACATTTATATTTTTAATATTAAGGTATGCGGTTGGTTTTCTTTATTAGTGCGTTCTTTGTCTTCCCACCAGCCCACCTGGATGTCTCCCCCTAGTCCATGTCTGTCTCCTTTGCATCTTCCCCAGCCACTGTCTGTCTATTTTGCACCTTCCCCAGTCCCTGTCTGTCTCTTTTGTCCCTTCCCCAGCCCCTCTGTGTATCACTTTCTCTACCAGCCCCTTTTGTGTATCTTTCTTCCCTTCCACACCCCTCTGTCTTTCTGTCTCCCCTCCCCCCCCCCTTCTGTGTCATTTTGTTGTACCTATCCAACCCCTCTGGGTATTCCCCCACCCCCTGTTGTTTACACGTTTGCCCCTTCCCAAGCAACTGTCTCTCTGTTTTGCCCTTCCTCAGCCCCTCTGTGTCCTTGTTCCCCCAATCCCTCTGGATTTCTCCTCCCAAACCCTGTCTGTCTCTTTTGCCACTTGTCTAGCCCCTCTCTTTCTGTTCCCATCCCACTTTGTGTCTGCTTCTGTTCCCTTAGCCCTTTTGTGTTTATTTGTGTGTCCCCAGACCCTCTGAGTATCTTTCCCCTGCCCCCAGGCCCTGCCTTATGGATGCGCTGGCCCTGAACCTGGACAAAATTGAAGTCCGATTGTTGCATAGAGTTAACAATGTCTGGATTTTCCTGCCCTGTATGCAACCAGATGGTTTTGCCCCATACAATATGGGGAAATAGGGACTTTAGTGAATAACCCAGAGGCTGTACGCTACGCCTTTAATCATGTATACTGCATTTGGCCAGATCACTAAACTAGGTTTTCTGGGGAAATTGTGTGAAGTGTTCTTGCCTCCACCAGTAGTCTACAACTGGAGTGGGCAGAGTAACTGGGTGGAGTGGCTTGAGTAACTGTTGTGTGGTTGGAGTGGCTGGAGTAACTGTGGAAAGGTTGGAGTGTGGTTCACTCACTCTACAGCAAGGGCAGAGAAGAGCTTTCAAATCTTTCAAATCCCTCGAACATTCCACCAACTGCCAACAGGAACTAATAGATTTCAAATAGGGCAGAGAAGAGCGGTTAAAAACAAACTGCTCCAAATTGCTCACTTCACTGGCGGTTGCCATCTTCAAACGGTCGTATTTTATAAATCCTACAGTGAAGAGCTTTATATTGTGAGAATCACAAGACCCAGCCCTACATTGTGATGCATAGTATGTCTCTGAAATATTTAAAATTAAGGCACAGTCGCAGTTTAGAAATTGCTTTTCAAATTTAAGCTGGCTAGAGTGGAGTTTCAATGAATGTCAATGGACGGCGTTAGTTGCAAACAAATTGTCATATTGTGAGAACTATCAGGACTATGGCTTAGCCGTGGACATATCTAGTGGCAGCAGGGATAGCTGAACGTTTCGATATAAAATTTGTGTAGGTGGGCTTGAAAATGAGGGAGTGGTGGCAGTTTAGAAATCATGTCCTGATTTTTCAGCTTTTGCCAGCTCCCACTCTAGTTTTGAACATTTCGCCATTCATTCCTATGGGACAAATTTCGCCACAAGAACGACGATATTCCGTGAACCATTCGGTGAAACGTTCCACAAAGTTATAGCAATCCGATCGGGAACAATCCGCACGTTTTGGTATATTACTGTCTATGTAGTGTAAAAACTGTGGGAGGAGTTAGGGTGATAGATTTGGCTATAATAATAATAATATATATGTGAGATAACATTAAGTGGTCTTGCTATGCAAGAACACTTAATTATATAAATATACACGTAGACTTCAAATATATAAGTATGCATATATATTTAAATTCTACGTGCGTATTTATGTAATATTTTTACATAATTAAGTAATTTTATTGATTGCAATTTGAGGGACCTGCCTGCCAACCCAGGCCGAAGTCCAGAGAATTTAATTTGCTAGCACTGTATTTTACCTTTAACTTTCTATGACACCCTAAAACCTGTACATAGGGGGTACTGTTTTACTTGGGAGACTTCGCTGAACACAAAAATGAGTGATTCAAAACAGTAAAACATATCACAGCGATGATATTGTCAGTGAAAGTTACTTTTTTTTGCATTTTTCACACACAAACAGCACTTTTACTGATGATATAATTGTTGTGATACATTTTCCTGTTTTGAAACACTAATATTTTTGTTCAGCAAAGTCTCCCGAGTATAACAGTACCCCCCGTGTACAGGTTTTATAGCATTTTTAAAAATTACAGAGTCAAATATATGGGTCAAATATTTTTACATTGAAAATGGCCAGGTTGGTTATATTGCCTTTGAGAGCGTATGGTAGCCCAGGAATGAGAATTACCCCCATGATGGCATACCATTTGCAAAAGAAGACAACCCAAGGTATTGCAAATGGGGTATGTCCAGTCTTTTTTAGTAGCCACTTAGTCACAAACACTGGCCAAAACTAGCGTTCAATTTAGTTTTTTACTTTTTTCCACACACAAATATGAACGCTAACTTTGACCAGTGTCTGTGACTAAGTGGCTACTAAAAAAGACAGGACATACCCCATATTGAATACCCCGGGTTGTCCACTTAAAAAAAAAAAAATGTACATGTGGGGTGTTATTCAGAGATTTATGAAAGATAATAGTGTTACAATGTCACTGTGGATAAATTTTAAAAATGTATGTTTTGAAACCGCAATATCCTACTTGTATTTATAGCCCCATAACATGCAAAAAAAAAAGCATGTAAACACTGGGTATTTTTAAACTCAGGACACAATTTTGAATCTATTTAGCAGTTCTTTTCATTAGCTTTTGTAGATGAGTAAAAGATTTTTCAAGTTAAAATAAAAAACATGTATTTTTTTTCAATTTTTCATCATATTTTTTTTTAAATTAAATTACATGAGATTATATAAATAATGGTATGTAAAAAAAAAGCCATTTTGTCCTGAAAAAAAAAAATCAATCTATAATTTGTATAGGAACAGTAAATGAGAGAGCGGAAAATTACAGCTAAACACAAACACTACAAAAGTGTAAAAAGAGGCCTGGTCGCAAATGTACAACATCGCAAAAACAGTCCGGTCCTTAAGAGGTCAAAAAAACACAATTGACAATAAAACAGGTACCCAAAGGGAAGTTAGCAGCAGTCCCAAAATAAAAGTCTTTGTGGATTTATTACACTATTGGAGTTTTTCATTTTTCCTTTTATGAATCCTGAGTGTTCCTAGTGACCAACTAGCCCAAGAAGGAAGATATCATTAAGAACCCCCTTTTGTCCTCAAGACTTTAAAATTTTGTGACTGCTGCTAACTTCCCTTTGGGTACCTGTTTTATTGTCAGTTGTGTTTTTTTAATAAGTATTTTATTATTTGCAGGTTTACCTGTTTCTATTGTACAAAAACCCATCTGACGCGCCCTTGGCACACCCTTCCTTTTTTTTTGTTTTGTTGTAATAGGGTTTTTGGAGAGAATTCCGTTATGTAGGGGGTGCTTCCCAGGGGCGGGCTGGGAAGGGGTGCAATTGCCCCCCAGGCCACCCTAAACCCAGGGCCGCCCGCATCCAACAAAAAAATTACTAATCTGAATCCCCTGCCTCTGGCTCCGGCCGTGACCCTGCCTCTGGCTCTGCCTCTGGCTGAGGACTCCGATTTTTCAACTCACCTCTCTCCCTGCAGCCAGTGGAGTCGGCCAGCCTCTCCTGATGTCAGGAGGAGGGGGCGTGACTTTCACTGCTCTTCTCACAGGACTGCTGAGGAGTCTGGGAGAAGAGCAGAGGAAGTCACGCCCCCTCCTCCTGACATCATCAGGAGAGGCCGACTTCACTGACTGCTGGTCCTGGCTCCTGCCCACCCCTCCCTGGAAGGCGGTAATACACTTTAGTTATTTTTTTTTATTCCCCTCCTTAGCCCTGCCCCCTACTTCAGCCCCTGCCCCCCCTCCTCAGTCCCTGTCCTCTTCTCAGCCCCTTTCCCAAATTGTAGCCATCAACCTACTTCAGCCGGCCACCTCCGGGCCCCCCGAGGCTGGCCCTGCTTACACCGGGCAGTCAGGCTGGCCGGTGCGCGAGGGAGCACTCTCCCCTGAGTGCTCCCTCGCGCACCGCACTGATACCGGAGCCGGAAGATGATGTCATCTTCCGGCTCCGGTATCAGTACGCGGCGCGCGAGGGAGCTGAAGAGGAAGCACTCAGGGGAGAGTGCTCCCTCGCGCGCCCGCCAGCCTGACTGCCCGCAGGGTGACCAGCCCCCCAGGAGCCCAGCAGCACAACTGGACCCCAGGGAATCCCCTCAGCACTCCAAAAGGTAAGGAGGTTGGGGGGATTAAATAAAAAAAAAATTTGTTAGTGTGTGTGTTAGTGTTACTCTGAGTCTTTTAGTGTGTGTGTTAGTGTTACTGTGAGTGTTAGTGTTACTGTGAGTGTTACTGTGAGTGTTAGTGTGTGTGTTAGTGTTACTGTGAGTGTGTTAGTGTTAGTGTGTGTGTTACTGTGAGTGTTAGTGTGTGTGTTACTGTGTGTTAGTGTTAGTGTGAGTGTTACTGTGTGTTAGTGTTACTGTGAGTGTTAGTGTGTGTGTTAGTGTCAGTGAGTGTGTTACTGTGTGTGTCTGTTACTGAGTGTTTGTGTTAGTGAGTCTGTTTGATGTCTGTTAGTGAGTGTGTGTTTGTCAGTGAGAGTGTATGTTTTGTAAGTGAGTGTGTATGTATGTCTGTGGCTGAGTGTGTCTCTGTCAGTAAATGTGTGTCTCTGTTAGCTAGTGTGTATGCGTCTGTTCGTGAGAGTGTGTGTCTTCAGCACTTACCTTTCTCCAGCGCCGGACTCCCTTGGCGCTGGGGATCCCTCCGCCGCTCACCTCCGAATGCGCATGCACGGCAAGAGCCATGCGCGCATTCAAACCGCCCATAGGAAAGCATTACTCAATGCTTTCCTATGGACGTTCAATGTCTTAGAATCGCGGAAGCTCCTCTAGCGGCTGTCAGTGAGACAGTCGCTAGAGGCTGGATTAACCCTCAGTGAAACAAAACTGCTATGCTTTTAGCTGCAGGGTTAAAACTAGAGGGACCTGACACCCAGACCACTTAATTGAGTTGATGTGATCTGGGTGTCTGTAGTGGTCCTTTAAAGGACCACTCTAGGCACCCAGACCACTTCAGCTTAATGAAGTGGTCTAGGTGCCAGGTCCAGCTAGCTTTTACCCTTTTTTTTTATAAACATAGCAGTTTCAGAGAAACTGCTATGTTTATACTGAGGGTTAAAGGACCACTCTAGGCACCCAGTCCACTTCAGCTTAATGAAGTGGTCTAGTGCCAGGTCCAGCTAGGGTTAACTAATTGTTTTATAAACATAGCAGTTTCAGAGAAACTGCTATGTTTATCAATTAGTTAAGCCTTCCCCCTAATCCTCTAGTGGCTGTCTCACTGACAGCCGCTAGAGGCGCTTGCGTGATTCTCACTGTGAAAATCACAGTGAAAGCACGCAAGCGTCCATAGGAAAGCATTATGAATGCTTTCCTATGTGACCGGCTGAATGCGCGCGCAGCTCTTGCCGCGCGTGCGCATTCAGCCGACGGGGAGGAACGGAGGCGGAGAGGAGGAGGAGAGCTCCCCGCCCAGCGCTGGAAAAAGGTAAGTTTTACCCCTTTTCCCCTTTCCAGAGCCGGGCGGGAGGGGGACCCTGAGGGTGGGGGCACCCTCAGGGCACTCTAGTGCCAGGAAAACGAGTATGCTTTCCTGGCACTAGAGTGGTCCTTTAAGCCAGCCTCCAGAGCCTCTAGTGGCTGTCTCATTGACAGCCGCTAGAGGCGCTTGCGTGCTTCTCACTGTGAAAATCACAGTGAGAGCACGCAAGCGTCCATAGGAAAGCATTATGAATGCTTTCCTATGCGACCGGCTGAATGCGAGCGCGGCTCCTGCCGCGCATGCGCATTCAGCCGATGACGTCTCGAGGAAGAAGAGGAGGAGGAGGAAAGCTCCCCGCCCGGCGCTGGAGAAAGAGGTAAGTTTAACCCCTTCCTCCCCCCAGAGCCCGGCGGGAGTGGGTCCCTGAGGGTGGGGGCACCCTCAGGGCACTCTAGTGCCAGGAAAACAAGTATGTTTTCCTGGCACTAGAGTGGTCCTTTAAGTGTTTGCATCTGCATGCACTGGTGTACATACCGCGGTCGCAGGGGTCGCAACCCTGCAACCCCTGCGACCAGGTGCCCGCCGCCATGTGTTGCAGCCCCGGCCTGCGCAGGGATCAATTTTCGCACCGGGGCCTCATAGGTCATGTGTACGCCACTGCCCCCACATTTCCTAAACCCCCAATTAGAGCGTATACCCTCCACTACAGCCCCTGTCCCCCACTACAGCCGTGCCCCCTTACTCAGCCCCTGTCTACTGGTTTTAAAAGTGTAAAGTTTTTGTGTGTGTGTGTGTCAGTATGTCTGTGTGTGTCAGTTTGTCTGTGTGTGTGTCAGCCACTATGCCTTTGTGTGTGTGTGTGTCAGTATGTCTGTCTGTCTGAGTCAGTATGCCTGTAACCGTGTGTCTTTCTGTGTGTGCGTGTGCCTGTCAGTGAGTGTGTGATTTTTAGTGTGTGCCAAATCAGCAAGTGTGTGTGTGCCTGTCATTGAGTGTCTGTTTAGGTGACAGCTTCCCCTCCCCCTTTTCAATCACATGGGGAAGGTGTTTACTCTCCTCTTGGTGCAATGGGCCACTTGACTGGATTTGCCCCCCCCAGGCCTAAGGCTGCCAGCCCTCCCCTGGTGCTGCCTCTGTACTTTGTTATCTAACGCTGCTCCATCTCATATTTTCAATTCAACATTTAGTCCATAAAGGATACAACACATGCCTGTGACAGTACACACAGCGCTGTAATTTATCAATAAGAACATGTGTAAAACTGACACTACTTTATGACTCAGCTCACCCGTTCTACTTTCACTTTAAGTCTCAAGAGCGTCCCTAACGACCTTGATATAGGTCTCAAACCCCGCCCACCGGTCCTAAGCCCCGCCCGCCTCTCGTGCACCCCGTGTTACCAGCGCAGCACTGCTTCCATGACGTGTGGCTGTTGCTGTTTAGCAGCGTGCTCTGTCTCCATCAAGTGACTGTGACCTCACAACAATACCTTGGTCACAGCCCAAAGACACAAGCGTGCGATAGGCTGCAGCTGCCCCGCCCCCTTCCCACCTCTCCAGCTCTCGGCCAATCAGAGCAGAAGAGTAGTTCGGCTCCCAGTGTGGAAGATGGCGGCGTTCTGTGCGGTGCTAGCTGTGGGTAGCGGCCGGTGTGCACGGCGCATGTTGCGGTGGCCTCGAGCCAGCGCGCGGGTTTCGATCAGAACAGCTGCCCACTTCACTTTCCAGGCGGACCCCGAGCCCACCGAGTATGGTGAGAAAGCCGAGCCTTGGGAGAGGGAGCGCGGTGACAATGGGGGCAGATGGGGTCCTGCATACCCTACCTGACTGTAAATAAACCTGTGTGTGACTTTCAATGGAGGCAGGGATGACAATGACAAAGTTCTAATCAAGAGCATACACTGTTATAAAGCATCACAAAGAATAAACATTGGAATAATGACTTGAAGGACAGATTGCATTGCTGAAACAGAATAGGATCAATAATATTTGTAATTTTATATTTTTCTTATTTTGGCCGCAAGTGGCGGGAGCCACGTGCTACACGATCGATGTCCTGCCCAAGAGCCACTTTTGCTGTGCAGCCGCAGTCTTGGCAGATGCCATTTGCAGCGTTGGCTGATGTCGTCTTACTGGGCATTGCGTGCTGCACGCCCAAGATCTTTACGCGCGCCACATGATGAATGGTTGAGGCTCGAATGCTGCTCCTCCCCACAAACATGCACGAATACACAAGCACATCCACACACACATAAGTATTAACACCCATTGACACACTCACAGACTGGGCCAGTGCAAGACTTTTTGCCACCCTAGGAAAAGTTATATTTTGCCGCCTCTGGCTGACTCCGTCCCCGGTCATTTTATATGTACACATCCATTTTCACCGCTTTCTCTTGACTTGCTTCACTCCACCTCCTTTGCACAACATGTTCTTTACAGCGCTAACAATTGCACGCAATGCACCAGACTACACCCCCCCCTTCCATGTCTCTCTGCCCCCCCTCCATAGTTCTCCACATTCTCTCCTACCCTTCTTTCCGAGCGCCTTCACAGAGTTGGTGCCCTGGGCAAAGGTAGCACTGGCTCCGATCACAAACAGATTGGTGCCACCCACCCCGCTGTTTTACCTGCCATGGCAGGAGAAGGGGCTCTAGTTGTCCGGCATACTACCTGTTGTTTTAGACTGAGCACAAGGTAGTCACATTATAACCGGCGCTCTCCTGCTAATTTAGTGTGCAAAAAAAGGCGGCTCAAATTGCCACCTCTCTAGAATTTCTGTCTGGGGCCATGCACCTACCTGGACCAATTGTGGGGTCCGCTCTGGCTATGTGGTTGACCATTTTTGAAATGTATTTTTTGAATGCTTATGTAGGAGAATGCATGCTTGGTGCTGTGTGTGCTTTAGACATTGTGCTGGCATTTTGTAGTTGTGTGCCCTCCTGGGTACTGCAAGATTTTTGGCACCACATGCTGTTGCTAAGTTGACAAACTTGTTTGTAGGAAAAAACTGTTTATTATTGGCAAATAATGAGTTCTTTTGTTAGTAAAAAAATACTACTCCTCTCTTGACAACTTGTGCACTTTGTGTATCAGACTGCACGGTTAACATTGTGCCTATTTCCTAATGCTCGTGCACATATAGACACCATTGAACATCTTATGAAGTTGATACAAAAGGGGCACAAGTGCTAAACTCTTTGGTTGATGTTACAAGACAAATAACATGCCCAACGAGGGCCAGTTTTTAGTTTTGACACTCTAAAAGGAGACCAAGCATTTTCTCATGTATTGTGATTGTGGCTATGTGATGTGTTTGGAAGAGAACCATTTATGAAAATTGAGGGAACATTTTTTTCCATGTCCTTGAATATACTAGGAGTTACTGAAACATGCTTTTTTTTTTTTCCTGCTTTTGTGGCAGCCTGACTATTAATGCAACAATTAATGGTTGCTTGGCAAGGTCGGAAATGTTGCTGTGCAGGTCAGCATATGACCCCAGAGCTGTAACTATGATAACAATCTTTAAACCTGCATTTCTGACATTGATGTCATTGTTTCAATAGGTTTGTCACTTTGAGTAAAGCATTCTGCAGCATCGGAATTCCGAGTAGCTTTCATATTTTAGACTTAAAGGACCACTCTATGCACCCAGACCACTTTAGCTTAATGAAGTGGTCTGGGTGCCAGGTCCAGCTAGGGTTAACCCATTTTTTTTTTATTTTTTATAAACATAGCAGTTTCAGAGAAACTGCTATGTTTATAAATGGGTTAATCCAGCCCTCAAATCCTCTAGTGGCTGTCTCACTGACAGCCGCTAGAGGCATTAGCGTGATTCTCACTTTGAAAACTCACAGTGAGAGCACGCAAGCGTCCTTAGGAAAGCATTGATAATGCTTTCCTATGAGACCGGCTGCGCGCGCAGCTCTTGCCACGCGTGCACATTCAGCCGAATGGGAGGAGAGGAGGAGGATCGGAGGAGGAGAGCTCCCCGCCCGGCGCTGGAGAAAGGTAAGTTTTAACCCCTTTCCTCTCCCCAGAGCCAGGCGGGAGGGAGTCCCTGAGGGTGGGGGGCACTATAGTGCCAGGAAAACGAGTGTTTTCCTGGCACTATAGTGGTCCTTTAAATAGTTGCATTGGAAAGAATCTTAAAGTCCCTTTTTAAAAATTATTTAGTAGATATACCCATCAAAAACCATAGATGGTTCCCGCCCCACCCCCCCAAAGTATGCCCAGGTGTGGCACTCACATGGTGAGTAGTCAGCGGTTTCAGAAGAGTTGGCTAAAAGCAGTCAGCTAATAACAGTGGTTATTGTGCTTGGAGTGTTCCTTTAAAGAAACACATTATACCAGGGATAGGCAACTTTTGGCACTCCTGATGTTGTGGACTACATCCCCCATAATGCTGGCAAAGCATCATGGGAGGTGTATTCCAAAACATCTGGAGTGCCAAAGGTTGCCTATGCCTGCACTATACAATATTCATATGAAACATAAGAGCAAGGATATGGAATTTATATTGCTTGCCACCAAGGACATGCAGTTTTTTTTTTGTCTTTAGTCTTCCAGTGGGTGCAGACCACTGTAATTTCTTTCTCACGGTTCAGCATTGTCTTGTCAGTAAGTCAGAGTGCAGCCACTGATTTCCAGCATGCACTCTAACTCACTGACTGCTGAACTGTGAGGAGCAATTACTTGTCTGCCTCTTCCCCTCCTCCCCCCTTCCTATGATCCCTTACAAGACTTCCATGGATCCAGGACTCCCATTGGAGCACAAGAAAAATTAACCAAGAAAGCTTAGTGAAGGCGGAAGAAGGGGGGCACAAAATAGCTCTATACATCATTTACGGCCCCGACCTGTTCGGCAAACCGCCAGGGCCACATGTTAAGGTGCCCATCTGGTGGCCCATGCCAATTGTCAGCGCGACCGGGCCCCCTGTGATGAGATCATATGCTGGGAGGAAGTGACTCCCTATCACTCCTCCCAGCTATCACTGAGAGCCGCGTGGGAGGAAGCAGAGGGAGTCAGAGTGGGAACTCTGATTCCCATAAACCCGAGCCACCACTGGACCCCAGGGAAAGTCACCCTCCTGCACCTAAAATGTAGGAAACAGGAGGGTGACTTAAATATTATGTATGTATGTGTCTTTGTATGTATGTTTTTCGTGTGTCTGTGTGCCTGTCTGTTTCTGTGTGTGTGTGTGTCTCTGCCGGGGCGTTAGAGGGACCCCATGGGTTGTGTGTACGCCTCTGCATACAGCCACCAGACACACACATTATATATAGCCAACACATATACTTTACATACAGGCAATCCTTGTTCCCAGACTGACAGAAGAGCTATGTGCTGTACTCTAAGTGAGCATAGAACATAGCTCTTTAAATAATTTACATACCAGGGCTAAGTGTAATAATGTTCAGCTTTTGTTAATCTATACTATATCTTTGCCCCTGGTAAGGTCTCCCTGCTCCTTGATCAATGTTAGGTTTTGCCAGCTGCCCAGCACCGAGCATTGTGTATAGGAGCTGCATTATGAAAGGGAGATCTCCCTCTCATGCTGCAATCACACAGTACAGAGGGATCCCAAAGTCCTCTGCACTGTCTGAACTGGGAAATGTCAACAGAGGGAATCCCTCTGAGTTGGAATTAGGGGATGTTTTAGGGGAAAAGGTATAGATGTGCGGTGTCATTTTAATAAAGAACAGTGGCAGAATACAAATTTGGAGTGTTTGCAGTAGTGGTCTATGAATTTTCTCAAAATAAAATACTTATACTTAAAATTCTTATTAATTTATGTTTACCTAAGTTTGTGATAAAATGCTTAATTGCTCCTATTTGCGTAGCTTGGGGAATCTAAAAATATATATGTTTGAGTAGTGGTTTTGGATTATGTGACGATTATAAAAGTTGTAATCTCAGTATGCCAAATTTTGCTAAGTGTTTTTTTTTTTTATCTTTAAAAACGTAATTCACTTCTTGCAATATGGTTTTATAACTTCTAAAATTTTATTCAAATCTTAGACATATTTTAATAAGCACTAATTAGCAATTTATTGAGTTAGTTTTCTTTAATTGCAATTGGTGTATAGAAGTTAAAGCAGCACTGTCACCCCCATTAAAAAAAAAAAAATATTTCATTAACATTTTGACTTTGATAGAATGTCAGTGAAATTCTCTGTATTTCTCCTCGACCTGACTTTTTTTAGACTCTGAGTGGAGTCTAAGCATCAATCTCGACAGCCGTCACCAGTAACGGCTGCAGGGAACTGTCTGTGTCTATGGAGGATCCCGCAGTCTTGCGGGGATGCTCCATAGATCTATGCTCCCTTGATCTCGAGAATACAACAGTGACGGTGGCCTCGGAAGAGGACCCTCTGGATTAAGAGGGTGGCGCCTGCGAAGTACAGGTTCAGACACCCACCAGACTTAAAGCTGCGATGTCACTATCGGGGGACTTTTCAAATTTGGCAAACTCCCCAAACTGTGAAAGTGTTACTTTAATGTAAAACTTTTTTTTTTTTCCTACTTAATATTGTGTTGTGTATGCATATAGGTCATGAAAAGAAAGCTCTATTCATTTTCTTAAGAATATTGGTAACATATATTGGAAACAGTAAAGGAAACTTCAAAGATCACACCATTCCTTTAGTTAGAATTGGGGATGAGTGACTTCTCCAAAATGCCTCTGTCTTCAAGCATTATTTTAGACATGTGATTTAACTGTATTTACTGTATGAGCATTATGCTGAAATGCAGACATTTGTTTTACATTCTGTTGACATTTTAGTAAACTGTACTGCTAGTGATGCCATAAAGTTCAATGTATTTTTGATTTAATTATATTTTCATACCCAAGGTGAAACATTGCAAACTAAGATACCGTATGCTGTCTAAAGCTTTTCGTTCACTAAATATTTCAATAAAGAATAAAATACAAACAAAAACTAAAAATGTACATATGAATCATTTTAATGTTTGAATAGCATCTATACACAAAATTGTTGTTTCATTATACATTTATGGGCTAGTTACACTGATCAGCCACAACATTAAAACCACTGAAGTGAATAACATTGATTACATAGGTTCAATTGCACCTATCAAGGGGTTGGATGTATTAGGCAGCAAATGAACAGTCAGTTCTTGAATTCCATGTGTTGGAAGCAGAAAATATTGGCAAGTGAAAATATCTGAGGGACAAATAGTGGTAGCTAGATGACATCAGAGCATCTCCAAAACTAGAAGTCTTGGTGGCCCAGTATATGCTGCTTGGCAACTAACAAAAGTGGTACAAAGAAGGACGGCGCATCAGGGTCATGGGCACCCAAGGCTCCTTTGGAGGCCCAGTCGGAGCTCCTGTCTAGAGGTACAATGGCATGGCGCGCATCCCTTAGGCCACTCACCGCCTTACTCCGCGCACACAGTATAAAGTACCAGTGGCGCACACCCCACAAACTACAGGTGCTTCAGGAGGACGATACGTACCTGATAGCCGACCTACTGGAGGCAAGAAGGCACCTGGCGGCCTGGGGCCTCTCTCAAGACGCCTTGCAGCAGCCTAACAAACCCACCACCACCCATGCATGGAATCTGGCCACCTCCGATACATTTGTCCCGAGAAGATCCACCCCAACGGTACCATCAGTGAGCCAACCATGAAACCTTATGTGGACTTAAGGATCCTCACTTCTCGACTATTGCTGTTCCCTGGGCTATAAGGACTGCACTGTTCATATAACGGACTACCCCCTAAAGCACACCCGGAGCATTTTTTCTTTTTTTCGATTCGTTTTACCCATTCACTCAGGAACTATCCGACACCAAGATGCCGCAGTATTATATTTGAGAAATGCCTCACCCAACTACTCTTTAGACTGGGCGACCCCGCCTAGGTCTCCTATCTATGACCAGACTTTTACAGAAGCCCGTTGGCTCAGTTTATTCAGCAGTTTGTTTTTTGTGTTTTGTTTTTCCCATAGGCTTTTACTTATGTTTTTTCTCTTTAGCTACAAATGTGTGGGTTCTCTAATGGGCTTACTCCTCCTATACCTCCCCCTGGGGAAGGCTGCAACTAGATAGGCCTTATGGCATAGTAGACTAAGAGCAAGTTCACTGCCTCTCCTACGGATAAAATCGCAATTAGCGTCAGTTAATTAGTCTGTGGCCCTAATGCTGATACTTACCTACACAGAGAGCTCGGTGTCCTAGGGCGCGCAGACTCGCCCAACTGATATCACTGTATTACTGTATTGTGATTGTTTTGCTAAGCTGCCCTGGACTATTTTGTTATATAATCACTGAATGTCGCTAGATATGTGTCCAACGTCTCAATATATCACAGCGCGCAAGATACCTATCGCTAGTAGTTGGCCTGTCTTTCCTGAGCAAACTATGTCACCGAGCAAACCAGCCACAGAGCTGACTCCCCAATTATTTGTTTAGCCTACTATTGCCTCCACGCAGGCTTTGAACGTAACAATCTACCACTGAACACCCTAACTCCCTAGCGCAGTTAAGATGATGTGTTAAACTGTTTTGCTCTAGTTAAACGAGTAATTCACATGTCCTGCTGAGCAGAGCAGAGAACAAGAAAAATTTCCGGAAAGCGACATCAATGCATGTAAAAATGTGCAGCATCATCCTATGCCTAATTAGTATGAATCCAAGTCAGAATAAATGCTCAACCAGGCTGTGTAAGCATAGTAAACCTGATTAGCAACACTCAAATGTATAGAACCACTCTTATATTATCTCATGCTATTTTGTTATATTTAACCTTGTATCTCACCTCTTGATAAGCGGACCAGGCCAAACTTCTTGGCAAGCGACAATAATATATAAAAATTGTGCAATGTCCTCTAATGCCTCATTACTGTAACACTGTGATGGAATAACTGCTTACCCATGCTGTCGTGGCATTGTAAACATAATGTGTTTTATTCGTGCACAAATAAAATAAAGAATTTAAAAAAAACAAAAAAACTTAATGCTGATCATCACATAAAGGTGACAGAACACACAGTGTACCGCAGTTTGCTGCTTATGGGGCTGCATAGCCGCAGACCTGCTAAAGTGCCCATGATGACCCGTGACCACCGCCGAAGCGTCTTCAATGGGGAAGTGAGCATCAGAACTGGAACATGGAGCAACAGAAGGTTGCCTCGTCTGATGAATTGTTTTCTTTTAGATCAAGTGGAAGGCAGTTTACCTAGGAAAGAAATGGCAGCAGAATGCTCTATGGGAAGAAGGCAGGCCGGCCATCAGAGACACTGTTATGCTCTGGGAAACCTTTGGTCTTGGAATTCGTGTGGTTGCTACTTTTACTTCATGGCAGTGGCCTATTTCAGGATAATGTACCCTGCCACATTGCAAAAAAGTTCAGGAATTGTTTGAGGAACATAAAGAATTCAAGGTGTTGCCTTGGCATCCAAATTCCCCAGATCTCAATCTGGTTTGGCATCTATGGGATGTGCTGGAACGACAAATCCAATCCATGGAGGCCCCGCCTCAGAACTCGCTGGACTTAAAGAATCTGCAGCTAATGTTTTGGAACCAGATACCACAGGACACAATTCAGTGGTCTTGTGGAGTTTATGCCTCGACACATCAGTTATTTTGGCAGTAGGAGGAGAACCTACACAATATTAGGCAGGTGGTTTTAATGTTATGGCTAATCAGTGCATATGCATATTGCTACAAATCACGTTAACTGAGTGAAATTATATATATATATATATATATATTATAGTGTTCTTGGCTTAATTACCATGCAATTCTTTTTGCATACATAGTACCACTGTATTTTTTTTTTTTTTTCAGCGTTTCGGCTATAAGACATGCTTGTTAGCATTTATATAAGTATGTGTCAGGGTACCTGAGGCCTCTACCTCTGAGAGAGGTAGAGACTTAGAAGTTTTTCCATCCGGACGGCATGTCTCCTCGGCCCCTCGCGGTTCTATCGGTCTTGCTAACGCCGGCCGCGAGGGAGTCACTTCCTTTTATAGCAGGAGGACCGGAGGTCGACGTCATGACGCCAACCCGGAACGTCCTGTCACTCAAATCTCGGGAGACGAATCAGGACTCGCCGGAGGCGTGTCTTCTCTCCCTAGCCAGGATACTTAACAGTGGCTCTCTCATTTACTCATTGCCCTGTCGTGGTTCTAGTCCGCCTAGTCACACAGTGCTTTGTTATTCTCTTGCCTTTTGATTCTGATCCGGCTTTGGTATTTACTCTCCTGTCTTTCTGTTATCCTTGACCCGGCTTGTCTCTCGCTTACCTGTCTTCTCGTTCCCTCGACCTCGGCTTGTCTCTGACCATTCTATCGTAGTTATACGTTAAGTCCGGCCATTCTAAGGACCGGTATACGTATCAGCTACTCTTTGTACTCTGCGTGTTGGATCCCTGACCCGATCCTGACAGTATGATACAAAGTTGTATATAGACCATTGCTTTCTTAACATGTCACTTCTTCTCTTTCCAGACCTTTTTTTTTTTTCACGTTTTTTTGGATGTCACGCCGTGTACTGATGCCGGAGCCGGAATATGACGTCATATTCCGGCTCTGGCATCAGTGCGGTGCGTGAGGGAGCTGAAGAGGGAGCACTCAGGCGAGAGTGTTCCCTCGCGCGCCCGCCAGGTGACACCAGGGCCAGCCTCGCGGGGGCCCCGAGGTGGCCACACTGGGCACATACCGGGTCGCAGGGCGGCCGGGCCCCCTGGTGGGCCGGGCCCAGTCGCAGCTGCGACCCCTGCAACACCGGTATGTACGCCACTGCTCCTCACACTCTCTTTCACCATATTTCTCGTCTTCACACATTCATCACACACACACATCTGCTACTCTTCCCATCTAAATATCAGTTTTCTATTTCTTTGGTCTATTACTTCTCATAAATCTACATGGTCTCAATTGCTCAGCGTTATACCTTTCAATGTATATACTTTATCCTCCTTTTGTTTTTATAAACTCTTGGTATACATAGCATACTACCCACTCATCACTCTTTTGTACCGCGTCACCATATTTACCAGACGCGATCACGGCCACACTAAGGCACATACATCACGTCCTTCACGCATGCACGGTCACGCTCACCAGTCCACACAGCGTCTGAGCACAGATCAAGGAGGGTACACCTGCACTGGGTAAGGAATAACCTTTTTCTATGCTTTATGCCTTAAACAGAGTGTTTACATATGTTTATTCACATCTTGATAAAGACCTTTGGGTTGAAACGATCGCTTCATACAACACAACCTTATTTTTAAAAATCCTTTGAGTGCTCTCTTCATTCATATTTTATATATTTGTGTGTGTGTGTATTAAGGCTTTTTGGACTGTAATTGTGGGAGGGGCATGTTTTCCTTACTTAAAGGGTCCTTACATTACTCTACCCCGTTCATGGTCTAGCGATTTGCATGTGACTACTTCCGGGTCCCGCGAGGCCAATACCCATCCTCATTACGTAATACGCCCATTGGCCCATCCATAGTTGGCATAGATAGAGCCTCTCAAGCCGCTTGGCATCTAGCAGGGCCTCACCTGTCACCAATCTTGTAGAATTGTTTCGCCACTTGGCGTTCGTTAGCAAGCCAGTACATCTATAAGGTATACATGTACTATTGGTAAACTTTGTCATTTAGCATGTCTCGCATACAAGAAGGTGGCGAGGATCTATCTCTGCCCAGCACTCTGGCTAGATCCGGTACACCTTCACGTAGAGGGGGCATGGCTAGCCTGTCATCTATCAGATCCTGGACTATCCCCCACATTACAGCCGAACTAGGGAAACAACACTTTGGTAGAATTCCTAGTTTCAGGCTTTTCTGAAGGTTTTCATACAGGTATAATACACATGCCATAACCTTCAATCAGCCCAGAAAGAACGCACGAAATTGCAGAAGGGTTCCTTTTAGGTCCTTTCCAGTCCCTGACATTTACTTCATAAAGGACAAACCCTATCGGTGTTGTCACAGGAAAAAAAACTCCATGAAACCAAGATTAATCATCGACCTGTCAGAACCCCATACCTCAGCAATTCATAGTCTGAATTCAATGATCCCTTCTGAGGAGTTTACGCTACAATATACTACCAGTGACAACGCCATTGCAGCTATCATTAGAGTAGGGGTAGGAGCATGGCCAAGCAAAACAGACATAGTAAATGCATTCAAACTCCTACCTATACATCCTACAGTCTGGCACCTATATGGCATCAAATGGAAAGGCTTATACTATTTATTTTATTTTATTTTATTTTTCTCCCGATTAACTTTTGGCTCAAAAATAAACCCCAATTTCTTTGACATTTTTGCTGAGACATTATGTTGGTTACTCCTGAATATTAACAGATGCCCCACAGTCATCCATTACTTAGATGACTTCCTGATGGTCGAATATAATGCCCTCCTGTGACGAGAGCAATCTCGCCACATTGCATTGGAGAAGCCTGGCTGCCCGCCTCCTGCCTTTGGACTATGGCCCTGGGAGATTGGGCCCTTTAAAAACAGTATTCGGCCCTAACAGAGTGCATGTCACTCATTCTGGCCCTTTAAACACAGTGGGGCAATTCGGTACTTGCCCTGTGTGAGCGGTGATACCCCCAAATAGCTATGCCATGGAGCCTATTCATATAATGAAAGACTTTAGCTCCATGGCAATTGAACTGTGTGAATAGGATCTGAGCACTATTCGGTAGTTTTGTGCGTTCAGATCCCAGCTATCTGGGGATATGTGAAATGTCTGTGTGCTTTGTGTAAAAGGTGACTTTATGTATTTTTAAAGAATTTTATGTCTTTCTGTAACCATGTGGTTAATGGAGTCTGCCTCTAGCCCTGGATAATTGGATTACTTTCCCCTTTGTCTCCAGGATAGAGGCCTCTGTAAAACCTGCTTAAACCAGATTGCCATGCGGCCAGCCAGGGACCAAAATATACTTTTACTAACTTTTGAACCCCTGGTCTGATTCATGCCATTTTTTTAATATGTTGTTCCCTTGAGTGGATTGATTGTGAATATGTAATTTTTATGTGAAGGTTTTAGAGTTATGAATGTTGGGTAAAAAGTATGTTAAACTGTAAATGTTCTGGCCAGCAGATAATTGAGCTATGTGTATTGTAAGAACTCAATTATCTAGCCTGGCCCAGAGGAGGAGTTTTGTGTTGCATAAATTGTGAGTTCTGTGTGCCAGTAAATCAGTCTTGTTCCAGCATTAAGCTTTGGCTCATGTGTGGATTATTTGGCGAGACCAGCAATTTATTACTCTGTGGATTACTTGGTGATTTTATTTTATGGGAAGAATGGAATGCTTGACGGAGTAACGGATTGTACCGTCACACCTCCCCCGAAGTAGTCTTTGGAAAGCCACCTGCCTTTTTGATCAATTGGGAGTTCGTGTCACCTAAAAAAACGGAAGGCCCAGACACTATCATTAACTTACATTGCCATGCAATTAGATTCCATTGCCATGCAGGCCGGCTTACCTAAGGACAAAGTAGATTACATACTCTCATGCATCGATCCATACCTTCATTTAGGTTCTTGCAATCTCTATTAGGTTTCCTAAATTTTGCAATGATGATTATTCTCCAAGGTAGAGATATAGATTGCCAAATCTTTTTCCCTACTTTAGTAACGACTTTAGTGACGACAGTCGACTTACACTTGATGCCCAAACTACAGCAGACCTACTTATGAGGCATAGGTTCTTAATTACATGGAACAGAAGGAACATGGTAATGAATGGCTATGGGGTAGCTGGCCTGCAGAAGGTTTTCCCACTACCTCAGCACTATTCGCAATTTACCCTACTGTTGTGGCTGCAATGGCTTGGGGTCATCTGTGGTCAGGTAATTCAGTACGTTGTTATTCAGATAACCAAGCCACACAATCGATAAAGGACGCTCATCATAATTAATTATCATAAAATTCCTTAGGAGATTAACTTGGTTGGCTGCTTGTCACCACTTTTTCTTGTCATCCATTCATGTACCAAGGGTTAATATTATTGCTGCTGACAGATTGTCTCAGTTGTAATTCCAGGCGTTTCACCAAGCCCTGCCCACGGCTGCACTAGTAGCCACAGCCACCCCCTCATTTCAGAACCTGATCATGGATTAGATATTCTATTACAACACAGCCGCAAGTTGTCTAAACTGTCTCTCTCGGTCAACACACTAAGAACCTATGATAGAGCTTTTTGGTTTATTAAAAAGATTTCATCCTGGAACATAACATTACTCATCCTTTCGCTATGACAACGTTATTAGGTTTTGCTTCTTTTTGCCACCTTAAACTTCAATTATCTCACAACACCATTAAGTTATACTTTACTGGCATACAACATCATATGTTAAGCCTTTGGTCAAACAATCATAGTTTCATAGTCCTCGTACCAGATTAAAACTATACTCAAAGGCATACAGAAATCCGTTCCCCCACGTACTCGGAAGAGATTACCTATTCCAATCTCTATCTGACCTTTTGAATTCGGGCCCTTTTGAACCCTTTACTAATGAGGTCATTAAGACTGCTATGTACTTAGATTTTTATGGCTTCCTAAGGCCACGGGAATTTACCACTACCACCACATCTAACACACAGTATTGTCTTAGACGATCCCATATACATTAACAAGCTGACCATTACATACTTTATTTACCCCATACTAAAACAAGTCAACATAACCTACCAGTAGAAATTCCATACTACCCTCCGAACAACAAATGGTGCCCCGTAGCGGTATTGGACTCCATATCTTAATTTCCCCTGCAATTACCCCTCGCAACCTCTGTTTGCACTACACGGATATGTCCCTACGACTCAGAAATTCATGCTATATATCAGATCCTTAATCATGCGACTAGGACTCAACCCTTCCAACTATTCAGGGCACTGCTTCAGAATAGTGGTAGCTTCCATGGCCTCAAGTGTAAATATACCAGTACACATTATTAGAACCCTAGGGCGTTGGAAATCCTCTGTATATTTTGAAACCAGTTCAAGAAATACGCAATGCCTTTTAAAGAAGTGTGTGCAGTGGTGTATCTTGGTTTTGTGCTGCCCTAGGCAGGACAAAACTCAGACACCCCCCCCGCGCGCGCGCGCCACCCCCACCCAACCCTTCCCCTCTGCCCCGCCTTCTAAATACACACACATTCACTGACAGATACGCATACACTAGCTAACAGACACACACAGTCGGACACACACACACACTAACAAACACACACTAACAGACACACACAGTGAGACACACACTAACAAACACACACAGTCGGACACACACACTAACAAACACACACACAGTCGGACACACACACACACTAACAGACACACACAGTGAGACACACACACACACACTAACAAACACACACAGTCGGACACACACACTAACAGACACACACACTAACAAACACACACAGTCGGACACACACACTAACAAACACACACAGTCGGACACACACACTAACAGACACACACAGTGAGACACACACAAACACACACAGTCGGGCACACACACTAACAAACACACACACAGTCGGACACACACACACACACACACACTAACAGACACACACAGTGAGACACACACACACTAACAAACACACACAGTCGGACACACACACACACACACACACTAACAAACACACACAGTCGGACACACACACTAACAGACACACACAGTGAGACACACACACTAACAAACTAACAGACACACACACTAACAAACACACACAGTCGGACACACACACTAACAAACACACACAGTCGGACACACACTAACAAACACACACACACTAACAGACACACACAGTGAGACACACACACTAACAAACACACACAGTCGGACACACACTAACAAACAGACACACACAGTGAGACACACACACTAACAAACACACACAGTCGGACACA
The DNA here is from genome assembly GCF_036172605.1 of Pelobates fuscus. Taxonomy (NCBI): domain Eukaryota; kingdom Metazoa; phylum Chordata; class Amphibia; order Anura; family Pelobatidae; genus Pelobates; species Pelobates fuscus. Next base: position 189,649,376 of record NC_086318.1, read on the forward strand.
CACACTAACAGACACACACACTAACAAACACACACAGTCGGACACACACACTAACAGACACACACACTAACAAACACACACAGTCGGACACACACTAACAAACACACACACAGTGAGACACACACAGTGAGACACACACAGTGAGACACACACAGTGAGACACACACAGTGAGACACACACAGTCGGACACACACACACTAACCAACACACACAGTCGGACACACACACACTAACAGACACACACAGTCGGACACACACACTAACAGACACACACACTAACAGACACACACAGTGAGACACACACACACTGTCGGACACACACACTGTCGGACACACACACTGTCGGACACACACACACTGTCGGACACACACACACTGTCGGACACACACACACTGTCGGACACACACACACACTGTCGGACACACACACACACTGTCGGACACACACACACACTGTCGGACACACACACACACTGTCGGACACACACACACACTGTCGGACACACACACACACTGTCGGACACACACACACACTGTCGGACACACACACACACTGTCGGACACACACACACACTGTCGGACACACACACACACTGTCGGACACACACACACACTGTCGGACACACACACACACTGTCGGACACACACACACACTGTCGGACACACACACACACTGTCGGACACACACACACACTGTCGGACACACACACACACTGTCGGACACACACACACACTGTCGGACACACACACACACTGTCGGACACACACACACACTGTCGGACACACACACACTGTCGGACACACACACACACTGTCGGACACACACACACTGTCGGACACACACACACACTGTCGGACACACACACACACTGTCGGACACACACACACACTGTCGGACACACACACACTGTCGGACACACACACACACTGTCGGACACACACACACTGTCGGACACACACACACACTGTCGGACACACACACACTGTCGGACACAAACACACACTGTCGGACACACACACACACTGTCGGACACACACACACACACACACTAACAAACACACACAGTCGGACACACACACTAACAGACACACACAGTGAGACACACACACTAACAAACTAACAGACACACACACTAACAAACACACACAGTCGGACACACACACTAACAAACACACACAGTCGGACACACACACTAACAAACACACACACACTAACAGACACACAGTCGGACACACACTAACAAACAGACACACACAGTGAGACACACACACTAACAAACAGACACACACAGTCGGACACACACACTAACAGACACACACAGTCGGACACACACACTAACAGACACACACACTAACAAACACACACAGTCGGACACACACACTAACAGACACACACACTAACAGACACACACACTAACAAACACACACAGTCGGACACACACTAACAAACACACACACAGTGAGACACACACAGTGAGACACACACAGTGAGACACACACAGTGAGACACACACAGTGAGACACACACAGTCGGACACACACACACTAACCAACACACACAGTCGGACACACACACACTAACAGACACACACAGTCGGACACACACACTAACAGACACACACACTAACAGACACACACAGTGAGACACACACACACTGTCGGACACACACACTGTCGGACACACACACTGTCGGACACACACACTGTCGGACACACACACACTGTCGGACACACACACTGTCGGACACACACACACTGTCGGACACACACACACTGTCGGACACACACACACTGTCGGACACACACACACTGTCGGACACACACACACTGTCGGACACACACACACACTGTCGGACACACACACACACTGTCGGACACACACACACACACTGTCGGACACACACACACACACTGTCGGACACACACACACACACTGTCGGACACACACACACACACTGTCGGACACACACACACACACTGTCGGACACACACACACACTGTCGGACACACACACACACTGTCGGACACACACTGTCGGACACACACTGTCGGACACACACTGTCGGACACACACTGTCGGACACACACTGTCGGACACACACTGTCGGACACACACTGTCGGACACACACTGTCGGACACACACTGTCGGACACACACACACACTGTCGGACACACACACACACACACTGTCGGACACACACACACACACACTGTCGGACACACACACACACTGTCGGACACACACACACACTGTCGGACACACACACACACTGTCGGACACACACACACACTGTCGGACACACACACACACTGTCGGACACACACACACACTGTCGGACACACACACACACTGTCGGACACACACACACACACACTGTCGGACACACACACACACACACTGTCGGACACACACACACACACACTGTCGGACACACACACACACACTCTGTCGGACACACACACACACACTCTGTCGGACACACACACACACACTCTGTCGGACACACACACACACTCTGTCGGACACACACACACACACTGTCGGACACACACACACACACTGTCGGACACACACACACACACTGTCGGACACACACACACACACTGTCGGACACACACACACACACACTGTCGGACACACACACACACACACTGTCGGACACACACACACACACACTGTCGGACACACACACACACACACTGTCGGACACACACACACACACACTGTCGGACACACACACACACACACTGTCGGACACACACACACACACACTGTCGGACACACACACACACACACTGTCGGACACACACACACACACACTGTCGGACACACACACACACACACTGTCGGACACACACACACACACACACTGTCGGACACACACACACACACACACTGTCGGACACACACACACACACACACACACTGTCGGACACACACACACACACACACACACTGTCGGACACACACACACACACACACACACACTGTCGGACACACACACACACACACACACACACTGTCGGACACACACACACACACACACACTGTCGGACACACACACACACACACACACTGTCGGACACACACACACACACACACACTGTCGGACACACACACACACACACACTGTCGGACACACACACACACACACACTGTCGGACACACACACACACACACACTGTCGGACACACACACACACACACACTGTCGGACACACACACACACACTGTCGGACACACACACACACACACTGTCGGACACACACACACACACACACACACACACTGTCGGACACACACACACACACACACACACTGTCGGACACACACACACACACACACACACTCACTGTCGGACACACACACACACACACTCACTGTCGGACACACACACACACTCACTGTCGGACACACACACACACACACTCTCTGTCGGACACACACACACACACTCTCTGTCGGACACACACACACACACACACACACACTGTCGGACACACACACACACACACACACACACACTGTCGGACACACACACACACACTGTCGGACACACACACACACACACACTGTCGGACACACACACACACACACACACTCTGTCGGACACACACACACACACACACACACACTGTCGGACACACACACACACACACACACACTCTGTCGGACACACACACACACTCTGTCGGACACACACACACACACTGTCGGACACACACACACACACTGTCGGACACACACACACACACACACACACTGTCGGACACACACACACACACTGTCGGACACACACACACACACTGTCGGACACACACACACACACACACACTGTCGGACACACACACACACACTGTCGGACACACACACACACACACACACTGTCGGACACACACACACACTGTCGGACACACACACACACTGTCGGACACACACACACACTGTCGGACACACACACACACTGTCGGACACACACACACACTGTCGGACACACACACACACTGTCGGACACACACACACACACACACTGTCGGACACACACACACACACACACTGTCGGACACACACACACACACACACACTGTCGGACACACACACACACACACACACACACTGTCGGACACACACACACACACACACACACACTGTCGGACACACACACACACACACACACACACTGTCGGACACACACACACACACACACACACACTGTCGGACACACACACACACACACACACACACTGTCGGACACACACACACACACACACACACACACTGTCGGACACACACACACACACACACACACACACACTGTCGGACACACACACACACACACACACACACTGTCGGACACACACACACACACACACACTGTCGGACACACACACACACATTAACACATTATTTTTATTTACTCCCCCCCCCCCCCGCCTCCTTACCTTTGGGAATGCTGGGGGTGGGGGGGGTTCTCCCATTCCCTGGTGGTCCAGTGGCTGCAGGGCGGCACTGGCGGGCAGGCTGGGCGGCCGGCGAGGAAGCTCTTCCCCTGAGCTCTCTGCTCAGCTCCCTCGCGCGCCGCCCGCAGAGTGAGGCTGGGAGGCGGAGCCGGAATATGACGTCATATTCCGGCTCCCAGTCTCACTCTGCGGGCGGCGCGCGAGGGAGCTGAGCAGAGAGCTCAGGGGAAGAGCTCCCTCGCCGGCCGCCCAGCAACCAGCCCAGCATGTCTGTTAGCCGCAAGGCTAACAAGACATTTGCCTTGGGCATTTGGGGGCGGCGTTTTTTGCCGCCCCCTGGAAAATGCCGCCCAAGGCAAATGCCTTGTTTGCCTCGCGGCTAATACGCCCCTGTGTGTGTGTGTGTGTGTGTGTGTGTGTGTGTGTGTGTGTGTGTGAGAGAGAGAGATATTTGACTGTGTTAAATTGCATGAATCTATATTTTTGCCCTCTCTTATTTACAGGCCCTACTTCATCGTTGGTTCCGGCACACCACAATCGACTTGCACTCTTGTTCTAAACTACTCTTATCCTTATTGCTTACTCCAGCGTTTCCCAAACCAGTCCTCAAGACCCACCAACAGTCCAGGTTTTGTTGGTATCGCCATTGGAATAAAACAGGGAAATACATAATTCCTGGACTGTTGGGAACCACTGGCTTACTTTATATATGGCTTTTTGACACACAGACACAGACAGACAGACACACACACACACACTCTGTCCTGCACACAAATGACCCTAAATTAAGGCTGTGATACTATGGGGTAAATCTCAACAAGAACAGAGATTGTAAGAAAGTCTGGTAATCCACTAGTCTCGAATCACTACTTGTCGATAAACCATTCTTCGCTGTGAAACCACTATCTGAAAATCTTCTAACGGTTGGGGAATTAACAGACTCCCATAGCAATTATGCAAAACCTTTGCCACATTTTAGATTTACCCTATCATTCGTTTCTACTAGATTACAGCTCCCTTGTCATCTCCACTCCTTAGAGCTGGCTGCTGGCCTCCACTCTTCCACAGCTGACCGCCTCCACTCTCCCTCAGTTGGCTGCCTGGCTCGAAGGGAATAGGGTGACAAATACCCAGATGCCAGGACAAATTCCTAGTAGCCATGGCAACCTGGCATCTGAGACTTATCGAGCCCTGATTTTAAAGGGATACTATAGGCATCAAAACAGGGGCGTGATTTATACATCACAGTGGCTTCATTAAGCTTAAGTTGTTTTGGTGCCTTTTATGTCCCTTTCAAAGGATCATTCCAGACCCTTAAAACACTTTAGCTTGATTGTGCACTACATATAAATGAAGGACAAACTACTCTTTACTGGCTCTCAGAAAGTTATAGAAAGAGCTATAACATGCCCTGGATTAAAGGTGAACTGTTGTGGAAGCTGGATTAATACTGCAGCTAATTTCCTCACCAAAATCTTTTACTGGTGACCAAATTTGTAAACCTTTGTAAATATGTTCTTTGTAAACCCCTTAAGGACACAACTTCTGGAATAAAAGGGAATCGTGATGGAATATTTCCATCATTTGTCCTTAAGGGGTTAAGTCCTAGACCTGTTAAACCTGCACATTACATTTTTATATGTTTTTATGTGGCATTTAAAACACTAATTCGCACCATGCGGTCTGTAAAGTTTATATGTTTTATACTTTTTGTGTGTGTGAAAAAAAAAAAAAAAAATTCTCAAAATACAATTTAGGGATACAAATGTTGGATTTTGTTGGATACTATGTATGTAAAGTGACAGCCACCATCACTGGGCGCATAAGATGGACACGTTAATTAGGTCCCTGGATGACTCCTATGTTTAAGTCACACTGTACCCATTGTGGGTGCATTGTAAGTGTAATGTGGCTGTTTGGTGTTACAAGTACTATTTTTATTTTGAAAGTGTGGATTTCAATTGAAATTTACTCCTCCTCTATAAACGAACCTGGTTACACCCCCTGGTTTGCTTAGCTCAGTGGAGCTAAACTAAAAAGGCAGCAACTGCCAAAAGCACATGCCTTGCTATTGAGCTGCATTGGGTAGTCTGTGATTGGACAACCACTGAAAGTCTGGGCAGAGTTAGAAGGGGATGGATTGCAAAGGCAACAGACAGGAAAACTGCTGTTTATAGATAAACACCCAATGATAAAATGCATTATTAAATGTGAGCAAGTTTTCATTTGGGGTATATCTACTAAACAGTAACCATTGTTGAACACCTGCAGCTGTTGTGGAGAAGATAGATGAAAATCTTGGAGCTGCTTTTATCCCTTAAAATAAGCAAAATAGTGCTTGTTCCTCAATTAGACCCCATTAGATGCCACAACAAAGGGTGGATTGGAAGCAATTTGAAAGCATTTGAAATGCCAGGTTTACTGAGCCATGCTTCTTGTCTTATGGATAGGATGGCCTGGATTGCATTGTTGATTGTTGTATATTGGAGTGAAAATTTATCTGAGAAAATTAGGGATTTTGTGGTGGAGATGAAAGAGGGGGACATTTTGTATTTACTTCTCTACCGTTTCCCACTGTAAGGAAACATAGTTGTTGAAAATACCCTATCATGAAGCAGTTATTTCCACAGTTGCTTGTGGGTCATTACTGACTGATAAGAGGGACATTCAGCATCCCTATTGAGAGTGAAAGTAAAAGCCCCTGTAAAACGAGACCTCAGAAAGAGTACCAGTTTGAGGGAAGGGTCTTAAGTAATCTGTTAAGAACTCAGACACCCAGACCACTTCATCTGAATGGAGTGGTCTGACTCCCATGTCCCTCCATTTCAACCCTGCAGCTCTACATTAAAGGAACAGCAGCGGTTTGCTGCACATGCACACACCCTCTAAATGCTTACCTATGCGAAAGCGCTGGATGGGCAGAGACGATTTTAGATTAACAGGCAGAGCTAAAAGGGATAAAAGTAATCAACTTATTTATATTTATTTATTTTTTACACCCTAGTAGCAGGAACCTGATGACTAAACATTGACTAGAGCACCATAATGTTTGGAATGCACATTTGTATTCCTAACCCTATAGTGTTCCTTCAATGTTCCAACTTGTATACCACCATCTGCCCCCCCCCCTTAATATAGTAAAATCTTACTTTTATTCAAGTCTGCTGCTGCTGGCTCTGCCTCTTTGGCAACCTTGGCCATTCCTATGGAAATCACTTCTGATGATGTCAGCCAAGCAGGCAGAAGTGATTCCCATAGGAATGGCTAAGGTTGCCAAGGAGGCAGATCAGGGGCAGAGCCAGCACAAGCCAAACACAGCCCTGGCCAATTAGCATCTTCTCATAGAGATGCATTGAATCCATGCATCTTTATAAGGAAAGTTCAGTGTCTCAAAGCAGAGGCTGGAGACACTGAACGGCAGTGCTGCACACTGTGCAGCCCTGCCCCAGGAAGCATCTCTAGTAGCCATCTGAGGAGTTGCCACTGGAGTTAACCCTAGGCTGTAATATAAACACTGCATTTTCTCTGAAAAGACCGTGTTTACTGCTAAATGCCTGAAGGGTATGATTATACTTACGAGAACCAAAACAATAAGCTGTAGTTTTTCTTGTGACTATAGTGTCCCTTTAAATGAAGTTAGTCATTGGGAAAAGTCTGTTTTTGCTTATGCCTTACAGCACAGTAAGCAAACGTGTAGTAGTCTGCTGATGCTGCTAAACCTTTATAACATACTTGAGCCTTACTAAAGAATAATAATTAGGTTGTTGCTTAGATTTCATTGGTCTGTCCTATTGACTCTACAAGGCATGGTCTGGTTAATTGAGGGAAGGCTGGTTTTGTTTGGTCATAGGTTTGTCACAGAGATAGAGGTAGAGGAACTAATCGCACAAACCAGCACTTTAGTGACCAGCAAAACTTTTATAAAAGGTCCAACTGCCTAAATATTGAACTGAGATAAGGCTATGGTTGCTTTGGTGGATAAATATTTGCGGTAGTCATAAAAGGTGCGATCACCCAGTTCATCCAGCTTGACTCCATTGTTGACCACATCATCAGGTGATTATCAGTCCAACTGTTAACGGCTGTTCCTTTGCTGCTGATGCTTGACCTAGGACTTTCGATTTGGGATCTCTGCAGTCTGAAGCGTGTGTCATTTGTTACTGTTGTAGGATCCTGTATGTTATGCTGTAAGCTTGGAGCTTGATCTTGCTTACCTGTAAAATTGTGGGGTGGGGGGAGGGGAGAGGGGGGGGGGGTATATGTGTGTTTGCAATTGCAAACATTGAAACACCCTTGTTGCAGAGCACACTATAACCCTTTTCCTATCCCATGGCTGCTCTATGTTCTGTTTGACCCACATAGTTTTGCTTGCTATACAGGTACAGTGCAGAACATTCAAGATGTCCATTACCGTTATCGGATTATGAATGGGAAAATGTTTGTAAGGAGTGCACCAACTTTGCCACTTGCTTTTTTTTCCTATTTTTTCATAAACACATGTAACGCAAAGCTAATTATTTTTTTTTTTTCACACAGGACCAACTCAAAAGATGAATCTTTTCCAATCTGTACATAGTGCTTTGGATAATACTTTGGCCAAGGACCCAAGTGCAGGTAAATTTTTTTTGATATACCCAAATATTGAGAGGGAAAAAATTAAATCCTGAAGATCGTTGTTACACAGTGGAGGCTCATCCATGGGGCACCACCAGTTTTTATGTGGGGAAAAATGTATTTGTAGTAGTTTAGAAACACTAAAAATGTCTGGAGGAGAGCATTGGAAGCCAAAAAATATGGGAAACAATTGGGGTCAAAATAGGTTATGGTGGGGAAAAATTGTGATTGACAACCCCTTCCACCTGAAGTCTGTGGATAGTTAATACAATGTTAAACAAAAAATCTGCACACCAGTCAAGCCATAAGGCTTGCTTTTCCCACAGAAATCCCAAATCTGCAGTGATTGTTCTTTTCTTTTTTTTTCCCCACCATAACCTATTTGGATTTTGCTTCCCAAGCACTGCCAAGCCTCAATAAGCAAACCGGTAACCAACCTCATGCTGACTAGTTGCATTTGCAACGAAACAGCTGTCCATGAGTGGTTCACTGGTTTTGCATCTTTTCCTAAATTTTGTTTCAAGCAGTTGTAAACAGCAAACACAGATTAAAAGCAATTCATGTGTAAAATGAAATGAGGCAAAAATGTGCTTCTTTGTTAAACTAATTTGCATATGCCCACCCAGAATCCTTTGCGGTTGTAACATCGCTGCAGATTTGGGATTTCTGTGGGAAAAACAAGTCTTATGGCTTGGCTGGTGTGCAGATTTTTTGCTTAACATTGCATTAACTGTGTGTGTGTGTGTGTGTGTGTGTGTGTGTGTGTGTATATATATATATATCTCCTTCCGCCACACATTATATATATATATATATATATATATATATATATATATATATATATATATATATATATATATACACACACCACGCATATATGTATATATGTATATATATGCGTGGTGTGTGTGTGTGTGTGTATATATATATATATATATATATATACACACACACACACACACACACATATATATATATAATGTGTGGCGGAAGGATAACTGGATAGACAAAGGTATGGTCCTAAAAAAAATATAAGCGCTTCGGGTGGATTGTCATTTAAATAGAGGCAACCCTTCCCAGCCAAGAGAGTTCCATTCCACTCCATCTCCTTTCTTAAGGTGGGCCACACTTTGTTTAAATTATACAAACGCATATTATTTAGATTATTACACAAATTGATACCCAAGTATTCCAAATAGTCTACTTTCCAGTCACAAGGGTGTGTTCTTTTTAAAAAAAAAAGCGAGGTCTAATAGGTTAATGTGAAATGGTAAGGCGTGAGGATGGATATATTCAATTTATAGTATGAGACATCACTAAATTGTTTTAGAATCTTTTGTAAGATTTAAAACCCGAAGCTGATACATGGGCTGTATGTTTACCATATAGAGCAGAGATTGCTCTGATAAAAGATAGTGGGACATAACCTCAGAGTTAAAGGACCACTATAGTGCCAGGAAAACACTAGTTTTCCTGGCACTATAGTGCCCTGAGGGTGCCCCCACCCTCAGGGTCCCACTCCCGTGGCGCTGAGGGGGGAGGAAGGGGTTAATCCCTTACCTCTTTTCCAGCGCCGGGCTCCCTTGGCGCTGGGACTCTCCTCCCTCTTCTTCCGTCATCGGCTGCATGCGCGGCAAGAGCCGTGCGCGCATTGTCAGTCCATAGGAAAGCATTTTCAAGCTTTCCTATGGACGCTGGCGTCTTCTCATTGTGAAAATCACAGTGAGAAGCGCGGAAGCGCCTCTAGCGGCTGTCAATGAGACAGCCCCTAGAGGCTGGATTAACCCATAGGTAAACATAGCAGTTTCTCTGAAACTGCTATGTTTACAGCAGAAAGGGTTAAACCTAGCTGGACCTGGCACCTAGACCACTTCATCAAGCTGAAGTGGTCCTTTAACCCCTTAATGACCAAACTTCTGGAATAAAAGGGAATCATGACGTGTCACGCATGCCATGTGTCCTTAAGGGGTTAAGAGAATCTCAGTTAAAGTTTAGTAATATAAAATGGTGAATCCATGAGGACCTGGTGCTTTTACCCGATTGCGTAAGTTTAATTGCCTCAGATATCTCTTCTGCCGATATATATCACGTTCTAAGCTATCTAATTTATCCATGGATATCCGAGGAAGCACCATTTTTTCCAAAAATTTATAAAAAAAAAATGTATTTTGTTGGCTGAGTAGTTTCCGAGTCAGAATTTAAGTTGTATAATTTCCTACAGTATTCAGCAAACATTTTACTATTCTTGGTAGGGTGTATCATTTTATCCCCATGGTCATTTAGTAAATAAGAAATTTTTGATTGAGCCTTCTCTTGTCGGAGTTTAGATGCTAGTGTTGCCTTTTTAATAAAATGTTTTTTTTTAAGGTGCCTCAACATCAGAGAAGTGCGATCTAAATTAATTTTATCAATTTGCTTTTTGACATCCCCTATCATTTCTGATAGGGAAGCCGATGGTCCGAATTTATTGGCTTGATTCAAATTACCGTATATAGCTCTTTATCTAATATTCTCAAATTGTTATTGAGTTTCTTCAGGTGAGACGCTCTTGCAATAAAGTGGCCTCGCAACACAGCCTTATGCGCATTGCAAGCCATCTCGCAAGAGACCTCAGGCAAAGCATTCATCTAGAACCAAGTGATCTCCCAGCTTCCAAGAACGGTTTGGAATCGAGGATGTAACCTCATCAAAATGCATAGTAATATGAGCATGGTCCGACCAGTTAATTTCCAAAACTTCAGATTTTGAGACGTGTGGAATTAAAGAACTCTCTATCATGAACCTGTCTATCCTTGAATAGATATTTTTGGAGACCGAGTAGTAGGTATAATCCCTCTCTCCCTCATGCAGCAGTCTCCATGTATAAACCGGCCCACATTTAAGCGTATATTTAGAACATTTTTCTGCCATTCTATCGCTGTCACTCCTATGAGAAATAAGGATCCTCCCTGACATTATCTAGCTCCCCATCTAGTATACCTAGTATATCTCCACATATTATAAGCCTGCCTCATGTATTTGCTGTGACTACTTCCATCAATTTAAAAAAAAAATCTTCGTTGACCGGTGTTGGGAAAGTAAACATTAACAATGGTGTATTCTACATTATTCAGTTTACCCGTCCATATCAAGTATTTCCCATCATCGTCTGTTAAAACTTTGTACATTGAGCAAGCCACATTTTTATTAAAAAACATTGATACGCCCCTAGATTTGGTTTTGAACATAGCATGAAATTGGGATGGGAAAAGTTTAGCCATTATTTTGTGTTCTTTACCTGTTTTAAGATGGGTCTCTTGAACACAAACTATATCAGATGTGCATGTCTTTGCCTTGTTAAACACCAATATCACAAGGAGGGCTAAAGTATGTCAAAGAGCAAGGCAAAGTTAAACTTATTAGCTTTTCTGAAGTTTTGATGTACAAATAAAACTGTACATTCACAAGATTATGGCTCCTATTGCATATGGTATGATATAACAGAACAAGTGACGTGTTACACAATGTAATACGTAAGATCGTAAGATGAAAACATATAACAAATGAAAGAATAATAAAAAAAGGAAATTAGAACATTTGAAAAAGGAAAGGCTTAGGGAGAATAAGTTAGCCATCTGAATTGTAGTTACCGTAAGAATAAAAGGTTTCAGGTAGTCCTGGCATCCAGCAAGGTAGAAGTTTGATAAGTATAGGAAAACCTGAAAGAAGATTGTAACCGTAAATTGATGATCCAAAAAGATAACCTGAAGAACCAAAACTGCAATCCAACCCCTTGAGAGGGGTGAGTCATCGTAGAATATTGAAAAGCCAAACTACGATATGAGAGCAAAAAGTAGTAAGTATATAAAAAGGAATGGCCTCAAAACAAGAGAATCAAAGGAGCTTCATAACTGTCAGTTTTTTGCTTCTTTTACTTGAATGAGCAGGTGTAGAAGGGAATAAAGGATGAAGTGATGCTGGAGGACGTCTGCTTATCTTTTGTAATAATTCCATGCCTTCTTCCGGAGAGGCAATAATATAGTTTCGCCCGTTCAAGCGAAACAAAACCTTTACGGGGAAACCCCATCTGTACCTTATATTCATCCGGCCCAGTTTGGATGTGAAGGGTTGGAATTCCCTGCGGCATTTCATTGTGTATGCAGAGAAATCCGGAAAGATCTTGAGGTTATTGTAATCCACTGGTAACCCCGATGTATGTGTAGCTCCCAAGAATTCCTCCTTTGTATGGTAGTAACGAAACCGAACAATGACATCCTTGGGAGCTGATGCAGGTGCGCTATTGGGTTTAGGCAGCCTGTGATTGCTATCCAAAATAAGTTCAAACCGTGTGACATTAGGCTTGACTGCTTTAAGCAGTAAACCTTTTATTTTTTTAAATTTTGTTTTTTACTTTTTCGCCAGCAGGGGGACTGCCTCTCAGTTCAGGCAGTCCCCCTGCTGGCAGCACTGTGGACACCTATTGTGGCCATGTGACCGCTCTTTTAGAGCTCTCACATGGCCTCTGGGGGTCCAAAATTGCAGAGGGAGGGACGGACTATCCCCTCAGAAGAAGAGGAACGGCGGCGATCGGTAAGTACATGGGAGGGAGGGTAGGGATTTTTTTTTTTTAAAACATTTGTTGAGTGCTTCGACCCATCCCCCCCCCCCCTCCCTCGACCTCCCCGAAGGCTTCCGATGCTCTTGCCTACACTGCGGACTCCACATGGGGCAACCTGGAAGTGATCGCTCTGGAGGGAGTGATCACTCGGGTGCCCGACTGTGAGGGGTGTATATTGAGGCATTGTGTTAAACCCTTAGAGCGCTTCCAGCACTCATTTTAGCTGCGGACGTACAGGGTAATGACCGCTGTCACTATGGGGTTTAGTATATTGCCAGTTGCAAAGGTAATAGGGAGCCACTCAGTATCCTGATGCTTTAACCCCATGTACACTGTGCTGAGAGCCTGGAGTAGCTGATGTTTCATAACAGCTGCAAACGTTATCATAGTAGGAGCACTACTGAAGATGAGATCAAGAAAGGGAAAGAGAGCTCTAGGAAAATATAGAAATCTGGAGCATCATACAGACACATGTACTGTGTGGGGATCTCTGCCAGTGTGGGATAGTTATGGTATCTCCTTATTGTGCCCAGCTCTTTTTTTTTTTCTCTCTTCTCTCTCTCTCTCTCTCTCTCTCTCTCTCTCTCTCTCTCTCTCTCTCTCTCTCTCTCTCTCTCTCTCTCTCTCTCTCTCTCTCTCTCTCTCTCTCTCTCTCTCTCTCTCTCTCTCTCTCTCTCTCTCTCCCTCCCTCCCCCCCCCCCCCTGTTGTATGGGGATCTCTGTAGTCTACTAAGCATCGTGTTTCTTATGGGAAAGCAGTATGATTGGCTGATGTCGGGCAAGGAGGCGATGTAAGGAGGGGTTAAAGCAGGGGTTAAAGTTGAATTCACTTTGAGGTCACATTCAATTCTCATTTTAGGAAATTACCCTGCCATTGTGAGAATAAAGATCTACATTTCCACAAAGATTACAGCTCTTTTATGAACATATCCTCCCGAAATATATCCTCAAAAATTATCTCTAAGAATGGTACACACCTGGAACTGATGTCACTGTAAATCCTTGATAATTTGGAATCTGTCTTCTGTAGAATTTTTACCTTAGGGCAAGTTCTACTCAGATTAACAATTTAAAGAATAGTATTTTTTTTTTCCTCTTCCGCCTTGATTTTCCACAAGCTAGATGGCTGCCGCTGGAAGGTGGGAAACAGCAGAGAACGTGCAACCGCGATCTTAATAGATCGCGGGAGCGCGATCTTAAGCCCGCCCAGCAGTCAGCCCTGTCTGCCCCTGCCATCAGCCATTTCCTATCACTCTGGATAGAGTGGACCTGATAGTGTAAGCTCTTTTATGGGCATTGAAATTTTGTTGTTTGGGACATTGCAAGGCTTGATTAGGTAGGGACATTGAGAAAAAAACAGTTAACTAAAAGGTTATTTGAGTTGGGCTTCTCAATTTCTTTTTTTTTTTTTTTTTTTTATTTAGAAATGATAAAAAAATATATATATTCTGCTGCTTACTGTGTTTTTTTTTTTTTTTAATCCGTTTTATACACACAAGTGTTTTGGTTTTTTTACCAATAAACAACCATGAATTTGGACAGCTGGTTAAAGCAAGGACTTATTCAGAGAAAAATAACTACTTCTAGCTGTCTGACCATTATAGCAATTAAGAAAGAAGATACAACAAAAAAATTCAGAAAACATGTCCGAAATAGTTGAATCTACTGTTCCTCAAATAAGAGACAAGTGACAGATCAGAGGGAAAAAAAGAAAAGCACACAATGCTAGCCAATCTTTTTATGAAACAAAGAATAGAAAATATGATGACAGCTACTTGTCATTTGGATTCACAAATGCCAGAAATGAAGATTGTCCTGAAGCACAATGCATACTTTGCAAGAAAATATTGCCAAACTGTTTATTAGCACCTGCTAAATGACTTTGTGATTTCGAGCAAAACCACGCAGAGTACAAAGATAAAGTGAGAAGTGAAGTAAATAATTGAAACTGTGAGCCACTTTCCTATAACACTGTTTTGTGCCGATTTCATGATCTTGCTGATGACATCCGTACTGAATTAATTTCTCGACTGCATCTATGTGATGGGTACTCACTCCAAATAGACGAGTCCACAGATGTTGCAGGACTTTCAATTTTGTTCGTTTTTGTTGGATATAATTTTGACAAACTGAAGATTTGCTTCTGTGTGAGACTTTACAAACTCATACCACTGGTGAGAACGTCTTTAACTGTATCCAGACGTTCATGAAAACACACAGTATAAATTGGGACAAATGTGTAGATGTGTGCAGTGATTGTGCCAAAGCAATGGTTGGGAAAGTGGCAGGCGCTGTGACACGAATAAGAAATGTTCTTCACAGACATGCACTGGTAGCTAAAAATATTTCAATCTCATTTAAAACTGTGCTAGACGAATCAGTGCAGATGATTCATTTTATAAAAAGTCGACCATTACAGTCACGACTATTTAAAATGATATGTAAAGATATGGTTAGTCACCGCTCTACTTTTGCAATCATGAAGTCCTTGTTAGAATGTTTGAATTGCGTCAAGCATTGTTTGCATATTTTCAGGATCGTAAATTTGGATTATCTCATCGATTTAACAAACCTTTTGTGGTTATCCAAAGTAGCATATCTTGCAGACCTATTCACAAAATTTAAATGATGTATGTTTATCACTCCAAAGAAAAAGAACACATTTTTAATGCAAGAGATTAAATCTTTTCACTGAAGATTCATCATTCCTCATCTGTTGAGCAAAATCATTTTAACTCTTTTCCAACACTTAAGGATTTTCTTGAAGAATCAGAAATTGAACTTGAAGATGAAATTGTAGATCATCTTTGCAATTTAGTCACCTCTATTAATCAGTATTTTCCATTCTTGAATGAAAAAAATGACTGGGTTTAAAATACCTTCATAAAAGACTAACCCAAAATTCTCAAGAACTTTCTGTTTATTGCTTTTTGGGGTGATTTATGCAAAGAATACCCAGAGTTGCCCAGCGGGCAATCAAAGTTCTTTTGCCATTCGCCAACATGTAGTTATGTGAAACTGGATTCTCGCTTTACTCTGCAACAAAAAGAAAAGGGGGGTGGGGGTGGTGGGGAAGGGGGGGTGGGGGTGGGGAGTGATGGAGGGAGAGAGAGGCTTGACAAAGTGGAAAGCTATAGTAACAGAGAAGAAAGCTATAGTGCCAGGAAAGTGAGTTTGTTTTCCTGGCACTATATTTTCACTTTAACTTTAACATTTAGCATGCTGAGATGCAACTCTAGGGTTTTTTGCAATTTCTCTGAGCATTGCACTGTCTGGCCTTGGGGTGAATTTGCTAGAACCTCCACTCCTGGGAGGATTGGCAAATGTTTTCCACTTTTTAATAATCTTTCTCGGTGTAGAACGATACTTTAAATTGTTTGGAAATGGCATTATAACCCTCCCCAGTTTAATGGGCAGCAACAGTTGCTTCTCGAAGGTCATTGCTGAAGTCTTCCCTCCTTGGCATTGTCTTAACACACACCTGAATGCTCCAGACCAGCAAATTGCTGAAACGTCAGCTTTTATAGAAACTTCAACTTGCTGATTATTTGTATTTATTACTTGTATTTATAAAGCGCCAACAGATTCCGCAGCGCTGTACAATTAGTGGAGAGCGTACAATATACACAGACAAATACAGGAGGTTGAGAGAGCCCTGCCCGTAAGCTGATATCTAGCCATTGGAGCTCTTTTAGACAAAGTGCATAGCTAGATGGCCCGTGAGCTTAGAATCAATTAATCAAGGGCTTATGATTAGCAGAACCTGACTGCTATTTGGCTTTTTAATTCCAATGGAAGCAATTAGGGTGTACTTGGTTTTTCACACATGGCTACAACATTTAATACAAAAAAAAACATATTTTTTGTTAAATCATGACACTGTGTAATATGTTGTTCATCTGAGGTTGTATTTACATACCAGGGCATAATCATCTGTTCCTTAACATGTCTTAAAATGGGTAAATTAATAGAATTCAAAGAAGGTGTACTTTCTTTTTCCATGGCTGTATATTCTCATTCTCCGTTGTATTTATATATTTTATTTTATTTTTCTACATAATGGTGTTTCGGTTGGTTGTGTTTTATTTTTTTTATTTTTTACTTTTTTACTTTTTTAATTTTAACTTGGGGAATGACACCCCAGGCAGTGCTTTAAACAGACTGTCCGGTCATGTGATCGTAATGTCATTTCGGACAGAGAGACTGTCTGGGCTGTCAGGCAGTCTTCCGATCGAGATCGCCTTTTGAGGCAAGTATCGGGGCCAAGGCAGGGTGGTGTGCTATGCTGCCCTATTTGCATAAAAGCCCAGCCTTTGCAGGGCGGCATAGTACCCTCTTATGTGGTTAAGGGGTTAAAGCAGCACTCAGGTTTTTTGTTTTTTTTCCTTTGGTTTTCATTTCCATATGCACCTTGTAGAATCGCTATTATGTACTCTTTGCCAATTGTTTTTATATTTAAATTTTTTTTTCAGTAGAAATAGGCACTATTTATAAATGAACCTGATTAAACATGCCTGGCTGTAATTCAGACAAACGGTCTTGTTACTTCCTGGTTTGGTTAGCTTAGTGGAGTTAAACTAAAGAGTCTGGCAACTGCCCAGAGCTTTGCAAAGGCTTCTCATTGAGCTGCATTTGAATGTCTGTCTGGACCGCCACAGAACGTCTGGGGGGGAGGAGGGTTAGGAGAGGGCTTGCAAAGGCAGCAGATGAGGTCAGTTGTTTCTAGATCTACTCCCTCACCCCTTGCCTCCCCCCCCCCCCCAAAAAAAAAAATCATTAAATACATGTTTTCATTAGTGGTATATCTACTAAATAGTGATTTAAAAAAAAAAAAAATTTAAAAATGTATTTGGGCAATGGAGTGTCCCTTTTAATCTCATCCATTGTCACATTGTTGTTTTTTTTTTTTACTTCATTGCTATACATAAACGAATCCCTACATTTTGTATGTATGGGGCAAAAAGGGAACACATGAGAAAAAATTCAGACACCATGGGCTGTGTAAAAGCAGATTTTCAACGTTTATATTTGGTGACAGAGCCACTTACACTTGCCTCTTGCCTTGTGAAAAGAATAGCTAAGCCCCTACACATACTATAAATTTTTTTGGATATGTGGCATTATAGTGAAACATTAAAGCCCACTTCAGAACATAATGAACCATCAAAGAGCTCTAAAATACATTTAAAAGGCCAGACACATAATGTTAAAATAAATTTTTTGTATAAATAAAGTGCATGCTTAATTCAAACAATTCCCAAAGCAGAAATGAACATTAAAGGGGCACTGTAGGCCATATAACCACTGATTGAATATGGTATGGTGCCTAAGGTCCCCTGACACCATCCCTTCAATCAAAGTTTAATAGTTTTTGAGCTGTTTACCACAAACTAAAAGTACCTGTGACCTGGTGAACCTTTGGTTTGCTTGCCGGCAGAAAAGACTGCATGCTCCTTGTGACGCACATGCATAGATTCACTATCGCTACTCTAATACTTTTAGTTTTTGTGTGTTTCTTTAGCCAGGTAGAGGGACTGTGCAGCATAGAACCTAAAATGCACAGATACCCAATGTACATTACTTTGTTAGTCCTGATGGCTTATGTCTTCTTCAAAATAAAAAAACAATAGGGAATAAAAAATAAAGGGATGGGGGCAGAGAGGGTGAGAGAGAGGAATTGTAAATATCTTTCTATCTAAATTATCCTCAAATATTTAATTTCATCTTCTTGAAATGTATGCATCTGCTCAATTTATAGTAACCGTTGTGTTTAATGTGAGCCTGGCTATTCCACAGTTTATCTGAAATATCTCTGCTGGCACATCTTATGTAAATTGTGGTGTCAGAAACTTTTAAGGCCTAAAATGAATGCTACTTTTCCAACTTTGAAATGTCACACAGTCCGATAATATTAGTCGGTCAGTACAATAAGGCAAAACCCTGAAGAGAGAAGGAAAACAAAAAACATCAGCATTTTCTTCTACCAATGTCCGCTTATATTTGTTTTATGTGGCAATATCTGTTTTCTAGCAGTCACAGATGGAGAAGAAGAATGTGGAGCTTTGCTGATCCACTGTCATGGGTTTACAGTTAAACATGATGATCTTGTGAGGCTTCAGGATGTGTCTGTAGCCGTAGAAATGCAGGCTAACACCTGTCATAACACCAGAGAGCCCCTAGGAGACTATTCGTAACATGATTTTGCATTTCAGTATGGTTTTGCTCTGTTTTTTTTTCTTTGTTTTTTATTCTTACTATTTATTTTTTACTCCTCTGAATACCCTATCTTCTGAATAACTGTAATTCTTATTTTAATATGTACCTTTCAGCCTTGTAAATGCAACCACATTGTAAGAAATGATGACCCTCTTACAAGGATATTCTTTTAGGGAATGTGTGACAAATAAGACACAAACACAAGTGTATAATAAAATGTATTGTAAATATTAATTTAAAGGACCACTCTAGGCACCCAGACGACTTCAGCTTAATGAAGTGGTCTGGGTGCCAGGTACCTCTAGGATTAACCCTTTTTTTAATAAACATAGCAGTTTCAGAGAAACTGCTATGTTTATAATGAGGGTTAATCCAGCCTCCAAATCCTCTAGTGGCTGTCTCATTGACAGCCGCTAGAGGCGCTTGCGTGCTTCTCACTGTGAAAATCACAGTGAGAGCACGCAAGCGTCCATAGGAAAGCATTGTAAATGCTTTCCTATGCGACCGGCTGAATGCGAGCGCGGCTCCTGCCGCGCATGCGCATTCAGCCGATGACGTCGCGATCAAGATGGAGAGGAGGAGGAAAGCTCCCCGCCCGGCGCTGGAAAAAGAGGTAAGTTTAACCCCTTCCTCTCTCCAGAGCCCGGCGGGAGGGGGTCCCTGAGGGTGGGGGCACCCTCAGGGTACTCTAGTGCCAGGAAAACGAGTATGTTTTCCTGGCACTAGAGTGGTCCTTTAAGGATACTGTTAGATTTTAAAGGATGTACACATTACACGTTATACATTATATTCAGTACATAATCAAAAGATGCATTAAAAAAGCAATACTTAAAGCATTTCAATTGAGGTCTTCCCCTTGCGTCTTCATCTTGGTAGTAATCTGGGACAGCCACCTGTGCTTGCTGTGCTGTCCTCTCCAAAAGAGACCGAGAGAGAGAGACTTCCTTGGATGTTGTCCTTTTAAAGACTCATTCTTGGAGTAATAAACTACAAGACCCAGAATCCCTTTTTCCTCCCAAAAGTGGTTTATCCCGCCCTCTTTCTCCAGAGAGTTCTGTCTTTACACAAGTATTTCCCTTTGATCTCTTCCCTCCAGCTATACTGTAACGATGTGAAAGAAGTGACCAGTTGGTTAGGTTTCTTGGTAGATTGGACAGAATTGCTTGGGAAAACACTTCCATGGCACAAGGGGAAGACCTCAATTTAAATGCTTAAGTATTGCCTTTTTTAATGCATCTTTTGATTATGTACTGAATATAATGTATAGTGTGTAATGTGTATATCCTTTTAAAATCTAACAGTATCCTTAAATTAATATTTACAATACATTTTATTATACACTTGTGTTTGTCTTATTTGTCACACATTCCCTAAAAGAATATCCTTGTAAGAGGGTCATAATTTCTTACATGTTACCCTTACAATAACAATGAAATTAAATGTATACCAGTGGTAACTAGCAATAATACTCTAGAATAGCTCAACATTATGAATCCTAATAAAAACAGGAAAATGTTTCATATAAATTGATAAGTTGTACAAGTGATACTTCTAAACGGGTAGCTCATGCTTGCTCAAAACTGTATTCCTAAAACTACAGTGTCTTTCTGCCTCCACCCACTGGCCATGAAACCATTAAAAACCCTTTTATACACTTGCCTGATCCCTGATTCCGAGATCCCCGGCAGTGAGTCGAACTCCTCCAACTGAATGCTTCCATATAGTGATTTTCAAGAAGCTGGATGTCCTCTAACAAAGTATGAGAACATCTAGTGTTGTTTCATGGTGTTATACACGTGAAATAACAAGAAGCTCTGGTAGACAGCCACTAGAACCCTGTAATGTAAACAGTCTCTCTAAAACTACGTTTTACATTGAAGGGGAAAGGGACATTGCACCCACACCACTTAATTTAAAGCCACCTTAGAAACAAGCCAGTGATAAATAGGAGATTAAAGAATAGTGGGTGGCTGTATAAAAAGTAAATTTGAATAATAAAAAAAAACTACCAAAAAAAACCATATCAATATGTATGTTTTCATTTAGAAAAACAAAGTTTCCTGACTAATCATGGCCGCATCAGTTATGGGTATCTCCACCTCTAACCAGATCAGGACTGGATTAACTAATAAAAAAAGAGAGAGAATGGAGGCATAAACGGTCCCTCCTCCTTCCATACCTCAGTCTTTTTTTTCTGTCCTTAACCGGACAGACAGGTTAAAATTATAATGTAACGATTTTCTTTTTTGGCCACCTTCCCATGTGTACCATGGGTCTTCCACGCACAGTTCAGACTCTATGTGCCTGAAGGACCCAGTAAACCGCAAGCATGAGCATGGCTAACTGGGTCAGATTCAAAATTAGTGATTTGAATCTGCTTTGAGAATATACATACATCATGCTGAGGATTATGGCTCCATTGAAAAACTTCAGAAGCTTTGTTTATTCCCCTGTAGAACCTAGAGGCAATGGGAGATAGACTTTTCTCCACTTCGTTCGGGAGTTTTTTTCTTTTAACCTTTTTTTTTCCATTTCGTGTTTTCAAATTTATATACATAGGGGAATAAGAGTGCCATATGGGCCCCATAGTTACTTACATGGCCCTTCTTATTTTGCAGCCCAAGCATGAGCCGGAATAGATCTTCCAGGAAACACAAGGAAAAATCACCTGTATGTCAGAAGTGCCAGACCTCCAGCTCCCCTCAAGAAGAACCTAAAACCTGGATATCCAGAGCCATAGCTGAAGGCTTCAAGGCTTCTTCAAAAAAAAAAAACCTCCTCCAAGAAATGTCAAAGAGCTGAATCCTCTTCTCCCTCATCTGAATCTGAGCTGGAATCCTTTGAAGAATTTACTTACTACTATGACTAGGAGGAGGATATGGAGTATGGCCCTAAATCCTTAGACTCCAAATCGGTTGAAAAACGTATCTTCCTTTAAAGAAATACCCTTAGATTACAGGAAGAAAAAACAGAATCCTTAGAATCTGACAAATATTTTGAAGACTTCAGATCTTCAAAACCCTTGTTTCCTGTGCATCCTTCTATCAAGGAAATGATTCTTAATGAATAGGCCAGACCAGAGAGAAAAGTTACCTAAAAAATAAGAATCCTAGGATCTACCCCTTCTACATCTACGAGAACTTATGAAAAGACTGGATACCAACCTAATAAAAGCTTGTCTGTCTCCTTGCTCAGCCTTACACCCAGCCATTGCCCTTACCACCTTGGCCAGACCTATGAGGGTATGGTTAGACAACCTGGAAGAAGGCATCCAAAGAGGTGTAAGAAGAGAACACCTTTTGGACAACCTTAGGGACTTAAGACTCGCGATGGACTTCAGCTCTGAAGCATCCCTGAATATCTCCAAGATGATTGCCAAAAGCATAGCATTATCTGTCTCTGCCAGAAGAGCCATGTGGTTACACTCTTGGGGAGCTGATTACACTTTGCGCTCTTCCCTTCCAGGGTGATCTCCTTTTTGGGAAAGTCCTCGATGAGGCTATCCAAAATGCAGCAGATGGCAAGAAAGCTTTCCTAACTCAAGGGAAGATAACCCCATACTCGTCCTCATGGAAAGACGAGGTTTCGTGACGTGTCCTTTCGAGACAATAGGTCATACCGACCAGGTAAAAAATACAACAGAAATGCATCTTGGAGAACATATTGGCCTTCATCTTCCTCTAAATCGTCCTGAGGAAGGGGATCGAGAGTCCCTTCCAAAAACATCTGAAGGTTTACAGGCCCATATAGACTGCTTAGGAGGAAGACTTCATAATTTCCTATCTCTTTGGGCCACAAATATATCCAACTCCTGTGTTCTGTTTATCCTCGCTCACGGCTACAGAGTCAAATTTGACTCCTTTCCTCCAGGCAACTCCTTCATAAGGTCAAAAAAAACATTGGGAATGACACTTCCCCAAGGTGTCATAGAAGAGGTGCCTCTTTCAGAAAGATACAAGGGTATCTATTAAACAGTATTTTTGGCCCCAAAACCCAAAGGAAAATGGAGACTGATAATAGATCTGAAGAAAATCAACATGTTCCTGAAGCGCCTTTCATTCAAGATGGAATCCATATTCACTATTCTTGCCAATATCAACAAAGGGGATTGGTTTAAGTCCATAGACCTGAGGGATGCGTATTACCACATTCCTATCTACTCTCTTCGTCGCAAGTTCCTCCGATTGCACATTATGGGACCGCATTTTCAATTCAGAGGCCTTCCTTTCGGCTTAAGTCTTGCTCCAAGGACCTTCTCAAAAATCTTAGTGGTACTTAAAGCACATCTGAGAAAACAGGGGCTTGTCATATTTCACTACCTAGATGCCATTTTAATAGTTGCTCCATCTCATCAAGAAGCCTCTCGTCACACTATACAGGCCCTGAATTGTCTACAGGAACGTGGTTGGATTATCAACAAAAAGAAGAGTGCTCTGACTCCATCTCAACAAGCAATATTCCTGGGGTCTTATATCGACACCGTAAAAGCAAAGGTCTTCCTATCACAAGAAAGGATAAGCAGACTGGAAAAGAAAATTCTATCGGTTCTCCCCAAACGTTCCATCACAGCCAAGGAGTACATGAGCATTTTGGGCTTGATAACCTAAACTATAGGATTAGTCCACTGGGCTCAATGCAACTCAATGATCCAACCGAATTTCCTGAATCAGTTCAACCACTAAAGCAAACAACTGGAAACAAGTGATTCAAATTCCCCATATTGTAAAAGATCAATTGGTATAGTTGTTCCAGCAAGACAATTCACGGGAAGGGTTTCCCATAGAAGAACCTCCTTGGCCAATTATCACCACAGATGCGAGCATGACTGGGTGGGGTGCTCACATGGAATCAATATGGATTCAAGGAACCCATCAGAGAAATGCCTTTACTCAAACCTGCAGAACTGAGGACCATATACATTTCAATACGGAATTCTCAAGAGTCCTTAGCTCTCTATACGTACAGACAACAGGGCAGTGGCTTCTTGTATAAATCACCAAGGAGGCACAAGAAGCAAACTTCTCTTACGTGAAATAACTCCACTGATTTGGCGCAAGTTCATATCAAAGGGTTGAAAGCGATCTACCTCCCAGGGACAGAAAACATTCTGGTAGAACTCTCATATTACCAGACTAGTAGAGCTTGAATCCCAGAGTTTTTCAGATTCTGACAAAGGTGGGACATACCCCAGGTAGACCTAATGGCCAGTAGACGTAATGCTCAGGTGGCAAGCTACTTTTCCCTCCCCAAGGACCTTGGGTCAAGATGCTCTTTGCCATCCTTGGATCTTCAACCTGGGTATGTGTTCCTTCCCCTGCCTCTGATTCACCGGGTACTGGGAAAAATCTGGAAAGAAGGGAATAAGGTGATAGCCACTATTCCGATCTGGCCCGGAGACCTTGGTATTCACTTCTACTGGGAGTGTCTCTGACCTATCCTTGGATACTTCCTATATCCCTGGAACTTCTAATCCAGGGTCCAGCGACTCACCCCAACCCATCCAGCTGGAATCTGGGGGCCTGGCTGTTGAAAGGAGATCCCTCCTTGCCCATGGCCTATCCGAAGCAGTGATTGATACACTCCTGCTATTACAGGATTTGGAAAACCTTCCAAAAATGGCCAGTGACAAAATCTTTTGATTCTCAACACCCTACTAACCTCAGAGACCTGGACATAGGTCTCCGCCTCAGCACCTATCTGCCTTTTGTAATACCTCATGGGCATCTCACCCTCTCATCTCAAGGTTCTTCAAGGCAACTTTGCATTTACTCCCTCCAGACAGATTCACAGCTCCTCCATGGGATTTGCCAATGGTCCTGAATGCTTTAACAGAATTTCCCTATGCACCACTGCAGAATATCTCTATTCAACGCCTCACTTATTAAAAGGTGTTCCTGGTGGCAGTCTCCACAGCCAAGAGGATTTCAGAACTAGGCATTCTCTAGTGAGGAGTCACACACTCATATTTCATGATCGAGTGATCCTAAGACCTAGTGAAGACTTCCTTCCAAAAGTCGTATCTAGTTTTCATCTGCTCCAGGAAGTCGTTCTCCCTTCCTTCTGTTCTTCCCAGTCTTTTCCTGAGGAAGAGTGATACCATGAACTCGATGTGAGAGAACTTTTGGTCAAGTACCTGTTACGTCTGACTTCAGAAAAAAGTTGTTTGTCCTTCCTTCTGGCCTTAGTAAGGCAGAAGTGGCCTCTTCCTCTACTTTAAGGAGATTGATAGCTTCTATCATAACAGACTCCTACCTGCGGAACAAGCTGACTCCTTCAGCCAAGATCAGCGCACACTCCAGCAGATCCATGGCTACATCTTGGGCAGAGGTTCCTCCGGATGACATCTGCAGGGCAGCTACTTGGTCCACTCCAACTACCTTTTTATTAAGCACTACAAACTGGACCTTCATTCTATGACTACTTCCTTTGTAAGAGGAGTCTTATCAGCTGTTAATGTGCATAATTAAAATTAGATTTTCTTTTGTAGCAATCTGAGTCTTGTGTCAATTCAAATTTGAATTGTTTCCCCTCCCTTTTATGTTTTTTTTGCTTGGGTATTACCCATAAGAGATGCTGCCAGGAATACAGAAAATTAAATTACCGTATATACTCGAGTATAAGCCGAGTTTTTCAGCACATTTTTTGTGCTGAAAAACCCCAACTCGGCTTATACTCGAGTCAATAGTCGGTATTATGGCAATTTGCATTGCCATAATACAGACAGGGGGGAGAGGGGGGCTGGCAGAGCTGTACTTACCTTTCCTGCAGCTCCTGTCAGCTCTCTACTCCTCCTCGCCGTCCGTTCAGCACCTCGGTCAGCTCCCAGTGTAAGTATCTCGCGAGACTTACACTGGGAGCTGACAGAGGGAGCTGCACAGACCGCGCGGAGGAGGAGAGAGCTGACAGGAGCTGCAGGAAAGGTAAGTACAGCTCTGCCAGCACCCCTCTCCCCCCACTGAACTGCCAATGACACTGGACCACCAGGGAAGGAGCCCCCCTCCCTGCCATGTATCAAGCAGGGAGGGGGGACGAATTTTTTTTTTTTAAATATAATAAAAAATAATAATAATAATAATTAAATAATAAATAATATAAAAAAAATACAAAAAATAATAATTAAATAATAAATAATAATATAAAAAAAAAAAAATAATAATAATATATGAAATGCCCACCCCCACCAACACATACACAAACACACACTGCATCACACACACTCACACTTCATTCATATACACACACTGCACTCACACACACACTGCACTCACACACACACTGCACTCACACACACACTGCACTCACACACACACTGCACTCACACACACACTGCACTCACACACACACACTGCACTCACACACACACTGCACTCACACACACACTGCACTCACACACACACTGCACTCACACACACACTGCACTCACACACACACTGCACTCACACACACACACTGCACTCACACACACACACTGCACTCACACACACACTGCACTCACACACACACTGCACTCACACACACACTGCACTCACACACACACTGCACTCACACACACACTGCACTCACACACACACTGCACTCACACACACACTGCACTCATTATATACACACACTGCATTCATTATATACACACACTGGAAATAAATATTCAATTAATATATACTCATACACGCACTGCACTCATACACGCACTGCACTCATACACGCACTGCACTCATACGCACACACTGCATTAATTATATACACACACTGTAAATAAATATTCAATTAATATAATTTTTTTAGGATCTAATTTTATTTAGAAATTTACCAGTAGCTGCTGCATTTCCCACCCTAGTCTTATACTCGAGTCAATAAGTTTTCCCAGTTTTTTTGGGTAAAATTAGGGGCCTCGGCTTATATTCGGGTCGGCTTATACTAGAGTATATACGGTAAATACTTAACTTGTAATTTTCATTTCCTGGCTATTTATCATGGCAGCATCAGTCACCCAGCCTTCTTCTTTTTAAAGGGACACTATAGTCACCAGTGCAACTACATGTCTTCCTGACCCTATAGTGTTAACACGACCATCTAGCACCCCCATGCCTCCATAAATATAGTAATAATCTTACTGTATTCAAGCCAGAAGCTGTAAATCTGCATGCTCTTAGACTCAGGAAAAACAAGCAGTCTGCTGACATGTGATAGCCTGATCCAATCACAGTGCTTCTACATAGGATTGGCTGAGACTGACAAGGAGGCAGATCAGGGGCAGAGCCAGCCTGATTCAAACACAGCCCTGACCAATCACCATCTCCTCATAGAGATTAATTGAATCAATGAATCTGAGGAAAGTTCAGTGTCTGCATGCAGTGGGAGGAGATACTGAATCACAGGATGCTCGTGCACAGCAGATCTGAGTGGATGGAGGCATATTATGCGTCCATTAACTCAGAAGTCCCTCTGGTTCACTCTGAGTGACTGCAACTGGAGGTGTTCCTAGCTTTCAATGTAAACACTGTATTTTCTCAGAAAATACAGTGTTTACACGAGAGAGGCTGCAGAGAGCTATAGTAAAGGTCTCAGCCAATTGGCAAAAGAGACAGATCGGGATTTGGGAGAGAAACGCACAGAGGGCCTGAGGTGACCCAAAGAGACACAGGTGGACTTGGGAAGGGGCAAAAGAGACAGAGGCTTTAACCAAACCCATTAGATTTTAGTTGTCGTCTTAAATCTACTAGAGATTTAGTCGACTAAAACTAGACTAAAACTATGACTAAAAATAAAATGTCTTTTTAGTCAAGTCTATGACTAAAACTAAATTGAAATTTGCAGTCAAAATTAACACTGCGCTGGATGTCCTTGTGCACAGCGTGAGGACGTCCAGCCTCATTTAGGGGACCCAGAGTCCTTTAAACTCCAGGAAGTGCCTCTAGAGGCTGTCTTAGTACTGCAATGTTTTACATTGCGGGTTTAAGGGGGACAGGGACATAGCACCTAGACCACTTCAATGAGCTGAAATGCTTTTGGTGCTTTTAGTGTCTCTTTAAGTTATGTTGGTGCCAGAATATAGCTGAAGTGTCATTTTAAATCTGTAGTGCTGGAAATACAAAATACAAATGGATAAGGCTATGCTTTGTCCTCAACTTTCCTTCTACTAGTTCTTCCTACATTCTCAACTTGTTATGCAGTTTTATTACTTCATTATGTGATATCATCTCCTCTCTTTGGATCCACAACCAGTGGGAACCAGTGAACATTAGTTTTATGTGTAGGTGCCTAGTTGTAATGCAGGCATCTGGATGTAGCTTGGTAATTTTTTAGGGATCTTTTAATTCAACTGATGGACACATTTTATTCATATTATTATTGTACCCAATGTTTGTGCTAGTTATGAATTCCAGGTTTTACAAATATATTTCATGAAAACCAATAAATGGGACACTAGTCACCAGAACAACTGCAGCTTATTGTAGTTGTTCAGGTGCGTATAGTCCGTTCCTGCAGGCTTTTTGCAGTAAACATTTTTTTTTCTTTTCAGAGAAAATGCAGTGTTTACATTACAGCCTATGGACATGTCTAGGGGCCACTCCTTTGATGGCTACTAGAGTTGCTTCCTGGGGCAGTGCTGCACACAGCACATTTGTGATTATCCTTAATTTTGCAAACTATAGCAATACAATAGGGTAGTTCTCTTTACATAGTAGTGTTCTTTTATAGGACTTTGCCCTCCTAATCCCTTAATTAACTTGTAATATTGGAACACTTCCAGTTCTTACAGACCGGCATCCATGGACATGCAGATTCGCTTCAACTGATAGACAAATTTTATTCAGAGGGTCATTTATCTGTATATATCAAAGCCTTGCTAAGAGTAAAGGGGATAAATAACAAGAGAATAGTTATAAGCTATCGGGTAGGGTGATGTCAGTACTCCGAATTTATCCTTGACAATCTCAGCCAATCCAATGCTTTCCTATGGAAGCATTGTGATTGGTTGAGTTAATCACTTAAAGGAGGCAGATCAGAAACCGAGCCAGCATCAGAAAAGATCCATGTTTGTGTTTCTGTGGATCATGTTTAGTTCGCTGAAATTTGAATAGATTTCATTTATCAGTAAAATCTTTAAGTGGCATTTTAAAAAAAGTAAAGAAAAACGTATAAATATTTTTTACATTTAACGCTCAACTGCTCAATTGACAGGTGCGTCTGTGCAGGGCCGGTGCAAGGATTTTTGGGTACATAGTCGAAGGTGCATTTTTCTGCCCCCCCCTCTAAAAATAACATCTTCACCTATGTTCCTCTTAACCAGCCCCTCTCCCCTACCCGTCCATTAGTGGTTCCCACCCCACCCTGTCCCTTAGTGTTCCTCTCCCCTCCCCCCTCTTTTCTCTGTCCCTTGGTGTTTCTCTTCCCTCCCTGTCCCTTGGTGCACCCCCCACTCCCTTAGTGGTCACACTCCCCTTTCTGGTGTGCCTCCTACCTCTCTTGTAGCGTTGCCAAGCGGAGCAGATCCTCTACAGGAGCTCCAGTTTTCTCTACCAGGCTGGACTGGCCGGAAGAGCTCTCTCAGTGAGCACCTCCTGTCAGTCTGGCCAGGTACAGGAAACAGAAGCTCCTGTACCGCGCTCCGCCACGCTACACTAAGTGGTGTATACACACGAACAGTCACACACACTCAATGATAAACACACAGACGTCACTGACAGACACACTCATTGATCTGACACACACTCATTCATTGACAGACACACACACTGATTGACAGACACAGACTCAATGACAAACATACTCTCACTGGTTAGAACACAGCTGCGCCGGGGGGTCCAGAAGGTGGCCTGGCAGGAGGGAACTGTATCAAATGCCTTGGAAAAATCCAAATAGATCACATCCACTGCAACACCCTGATCTATACTTCTACTTCTTCCTTTTGCTGCTAACCGTTATCCCTTAATAACCTTTCAAATATTTTCCCAAGCACAGAAGTTAAGCTCACAGGTCTATAATTTTCAGGCAAGGATTTTGAACCCTTTTTGAATATAGGAACCACATCTTCTACAAGTAATATGTATGGGAGGAGCAATTCCTCCTCTGAATGAGAGTTTAGTGGTTGTAAATCCTAGGAATATAACAAACATGGTCACCTTCAAGAAAAAAAATTGGATAGTGATACAGGGATTCGGAATTTCATTGTCTGCAGTGTGTTGTGCGCTACATTATCAATGTTTCCGAATGTATAGTAACGACAGACAAGGTTTTAGGTATTGGTGATTTATTTTTGTATAGGGTGTGTAGAGTGTTTTTAAAGGTTTTAAAGGCAATCTATAATGTTAGAACATGTATTCCTAACACTATAGTGCTTTCTGGTCGTCACCCCTCCCCCCCCGGGTTAAATACTGCTTTATTTTCTCACTGTTTCCAGCGCCAATGTCCCTCGGCACTCTACCTTTTCCGACCTCACCAGACGGGGCCTAATGTGCATGCACGGTGAGCACCTCAAGCTCATTAGGCCCTCCCTATAGAAAAGCACTGACTAGATGCTTTTCTATGTGGATTTTAGCGACGCTGGATGTCCTTGTGTAGTGTGTGAGGGCATTCAGCATTAGGACTACCCAGAGTCCGGTAAAATCCAGGAAGCGCCTCTAGTGGCTATCTGGTAGACATTGCAGTTTCTAAAAAAAAAATCTCCAATATTTTACATTGCAGGACTAAGGGGGGCAGGGACACTGCACCCAGACCACTTCAATAAGCTGAAGTGGTCTGTGTGCCTATAGTGTTCCTTTAATTGCTTACACACCTACGGACGGTCCTTTGATATCTCCTTTGTGGATGGATTTCTACTTGTATGGAGACGAGCATTGTGTGACTTACTGACAGCATCTCCGTTTTTGTCAGGGCTATTTTTTAAACTTTAAATTATGTAGATAATTCAAATGGCAACATTTTGTTGAGAGTTTAGAATTGCTACAAATTAAAATTACCTTAAATGTTAACATTTAGATATCGCTTTACTACAACCTGGAGCTTCATAAATAATACAGCTAATACAACATTTCTAATTTCAGCTCTAAAACCTTGTGTCACGACTGTATTTAGATCTACAAAAAGTTTGTACTAAATACATATATAAAAATACATTTTGATGGTCGTTCAAAACACTGCTATAATTATACAAGATGTGGCACACCATGTAAAATTATATATGACTGAGCATTCTTGTGTTTATGGAAGATGTTTGTCACTGTGCATGGAGCGATTCCAGTAATTCTTTCAAAACATGTCTTTGTAGTTCAATTTTGTACATACGTCTACTCTGTATTTCTGTATTTTCATGGCTGTAATCCATAAGTAACTCACATTTAATCTTGATATTTTACAGTTATATTTGGTGAGGATGTTGCTTTTGGAGGTGTGTTTCGATGTACAGTCGGATTGAGAGATAAGTATGGTAAGTTCCTATTATGTGCTTAAAATCTTTGACATCCCACAGTTTATGCTCTGCAAATTACGCATTTGATGCTTATGCTTCAAATGTATGTTCAGTTAAACTTAAAGGGACATTCTAAGTATCAAACACCACAACATGTACAGTTTATAATGAATAGTCTTTAGTACTCCAGTTTCTCCAGTCTTTGGCTGACATTTTTGAAGAGATTTGACAAAATCTGTGGCTCTCCCCAATATCTATCCCTTGATTGCTACCAAATCAGTACATACGTTTTATTTCCATATTCGTTGTACCACATCTGGCTACATTTGGACATAAGAACCACTTGCTGAAGCTTAGCTTTTGTATTTGCAAATATTTTTCTTCCCATATGACCGCTAGGTGGCATGCAAACACTACAGATGATGCACTTCCCTGCAGCCACGGCAAACAAATGTTCTGAAAGGTTTCTTTTCCAGTCATTTTTCTTAATTTTACTCACAAAACAGTTTAAAGTTGCATTCATGTCTATTTAAGTTACAAAGGAAAAGGGGAACATATATGTTCAGATGATCCTGTAAATTACATTTAATTGTTTCTTGGAGAAAGGCTTAAGATGCCTACAATTTTCAAAAATAATGGCCTAGTGTTTTATATATACGGTATAGTTTTAGTTTTCTTATAGATCTTGTACAGGTTTCATCTGTAACCTTTGAGGGTCAGGAGGATGAGACTAAATAAATTGCTCTTCACTTCACTGGCATTAAAAGGGATCATTGTTAATTCAAGAGCAGACCGCAATCCTGCAGCAAGTACTCAATAGTCTCTAATCATAAAAGAATTCTATTTACAAATTAAAAAAAAAGGCTAAACTGATGGCAAGAGCAGTAGATCTGTGTGTCTCCAAGTTTAATGATCCTCAACTCCCATAATCCTTTTCCTATTTCTTGCCTGTACATGCTCTATAGCAGACACAAATGTTCAGTGACAAAATGCAATGCTTGATCTAGAAAACAGACATGTTGGCAGAGGATGATAATAGTTGTCATCCATTAAGACTCCTGAGTTAACCTGCATACATGAGGAACTATAGGGCAGCACAGAAGCCCCCCCATGTCCTCCCTCTTGTGTAAACATGCATTTCTAATTATTCTAAAGACCTGCCTATAAAAACGGTTTCTAACCACGTGAATTTAGTAATATAATTTATTATTCACGTTTTGAAATCTAAACATCCACCATATTTTAATGTTCATTTAATGCAAATTACTTATGCGTTTTGATTGCGCTCCTCAGAAAATAGCAATGGAAAAGGTCTTAAACCAAAACCTATTGCTTTTTTTTTTAATGGTTAATTAAATGCGCTGTGAAAACTACAGAACACCACCATAAAATGTTATTTCTTAACCATTGTTTCGTCACTAAAGAAAACTGGTCAGGTTTTAATTAAGGAGGATCATCAGCATTTGTTTTTCATTTTGGAAAATGATTCATTTATGATCAGGATTAAAAAATATTCCTTTCCAGTGTGACTTCATTTAATATTCGTTCATATATTGCAGAACTAATTATAAATTTGGAACACAATTTTAATATGGAAAAAAATCCTAGGTTCAAATACAGTTTGCTGTTTGTAATTGCTGTGCCTATGGTTGCTTACTAGATCCTCAGAGGTGCGGATTTGTACTACCCTTTTAGAAAAAGACTGAAAGATGTGTTTTTTTTTTGTTTTTTTTTTAATGTATTCTTTATCATCAGACAGTAAATGACCAGATTCAACCAGGTTGAAAAACAAAATGATCAAATCACATTTGTACATTCCTAACTGCCATTTTTATTTTATGAAGTCAATAGTACCTCCTGAACCTTTTTATAAGCAGCCAAGAGTAGCACATAGAGGTGGAGCAACAAAAATAAAGCCAGCAGTAGTAGATGAGGAAGAACAGAGAAAGAGAAGTGAGTAGTCCTTATTGTTGTGGGATTGCAGGTCCTGCTCCGGAGCACCGGGTGGCTGCTGGGATTGAGTGCGTCTCCTATCTGTATTATTGCACCCAATCCTAATAAGACTCCTATTAAAGCCAGAACGTCTTAAAGGACCACTCTAGGCACCCAGACCACTTCAGCTTAATGAGGTGGTCTGGGTGCCAGGTCCTTCTAGGGTTAACCCATTTTTTCATAAACATAGCAGTTTCAGAGAAACTGCTATGTTTATGAATGGGTTAAGCCTTCCCCCTATGTCCTCTAGTGGCTGTCTCATTGACAGCCGCTAGAGGCGCTTGCGTGCTTCTCACTGTGATTTTCACAGTGAGAGCACGCCAGCGTCCATAGGAAAGCATTGAGAATGCTTTCCTATGTGACCGGCTGAATGCGCGCGCAGCTCTTGCCGCGCGTGCGCATTCAGCCAGGGCCGGTGCTTGGATTTTTAGGTACATAGGCGAAGATGCATTTTTCCGCCCCCCCCCCCCTCCAAAAAAAAAAACATCTTCACCTATGTGCCTCTTAACCAGCCCCTCCCTGGTCCCTTCCCTGTCCCTTAGTGTTCTTCTCCCCTCCCCCCTCTTTTCCCTGTCTCTTGGTGTTTCTCTCCCATTCCCTCCCTGTCCCTTGGTGCACCCCACACCCCTTTAGTGGTCACACTCTTCTTCCTGGTGTGTCAGTGTGTACAGAGTGTAGCGGAGTGGAGCGCGGTACAGGAGCTTCAGTTTTCTGTACCCGGCCGAACTGACAGGGAGTGCTCTCTCTGTGAGCACCTCCTGTCAGTCTGGCCAGGTACAGGAAACAGAAGCTCCTGTACCGCGCTCCGCTCCGCTACACTCTGTACACACTGACAGACACAGACTCATTGACAGACACACTGATAGTCACACACAGACTCAATGACAAACATACTCTCACTGATTTGACAGACACACGCCGTCACTCGCACACACACACACGCCGTCACTCGCACACACACACGCCGTCACTCGCACACACACGCCGTCACTCGCACACACACGCCGTCACTCGCACACACACGCCGTCACTCGCACACACACACACACGCCGTCACTCGCGCACACACACACACACACGCCGTCACTCGCACACACACACACACACGCCGTCACTCGCACACACACACGCCGTCACTCGCACACACACACGCACACACGCCGTCACTCGCACACACACACACACGCCGTCACTCACACACAGACACATACACTCACACACAGACACATACACTCACACACAGACACATACACTCACACACAGACACACACTCACACACAGACACACACTCACACACAGACACATACACTCACACACAGACACACACACACTCACACACAGACACACACACACACAGACACACAGACACACACACACAGACACTGACTAATTATTTTACAAATACATATTTTCCACCCAGCCTCCCTACCTGGAGAGCTGGTGTGGATGAGGAATCCTTCCCTGGGGTCCAGTGGGGCTGCTGGGCGGCGTGCGGCTGTGCCGAGATCAGATGCGGCGAGGGAGCTCTAACCTCTCTGCTCTGCTCGCTCGCGCGCTGCCTGTCTGCTGATACCGCGGGAGCCGGAATATGACGTCATATTCCGGCTCTCGCGGTATCAGCAGACAGGCAGCGCGCGAGGGAGCAGAGCAGAGAGGTTAGAGCTCCCTCGCCGCATCTGATCTCGGCACAGCCGCACGCCGCACCGGGGGCCGAGATGGTGGCCCGGCAGGAGGGAGAGCTTCCCTCCTGCCGGTCACTGAAATCTTGCGCCCCCAGAGCCCGTGCGCCCTAAGGCGGCCGCCTGTGCCGCCTTATGGACGCGCCGGCCCTGCATTCAGCCGACGGGGAGGAGAAGAGGCGGATCGGAGGAGGAGAGCAGGAGGAGATCTCTCCGCCCAGCGCTGGAAAAAGGTAAGTTTTTACCCCTTTCCCCTTTCCAGAGCCGGGCGGGAGGGGGTCCCTGAGGGTGGGGGCACCCTCAGGGCACTCTAGTGCCAGGAAAACGAGTATGTTTTCCTGGCACTAGAGTGGTCCTTTAACACAGAATGTGACGGCAGATAAGAACTATTCGGCCCATCTAGTCTGCCCAATTTTTTAAATACTTTCATTAGTCCCTGGCCTTATCTGATAGCTGGAATAGCCTTATACCTATCCCATGCATGCTTTAACTTCCTACCACTTCAGCTGGAAGGCTATTCCATGCGTACACTACCCTCTCTGTAAAGTAATACTTCCTAATATTATTCTTAAACCTTTGCCCCTCTAATTTAAGACTGTCCCCTTGTTGTGGTAGTTTTTATTCTTTTAAATATAGTCTGATCCTTTAGTGTTGATTCCCTTTATGTATTTAAATGTTTCTATCATACCCCCAATGTCTCATCTTTCCTCCAAGCTATATATGTTAAGATCCTTTAACCTTTCCTGGTAAATTTTATCCTGCAATCCATGAACCAGTTTAGTATTCCTTCTCTAACGTATCAATATCCTTCTGAAGATAAACAAGTTACCTGCGCTCTCTCCTTAATCCCTATGTATTTTTAAACAAATGGAGGTTTTTTAGTTGCCTCCAATGGCAATGAGAGGATGAGCCCACCTGCCAACGTCAAGGCAGAGCCCACCAGGTGGGTCCTAACTCTAACCATTCACCTTGCTTCCTTGAGCCTCTGGCAAAAATCTCTACTGAGACAGAAAGGGGTATTTTTTATATACACCCCTATACATTATTAACCCTTAATCGGGAACACATGGGATGGGCGGCTGCATTGTAACAAGGCTGAGTAATAAAAAAAATGGATACAAATGTAGAAAGAGAGGTCCTGCGCTCACTCCCATCACTGGGCAGCTGCAAATGACTACAGTACACATCAGCCCCAATATATGGTAAAAAAACAAAGAAAAACAAGTTACATGCGCTCTCTCCTTAATCCCTATGTATTTTTAAACAAATTGAGGTTTTTTAGTTACCTCCAATGGCCATGAGAGGTAACTAATAAACCTCCATTTGTTTAAAAATACATAGGGATTAAGGAGAGAGCGCAGGTAACTTGTTTTTAATTGTTTTTTTACTATATATTGGGGCTGATGTGTACTGTAGTCATTTGCAGCCGCCCAGTGATGGGAGTGAGCGCAGGACTTATCTTTCTGCATTTGTATCCTTCTGAAGATACGGTCTCCAGTATTGCATGCAATACTCCATGTGAAGTCTCACCAGTGTTCTGTACAACGACATGAGCACTTCCCTCTTTCTACTGCTAATACCTCTCCCTATACAACCAAGCATCCTGCTAGCATTTCCCGCTGCTCTATTACATTGTCTGCCTACCTTTATTTTATTTTTTTAAAAATTATTTTTTTTTGAATTCTTTATTTTTGCGTACGTGAAAGATACAAGACAGCTTACCACGCCACAACAGCGTTAGGTTGTCTAACATATCACAGTTATCGTATAGTTATGTCATTGAAACAGTGCACAATTTTTTTAATTACACAAGCTTATACGTTGTAAGGCGATATATGAACAAAAAAAGCGGTAAATACATGCAAATTGTCAATTGATTAAGCTAGAGGTACATAAAAGTAAGTCTGACAATGGTACAGAACATATAAACTCTTAGAGTGATTAATACCGTTTAATTCTTGGCAGTTATCTCTTGGTTTAGGTTGGGTTATGCTTGTTTAGTTTGGGCCGTTAACAGGAGACACATACCAGGGTACAAGTTGTAAGCCGCTCGTAGCATAGTAGTAATAAAAAAAGTAAATTGAATGATGCTTGGCAGGTTGGCTGTGTTAGAGTAAATATAAGGTAGGAACAGTTGCTTAGCTTTAAGTGGTCTAAATGATGCTGGTACAATATACACATCTTATAGGTAAGCTGAGGCTTGGTGAGTATTCAGTTTGTGTGGCGTAGGCTTAGATTAGTCGCTATGAATAAGTAAGTTAGGTAAGCGCGACATAGGCTAGGTTACCATTTTTAAAAGTAAGTTATAAATGTGCACGTTTTACACCGGTGGATCTTTTCAACAATTACTGTGTCCGCCCGGCAGACCACACTCTATTAGGCATTCCCAAAGCATAAGTAGACTGAGCACATGTGCTGATTGTACATGGAGCTACATGGATAAGCGCACATTTAAAAAAAAAAAAAAAATCTATTAACATGCAAGGTTTGGGTGGTTAACATTTATGCGGAACAATTAAACTGGAAACATAGCAGTCGAGGTTCGGGTATTACAGGGTTAAGCCGTAGTATGGCTGGAGTGGAGTAAAGGTATGTGTTTCATGTGTGGGTTACCACGTGTGTGTTAAGTGCATCTGGTGTGGGTTAACATACGTGCCTACTCTCTAGGTGCATTGCGAGGTTGTAGCGTTGTACAGGACTTTCCCTAGGTAGTTAAGTAACGTGGTGGTTGAGGGTCCTGTCCTGTTTGCAGGGTGCTCTTTGTTAGTCGGGGAGCCTAATTGCTCTGTGTTACATAGAGGGGCCTGTTGTAAATTCGTCCCTCACGTGTGTGTGTGAGGATGAGCTATGGCCTGTGAGGCTCTTGTATTGCTTGTGGTGTCTTGCTGCGAGTAAGGTGTGCGAGACAGGTCCCCGAATTACATGCAAGCCTAGTTGTGTAGCGGTGGGCCCATTGGTATCGTTGGCCCTCTAAGCTATATGGGGTGAGGAGGGTGAGTGTAGCCGCTGTGTGTTATCCCCTAGATTTAAGTCAGGCAATAGTGTAGTCGGTGCTTCTGTTGTAGAAATAGGTATGGCACATAAACATGCGAGAATCAGGGTGGTAGCAACAATAACGTAGTATCAATCAATAATACGGTTCAAACTGTTTAAACAACACTTGGTCGATGAGCGGGTTGCCCCACAGAGTCATTAGAGACAGCCTGAGGAGAGATCGCAAAAATGAAAAGGCTAGATATGAAAAAACATGTTGCTTGTGTTATGGCATATTAGCAACTTCGGTTATCAAGTAAAGTTACCAGCCCGTCGTCAGGCCCATAATCCAGCTCTGTCTATTCCATCAGGTGGTGGGCTAGCCGAGACATTGGAGTTGATGGCCGCGGTGCGGACCTTAGAGAGCGTACTGTCCCGGCTCCATGTCTACACTCTAGACGGGTCTAGTTGGGCAGCGGCCTGTGATCTGGCAGGCTTGGTTCTCAGTGCTTGTTCCCTGGGCACAAAGTCAGGAGTCACCCCGGGGTCCCATCCATGAGGGTTTGTCGGGCCCAGCGAGTCCGATGGCAGTCCTAGTGCTTGCAAGTGGCGGGAAGCTTCCGGTAGGTCCCTTATGGTGATGATGGTGTCCCCACGTGGGATTTGTAGAGAGTGGGACTGGCTCCAGCGATAGCTGATGGTGTTCTTGCGTAGGAGGGAGGTAAGAGGTCGGAGCGACCTTTGCCAAGCAAGGGTACCCCCCGACAGGTCAGCAAAGAGAGTTAAGGACATTCCTTCAAAATTGTAGGGGGTTTGCCCTCTGGCGGCCGCCATGACAGTTGCTTTGTCTCTGAGGGTCTGGAACTGTAGTATTATGTCCCCTGGGCCGCGGTTGGAGCTTTGAGTGGTTTCGGGAGTCGGAATATGCCCTCTAGCGTTATCGTTTTAGCCTGCTTCGGCGTGAGTAGGGCTGTCAGAAGGCGCCTGGCGAAGTGTGGGAGTTCTTCTGGCGGCACCGACTCCCCTACACCCCTGAACTTGATGTTCCTCTGTCTCCATTTATCCTCTAGGGTATCAAACCTGCTCTCGTGCTGTGCGCTCTGTTTCGTGAGCTCTTCCACCCGTTGTGTTACCGCTGTAA
Organism: Pelobates fuscus; assembly: GCF_036172605.1. Taxonomy (NCBI): domain Eukaryota; kingdom Metazoa; phylum Chordata; class Amphibia; order Anura; family Pelobatidae; genus Pelobates; species Pelobates fuscus. The sequence continues at coordinate 189,689,459 of NC_086318.1, forward strand.
TTTGCTGTGTATGGGTTTGTGTCTTGCGTTCCATCTCCCCGAGGCGGCCTGTCAGGCCCCGCAGGTCCTCTCGAATCAAGGCCACATCCGCCGAGATCTTAGTATGAAAATCCGCCATGATCTCCTTGATGGCTGCTAGGGTGACCGGGGCGGCGTCCGGAGATGCACGCGGAGGCGCTGCTCGCGTTGCCGGTTGCTGCAGCATTGCCAGTGCTTGGGCTTCATCCCCGTCCTCCGACATCTCGTCTGAGAAGTCGGAGCAGCCGCCATGGAGGGATGCCAACGCAGACTCCTGGGCGCCATCCGCCTGCCACCACAGGTCTCCGATGCTTCTCCCCTGCTGGGGTCGGTCGGGCTTCAGTTTTTTTGCCCATCAGATGAGTGTTGGGGGCCGTTTGGGAGCCTTTTGGGTGTCTTTTGTTGGTGGGTCACCGCTGTTTTAGGGTTTTTTTTCCCCCGTTTTAGCCGGAGCTCTGAGGCCGTGCGTCTGTCCGCTTCGGTGGTTAGGCCACGCCCCTAAATTATTTATTTTTGTTGTGCAACATATTATCACAATCTGACAAGTGAAAAACATATTTTGCATGTCACATTACAGCACAGGGACATCCCTGTTGTAGCGTAGTACATGTGTATAGTGAAAAAACAGGTTTCCAACAATGGGTCTTTAACATGAACCCGTGTGTCACAATCCCCCATTCCACTTTCTGACTGAGACATAGGGTATGCTATCTCATAATTCAGATGCAAGGTTTGCTGTACCGTAAGAGTCATCAGCACCATTCCCTATAGGAGAGGTTCATGGTGCCGATACGAGGAGAGTGTAAGTAGAAAGAACAGAGAAGAAAAGTAAAGCGACTAGGCAAGACGGGGCGTGGAGGCACGACGGAGGCAGCCGCGGTGGAGGAAAGAGGGAAAGAGGGGGGGGGGAGGAGGATGCGGGCCCACCGGCCGGCCCCCAGAGCCGCAGAAGTCCCGTCCCGTGCCCTAGGCGCCCAGCGGACTCTCATCCCAAGGCTCCCACAGTCTTCTGAACGCTCCCAGGGACCCCCTAAGCCTAGCCGTCAGGCGCACCTCCATTATTCGCGCAATAACACTCTCTATGTGTGGTGTCTCCGGTTTCAACCATGTGTATGCGATCGCTTGCCTTGCGGCCAATGTAATTTTGTAGATCAGTTTTTGCTCCCTTTTTGTCCACCCGTCTATGGTCCTATTTAGGAGATACACCCATGGGTCTAAGTCCGGAGCTCTAGAAAAAACTTGCGTCATAAGGTCCTGTATGGCTTCCCAGAATCCAGTGACCCTCGGGCACCCCCACCACATATACAGGTAAGTCCCCCTCTCCCCGCACCCCCTCCAGCAATCGTCCGTGGTGGTTTTGCGCATCTTAAGCAACTTGACTGGGGTCGTATACCAACGGAACATTGTTTTTAGGGCTTGTTCCTGTAATAGAACACTCTGCTATAGTATGCAGACACCAGGAGCTAACCTATGATGATGGCTGGGTATGGTAGAAGGTACAAGTATAGAAATTACAGGTATATAAATGCGTACTGTGCCTTTAAGATATAAGAAATGTGTGCTGTGCCTTTAAGAAAACTAACATAGTATGCGTGGCAGGTCTAGTGGCAAAGACTTCTGAAGAAGTAGGGCACTCTACTACGAAACGCGTTAGACAAGACACAGTGATTCATCAGGACTGAGTTCCAGCATACTGAGTGTTTACCAGCAGAGATCAGTATTCGCACAGGACCTTTGGCGCATTTGCTGAGTGGAGCCGTTTGCAGAGCATGTCCCCTGGAGAGAGATCCTTATCGGGACGCACACAGAGAAGCCCGCCGTCCTCACCGGCAGCAGGATTTCTAAAGCTCATCGGCCGAAGTCAATCCACATCAATCCCAGCCAAATCCAAGGGTTTCTGCACTTTTCTGAGCCTCATTAGACTGGTAACAACTGTATGAACTGTTCCTGAATTATATTTTTATATTTTTATCAATAAACTGGTTTATGTTATACACATCCAGTTTGTACCATTGCTTTCTACTTCTAGTGATACATTTTTTTTGTATTACCCTAGCATCCAGTTCCTTATACTGTATTGCTACTATACTTTTGAACATTTGAATCGCATCTTTGAAATATACAAAGTATAATATTTGGAGCGGATATCAACTACCCTGTTTTATATCAGGGATAGAGATATTTGCACTGCACATATCATCGGCTGCATTTTATTATTTACCTATTTCCATTTTTATTATTATTTTTGCATTAATACTTTTTTTTTATTTTTTCCATTTTCACGCTCTGTTTTTATCTGTTGCTTATTCGATTCATTTTTTGTTTTTACTATCATTTTTATTCCCTCCGTTCTATTTTATTTTATTTTATTTTATTTTATCTTTGCCACTAAACCTGCCACGCATACTATGTTAGTTTTCTTAAAGGCACAGCACACATTTCTTATATCTTAAAGGCACAGTACGCATTTAAATACCTGTAATTTCTATACTTGTACCTTCTACCATACCCAGCCATCATCATAGGTTAGCTCCTGGTGTCTGCATACTATAGCAGAGTGTTCTATTTATGTATAGGTTTTAGTGAATCCCTAATTTCCAGTTTTGAGCGACCTACTGTTAGTCAGACTCCCTCTCCCCTGGGCATTACATTAGGTATACCAGAACTGTTTATCCTTGTTCCTGTAATGTTACACATACCAAGGTTGACCTGCTGGCCTCCCATGTTTCTTGCCACTCTCTACACCTTTGAGTTCTTCCCCCAAGTCTCGCTCCCATTGTGCAATGTACGTCAGGTCTCCCCAATCCCGGGATTCGGAGCATAAGTGTGCGTATAGTCGTGTTATGAGTCCCCTTGGCATACTCCCCAAGTCACACATGGATTCAAAGAAAGTCAGTGTCTTTTGTGCTATTGCTTTTATGTGGGGTTGGCTAGCGTAATCTTTGATCTGCAGATATCGAAAGAAGTCTGCCGGTGTTAAGTGCCTTCCCTGTTTGAGGTGGTCAAAAGTAACTACGGCAGAGCCCTGGAACAAGTGTTGCAATCTTTGCAGACCCGCGCTTTCTAGGTTCCTAAAATTCCCTGCCTCCATACCTGGAATAAACCCTCTATTGCGTAATATTGGCATAAGTGGGGAGGGGGAAGATGCCAACCCATACCTCCGGCTGCAGGTATCCCACAGCCGAAGGAAGTTCAGGATTGCTGGGCAGGTGACCCTCAGCAGCGGCCTGTGCTCCCTGGGGACCCACATCGCAAACTGGGGGAGATCCGGTCCCATCATACGTGACTCTATTTCTACCCATTTCCGTTCATCAGGGGGTGAGTGCCATAACGCGACTTGAGCTAGCTGTGCCGCCATGTAATAGTGATATAGGCTTGGAAGTCCAAGCCCCCCCTCGTCTTTGGCCGATACAGGACGTGTCTAGAGATGCGGTGCCTTTTATGCTGCCATACAAAGTCACCAATCGCTCTTTGGAGTGGGGAAAGTTGCGCTTTAGTCAAGGGGATCGGAAGGGCCTGGAATAAAAAGAGGGACCTTGGGAGCAGATTCATCTTTACAGAATGAATCCTCCCCACCCAAGATATTGGCTTATCGGTCCATCTGTCCATGTCTCTAGTCAGTGTGTGCCACAAGGGCGTGTAGTTGTGGGAGTAAAGATCATCCGGGTTGGCCGTTAAATGAATTCCCAGATATTTGAGAGAGTGCGTTTCCATCTTTAGATGATGCGCCCTGTGTATCTGCTCTATATCCGCCGCTTGCATATTAATGGGGAGTGCGCTCGATTTTGCCATATTGGCTTTGAAGCCTGAAATTTCCCCGTACGTGTCTAAAACCTTGCTCAGCGCCCTCATAGAATCCATAGGCCTCGTGAGCGTCAAAAGTATGTCATCCGCGTAAGCCGCTGCTACAAATTCCCGTCCCCCCACCCGCACCCCCTGAATCTCTGGGTGCTTTCGGAGCGCCTGTCGGAAGGGCTCTAGCGAAATTACGAAAAGTAGCGGGGAGAGTGGACATCCCTGCCTGGTGCCATTATAAAGTTGGAAGGGAGAGGGGGGCGCGCCCGAGATCCGGACCTGTGCCCTAAGATTGCTGTACATAGCCTTTTACCACTGTAAGGTATTCTGCCGGGAACCCCAAATGTTGCAACACTGTAAACATATAATGCCAATTGACGCGGTCGAAAGCTTTTTCAGCGTCAATCGAGACCGCCAGGGTAGGTGTGTTCGTGACTGTTTGTTTCCATATGAGATCTATATTCCGACGGGTATTTTCAAAAAGCTGCCTCCCGGGGATAAAGCCCACTTAAGCGGGGTCTATTAGGGAAGTTATGTGTGGGGAAAGTCTATCCACTTGGATCTTGGCTAGTATTTTCATGTCCTGGTTTATGAGGGATATGGGTCTGTAACTACTGGGTAGCAACGGGTCCTTATCTGGCTTGGGAAGCAATACAATGGATGCCAGTGCCATGTCCGGGTTCGGTGCGCCCCCCCATCTCTAAAGTTGTTAAATAGTTTAAGCAAGTGTGGTACTAGCTCTTCCCGAAATTTCTTGTAATAAGACCCATCAAAACCGTCCGGCCCTGGTGCTTTATTCCCCTTAAGTCCCGTGATTGCCCTGTCTATTTCCTCTTCAGTTATCTCCGCCGCTATCTGGGCCCTCGCCTCTCTGGAGAGTTTCGGTAGGTCGAGATCCCTCAAAAAGCTGTTGGATACGTTCCGACTCCAGGTCCAGACTCTGTCCGTCTGTAGGAGTGTGGTTATATAGTGCTTTGTAAAAGTCGCGGAAGACACCCGCAATGTCACCTGGAGTCGTTTTTATGGATCCGTCTGTGTGTCGTATGGATGTGATATGTGTACGTCCCTGTCGAGGCCGTAGGGTCCTAGCCAACAGAGTGTCCATTTTATTCCCTTTTTCATAAAAGGAACGTTTAGACCATGACAGTGATCTCGCTACGTCATCTACGAGCAATGCTTGTATGTCATGTCGCTTGGCCTCCACCCGTCCCAGTGTTTCCCCGTCCGGGCAGGTCTGATGTCTCTGCTCTGCAGTCTTAAGTTCCCTAAGAAGTCTCTCTAAAGTCGACAGCTTTTGCTTTTTCTTCATCGTTGCTAGGCGGATAAGGGCACCCCTCACTACTGTTTTATGTGCTGCCCACACCGTGGGTACCCCTACCTCAGGTGTGTCGTTATGGGCGAAGAGATCCGTTATCTCCGCCTGTATTTGTTCTCTAACCATGGGGTCTCGTAGTAAGGAGGCGTTAAGTCTCCATGTCCAAGGGGATGCGGCACAGAGGTTCCCAAGGGTAATCGAGACCTCTGCATGGTCAGACCACGTACCTGAAGTGTAATTTTAAATCTGTAGTGCTGGAAATACAAAGTAAAAATGGATAAGGCTATGCTTTGTCCTCAACTTTCCTTCTACTAGTTCTTACTACATTCTCAACTTGTTATGCAGTTTTATTACTTCATTATGTGATATCATCTCCTCTGTTTGGATCCACAACCAGTGGGAACCAGTGAACATTAGTTTTATGTGTAGGTGCCTAGTTGTAATGCAGGCATCTGGATGTAGCTTGGTAATTTTTTAGGGATCTTTTAATTCAACTGATGGACACATTTTATTTATATTATTATTGTATCCAATGTTTGTGCTAGTTATGAATTCCAGGTTTTACAAATATATTTCATGAAAAACAATAAATGGGACACTATAGTCACCAGAACAACTGCAGCTTATTGTAGTTGTTCAGGTGCGTATAGTCCGTTCCTGCAGGCTTTTTGCAGTAAACAGTTTTTTTTGTTTTTTTCAGAGAAAATGCAGTGTTTACATTACAGCCTATGGACATGTCTAGTGGCCACTCTTTTGATGGCTACTAGAGTTGCTTCCTGGGGCAGTGCTGCACACAGCACATTTGTGCTGTGAGCTGATCCATTAGGTGATTATCCTTAATTTTGCAAACGATAGCAATACAATAGGGTTCTTCTCTCTCCATAGTAGTGTTCTTTTATAGGACTTTGCCCTCCTAATCCCTTAATTAACTTGTAATATTGGAACACTTCCAGTTCTTACAGACCGGCATCCATGGACATGCAGATTCGCTTCAACTGATAGACAAATTTTATTCAGAGGGTCATTTATCTTTATATATCAATGCCTTGCCAAGAGTAAAGGGGATAAATAACAAGAGAATAGTTATAAGCTGTCGGGTAGGGTGATGTCATTACTCCGAATTTATCCTTGACAATCTCAGCCAATCCAATGCTTTCCTATGCAAGCATTGTGATTGGTTGATTTAATCACTTAAAGGAGGCAGATCAGAAACCGAGCCAGCATCAGAAAAGATCCATGTTTGTGTTTCTGTGGATCATGTTTAGTTCGCTGAAATTTGAATAGATTTCATTTATCAGTAAAATCTTTAAGTGGCATTTTAAAAAAAGTAAAGAAAAACGTATAAATATTTTTTACATTTAACTCTCAACTGCTCAATTGACAGGTGCGTCTGTGCAGGGCCGGTGCAAGGATTTTTGGGTACATAGTCGAAGATGCATTTTTCTTCCTAGGAAGCATAGAGCTATCGCTGTCAGCATAGTGCAAAAAAAACTTTTATTCTGTATAAATAAATTCAAAATAGAAAAATGGGTAACTCCAGACCATCTTGACCCGTCAGCCGTAACGTGTTTTGTGCAAGGACGCACGCATAATCAATAATCAGATGCATGAGGCAACTGTCTTCAAAGTTAAAGCCTTTTGAATAAGACAGTTATCTCAAAGTAATGCAAGTCCCTTAAAAAACTTGAGAGGTGTTATAGTTGTAATATAAAATTTGTTTAATCTTAATTTTAGAATAAATTTTGTATTTTGGGGCCATGGCTGATCCGAGATCCCTTAGGCGGACGCAATGACATAGGACTTCGTTCTGACATTCGCAATGACGCAGAATGTTCTGCCTTCTCATCCCTTTGTCAGAATCGCCGAGCCTTGTCGTATGGACAATTGATACTGGTAGGATGCCCACACATGACGTGGATAGCGTGGTTTTTGGCGAGAACAGTGACACCAGTCAGATGCCACAGGGGCGCATATTAAGCCTTTGTGACCTCCTTTCATTACCCTGTCTTGGTTTTTAGTAGCCTGAGCGTTCCTTTTTTTATTTGTATGGTAATTGGCTTGGCTTGGTTTCACTGTTTATTTTGATTTCTGATATCCTTTACCCTTGGCTCTATTCTTGTTTAGCTGTCTGACTCCTATTCTGACCATGGCTGGTTTTTGGCAATTCTCTATACCTTACATTATTAAATTAAGCCTATCCACTCTAAGGCCCCGATAATACATCTATATTTTATATAAGATAGAACTTGAATCACTGTTTGCATGTTGGGGTGTCTAACCATGACATATCGTACATAATGTATTTAGTTTTAAGAGTTAAAATTAGGATTAATGTAAAGGTTTATGTTACGAGTTTAGGCTTTGAAAACTTAAATTTGGTTTTAAGGAAAGGGTTTAAGTTTTGGAAGATGTTAAATTAGGTAAAAAGGATCTCTAGATCGTCTGGAGATCCACTCTGCTTACCAACACAGCCATCAGGACTTACAGGTCTGCAGTAATGCTCTGCTCCAGTGTGACCTGGGGACGATGGGAATGAAAGGGGCGAAGATGGCACATGAGCGCTTAGTTCCTCGTGGTGGGAGCTGAACTGAAGTTGGACAAAGCCATTCATTGGTCTCGAGTGTGACCCAGATTGTAAACCTCACGAGATTTTCAGAGGGACAGTTTTAATTTGCGGCCCATGGTCTGTGCTGTGGCTGCAGGTTTGATTCTATATATTGGCTTTTTTCAGTGGAGCTCACGAGTTAGGCAGTCATCTTTGTCAAGGCTCAGGCAAAAGCCCCGTAAAATAACTTTGATATAACATATTGATTATGTATTCCAGCACTGTCAGGAATACATTGTTAGAAATAGTATTACGGATTGGATCAAGGGCAATCAGATCTAATTGGCGAATCTATTTTAAGATGGTTTTGTTAGTTGCGCTTGGTGTATAGTATATGAAATGTAAAATAGATTTTTTAAAGTGCATTTCCCCCCCCGATTTTTTTTTTTAGTTTACTAATATACAGTCTGTTATGTATACATATAGGGTATCAAAAGAAAGACATATTTCTCCTCTAATAAATTATATTTAATATGTATGAGTGCACTTAAAAAGGGTGAAATTGTGGTTGAATTAACATATCGAAAAAGTGCCAAAAAAGCCTTGGTCACAAACGCATCAGGTTTCAAAATGTCTGCACTTTTTGTAAATAAATATAAAATCTAACCAGCCAATCAGCGAATACGGTTGTGAATATGACATTCTAAATATTAGATGAATCTGTTCTAGTTCCAATTATATTATACAAAACTTTTTTTATTTTTTTATTTTAAATTAAAACAGTCTTTAATGACTGCTAACCTACGTTAAATTGGTTAGCCAAACAAATTGTATTTTGTGCTCTAGTGATGTAATATTTTCAGGTGAGTGTTTACTTTGAGGTTCAAACTTTGATATCTTTAATATATGGGCCTCTCACTAATGGAAAGCAGGAGAGTCCAATGTGGCTAACTAAAGGTATGCCTTTATTGTAATTTTCATCACCAGACATGCCACACTATATTTTTTAAATTTTTTTAAACTTTAATAACCTATAAAATAAGGTGGGTTTTTTTTTGAGTGGGGAAGTGGGGGTGGTTCTTCCTTTATGGATCATTCCTTCTCGGATACAGTTATTTCTACATGTTGTTTTTTTGGTTTTTTTTTTTTATTTGGGAAAACCCTAAACTGAGAAGGTTTCCTGTTTAATTTGCTGGCAGCTTGTTCCTCTGACTGTTAGCACAAGTTCTTGGTTTGTATGTACATCCTTGAGTTTAGAGTATTTGGCATTCTATTGTAGCCAACTACTGGCTTCGTTTTATCCCAGAATGCTGTATGTGAGTTAGCAATTTGTCCACCATCAATGCCAGGAAAAATACCATTCTCTTTTATGGTATTAAACAAATATTACATTTTCCCATTACAAAAAAAAGTAAATCCGCTGTTTATATCATAGAATTTGCAATTCTAGCGTTTTAATCTTGGCTTGTTTGAGGCACATGTTCACACATTCTTTTCAGCTTATTTTTAAGTATGAGTGAAAATAAACACATATCAACTCAAGTTTTTTTTTTTCTCCTTTCTTAACTATGAATTACTATGAATGAATGGTTTTATATTCTGTAATACTCAAGGTTACCTCCATACTTTTCCTACTCTTTAAAAAAAAAAAAAAAGGAACTCTCTAAACAAATATATCCTACACCAATAGTTGCAACATGCCACCCTCATTACCTCTCTTTTAATGCAAATTACATTGTATGTTGGGTATGGACTGGTTAGTGTCAATGTCAAATGTATCGGCATACACTATATTTTTTGTTTGTAGCTTCTGTATATTCTATGCAACGGAACAACGTCTGGCCTTATTACTTTGTCCGACAATTTAAATTTAGTTCAGATAGTCCATTGGTTGTGTCCATGTGTCGGTTTGGCTTGTCCAACTATCTGCCATGCAAAATATTTGGGGAAATCGGGGGCAGAGCCAACCACCTAACGGAGCGGTCGCATGCACCCTGAGCTCCCATACAGAACTGTCTTGAAACCTAAAATTGTCCCATTTGGGTGAGGTGGTTTGCACTAACTGAAGCAGGAGACCATGGGCAAGCACTCAAGCAAATCTCGACGTTCGAGCGGGATCCATACCCGGTATATCAGTTTCTTACTCACCCAGCCATCCAGACCTAAAATGGCAGTTCTAATGCCAGATACACCACGTGGATCCACACCGGCCTCAGAGGAGGACGAAATAGAACAGGAGTAGATTCATCCACAACTCTGAAGTGGCAGAGCGGTTCCCCAACGGCAGCCGGACCCGAAGTGGGCCACAAAAACAGACATCACCGCGATGGTGACGGAGATCAAGGCCTACATTGCATCGGAAATGGCAGTCCTGAAAACAGACCTCAGCACTCTGGCATGCAGGATGAACTCCACGGAGGAAACTGTCCGCAGCCTCTGAGTCAAACAAGACACCACAGCAGCTCAGATACATGAGGTATTCCTTCCATGTGCAGAGTTGACGCCAAAAGTGGGACAGCTGGAAGATATGGCAAGACAGCACAATTTAAAAATCCGGTGGATCCCAGATGCTGGTGATGCTGACTTGCTCCCACAGTTCATCAGGAGGCTAATCTCCACTACTCTAACGCCCACGCAGGCTAAAGGAACGCTACTAGATGGGATATACGGACTCCCAGGAAGCCTTACAAACAAGTCCTCTGTATCAAGAGATGTCATAGTACGGTCACGAACTGACGAGGACACATTTATGGCACAAGTCAAAGGCCAATCACCATTTATTTTTGAACAGCACTCACTGTGCGTCTTTCAAGACTTTAGCAGGTCAGCACTTCAGTGGCGTGCAACATTGAAGGAGGTGACCTCTTAACTGCAAACAGCAGGAATTCAATACAGGTGGGCGACCCCACGGGCGCTTGTAGCAGAGAGAAAGGGCAAAAGGCAGAGACTCACCTCAGTGTCCAACGCGGACAGCTTCCTGTAATCTCTGGCACTGGCTGCTAACACTACTTACAGGCCGAACAGACCTACACACCAGTGGGACGTTGACAATGTAGCTGTCTATAATATTTTATTGATTTTGGTACAGTTCAACATTATGAACGTTCGCTGTTCTTATTGTCATAACATAGGCAACAAAACATTTGTGTTCATGTACAGAATTTCAAGAGGAGATACATTAGCATGTTTAATGTTGGTTCATACAGTACATTTTATCGCTTCTGTGGCTCACTAGAGCCTTGGAACTGGGGTTAACAAGGGAGGGAAGATTTTTTTATCTGTCTTTTCCTTCAATTCCTTTTCCTTAAATTCTGATTTTCCTTCCATGTTGGGTTTTATGTATTTAGCCTTTATAGCTTGATGTGTGGCTATTTCTTTAGCCCTGTGATGTATTAGGTGTGTGCTTATTTTGTTGCCGCCATGAATCCCATTTGTACCAAGGTATGAGCCAAAAATTCTTTGCTGTTTGTGTTCGTCTTGCTGCTGTTTCGTACTTCTTGGTGGTGTCCACCAACTCCAGGCATTGTTGTGTGCTAGGTGCCGTGTTTTTTTAACAGTGTCTGCTGATAGTCATTAGGGCCGCAGTGATAATATGATATGTGAGATAGGCATCCGCTTTGTTCAGTGTTTGGGGCCATATGAGCAGTAGGTAAGTTTCAGGTGAGTGTGGTAGTCTTACACCTGTGGAACCCTCTATGGTATCTGATATTTCTTCCCAAAGGGTGGTCAGTTTTGGGCATGCCCACCAAATGTGCATCATGGTGCCAGGTGTCTCCCCACATCTCCAGCATGTTTCTTGTTTTGTGCGGTCAATTTTGTGTAGTCTGGCAGGCACCATATACCAGCGGTAACTGCTCTTTTAATGCAGGCCTCAAAACCATCTGTGGTTGCCCGCCCGCTGCCTTTGGACTATGGCCCTGGGAGATTGGGCCCTTTAAAAACAGTATTCGGCCATACCAGAGTGTATGTCACTCATTCTGGCCCTTTAAATACTGTGGGGAAGGATTGACACTTTTTATATGGCACTTCGGATGCAGTCGAAGTCGTCGAAGTGTCCGCCATTCGATAAAGGAACACGTGGCGGCGGCCATTTTAATTTAGTCGAACGCGGTCAGCGGTGTATGCTAAAGAATCTGTGGAACTAAAAAACGCAAATACACGAACACCGCTGACCCTTACCGTCGCCGACACTTCGACACTTCAGTAAAAGTTGAAGTATGTTCGACAATTCGAACATCCTGTTTTAATGTGCTATTTGCACGAATGGACCTGTTCGTGCCTTCAAATGGGACTTAGCCGTTTTTCTACAGGAAATTGACCGACCGCACAGCCCAAATCTATGGAACTGTTTTGGGCAGGAAAATGTGCTTGCGGTCGGTAATAAAGGACTTCCGGCTATCTTTTTATCTACTGGGGGGATTTGTATGATTTTTGAGAGTGTTTATGTTTAAAGTATGCTGAGTTTAAATATAATTTTTATGGAGAGTAGATGTATGGTTTTAAAGTTAGAGGGTATGTGGGAAAACAATTTTTACTGTCTGTGATAATTATGTTAACCCATTGTGTACCATAATTATATCACAGGCAGAGGGGAGGATTTTGTGCGTAAATGCTGGGAGTGTCTTCTGTAATGTACGTCTATGATTGGTTATTTTGTAACACCCTGAGGGTGGTCCTACCTAAGGGAAACTGTAATAAAAGAAGGTTCTTTTGGTGCCATTAAACAGACCACTGCTTGACCCTCAACACAGAGCTCTGTCTCGTTTTTGGGGGGATTCACTGTATGCTGTTAGAGACTGATTGCCAGTAGTGTAAGCTGATTGTCTGTTTTTCTTGTTCGTCTGCTAGCAGCTATTAGTGAGGTTCCAGTTTGGAGCATTCCCTTGTATGCGATTCGGGAGGTTGGTGTTTTACTGAAGCTGCCTTTGTCTGAAAGGGGAATATCTCCTAAACGGATTTTATCCCCTTGTGTGCTTAAACGGTCCGTTACACCATCCTTATGTGGGATGTTCGAGTCTACATTTATTGTTACTAGTATAGTATTTTCAGGTAGTTAATTTATTTGGTTAAGTTTATTGAGGAAGTCTGTTGTGTGCTGTATAAAGCTCTGTCTTAATAGCTAGAGGTTTAAGAATGTTTTCTAGTAGGTCAGATATTTGTTCAGTGAGTGTTCCCATACCTGTTATAATGGTCCGTCCAGGGTTTCCTGGCTTGTGGAATTTGGGCAGCATGTAGAAGGTTCCCATCTGAGGATTGGAAGACATCAGATTTTCTAATTCATGCTGTATGTGTTTCGGAAAGATTTGATATGTTTTGCGAGTTTAGCTTGTATATTCCTTGGTGGGGTCCTTGTACAGTTTTTTGTAGTACAGTAGTTTACATCGGACAACTGTCTGTTCCCTTCTGCGATGTAGTCCTGGGTGTTCATGACCACTACTGATCCACCCTTGTCAGCCGGCTTGATTTTTTTTTAATTATTCATCAAGTTATCCAAGGCACTTCTTTACATAGGTGAGAGGCTGTATGTGATTTTTTTTTTTTTTTTTGTAAATCTTTCTTTTATTGAGGCATATGATTATGGTGATACAGAATAAAGAGAGGGAGACTTGCAGGGGTTATACAGGCTAAGGACAGCATAACAAAGTACATCATCTCCTAGACTTATCAGCCTCATTTTATATGTATATAAACACGCTTAAAACATCAATTGTGAAAACAGGTGGACAGAAGTATATGTCTTAGTATTCAAGTTTAAGTACACGTTAGGAATCATAGGATCCGATTGGCTACATGCTAGAGTATTATATAACATTAATTTGTGAAAACAGATGTACTGTAATATATGTCTTAGTATTCGAGTTTAAATGCATGCTAAGAATCATAGGATCCGATTGGCTACATGCGAGAGTGTTATATATTTACGGTTGTTTTCAACTGAAGCTTAAGGCACAAGCAGTGTGGACTCATTAGCAGTATAAGTAAGTATGTAATCAAGGATCATAGGGAAGTTCACGTTGCTTATGACGATATATGCAGGACTCGCTTTGAGCTTATTAGGAAAACAGGTAAGACATGCTAGATTTACACCAGGTGCAGGCTGGGGCTTAAGACCTATTAGTAGCATTTGCAGTATGGACAGTGGATGCATGGGATTCAGCTGTGTAAGATGTACATTACATGGTTTATGCGCAGCTAGGTAGTAAAACAACAATCTTGTTAGACTTGGCAAAACTAGGCTGTGTTTGATACACCCGTGGAGCAGCAGAGTCAATGATTTAGTCATTGGGACAATGCTCATAACTATCAGGTTAATAGCATGGAGGAGAGATTGAAGGACAGAATTGAAGCTGTTTACAGGAATATAACTGCTAGACTAATGAGATGAGAGTGCATCAGGGTGATAGTTAAGAGTGTGTAGACAGTCAGCAGTAAACATATAAAGCATACATTGCCCTAGCCAATGCTATCTCTGCACGCTGAGCCCACAGGGTTTGAGCAGTTACGTTTTTGAGGCCCAAGTCCCAGCCATGGTAAGTAATATGGCTATTGCCAGGGAGTCCATTGCTGTTCTAGTCTGCAGTCTTCCCGGTTCGCAGGGTATTGCGCTGTATCTCGGGGTAGGTGCCGCTTGCTGTTTAGCTGGATGGTAGAACAGCCCCAAGCAACTGATCATCCCAGTGTCGTGGCGACTCTGCATCCGGGGCCGCTGTTCTTCGGCCTGAGGCCTTAGTGGGGGCTCGTGTGCGATCGCCATTGGTCCCATCAACAGGACCGTGGTCCCCGGGTTCCATCGGGTGCCGGCTTTCCCCTGGGGGGTATGGCGCGCTCTGGAGGGGTACCTCCCGGTGAGCTCCCAGCTCAGAAGAAGGGTGAGCGGTCTCTTCCGCCGGGCCGTCCACGTGGGTGGTGTTTCGTGACGGGTGATCAGCGCCATGCCTCTGAATTGTCTCCTTATGCAGGCGTTGCCGTGAGGTACGGGTCGCTTGGTTCATGTTGCCGTCGGGTAGACGGTATCCGGATACCGCCATGGGCTCTGTGGTGCGGTTCCCGCTCGCCTGGCATCCGCCATCTTAAGTTTGGGCCCGATGGCCCGGCAGGGTCCCCGGGCATAGCTCTGAGGCATGGACCGGGATCACCCCCCCCGGTCCAGAGGGGGGGGGGACCGGGGCCGGGTCCGCCGTGATCCATGCTCACATCAGGCTCCGTTGGGCAGGATAGTGGAGTGGCGGCCGTCCACTCCACTCACCGCCAGGTAGGCCCTCCGTCTGGTACAGTAGGTGCCTCTCCTCCGAGGGACTAGAACTCGAGGAGCAAGCCTCTCCCCAGCTCCGGTAGCCTGTGTGCATCGAGGGTCGTGGATGGTGACCGTTAATTCCCCCGAGAAATTCAATTTATATGTTTATCAGGTCATATTGTGCGGGAGCCGATCTATCTTGCGACCTTTCGGCTCGGCGGCCCGGCCCCGCCCCCATTTTTATTTTTTAATAAATGTGGTAACAAGGGGTGCAACACTCAGATGAAAACTTTCATTGTAGCTGTCCAATTTAATGTTATGATGTCCTGCTGTAAAATATTTGTTCTTTTCCCTGCCATTATTATTCTGGTTGAGTGGTGTTTTTTGTCATAGAAGAATTCCTTAAGTCTCATTCTTCTGAAAAATGTTTCCACGTCTGAATATAACTGGATATGATCCAGTTTTGTGGTTGGATAGAATGTTAGCCCCTTGGATGAGACTGATTTCTCAGATATTGATAGGTTTTGATGGGAGAGGTTAACAATCCCAGTATTGCCCATGCAGTGTTCTTGGTAGTTGGCAGACTCGGTTTGGTTTGGGTCATTGGTAGTTCTGGTGGGAGTTGGTTGGTTTCCAATGGTGCAATCAGTTGATCTTTCATTTGGGCTTTCTTTGTGCTGTGTGAGTTTCTTATTCTTTTTCCTGATTAGACTTAATGTAGACACTGGCTTTCTCACACACTACCAAAGCCTTTCTTTTTTTTAAAAACACACCTCCTAATGTCTTACTTAGTTCTTTTTCAATATACTCGTTTTACCTTTATTGCATCAATTTATATACATACATATATGCAGCTATAAACGTGCATGCCCTGCTCTGCTGTTTTCTTGTTTGTTTTTTAACTAGTTTATTAACTCTTCTCTGTTTATTTAGTTTTCTGGCTATTCTCAGCAAACCTGATCCTTTCACGCACATCTTCTGCTATTTGAGACACTCCCCTTCTCTAATTCTCTAACATCAGTTGTTTATAGTGTTAAACTCTAACAAATTGATTTGTATTGCTTCAGACCTGAGGAAGAGAGGGAACTCTCGAAATCTTGTCTTTGAAATATTATGTTAGTCCAATAAAAAAGGTATCATTGCATACTGCAATACTCGGGTATTTTGGCATTATGTAGATATATAATGTGACTGCAGATAAGAACCATTCAGCCCATCTAGTCTGCCCAGTTTTCTAAATACTTTCATTAGTCCCTGGCCCTTCTTAAGTCTAGGATAGCCTTATGCCTATCCCACACATGCTTAAACTCCCTCGCTGTGTTAACCTCTACCACCTCAGCTGGAAGGCTATTATATGCGTCCACTACCCTCTCTGTAAAGTAATACTTCCTGAAATTATTTTTAAACCTTTGCCCCTCTAATTTAATACTGTCCTCTTGTTGTGGGTTTTCTTCTTTTAAATAAGTCTGATCCTTTTACTGTGTTGATTCCCTTTATGTATTTAAATGTTTCTATCATATCCCAACTGTCTCGTCTTTCCTCCAAGCTATACATGTTAAGATCCTTTAACCTTTCCTGGTAAGTTTTATCCTGCAATCCATGAACCAGTTACAAGCCCTTCTCTGAACTCTCTCTGAAGTATCAATATCCTTCTGAAGATACAGTCTCCAGTACTGCGTACAATACTCCAAGTGAGGTCTCACAGTGTTCTGTACAATGGCATGAGCACTTTCCTCTTTCTACTGCTAATACCTCTCCCTATACAGCCAAGCATTCTGCTGGCATTTCCTGCTTCTCTATTACATTGTCTGCCCACCTTTAAGTCATCAGAAATAATCACTTGCTTGGAATATACTCAGTTGACTACAACCCTCTGTTGCCTGTCATTTAGCCACTGCCTTACCCATTCAACAATATTGGAATCCAAACTTAAAGATTGTAGTTTATTGATGAGCCTCTATTTGGAACAATGTCAAAAGCCTTAGTGAAATCTAGTTAAGCAATGTCTACTGCACCACCCTGATCTATTATTTTAGTTACCCAATAAAAAAAACAACAAGATTACCGTATTTTTCACTCCATAAAACGCACCTGCCCATAAGACTCTCCTAGTTTTTAAGAGTAGTAAAACAAGGGGGAAAAAAAGTGTTCCTTACTACCCACTCCTTTCCCCTGTCCCATAGTGTTATTCCCCCTCTCCTGTCCCATAGTGTTCCTTAGCACCCCCCCCCCCCCCCCCCAAGTAAGTCTCTCACCTTTGTGCGCACCGTGGTACAGAAACTTCAATTTCCTGTACCCGGCCGGACTGAAAGGAAGTGCTCTCTCAGTGAGCACTTATTTTCAGTCCGGCCGGGTACAGAAAACAGAAGTTCCTGTACCACGGTGCGCACAAACTCGCTCCATAAGATGCACAGAGATTTCCCCTTACTTTTGAGGAGGAAAAAAGTGCGTCCTATAGAGTGAAAAATACAGTAGTTTGGCATGATCTCCCTGAAGTAAATCCATGTTTCTCTGATCTTGAAATCCATGAGATTTTAGATGTTCAACAATCCTATTCTTTAACATGATTTCCATAACTTTCCCCACTACTGAAGTAAGGCTTACTGGCCTATAGTTGCCCGACTCCTCCCTGCTACCTTTCTTGTGAATGGGCACAACATTCGCTAACTTCCAATCTTCTGGGACTACTCCTGTTAACAATGATTGGTTAAATAAATCTGTTAATGGTTTTGCTAGTAGACCACTAAGCACTTTTAATAACTTTGGGTGTATTCCATCAGGTCCCATTGACTTATTTGTCTTTACTTTTGACATTTGAAATAGAACCTCTTCCTCTGTAAACGCACATGTAACAAATGACTAATTTGTCCTTTTTCTTAACTGAAGTCCCTCTCCCTTGCATCTGTTAATACTGAACAAAAATATTAATTGAGGCAGTCAGCTGGACATTTATACTCTTCTACATACCTACCTTTTGTTTTTAATCTAACTAATCCTTGTTTTACTTTCCTTTTCTCATTTATGTATCTAAAAATAGTTTTATCCCCCTTTTTTATTGACTGTGCTATTCTCTCTTTTGTGTGCGCTTTGGAGGCTCTTATAACTTGCTTAGCCTCTTTCTGCCTAATCTTATAGATCTGTCTGTCTTCCTAACTTTTTTTTTTTTATAGTTACTAAATGCTAAAAATATTTTCTATTTTGGCCACTAATGCGGAGTACCACAGCGGTTTCTTAATTTTTCTGCTCTTCCTGACAAGCCTAATGGAATTTTCTGCTGCTTTCAGTAGTGCAAATTTTAAATAATCCAATTTCTCCTGGGCTCAATCTAAACTGCTCCAGTCTGACGAGGGCTTCTTTACGCATATTCTAATTTTAGAAAAGTCTGTTTTTCTAAAGTCTAAGTCTAAAACTTTTGTGTGGTGTAGCTCAGTCACTGTTTTTATATTAAACCACACTGACTGATGATCACTGGATCCTCAACTTTCACCTACATAATATTTGATGCAAATTCTCCATTTGTAAACACTAAATCTAGTATGGCCTCCTTATGAGTTGGTTACTCAGTGACTTGTTTTAGACAATCCCAGTAGGGAGTTTAGAATATGTGTGCTCCTGGCACAAGCAGCTGTTTTAGTTTTCCAGTTCACATCCGGAAGATTAAAGTCACCCATGATAATACCTTCACCCTTCATTGTCATTTTAGCTATTTCCTCAACTAGTAGATTATCTAACTCTTCTCCCCTCCTAGTTTAAATACTTCCTGGCAAAATCTCTGAACTGCTCGCTAAGAACATTTGTTCCCTTTTGAGAAAGATGCAAACCATCTTTTTTGTACAGTTAATTTCTAGTCCAAATAGAGATACCATAAGAAACAAAGGCAAATTCTTGCTCCCAGCACCATTCACCAAGCCACAAGTTAAAGTCCCTAATACGCATCCGCCTGTCATTCTGAATGTTATGCACAGGCAGAACTTCAGACAATCAGTGTGGACACAACCTGCCTTATATCATTGGCAAGAACACAAAACGCTTCCTTAACCTCAGAAACCTTATTACAAGTCAAATCATTTGTCCCAAGATGGACGGACACACACACACACACACACACACACACACCCACACACACACTCACTCTCACTCTCTATAGACTGTAAGCTCGTGTGAGCAGGGTCCTCTTTAACCTATCTTTCCTGTAAGCTTTCTTGTAATTGTCCTACTTATAGTTAAATCTCCCCTCTCATAATATTGTAAAGCGCCACAGAATCTGTTTGCACTATATAAATGGCAATAATAATAATATAAATATATATTCATGTATTATATGAATGAAACCAGGGGGCTGCACTCACCTGAACGTGCATAAATGGGGTGCTGCTGGGGGGCAAATTTATACAATACACAAGATCCAGCGCACTCACCTATCCACTAAACAGCAACTTCAATGTTGACAGATTTTATTAGTTTTTTGTTTTTTTTACCACCTAGTCTAGGCAAAAATAATGGGGGTTTAGTTACATTATATGATCATACATTGCATAAGCCTGCCACATATATAATATATAAAACTGAGGGACCTGCATAACAACCTAGGCAGACAGTCCAGATAATTAAATTTGCAAGCCCTTTATTTAATCCCGTAACTATCCAAAACATAAAACCTTTACATGGGAAGTATTGTTATATTGTGGGAGACTTCGCTGAACACAAATGAGTGAGAAAACAGGGTTTATAGGCGCTCACTATACCGTAAGATAACAATGGGGGCTGCTGTATACAATACAAGGATTCCCAAACCTTGTGTATTGGTGAAACAGAGAATATAGGATATGGCGTATACTGCGCCCAAATATTATACGTACATACACCTCTGCGAGGAAAAGTTGGTAAAATACCTCGGAATAATAAAACAGAAAAAATAATAGTGCAATACAGTATATAACAGTGCAAATATTTGTGCTAGGTAACTGTAGGAAAAACACTCACATACAGTAGAGCTATATAAGAGCTCTACTTTTTTCAGCGTGGACGGTATAATCCCCGTCTAAGGATGTAAGGTGGTGAAGATGGTACTGGTCCTCCAAATGCACAATGGGGATAAAAGAGAAAGAGACGCTCTGATAGTGTAGTAAGTACTAATGAGTGTTTTAAAAAGTAAAACTTATCACAACGATGATATCTCCAGTAAAAGTGCAGTTTTTGTTTAAAAAAAAAAAAAATAAATAACGCTAAATTTGGCCAGCGCTTGTGACTAAGTGGCTACTACAAAAGACTGGAAATACCCTATTTTGAATACCCTGGGTTGTCTACTTTTTCAAATATGTCATGATGGGGTTCATTTTAATTTCAGGGCTGCCTTACCATCTCCAAACTGAAATTGGCAAATCTTATGTTTGACCCTGTAACTTTCCAAATCACCATAAAACCTGTACACAAATATGAGTGGTTTAGAGCAGTGCTCCCCAACCTTTTTATCGCCGCGGACCGGTAAACATTTGATAATTTTTCCGTGGCCCGCTTGTTTTGATTTAATAAGAAAAAAAAAAAAACAGTCACATATATTAAAAAAACACGCAGACACATACATAGTCAGAAAATCACAAACACAGTCACATAAAGACATAGACTCAAAATTGTGTGTATGTGTGTGTGAGCGGTGCAGTGTGTTTGGGGCGGTGTGTGTATGGGGGGCAGTGTTTGCGGGGCAGTGTGTGTAGTGTGTGTATGGGGCAGTGTTTGGGGGCAGTGTGTAGTGTGTTTGTGGGGCAGTGTGTGTATGGGGGAGTGTTTGTGGGGCAGTGTGTGTAGTGTGTGTATGGGGCAGTGTTTGTGGGGGCAGTGTTTGCGGGGCAGTGTGTGTAGTGTGTGTATGGGGCAGTGTTTTTGGGGCAGTGTGTGTAGTGTGTGTATGGGGCAGTGTTTGTGGGGCTGGGTGTGTAGTGTGTGTATGGGGGCAGTGTGTGTAGTGTGTGTATGGGGCAGTGTTTGTGGGGCTGTGTGTGTAGTGTGCGTATGGGGCAGTATTTGGGGGCAGTGTGTGTAGTGTGTGTATGGGGCAGTGTTTGTGGGGCTGTGTGTGTAGTGTGTGTATGGGGCAGTATTTGGGGGCAGTGTGTGCAGTGTGTGTAGTGTGTGTATGGGGCAGTGTTTGTGGGGCTGTGTGTGTAGTGTGTGTATGGGGCAGTGTGTGTAGTGTGTGTATGGGGCAGTGTTTGTGGGGCTGTGTGTGTAGTGTGTGTATGAGGGCAGTGTGTGTAGTGTGTGTATGGGGCAGTATTTGGGGGCAGTGTGTGTAGTGTGTGTATGGGGCAGTGTTTGTGGGGCTGTGTGTGTAGTGTGTGTATGGGGCAGTGTTTGTGGGGCTGTGTGTGTAGTGTGTGTATGGGGCAGTGTTTGTGGGGCTGTGTGTGTAGTGTGTGTATGGGGCAGTGTTTGTGGGGCTGTGTGTGTAGTGTGTGTATGGGGCTGTGTGTGTAGTGTGTGTATGGGGCAGTGTGTGTATGGGGCAGTGTTTGTGGGGCTGTGTGTGTAGTGTGTGTATGGGGCTGTGTGTGTAGTGTGTGTATGGGGCAGTGTGTGTAGTGTGTGTAGTGTGTGTATGGGGCAGTGTTTGTGGGGCTGTGTGTGTAGTGTTGTATGGGGCAGTGTTTGTGGGGCAGTGTGTGTAGGGCTGTGTGTGTAGTGTGTGTATGGGGCAGTGTGTGTATGGGGCAGTGTGTGTATGGGGCAGTGTGTGTATGGGGCAGTGTGTGTATGGGGCAGTGTGTGTGTGGGGCAGTGTGTGTGTGGGGCAGTGTGTGTAGGGCTGTGTGTGTGTAGGGCTGTGTGTGTGTAGGGCTGTGTGTGTGTAGGGCTGTGTGTGTGTGGGGCTGTGTGTGTATGGGGCAGTGTGTGTATGGGGCAGTGTGTGTATGGGGCAGTGTGTGTATGGGGCAGTGTGTGTATGGGGCAGTGTGTGTATGGGGCAGTGTGTGTATGGGGCAGTGTGTGTATGGGGCAGTGTGTGTATGGGGCAGTGTGTGTATGGGGCAGTGTGTGTATGGGGCAGTGTGTGTATGGGGCAGTGTGTGTATGGGGCAGTGTGTGTATGGGGCAGTGTGTGTATGGGGCAGTGTGTGTATGGGGCAGTGTGTGTATGGGGCAGTGTGTGTATGGGGCAGTGTGTGTATGGGGCAGTGTGTGTAGGGCTGTGTGTGTAGGGCTGTGTGTGTATGGGGCAGTGTGTGTATGGGGCAGTGTGTGTAGTGTGTGTATGGGGCAGTATTTGGGGGCAGTGTGTGTAGTGTGTGTATGGGGCAGTGTTTGTGGGGCTGTGTGTGTATGGGGCAGTGTGTGTAGTGTGTGTATGGGGCAGTGTGTGTAGTGTGTGTATGGGGCAGTGTGTGTAGTGTGTGTATGGGGCAGTGTTTGTGGGGCTGTGTGTGTAGTGTGTGTATGGGGCAGTGTGTGTAGTGTGTGTATGGGGCAGTGTGTGTATGGGGAGTAAGGAGGGTAGGGAGTTTTTTATTTATTTATTTAATTAAAAATAATATATTGATGTCCCCCCTCCCTTCTTACCTTTGCTGGGAGGAGGGGGGACATTTCTTAGTCCCTGGTGGTCCGGTGGGGATTCCCTGGTGGTCCGGTGGTGGTGAGATGAACTCTAGCCCAGTTACAGGGCTAGAGTTCACTCTCGCGAGATTTGGAGCGTTGCCGTGGTTACCGCGGCAACACTCCAAATCTCGCGAGAGGAGGACCCGGAGGAGCTGCAGGTAAGAGCTCCTGGGTCCTCTCTCCCTCCCCTGCCGGCTGCCAGCACCGTGCCTGCGGACCTGGGAGGGAGATCTCCGGTCCGCAGGCACATTGCAGGGCTGGCACTTGGGCAATGCCAGCCCTGCATTAGCCGGCAGGCTCGCACACCCCTGGGCGGCCCGGTACCGTTTGATACACGGACCGGTACCGGTCCGCGGCCCGGGGGTTGGGGAACACTGGTTTAGAGCAATAAAATGTATTATACTGATAATATCATCAGAGAAATGGCAGTTTGTGTGAAAAATGCAAAAAAACTACAAATATAAATGCTAATTTTGCCCATGGTTTATGACTAAGTGGCTACTAAAAAAAATGACTGGACATACCCCATTTTGAATTATGTGGGTTGTCTACTTTTGCAAATGGTATGCCATGATGGGATTAAAGGACCACTCTAGTGCCAGGAAAGCATACTCGTTTTCCTGGCACTAGAGTGCCCTGAGGGTGCCCCCACCCTCAGGGACCCCCTCCCGCCCGGCTCTGGAAAGGGGAAAAGGGGTAAAACTTACCTTTTTCCAGCGCTGGGCGGAGAGCTCTCCTCCTCCTCTCCGCCTCCGTTCCTCCCCTTCGGCTGAATGCGCACGCGCGGCAAGAGCTGCGCGCGCATTCAGCCGGTCGCATAGGAAAGCATTCATAATGCTTTCCTATGGACGCTTGCGTGCTCTCACTGTGATTTTCACAGTGAGAATCACGCAAGCGCTTCTAGCGGCTGTCAGTGAGACAGCCACTAGAGGAAAAAGGGGAAGGCTTAACTAATTGATAAACATAGCAGTTTCTCTGAAACTGCTATGTTTATAAAAAAATTAGTTAACCCTAGCTGGACCTGGCACCCATACCACTTCATTAAGCTGAAGTGGTCTGGGTGCCTAGAGTGGTCCTTTAATTTTCATTCCCGGGCTGCTATACGGTCTCAAAGGCAACATAGGCCCAGCAAACCAATCCGGCAAATTTCAATGTGCAAACATGAAAAAGGGGAAAGCCCTACATTTGACCCCTGTAAGTTTGCAAAAACCCATAAAATCTGTACATTGGGGGCACTGTTGCTGACCACATATTGGGGTGTTCTTTGGCAGTAACCCTTAACGTTCTCCGTACACGGATTATTAAACTGTGTCAAAAAAAAAAAAAATCACCAATTTAATTTTATTTAAATTTGGCATAAAACGGTTGCATGAAAAGAGACAATATACCCTAAGTTTACCTTAGGTTGTCTTCTTTTAATAAAAAATATATGCATGTGAAGGGTTATTCAGGGATTCCGGACATATATCAGTGTTACAATGTAACTTGTGTTAAAGGACCACTATAGTGCCAGGAAAACCTACTAGTTTTCCTGGCTCTATAGGGTCCTTGGGTCCCCCTCACCCTTTGGGTCCCACTCCCGCCGGGCTCTAGGGTGAGGAAGGGGTTAAATTCCTACCTTTTTCGGCGCTGGGGAATCTCCTCCTCCTTCTTCTGCCGTCATCAGCTGCATGCGCGACAAGAGCAGCGCGCGCATTCAGCCAGTCTAATAGGTAAGCATTCTCAATGCTTTCCTATGGACGCTGGAGTCTTCTCACTGTAAAAATCACAGTGGGATGCGCCTCTAGCAGCTGTCAATGTGACAGCCACTAGAGGCTGGATTAACCCATTTTTAAACATAGCAGTTTCTTTTTCTTTGAAACTGCTATGTTTACAGCAGGCAGGGTTAATCCTAGCTGGACCTGGCACGCAGACCACTTTATTAAGCTGAAGTGGTCTGGGTGCCTATAGTGGTCCTTTAATTTTGAAAAAAAAAAAGAATTGTGCTACTTGTACTTATTGCCCTATTACTTGCAAAGAAAAAGCTAAGAACATGTTAACATTGCGTATTTCTCAACTCAGGACAAAATTTAGAAACTATTTAGTATTGGTGTTTTTTGGCGGTTGTAGATACGTAACAGATTTTGAGGTTCAAAGTAAAAAAAAGTTTGTTTTTTTTGTTTTTTTTCCCCCATCATATTTTATAATTTTCTTTTAAAGTAAATTATATGATGAAAATAATGGTATCTTTAGAAAGACCATTTAATGTCGAGAAAAACTGTATATAATATGTGTGGGTACAGTAAATGAGTAAGAGGAAAATTACAGCTAAACACAAACACAGTTGAAATGTACTGGCCCAAACGGTAAGAAAATCGAAAAGCGGTCTGGTCACTAAGGGGTTAAATATAGTCTCCTTTACTGTGTTGATTTCCTTTATGTATTTACATGTTTCTATCATATCCCCCCCCCCCCCCCCCCCCCCGTTTAGTCTTTCTTCCAAGCTATACATGTTAAACACATGCATATGTACATTTACTCTATAGCTCGTTTCCCTTTTATTTTTGGAATAAGGGGACACAGGGTGTAACAACAAATAAACATGAATTTTTAAGTGACAACATTGATGGTTGCTTACCTTTTTACAATTTTGTATGTTTAAAAGATGGTTGCCATATTAAGTCTTCGTATAACACAATGATTTAAATAAAACACATTTCCATTTCTTTTGTTTAGCATTTTGTTTGTGTATCATGTTGTGATCCAAGCTTGTTTTCGTTAGATCGTTGAGCGGAGGGCAGCAGCCATGTCAGAAAGTAGCTTCTGATGCACATTTATAACATTGATAGGTTAATTGAAACTGACAGCCCTTCTACATCTTTCTCTGTCTGTGACGCAGGTAGCTTTATAACCTGGCCCAATGACTTCACCTGCAATCCACGTTCATCCTGTAGAGCTTGCTTGCCCTTGTTTTCATCTGTGTCTTTGACGCAAGATAAACTATAATATCCCTTAAAAAAATTCTTCTCATTTGCATGAAATGAAGAAACCTCAATGCTAGACAGTGTTTGACTTTGTCAGTATTTACATTTTTTTTTAAGGCGTCTTTTGACTTTATAACCTGGGAACGGACCTGTGTACTGGATTTTATTCCAAGTACTGCTATGCAGCCTGTATAAATTGATGACATTTTCATGTATGTAACGGTCATAGTGTCAATCTGTGATTTGAGACATCATAATCTTTTTTTGTTTCCAAATGTAGTTAATGCATTGCTTGTTGAAGGTTTTGTTTAATTTTACAGATGTGCTTGTATCACTGCTGTTTTATCATTTATTTTCTCCCAATTCTTAATTTTAAAAAAACATCAGTGCACAGTGCTATAGCATAATTCCAATTCCAACAGGTTTACACTGCACTGAGAACAAGTAAGAGAGGCGTGAACACTGAATGCAAAGATACATTAAGTAATAATAAATGAGAAATTAAGAAATGAGTGGAGTAGGGCTCTTCTATTCCTATATCTCTCCATGCCTAATTTTTCTAAGGGTGGAGTAGGTGAGTGTTGTACAGAGAGAATCACTCAGGCTTTTGCGTTTTCTAACTGGGCATGTATTTTAACCATGGTGTCCATATCCCATTTGCAAGGGGAAAGATGTGGGCAATCCAACCACATGTGGACGTATGACCTTCTTTGCTCGCAAACTCTACAACCCGCGTGATATACCAGTGGAACATAGTAAACCCCTGTTAGAAAACACAAAACGTAGATTTGGCTGTGTACTCCCACGTCACAAGTTGTCATTTGTGATTTTCCCTCTGAAATTCAGCCTCCTGTTTAGTGACACATGGAAGCTTCCTCCAATCCAGAGTTGATGTCCGTGAGGAATAGAGCATGGAGATTAAGCCCTTGACATAGACCTCTTGTAGGCAGAGATTCAAAGTGTGTCAGGACTCCAGTTGCCGCAGAACATACACTGGATTGCGAGGCATAGCTATGGATTGCCGAAGTTCCAAAGCACAGTATTGCCTAAGTACTAATATACTTACCCAGTGGAAGAAGAAGAATGTTACACTGTATACAATTTTAAATAAAAAGTATACAAACATAGCCAGGATTCAGCTGTAAGCATTTGCAACACTTACAACAATCAAGTAACACACATTCCTATAAAATGTAAGTTACTTGGCTAGTCAATGTAATGACAGGAATGAATAATTAGATAACTCCCTAATTCCCACGGTATTAGGGGGCTATCTACTAAGAGGCTGAAAGACCTGAATTGGTCTTTCAGCCAAATTTACTAATACTAAGTAAAGATTACTTAAGGGACACTATAGTCACCTGAACAACTTTAGCTTAATGAAGCAGTTTTGGTGTATAGAACATGCCCCTGCAGCCTCACTGCTCAATCCTCTGCCATTTAGGAGTTAAATCCCTTTGTTTATGAACCCTAGTCACACCCCCCTGCATGTGACTTGCACAGCCTTCCATAAACACTTCCTGTAAAGAGAGCCCTAGTTAGGCCTTCTTTATTGCAAGTTCTGTTTAAAGGGACACTATAGTCACCTGAACAACTTCAGCTTAATGAGGTTGTTCAGGTGAGTGCTACAGCTCCCTGCAGCCTTTTTGTTGTAAGCACTGTATTTTCTGAGAAAATGCAGTGTTTACATTGGAAGCTTGGAACACCTCTTGTTGCAGTCAGACGGCCACCAGAGGGACTTCCGAGTTCAGAGGCCCTAAAAAGGCCTCACGTCTGACGGGCTATCAGCACACAAAGCACTGTGAACGCGCTTTGTGTGCTGAGGCTGTCAGCACTGCTGTGGGCGTGGCTTCAGCTGACAGCTGAAGCCCGAACCCACAGGGACGCTTTCTGGCCACAATAGTGGTTGAAGGGGAGGGGGGGGGGGGGGGAGACCTACTCTCCTCCCCTCCCCCCCCCGCCCACACCCCTGTGCGGCGGGTGGGGGCCCTAAAATTATCAATAAGGGGGGACCTATTGTCCCCCCCCCGGCCCCCACCCCTGAGCGGCGGGTGGGGGCCCTAAAATTATCAATAAGGGGGGGGACCTACTGTCCCGGCCCCCACCCCTGAGTGGCGGGGGGGGGGGACACCTATTGTCCCCCCCGGACCCCACCCCTGAGCGGTGGGTGGGGGCCCTAAATACAAAGGGGGAACCCTAGTTAACCCTTCCCCCCCCCAAAAAAAAGATTATCTCCCTACCTACCCCCCTCACCCTAAAAATAATGAGGGGGGGACCTTTAACTAAAAACCTGTGGAAAAAAAAAAGAGATAAAAACAACTTACCATTCGATGTTTTCTTTCTTCTTAAATCTTCTTTCTTCAGCCCCCAAAAAGGCCAAATAAAAATCCATAATAACCGACGCAATAAAAAAAAAAAAACCAGAGCGCAAAAAAAATAATCAGTCTTCACCCATGGAGGGCTCCGCGCAGACTGAGCTCCGCAGGGCGGGGGACGGCTTATAATTTTAAAAGCGTGGGAAAGTTCTTTGGAATTTTCCCACACTTGTAAAATGACACAGAGCACTGTGATTGGATGGCTTGAAATCCATCCAATCACAGTGCTCTGTGTCATTTTACACAGCGTGGGAAAATTCCAAAGAACTTTCCCACGCTGTGTAAAATGACAGAGAGCACTCTGATTGGCTTAAACCAGCCAATCAGAGTTTTCTTAGCCTAATTGCAGGGCGTGGCAAGGCTTTATAAGCCTTCCCCCGCCCTGCAAAGCTCAGTCTGCGCGGAGCCCTCCATGGGTGAACATGGATTGTTTGTTTTTTTTGCGCTTTTTTTTTAATTGCGTCGGTTATTATGGCTTTTTATTTGGCCTTTTTTGGGGCTGAAAAAAGAAGATTGTAGAAGAAAGAAAACATCGAAAGGTAAGTTGTTTTTATCTGATTTTTTTTTTTTTTTTTTTTACAGGGTTTTAGTTAAAGGTCCCCCCCTCATTATTTTTAGGGTGAGGGGGGGTAGGTAGGGAGATAATCTTTTTTTTTTTGGGGGGGGGAGGGTTAACTAGGGTCCCCCCCACTTTGTATTTAGGGCCCCCACTCACAGCTCAGGGGTGGGGGCCGGGGGGGGACAATAGGTCCCCCCCTTATTGATAATTTTAGGGCCCCCACCCGCCACTCAGGGGTGGGGGCCGGCGGGGGGGAAAGTAGGTGCCCCCTTTATTGTGAATTTTAGGGCCCCCAAACGGCCGCACAGGGGTGGGGACAGTAGGTCCCCCCCTATTGTGAATTTTAGGGCCCCCACCCACCGCTCAGGGCTGGGGGCCGGGGGGGGACAGTAGGTCCCCCCCTTATTTTTAGTTTTAGGGCCCCCACCCACCGCTCAGGGGTGGGGGCCGGGGGGGGACAGTAGGTCAGACAGCTCAGCTCGCGAACGCGCATTCCGCGCACATGCGCGGTAAAGTGCTGAATTTCTTCATAGGGCGTCTGTCAATGCCGCTCTATGAAGAACGCGATTGGTGCAGCGCGAAGCCGCGCATGCGCACCACATCGCGATGACGCTTCTCTCAGAGAAGCGTCCTATTGGGCCCCGCGATTTCGTCATTTTGACGAAAAAGGGGGCGCGGCATGGCTGGGAGCTCGGCGCTGGAACGGAGTAAAAACCCTCCGAAAATTATTTTTAATCAATGAAAGTTCATATAAAAGCAAGAAGGAAGGCTGGGGGACCGGTCTTTCTTGCTTTTATATGGTGACTATAGAGTCCCTTTAACCCCTTAAGGACACATGACATGTCTGACACGTCATGATTCCCTTTTATTCCAGAAGTTTGGTCCTTAAGGGGTTAATTAAGATTTTCTATCCCCTGCTATGTTAATAGCTAGCTAGACCCTGCAAGAGCCTCCTGTATGTGATTAAAGTTCAATTTAGAGATTGAGATACAATTATTTAAGGTAAATTACATCTGTTTGAAAGTGAAACCAGTTTTTCTTTCATGCAGGCTATGTCAATCATAGGCAGGGGAGGTGTGGCTAGGGCTGCATAAACAGAAACAAAGTGATTTAACTCCTAAATGACAGTGAATTGAGCAGTGAAATTGCAGGGGAATGATCTATACACTAAAACGACTTTAGCTAAAGTAATTTAGGTGACTATAGTGTTCCTTTAATATTAGTAAATTATACCCCTTCTCGCTATATCGCGAGTAGGGGCATGTCTTTTAAACAGTGAGCAGCTGTTAAAAAAAAAAAAAACAGCGGGTGGGGGCCCTAAAGTAAAAAAAAAAGGGGGGGGAGGACCTATTATCCTCCCCACCGACCCCCACCCGCCGCTCGGGGGTGGGGGCCCTAAAGTAAAATAATGGGGCCCTTGAGAGGCGGCTGGGGGCCCTAAGGTGAAAAAAGAGGAGAGGACCTATTGTCCCTGAGCGGTGGGTGGGACCCTAAACAAGAATAAGGGGGGACACCTAATGTCCTCCCCCCTGGCCCCCACCCCTGAGCGGCGGGTGGGGGCCCTAAATACAGATTGCCTAAGTGCCGAATTTCGGAATGCCGAACCGAGCCGAATATTTTCCCCATGCACATGCCTAGGACTCACTATATATAGTATGAGGTAGAGGCAAAAAATGCCTACAAAATTCAAAATATAAACAAAGAACAAGTTAGACCTGTGCTGCAGATTACTCCACACTGAAGTCCCAACAGTGTATATACAACCAGAAAACAAACACGAGTCCTGCGCATCCAGTATAGGTGTTCACACCCAGGTGCTACCACAATTTATTTGAGGACAACGTTAAAACCTCAAACGTTTCAAGCAGCAGCCCTTTTTCAATGCTAATGTCCTATAGTATATGCAAGATAACAATATATACAAAAAATAGTGCTTACATAACCCAAAAGTGCCACCCCCAGGTAATCAAATCTAGAAGCAGGATCAGATGTGCAGTACTTTTGCCTCACTCTGGCATGTTTGACGATTCCAATCACTTCCTGGAAAGAAATGTGCGTTATTTTTGTATATTGTTGTTATCTTGCATATACTGTAGGACATTAGCATTGAGAAAGGGCTGCTGCTTGAAATGTTTGTTGTTTTAACTTTGTCCTCAAATTGTGGTAGCACCTGGGTGTGCACACCTATACTGGATGTGCAGGACTCGTCTTTCCTATGGCCTGATTGAATGCTCTTGCCATGCATGCGCACCTCTTGCCGCGCATGCGCATTCAGCGTTGACGTCAGAAGAAGGAGCCTGGCGCTGGAGAAAGGTAAGAATTAAACCCCTTCCTCCCCCTTCAGCCCGGCGGGAGTGGGACCATGAGAGGGTGGGGGACCTATTAACAAGTTTATTTTCCTGGCACTATAGTGGTCCTTTAAGTTTATGTGGGCCGCAAAAAAACAAACTTAAGTTTTTTCATAGAAACGTAGGCTTATTTAGAAAAGTACAGTATAAAAAAGTGCCTGACTGACACTGGACGCTCGTAGGGCTTCAAAGTAAACAAAAGTGCAGATTTATTTAGGAGACCTGCATTTGCATTTAACCAATGTTTCCGTCCAACTACCTTGACATATTCAGAAAAGTTTGGTTATGGAACTGAAATGGTGAATGTATGCTGTTGCAAAGCTGTATAAAACAAATTACGTTATATTGTTGATTTTAAGTCCTCTGAGTGTTTTCTTCACTTTGGCTGAGACCATCAAACTTTATCTCAGCCAATCCAATGCGGAGGCTATTGTGCATGTGTGGTGCCTCCATGCAGACCCAATATATTAGACCCCATTCTAATATATTGCCCCCAAATTCAATACACTGCACCCCTCCACCCACTCTAATACACTGCCCCTTTTCCCTCCACTCTAATTAAATACACTGCACCCTCCCACCACTTTAATACATTACCCCAATCACCACTCTAATACTCTGCCTTCTCCTTTCCCCAATTTAATACACTGCTCCTCTTCTTCCCCAAATGAATACTGCTCCCCCAAATTAATACACTGCCCTTCCCCTCAAATTTAACACACTACACAGGAAGGTCCTCCAAGCCCCTCTCCTCCTACCTTAAGATGAGCCATTCTCCAGTTCCAGCTCTTCTCTGCTAAATCAGGCAAGATGCTCCTCTGGCACTGCGAGCAGGAGGGAAGGGGGACAGCCGGCCACTCTGCTCTCTTGTTGCTGCGGGAGGGAAGACGAGAAGCAGACAGGAAATAACTTTCCTGTCTTGCGGCTGGTCGAGGCCACAGCACAAAATGGACCCAGGGGCAGGCGGGTCACAAGTATATTCACTGATGGCTGCATGCGGCCCGCCATGCAGAAGAATTCCATTCAACAGTCACTGCTTGATGTACTTAAAACAAACACTTTTTTGTGTTTATTTGCCTTTGTTAGGTTAAGTCAATATAACAAAATATGACCTTTCGTCTTGCATTAATTCAACAAGATAACTCTTCATTGTTCATTTTTTTGCTGCCGCAAGGGACCAGGGGTATAGGAAGACTTAATTTTAGGAATGCAAAGCTGTATTCCGAACACTATAATGTTGTTTTAACTTTTTTCATCAACTTTACTAGGAAAAAATATCTAAGTTTTTAGAAAAGTCAGGTTTGAGAGCTTTAGAATATGTAAGTCATTATTTCCTCTTTTCGGTGTGACAGAACTATCCTTCAATGCGGCTTCATTCTGAAATAGGCATTACTGGTCTTCTCCGCAAAATGATCCACAACCACTCAAAGTACATTACAGGTCTTGTTTTTACAGCTAATGCCTTATTTTTATGTTTCCAAACAGTCGGTGTGCTTTGTCTTTCTTTCCTATTCAAAATGCTGCTTTCTCTTTCTACAATAATGGAAATTTAAACTTACCATATTGGTTTCCTATTATTTTTGGCAACCTCAGACTTTATAGAATTGAAATGAACACATGGGCTTAATTATAATTGAATTATATTTGAATATATGCCAAAAATAAGGCTTTAGAAAAGACTTTATAATTCTGAATATTACTAGTTTTCGTCACATTAGCAATGCAGAAAACTATAGTTAGGATTCTTTAGCAGCACAAAGGTGGAAAATACATTAATTAACACTGAAAAGGCCATGGAGTAAAAAGCTTTCCCCATACGCACCAACTTAAGGACCACCCTGATGGTCAAGGGATTCAGTGTTGCTGTCTCATGGAAAATGATTAATCCCCTCTCGACTTAATATAAATTGGGAAATCCACTAAATGGAACATGATTGCATCTTAATCAATTTTCCTGATCTTCCAGCTGTTTTAATTCGTCAATGCGCTCTTTTGTGTGTGTGGATGGTTACATTAAATGGCAAGGTTGTTGTAACGCATAGGGGTAAAAACCTAACACACAAAGCTTGAACGAATTCCTAACCTACATAGATATGATAGGTTAAATAGTGTTATCTGTCCTTTGGACAGTCTTAAAGTGTATCTGTCACTTTTAGGGTTTTTTGCATATTTCTCAAAGACCCCTGAAACTAAAAGATCTTAAGTGAAGCAACTCGATGTGGGGTGCAGTGGAAGCAAGTTTTACTTTCTCCGGGTTTTTCCTTGTGTCTGACGCCATTACTTGCCAGGCTTCAAGTCAGTGCTGTACTTTCGCGCATGCTTTCCACTGCAACATTGAGATATATGGAAAAAAACGAAGGTCCAGCTGTCTTTGTCACCACTGCTGGGGTTGAACAAAAGTTGATGGCAGAGGCTCTGCCTTTTGTCAACCTCAGGATTTACCATGAGACATAGTAGTCCATAATTGTATTTGAATTTCAATGAAATTTGAACAGTCTTGTATTGTGGTGGAATCTCGGTAAAAATAAATTTAGTAGGACGAGATTACCACGTGGCATGTCTACGTGCATATGCTGACGTATCGATCAGTTGGTTGCACGAGGCAAGATACGATCAGTAGTGTACGGAGCATGTGCAAGAATACAGGATGTAGTATTCCCCTCCTCCATTGTGCTGGACAGGCCATGCGGTCAAGCAGGAAGTTAATTCTTATTTGTATTGATTGGTCAAGAGAATGTGCGGGTGGAGCTTAATATGGGAGGAGTTATGTGCCTATATAAGGAGCCTGCACTATTGTCCGGGGCTCAGAACTTGCTGTATTTTGGTGACATTAGTCCCTCTGAGTCCCGATCGGTGATCCAATAAAGAATCTCTTCCTTCCTGAAGAAACCTGTGTCCATCTCTCTGTGCTTGGCTTCCGTCAGTTTCTCCGGTATCAGTATATCTTTATGAAATACTGAAAAGTGACAGATCAGATTGCACACACAAAAGACAAAAAGGTTGTCACGGTATGCGCTATTGGGACTTTAGAAAACAAGACAATCCGATATTTACATGTATTGCGGATGTGACCTAATTTGTGTTGTCTCCAGGCCCCCAACATGGTAATGGGGCAGAAGATAAATTGATTGAACTCTTAAATGGCAGAGAATTGAGCAGTAAAACTGCAGAGTCGTGATCTATACACTAAAACTGTTTCCTTAAGTTATGCTTAAGTTAAAGGGACTCTATAGTCACCATATAAAAGCAAGAAAGACAGGTCCCCCAGCCTTCCTTCTTGCTTTTATATGAACTTTCATTCATTAAAAAAAAAAAAATCGGTGTTTTTATATTAAAAACTTACCTCCGTTCCAGCGCCGAGCTCCCCGCTAGGCCGCGCCCCCTTTTTCGTCAAAATGACGAAATCGCGGGGCCCAATGGGACGGCTTCGCGCTGGACCAATCGCGTTCTTCATAGAGCGGCATTGAATGCCGCCCTATGAAGAACCTGAGCGCTTTACCGCGCATGTGCGCGGAATGCGCGTTCGCGAGCTGAGCTGTCTGACTGACAGCTCAGCTCGCTTTCTAAAATTATCAATAATAATTTAGGGCCCCCACCCGCCCTGTGCGGCGGGTGGGGGCCCTAAAATTATCAATGAGGGGGGGGGACCTACTGTCCCCCCCCGGCCCCCACCCCTGTGCGGCGGGTGGGGGCCCTAAAATTATCAATGAGGGGGGGGACCTACTGCCCCCCCCCCGGCCCCCACCCCTGTGCGGCGGGTGGGGGCCCTAGAATTATCAATGAGGGGGGGACCTACTGTCCCCCCCCGGCCCCCACCCCTGTGCGGCGGGTGGGGGCCCTAAAATTATCAATGAGGGGGGGACCTACTGTCCCCCCCCGGCCCCCACCCCTGAGCGGCGGGTGGGGGCCCTACAATTATCAATGAGGGGGGGGACCTACTGCCCCCCCCCCGGCCCCCACCCCTGAGCGGCGGGTGGGGGCCCTAAAATTATCAATAAGGGGGGGGGACCTACTGTCCCCCCCCCCGGCCCCCACCCCTGAGCGGCGGGTGGGGGCCCTAAAATTATCAATAAGGGGGGGGACCTACTGTCCCCCCCCCCCGGCCCCCACCCCTGAGCGGCGGGTGGGGGCCCTAAAATTATCAATAAGGGGGGGGGACCTATTGTCCCCCCCCCGGCCCCCACCCCTGAGCGGTGGGTGGGGGCCCTAAATACAAAAGGGGGGGGGGACCCTAGTTAACCCTCCCCCCCCCAAAAAAAAATATCTCCCTACCTACCCCCCTCACCCTAAAAATAATGAGGGGGGACCATTAACTAAAAACCTGTAAAAAAATGAGATAAAATCAACTTACCATTCGATGTTTTCTTTCTTCTAAAATCTTCTTTCTTCAGCCCCCAAAAAGGCCAAATAAAAATCCATAATAACCGACGCAATTAAAAAAAAAAAAAAAAAAACCGAGCGCAAAAAAATAATAATCCATCTTCACCCAAGGAGGGCTCCGCGCAGACTGAGCTCCGCAGGGCGGGGGAAGGCTTATAAAGCCTTGCCCCGCCCTGCAATTAGGCTAAGAACACTCTGATTGGTGGGTTTAAGCCAATCAGAGTGCTCTTTGTCATTTTACAAGCGTGGGAAAGTTCTTTGGAATTTTCCCACGCTTGTAAAATGACACAGAGCACTGTGATTGGATGGATTTCAAGCCATCCAATCACAGTGCTCTGTGTCATTTTACAAGCGTGGGAAAGTTCTTTGGAATTTTCCCACGCTTGTAAAATGACAAAGAGCACTGTGATTGGATGGATTTCAAGCCATCCAATCACCGTGCTCTGTGTCATTTTACAAGCGTGGGAAAGTTCTTTGGAATTTTCCCACGCTTGTAAAATGACACAGAGCAATGTGATTGGATGGCTTGAAATCCATCCAATCACAGTGCTCTGTGTCATTTTACAAGCGTGGGAAAATTCCAAAGAACTTTCCCACGCTTGTAAAATGACAAAGAGCACTGTGATTGGATGGATTTCAAGCCATCCAATCACATTGCTCTGTGTCATTTTACAAGCGTGGGAAAATTCCAAAGAACTTTCCCACGCTTGTAAAATGACAAAGAGCACTCTGATTGGCTTAAACCCACCAATCAGAGTGTTCTTAGCCTAATTGCAGGGCGGGGCAAGGCTTTATAAGCCTTCCCCCGCCCTGCGGAGCTCAGTCTGCGCGGAGCCCTCCATGGGTGAAGATGGATTATTTTTTTTGCGCTCGGGTTTTTTTTTTTTTTTTTTTTTATTGCGTCGGTTATTATGGATTTTTATTTGGCCTTTTTGGGGGCTGAAGAAAGAAGATTTTAGAAGAAAGAAAACATCGAATGGTAAGTTGTTTTTATCTTATTTTTTTTTTTCTTTACAGGTTTTTAGTTAAAGGGTCCCCCCTCATTATTTTTAGGGTGAGGGGGTAGGTAGGGAGATAAGTTTTTTTTTTTTTTGGGGGGGGGGGGGAGAGGGTTAACTAGGGTCCCCACCCCCTTTGTATTTAGGGCCCCCACCCACCGCTCAGGGGTGGGGGCCGGGGGGGGACAATAGGTCCCCCCCTATTGATAATTTTAGGGCCCCCACCCACCGCTCAGGGGTGGGGGCCGGGGGGGGGCAGTAGGTCCCCCCCCTTATTGTGAATTTTAGGGCCCCCACCCGCCGCACAGGGGTGGGGGCCGGGGGGGGACAGTAGGTCCCCCCCCTATTGTGAATTTTAGGGCCCCCACCCACCGCTCAGGGGTGGGGGCCGGGGGGGGGGGCAGTAGGTCCCCCCCCTTATTGTGAATTTTAGGGCCCCCACCCACCGCTCAGGGGTGGGGGCCGGGGGGGGGGCAGTAGGCCCCCCCCTTATTGTGAATTTTAGGGCCCCCACCCGCCGCACAGGGGTGGGGGTGGGGGCCGGGGGGGGGGCAGTATGTCCCCCCCTTATTTTTTATTTTAAGGCCCCCACCCACCGCACAGGGGTGGGGGCCGGGGGGGGACAATAGGTCCCCCCTTATTGATAATTTTAGTGCCCCCACCCGCCGCACAGGGGTGGGGGCCGGGGGGGCAGTATGTGCCACCCTTATTTTTAGGGCCCCCACTCACCGCTCAGGGGTGGGGGCCGGGGGGGGGGGGGAGGAGAGTAGGTCCGTCCCCCCCCTCCCTTCAACCACTATTGTGGCCAGACAGCATCCCTGTGGGTTCGGGCTTCAGCTGTCAGCTGAAGCCACGCCCACAGCAGTGCTGACAGGCTGTCAGCACACAAAGCGCGTTCACAGTGCTTTGTGTGCTGATAGCCCGTCTGATGCATTCACCCAGAATGCATCGGACGAGAGGCCTTTTTAGGGCCTCTGAACTCGGAAGTCCCTCTGGTGGCCGTCTGATTGACTGCAACAAGAGGTGTTCCAAGCTTCCAATGTAAACACTGCATTTTCTCAGAAAATACAGTGCTTACAAGAAAAAGGCTCCGGGTAGCTGTAGCACTCACCTAAACAACCTCATTAAGCTGAAGTTGTTCAGGTGACTATAGTGTCCCTTTAATTAAATTTTGATGTAAATTTGATGTATACAGTATTCCTTCAACTACTCATGGGAGCAAATAAATAGCCCAAACTGTGCACCTGCATTCAGCAAGCTATACTAAAATTCACCATTTGCCTTTAAACTTCAAACAAGCATCCATTGCCTTTATCAAGAAAGAGATGGTACCTGGCACTTGAACTAATCAGGTACCGCATTGATCATGTATATACATCTTTGTACGAGCAGGAAGCACCATAAACATTACCACCCTCCATTTTCGCTCCAAATCAGGAATCACCATAAACATTACCACCCTCCAAATCATGTCTCCTTCTCTCCAATGGGAAGGGCCCCTGACAGGCTCTAAAGTGGTTTATTACTTATCCTGAAATATAAGTGTGGGTGGAAAACTGTTATGTAAAGGCAAAAGGCAGCATGCTGTGTCTCTTATCCTCTTAATTTAGAAAACTGAAGTTTTCCACAGTCCATAACTCAGGTACTTAGTGTAATAGTGCATTTGTTCTGGTGTTATCGGGCTACATACAAGCTACAGCTCACTACTAGACAACTTCGAAGCTCACAAAATGTGGGTTTGTATATTAACACTAATGTGCACACAGAGATTATCTTAAAGGATCACTATAGGGTCAGGAACACAAACATGTATTCCTGACCCTATAGTGTTAAAACCACCATCTAGCCCCCCTGGGCCCCTCGTGCCTCCATAAATATAGCAAAATCTTACTGTATTCAAGCCTGAAGCTGTAACTCTGCATGCTGTTTCCCTAAAAAAAAAAGAAAAAAAAAAAAAGTCTTCTGACTTCATCAGAAGTGGTAGCCTGACCCAATCACAATGCTTCAAACACAGTCCTGGCCAATCGGCATCTCCTCATAGAGATGAATTGAATCAATGCATCTCTATGAGGAAAGTTCAGTGTCTGCATGCAGAGGGAGGAGATACTGAATGTTTGGATGCATTTTAGGCAGCCATGACCCACGAAGGATCTCTAACAGCCATCTGAGGAGTGGCCAGTGATGTTATCACTCGGCTGTAATGTAAACCCTGCATTTACAGTGTTTACAGCAAAAAGCCTGAAGGTAATGATTCTACTCACCAGAACAAATTCAATAAGCTGTAGTTGTTCTGGTGACTATAGTGTGCCTTTAATCTCATATACTGAGGAAATGTTTTTCAACAGCACTCCATACACAGAGATTATGTAAATCCCATATATTGAGGATGTGTCTTAACCCCTTAAGGACAAAGGCAATTGTACATGTTTTGGTCAAAATAAAAAAATAAAAAAAACTTGAATTTGCGCTATGTCTGTTAAATCGTAATTCACTTCTTTCATATTAAATGCACCTACACTTATTATATATCATTTTGTTGAGCAGAAACAGTACTTTCATGTCACTTAAAATATTTTTATATAAAACCTAATTTAATATAAATTAAATTTTAAAGTTTGAAAAAGTAAATGTTATTTTTTTAGTTCTGCATGGCATCTTAAGTGTGAATATCATAACACTGTTAAACTTTACTTCAATACAACATTTGTGTTCAGTGATGTCTCCCAAGTACAACAGTACCCCTGTGTACATGTTTTAGGGGGTTCTGGAAAGTTACAGGGTCAAATATAGGACTGGCCTAATTTTGTTTTTACACATTGAAATTTGCCACATTAGTAATGTTGCCTATGAGACTGTATGGCAACCCAGCAATGAGAATTACTCTCATCATGGTATGAAAGTACTACCCAAGGAACTCACTATTGGATATGATATGTCCAATCTTTCTTATTAGCCGCATAGTCACAAACCCTGGCCAAAGTTAGCGTTCATATTAGGTTTTTTTTGTACTCGGGAGACTGTGAAAACAAAAATAAGTGTTTCAAAACCGTACAACTTATCACGATGATCATGGCATCAGTGAAAGTGCAGTTTGTACCATCCTTTCCCCCCATATACAAGTTTTATGGTGTGTTGTAAAGTTACAAGGTTAAAAATAGAACTTGCTATTAAATATACACACATAATTTAAATATGTGTGTGTGTGTATATGTATATATATATATATATATATATATATATATATACAGGACATAGGAAGAGCACTCCAGAGGTCTTATTCAAAGGTGTTTATTCGGTGAGAAAATCAATCGACGTTTCGACCATACGGTCTTTATCAAGATATAAAAACAAGTGAAACAGTGACAATATATAGCCAAACCAATAAAAGACATGATCACTAACCTGAAAAATCTGTGTATCCCCAAGCCATGTGTGAACGCCAGTGTGTGATTATGAGTAAAACCGGAGTGATCCTGTCGGTGACTGATGACGTCACAGGAGTGCGACCGGAAGTAATCGTGTGAGTGTATCTAGGTAACCTAGGTTACCAGTCCGTGAATACCCAACTAAGCAAATATGTGAAGTAGTAATTAAAGAAATATGGATCAAGAATTAAACTGCTAATGATGCTGGATATTACCAACTAGATGTATAGTATATATACCTTAGCTAATCTTATAACGGAAGAGGTTCCAGAGCGAGATAGCAAGCGATAAAGATAGTGTATACCAATAGACAGGGGATGGAATAGAAGAGATTAGAAATATGTATAGCCTAAGAGTTAAGAAGTGTGTAATGCAACTAGGAGGTAGTAAATAGACTGGTGAGTGAGAGCTGAAAGGTGTAATGTGTGTAAAAGAAAATGACGTGGCCAAAGGCAAAAAAGTGACATCGGAGTCTCCCAAAAAAACAAAAAAACGTGACAAGCAATAAATGAATGACGGAGAGAGTGTAAATGGGTGAGATATTCTAATAGGAAGCCACAGAGTGAGCGAGATATATACAGAGATATATGTGTGAGTAAAAGGGGGAGTGTGAGGGAGCAGACAAAACGCCAGAGATGATATGAAGGGAAAAGAATAAGTGTGTGAAGAGCTCTGATGAATAAGATATATCATGACCTCAATATAAATGGCTAAATCTGGTATGTAATAATATCCAGTAGTGTATGCATGGAATGCATTCCTGCTAACAAAACAAATTCGGCTATAGAGCCTAGGCAACTGGCGAAATGGAGCAGAACAAAAAAGTCAATAGACATGGTCCAATTATAATGCTGGGCCATTAATAGACAACAAAATTAATTGATCTATCCCCATATCAGTAAGGTTGGGGAGATATGTTTGGATCATAAGTGACAGAACAGAGCATCATAGTTGATCACTACAAAAAATATTATAAAACTGTAAAACTATATACAGACTACAAAAAAATCTTATTCATCAGAGCTCTTCACACACTTATTCTTTTCCCTTCATATCATCTCTGGCGTTTTGTCTGCTCCCTCACACTCCCCCTTTTACTCACACATATATCTCTGTATATATCTCGCTCACTCTGTGGCTTCCTATTAGAATATCTCACCCATTTACACTCTCTCCGTCATTCATTTATTGCTTGTCACGTTTTTTTGTTTTTTTGGGAGACTCCGATGTCACTTTTTTGCCTTTGGCCACGTCATTTTCTTTTACACACATTACACCTTTCAGCTCTCACTCACCAGTCTATTTACTACCTCCTAGTTGCATTACACACTTCTTAACTCTTAGGCTATACATATTTCTAATCTCTTCTATTCCATCCCCTGTCTATTGGTATACACTATCTTTATCGCTTGCTCTCTCGCTCTGGAACCTCTTCCGTTATAAGATTAGCTAAGGTATATATACTATACATCTAGTTGGTAATATCCAGCATCATTAGCAGTTTAATTCTTGATCCATATTTCTTTAATTACTACTTCACATATTTGCTTAGTTGGGTATTCACGGACTGGTAACCTAGGTTACCTAGATACACTCACACGATTACTTCCGGTCGCACTCCTGTGACGTCATCAGTCACCGACAGGATCACTCCGGTTTTACTCATAATCACACACTGGCGTTCACACATGGCTTGGGGATACACAGATTTTTCAGGTTAGTGATCATGTCTTTTATTGGTTTGGCTATATATTGTCACTGTTTCACTTGTTTTTATATCTTGATAAAGACCGTATGGTCGAAACGTCGATTGATTTTCTCACCGAATAAACACCTTTGAATAAGACCTCTGGAGTGCCCTTCCTATGTCCTGTATATATACCTACGCTTTGCAGCACCGAGGCTTTTTTTACAAGTGAATCAACTTTAAGGTAGAGTGCCAGACTTTGAATATTTTTATATATATATATATATATATATATATGTTATGGTACTTTTTCAGTAAACCAAAATGTTTAAGTGTCTATCTGTTCCTGTCCAAATTAAAGAGAATTGAATTGCGTATATACGCTGAAGTAATTCAGTCTGACACACGGAGTTCAGGTTAAAATAACTTCGAGGAAATTTATTGGCAAGTGCAGAATCAGCGGGCGCGCAGGCCCTTTTAAGAGACATTTTCGTCATCATTGATTATCAAGATATCAGTGAATAAACATCATTAATTGGATTAATTGTTAAGTGTCTGGGTTAGTGTCCACCTATCAATATAATTAATTGGATCAAAAGCTAAGTGGTTAGTTCCGTGTCCACCCACCAAGAGGTGGTACTTTTTCGGACACGGGTGGGGGACAAGGGGTCTTAAGCGTCATTTTACTCGGTCGGTGATGTCAAATCTCGTGGTTAGGTGCAAGGTCTCTTATGAATAGAACATTTCATTACTACTGTGTTCTCGTGGCCTTTAAATTATACTTTGTTGCGAGTTAGGGGAAATTCAACAGTTCCTGGGTTAGTCATATCCTTATGGAGAATACTGTCCTTGTCTATTGTATTAGATGTGCTGAGAAATACTGTCATGTAATGTAGTTTTCATATGAAGAAGTCAGGTTATGAGGACAAAATGGAGGATTTGTCACAGTATCAGGTTAATACAGAGTTAGAGCAGCAATTCAATGTAAATACAATAAGATTTTTTAATAATTCTACATCAGTCCCCCCTATGAAATGTTAGATTCTAAGAGATAAAAACTTTATTTGTTAATACCAGAAGACGTGTTAGCCCAAAGGCACAGAAACCCCGTGGCCGCTAGCTAGGTGTTAATGCAAAGTGCAAGTCTGTCCCTATTTTCTGACCCTACTAGGCTAGCTCATCTGTCAGTATGGCTCTCGAACACTTCACACCCAAGGGTATCCCATGGCAGCTAACCCACCACTTCTCCACATGGGGCCTTTACCATTCACCGACAGATGCTGTCCCTAATCTAGTCCCTTCCTAGAACTCTCGCACTTTATCATCAAAAGGGATGGATTGCAGCGGCAAACAGGGTGAGTTGAGATCCTGGAAATCTTGGTCATCAACATCAAGTAGTGTGAAAGTGGGTGCCGCTTGGTCAATAGTCTTCGTGAGAGCTTTCCTTAGGCAGGGGAAGACACAACAAAAGAGAAGAGCAAAGATAAAAAGAGAAATTAGTATTGCCATACCAATATGCATTAAAGCCTTTTTCCAACCTGTCATCCAACCAAACCATCTGTCCCAGGGATCTTTTATCCCAGAATTCCTTTTTAATTCTTCTGAGAGGTCATTTAATTTTGCTATGGCTAATGTAACTTTACCATTAGGACCTGTGTTTTCTGGGATGTAGGTACAACATGTCATGGTGTCGGGCAAAATTTTACATACCCCTCCTTTTTCGGCTAGGATCATATCCAGGGCTATTCTATTTTGGAAGGCCATTTGGGATGTTGCCTGCAACTGTTCGGCTAATCCCTGGAGGGCATCTCTAGTGTAATTAACGAAACGCTGTTGATTGTAATAAATGTAGTTTATCCAATTTAAGTTCTTGTTTGCAGTAACTATGGTAAAAATTGATTCAAATCCTGCAGCAACTTCATCTCTTGCTTTAAATTCATTGGGTACCCCCCTAGGCACCCCAATGGCATCAATGTAAATGTGAGGGTCAAAACTTCCTTTTACTGGGGCTTCACGCTTAGCCTTAGTGTGGCTGGACTCATGGGTGTTGGTGTGTGTGTCAGAAATAATGTGTATAGGCATAATGGCCTTGGCCAATGTACACTCCCCCCACCACTCTGTGTCCATTCTGGATCTTAACTGTAAATCCCCACACAACCAGTAAATATCTCCTAGTGACCTAGTGTGCTGCTGCAGCAAACGTACAGGAACAGTTC
Organism: Pelobates fuscus; assembly: GCF_036172605.1. Classification (NCBI taxonomy): domain Eukaryota; kingdom Metazoa; phylum Chordata; class Amphibia; order Anura; family Pelobatidae; genus Pelobates; species Pelobates fuscus. Next base: position 189,732,907 of record NC_086318.1, read on the forward strand.
TATACGTAGTACAATAACCTGCGGGAAAGTTACCCACAAATTTACCAATCCCATCATGTTTGACATAGCAAGTGTAATTACCTTTATATACGGTAACACCATGAGGAGGTCTTACATTTTTGGCTATAAGAGGATACTCCGCTGTCCATGCTTGACATTGAGACCTGTTGAAATTATATTGGTAGGCAAAAAGACTTAAAATGCAATTTTCTTCATTTACTGGCAGAGTTAAAGGTACAGTGCCCAGATGAGGCCGGGCACCACCACACACATAGCATGCGGTTCGGTTATGTTTGTTGGCATTATATTTCATCCATTCTAACCATAGGTTAACATCATTAAAACCTGTTTCAGCGGCCATAGTATCTTCAAAGGTGGGGTTAGCAATGGCCATCATGTCCTTAAAGGACTGGATGTGTGGTTTTAATGGGTTTGTGACCATATGAGTAGCTCCTCGCCACTCTGGGGAATTACACATATCTTTAAGGTAGAAATGCCCTAGTTTAGTATAGGAACCCTTTTTCCAGTACATTCCCAATACATATTGGTCTGCATCTGTTGGGCTTGGATGCTCAACATTAAGAATTAATTTCATTGGTGTGCCTCCTCCAGGCTTTCTCAGAGTCATTCTTTGGAGGAGGGACCTACCATGATCATCTACTTTAGATAAGGCACTTTTTGGCTTGTAGCCCCAGGAAGGCCCGGCATTCCATCCCGCCGCCCCCCAATGGCCACAATCATGCCCCCATTGTTTGTCAACTACACAAACATATGGATCTTTTACATGAGGGATATCTCTATAGATATTCTGGATTTGTGTTGTAGTGAATGGGCATTCTACGATGTCACAATAATCAAAGGTATAGGTAGCCACACGGGTACATGATGAATTATACCAGAAGGTGTACCCACTAGCATCTTTAGTGATGGCTACTTGTTGGGCCTTAATTAAACTAATTAAGGAGACAATGTACCAGAGGTACATGGTTGTGCGGTATCTGCTTCCTCTGGGGCAGGAGACTTCTTGCAGTGGGAAGCGTGGATCCAATGTGGCCTGCCGGCCAATTTGACGGAAGTTGCGGTGATCAGGAGAACTTGGAATGGCCCGTCAAATCTTGGTTCCAGGGAGCTTTTCCGCACGAACTTCTTAACCAGAACCCAATCTCCGGGAAGCAGGTTATGGGTACCTGTGTTCAGATCAGGATCTGGAATTGAAGAGAAAACTTGGGCATGTATTTTGTTCAAGGCACTTGCAAGTTCAGTTACATAGTCTACTAAAACATCTGATTGAAGCTGTAACTGCTGTGGATAATAACAACCTAGCCTGGGTGCTGTCCCAAATAGAATTTCATATGGGGATAACGAGTATTTCCCTCTAGGTGTGTGCCTAACGCTGAACAAAGCTATTGACAGACTTTCTGGCCAGGGCATTTTTGTTTCTTGTGACATTTTTAACATTCTGGCTTTTAGAGTGCCATTCATGCGCTCTACTTTACCACTACTTTGTGGGTGGTAAGGGGTGTGGAAGGCTAGGGTCACTCCCAGAGCAGTCCAAATTTCTTTAGTCACTGTTGCTGTAAAGGCTGGGCCTTGATCACTTTCAATGACTTCTGGAAGTCCAAATCTACATACAATGTCTGTAAGTAGGCGTCTTGCGGTTGTTTTTGCAGTGATATTGGCTACAGGGTAGGCTTCTGGCCAGCCTGAGAACATGTCCACTATGACTAGTGCATATTCATGGGGCCCACTCTTGGGCATTTGGATGTGGTCAATTTGGATTCGCTGGAAGGGGTACATGGGCTTTGCCAGGTGTTTTACAGGCACCTTGATTGGTCTTCCTGGATTACATTTTGCACAAATGACACAGGCCCTGCAGAAGCTGTTGATCAGGGTTGTGATTCCAGGTGCTTCATAATATTTTTGAATGAGGGCGGCCATTAGGTCTTTTGACAGATGTGCAGGCCCATGGGCCCATTGGACAACTGCTGGGTATAAGCTTCTTGGAAGGCAAAATTTAGAATTGTTGTAGTAAATTCCGTCCTTTAGGACAGCTCCTTTCTTCTTCCATTTCTGGATTTCTTCAGGGGTAATTTTAGCTTGTTGTTCTCGTAGAATTCTCAGGTCAGTAGGAAGAGTTTGTAAGGTAAAGATAGGAACTTCTTCTTCTTGACCGGACACTTCTTCATCCACTTCCTGCAAATCTCTGGCTGCTTGCTTAGCAGCCTGATCAGCCAAATGGTTGCCCTTTGCTTCATCTGAATCCAATTTCCCATGTGCCTTTACTTTCAAAACGGCCACTTCTTCAGGGAGTAGGAGGGCATCCATTAGTTCCTTGATTGCAGAGCTGTGTTTGACTGGTGTACCGGCAGTGGTAAGAAATCCTCTTGTCTTCCAAATGAGGCCGAAGTCATGTGCCACACCCAGGGCATATCTTGAATCTGTATAGATGTTGGCACGCTTTCCCTTGGAAATCTTGCATGCTGAAGTCAGGGCTTGCAATTCAGCTTCTTGCGCAGACATTGCTGGCGGTAAAGGTGATGACTTGAGAACTTCCCCTGTTGTGGTTACGGCATATCCTGTATGGTATTTTCCTTCTTCATCAGCATACCTTGAACCGTCCACAAACAGAGTAAAATCCGGATCCGGTAATGGATTCTCATGCACAGTTGGTAAGTGTACTGTTTCCATTTTCATCTGTTCGAAACAGTCATGAGGAGTTTCTGGGTCATAGTCATTTGTTATAACTAGGTCTTTAAATTCTTTTTCTAGGAAGTGGCGTGGCCATGCTTCCAGAAGGTCAGTTGTTGGGTATTTGACAATACCATTTTCCTGTAGCTGTTCTTCATCCATGGTGGCCCATAACTTTGCCATGGGCCCAAGATCATTCCATGACTTTGTCTTCAATTTGGTAACAGGAATATGTGGGATAGCAGTATCCCAATGGCGGTATAGGTAATTAAGTTGTTGAGGTAGTTGGACCAAGACCATGCTATTGCCTTCAGAGTCACAATAGAAATCTTGAGCAGTGAGCTTAACATCAGTCCAATGGTAGAGCTCATCTTCATAGCAAGGCTCGGGAGTAATGTCTGGTTTGTACCACATGGTACAGAAGGCGTAATCTGGGCCTTCACAGAGAGGCTTTTCATCTTCATAAAATGTCAAATGTGGATGCATGACTTTCTTGATACATCCACAAAGCAGGTAAATGTAGGTTTCATCTGTGATAAATCCATAATAGATACCCCCCTCAGGGAGTGGAAGAAGAGTGGACGGGTTAAGAACTTGACATCTTTGGATGGAAATGTTGTCTGGCAGAAGAAGATGGCACTGGAGGCGTAGGTGTCTGGCTGGAGACACGTGCTTGAGCTGGACTTGGTTGATGATGGCAGAAATGTCATGAGGGGCCAAAACAACCAGGGGGTGGCCAAGGACCAGGTCTGAGGTTCTTTCTATGAGCTCTCTTGCAGCAAAAACAGCCCTGAGACAGGAAGGGGTCCCTCTGGCCACAATGTCCAGTTGACATGAGAAATATCCAATAGGCCTCTGGCGGCCTCTTAAGTCATTAGTTTGGGTGAGAACTCCTGTTGCGTGGCCTTGTCTTTCGGAGACAAATAATTTGAAAGGTTTGGAGTAATCAGGTAGGCCCAAGGCAGGAGCAGAAGCAATGGCACGCTTAAGAGATTTGAAATTGTCCAGAGCTTCGTTGGTCAGGCCGAATGGATCTGACTTGAGTGCATCGTAGAGAGGTTGCATAAGCAGAGAGGCCTCTGGGATCCATGCTCTGCAGTAGGAAATGAGGCCTAAGAAGGCATGAAGAGATTTTGAAGTCCTTGGGGGTTGAATGTCCAGAATTGTTCTGACTCGGTCCCGAGTGAGATGTCTGGTACCTTGAGATAGGCAATGTCCAAGGAAAATCACAGAAGGTTGACAGAATTGCAGCTTGAGAAGCGAAGCTTTACATCCTTGTTCTGCCAAATAGCAAAGCAGACTAATTGAACATTCTTCAGTAGTGGGTATATCATCTCCACAGAGCAACAAATCATCCACATACTGGAGTAAAACAACTTCTGGGTGTTCAGCTTGCCATGGGTCAAGAATAGTACACATGGCTTTGGCAAATTGACTTGGAGAATTTTGTGCCCCTTGGGGCATGACAGTCCATGTATATTGTTGCATTTCATGGGTGAAAGCGAACAGGTATTGACAGGATGGATCCAGTGGAACACTGAAAAAGGCATTAGCTAGATCAATGACTGTGAAATACTTTGCAGAAGGTGGGACGCCAGAGAGCAGGGTATGGGGGTTTGGTACAAGAGGGGTGTCCAGGACAGTGGCTTCATTGACTGCACGGAGATCCTGAACCATCCTGTACTTTACTGGCTCACCTTTTAGAGTCTTTTTCTTCACAGGAAATAATGGAGTATTACATTCTGATTTACACTCCACTAAAGCACCCTTTTCCAGGAGCGCTTTGATGTGAATAGAAATGGCTGCAGCCTGTGCTGGTTTTAGAGGATATTGTGGTTTTCTTGGTAACTTAGCTCCTGGGATAAGCTTAACCACCACAGGTGGGACATTTAGATGACCTATATCCTCTGGGCCTGAGGACCATAACTTAGCAGGTACCTGAGTTTTTAACTCATCTGGGAAATTGGACCTAGGTTCTGCTGCTTGCTCATTGGATATATCTAATTGCAGCATCAAAGGTATGGAGCACAGGGCTGAAGTGTCAGAAACAGATAGAGGTGTAGACATTTCTACCTGTCCATCTGGAGTGAAGGTTATAGACGCCTGCAGGCGTGAAAGGACATCAGCGCCTAACAGGTTAATTGGGCATGTGGAGGAAACTACAAAACGAGCAAGTAAGCTTGTGCCAACCCGCAGAGGGGTTGTTAGAGGACTGTGTCTCGGTTGGCCATCCACTCCAACACAGGAGACATCAATACTTGACAAGAAAGATGGGTCTGGCAGGTCTTGTTCTCTGAGAACACTTCGGGCTGCGCCTGTGTCAATAAGAAATGTGGTAGGTTGGCCCTCAATGGGTAAAGTTACTGTGGCAAGTGGCCCCCCTCCCTTATCCCCTGTAAACACTGCCATGACAGGGGTTAATGACACAGGTTTGCCAATTTCCTAATCATCATCTGGTTCCTCAACAATTGGAACCGTTTTCATGGTCTTAGGGGCCGGGGCAGGCTTGGGAAACTTTTTGGGCTCCCCTGTAGGAAACTTTTTGGGCTCCCCCGGTTCCCTTTTGGGTTCTGGACAGTCACTTCTGTAGTGTCCCTTAGCCCCACAATTAAAACATGATACGTCCTCTAACTTGACACCCTTGGTGCCAGGGGTGATGGGGGTGGCACGGGCCACCATGAGAGGAGCTGAATTGGGTCTTCTGGGGGTTTGGGCAGATTCCAAACCTCTAGCAACTAGGAGTAACGTATCTAGGGGAACAACCTTGTATTCAGGGCGTGCAGCAATGATTCCCTTGCGTATGGAATCTTTAACACCTTGGACAAACGCACCTGATAGCATTTGTGAATGAATTTTGTCAGTGAGATCAAATCCCAAATCTGTAAACATTTGATATAATCTTGCATGAAACCTTTCCACTGATTCTCCTTTGTCTTGCACAACATCAGTAAGGCCAGCAGCTTGATCTGCAAGTTTATCCTTAGCCCAATCTCTCAATTGATTGCAAAAGGTTACTCCGGAGGGATAATCAACATCACTTGTAAGTAGATCTGTACTGAGGTGGCGGGCCATGCTGGGCCAATATGCATCCCCTGCTTTAATAGCACAAATGCTCAGTAGGTCACGCCAGGCGGCGGAATAAGTCTTTTGTATCTGAACTATCCCTCGGTAAAAAGGCATAGGCTGTTTCTCTGGGTCAGGGAGAGATTTCATTAAAGCACTAGCTTGTGTGGGGTTAAAAGCGACATATTTAGGAGGGGCCTGTTCTCCCCGACCCTGATGGCCGAAGGGATCTTCAATAGAACGGTGGGCTCTCGCAGCCTCCATTGAAACCTGGGACAGCCTCATCTAGCTCTATTATCTGGGACCTTCTGCGTGAGGGGATCACCTGAGGAGACAGGGCCGGGGGATAGGAGGGAGCTCCGGAGGCGGGAGTTGCCATTGGGTCATAATCTTGGGACCGGTAATCACCGGGAAGCACCGGCATCAGGGGTGCTGAATGGCTGGGGGCCGCCATATTGGAGGCGGGGAAGGAAGTTGCATTGGGGTTAAGGGAAGATGTGGCGGCCATGTTGGATGTGGGCACATCCGGGGCAGACTGAACCGGACTGGGCATGACCGGAACCTGGGGAGTGGCTTGGGGAAAGGGGTATGGCCAGTGAGGATAGGGGTATGGGAAGGGGTATGGCCAGGCCATTTGGGTGGGAGTTGGGGCGGAACCTGGAGTGGGCAGTGAGGTTGGGGAGGGATTAGCAGAGGGGGTGGGAAACTGGGCTGTGGTCGGGGCGGGCGAGGGAGAGGGTGGGGCAGAGTCAGTAAAGGTGCCTGAAGGAGGAGGAGCCGGAGTGGGATCAGCAAGATTGACAGTGGCAGGAGAGGAGGGGTTAGTGAACTGGGCAGATGCAGATGGGAGGGTAGGATTATCTACGGAGACAAAGTGTGAGGAAGGAATGGCAGATGAGATGTTAGCATTAGACACAGAAGGTGGCTTGGGGATGGATGAGGATGATGGGAATGCTAGGGAGGGAGAAGGGGAAAAGTAGGATCCATCAGAATTTAGGACCGGGCAAACGGGAGAGGTGACGGGATGGGGATTGGGAGGATTGGGAGTGGGATACGTAGTCAGCTGGCAATCTCCCATTGCTGACTGGACCTTTGGGATAGACATCCCCCGGGCGCCATTTTGGGGCGCTGGCTGAGGAAGAGCCCCAGCAACACAATTATTATGGTACACAAACAATTTCACACCCTTGTGAATTATTTCTTCTTCAACCCAACCTTCTTGCTGAATAGCCTTTGCTACTCTGTACCATGCTTCAGCTGTTTTTAATAAATCATAATTTGCAAGCTTGCCTTTCTTTTCCATCAACAATCTACGCCAACTTTCTGGTTGTAATCTACCACATGTCGGCACAGCTATTTTACAAACTTTTGCAATCTTTTCAACACCTTTAACCATCTCCTCACCCTCTCTGTCATCAACTAAATCACATGCTAACCAGCCCTTACTGGGCTTACCTAAATCCTGCCCCATAATCCCTTCTCCCCTACACCAGCGTCCCAGATATAGGGAAAGATAAGGAAAATTGAACCGGAACGTCTACAATGCTCGACTGCCACCTGAGAATCGTGGGTCTTTCTCAAGTGCGTCTTCCCAAAACGTAGACTAGTCACTGAATCCGCCTACCCGGGGTGGTAGACACGGATTGGAGCGAGGTGAGAAGTGTGTGACCAATCACTTCTCTATTAAGAGGAATGGGAGTGGATAGTACAATAGTACAGGAAGTGTAGAAAAGGTAAAGAGTAAGGGAAGAAAAATCCTTAGAGACAGATACAGGAGTTTAAATGACTCCACATTAAACAAACAAGACAACAGTACAGTTGAAATACAGTGCATGCATCACAGTTCAAATGAAATCAACAGTAATCCCTTTCCTTCTACATGTGCTTACTCCAAAGTCACCTTTCTCAACCTCGTAGTGTCCCCGCTCGGAGAATGACTTCCTCAAGTCTCACTACCAGCGGCCAAGGATAACAGCTAACACCGGTCCGAAATCCTTTCTAGCCTCCCTCGTTACAGCAGTCCACTTAAAGTGGCCACGCCACCCTCACTCCCGTAGTGCCCTTATAAAACCCACTCTATAAGTCTCACTACCACGTGATGCGGAAAACAAGCAATGCCTGCCTGAATCCCCCCAGGAAACTGAGTCCCCTGCCACAAGGCTAAGTCTCCTACCACAGTTAAAATAATCAGTGGACCTTCAACTCAACTAGAGCCGAAAGGTCCGGGTCAGGACGTCCCCAACTCAACTAGAGCTGGATGGTCCGGGTCAGGACGTCCCCAACTCAACTAGAGCTGGATGGTCCGAAAGCGCACAGTGAAGCTAGCTAGGCTATCAAAGTGACACAAAATTGGATCACAGGAAACTATGATTCTACACAGATCCCACAATTCCACAAACTTCTTTTTCCTTACAGCCACAGCCACGAGGCTCCTAAAAGAAGTAAACAGGCAAAGAAGACCCCCAGGAACACATCCACAGGTCAACCCCCCTTTTTCCCTACAGCCACAAACACGTGGCTCCTAAAAGGAGTAAAACAGGCAACAGGGCTCCAGGCAAACCCCTCGGGTCCACCCCCCCCCTTTATCCCAAAAAGGGGAAAACAGACAAACACAGGACCCTCAAGCAAACTACCACTGGTCCACCCCCCTTTATCCCAAAAAGGGGAAACAAATAAACATTCAGCCCGGGCAACCAAAATAGACACACCCAGGCAACAGATAGACTAAATGCAGGTAACAAATGGGTAATAAGACTCCGGGCAAGATATTACCTGTCTTTGATGTCCTCCCGGGAAGCAGTCACAGACACGTGGACGGGTCAATCAAAGGGGCCGGAACGTACCGGTGGCTCTGCAGAAGTCTCTACCGTGTAACTGGAGGTGATCAGTCTCCCTTTCCTTCCCCCTGGATTCCTCCGTCCACCCTTGTCTTCCTTAGGACGGCTCACCGGCCAGACATAGCCCGGAGTCCCTGTTCGGGCGCCAAAGTTGTTATGGTACTTTTTCAGTAAACCAAAATGTTTAAGTGTCTATCTGTTCCTGTCCAAATTAAAGAGAATTGAATTGCGTATATACGCTGAAGTAATTCAGTCTGACACACGGAGTTCAGGTTAAAATAACTTCGAGGAAATTTATTGGCAAGTGCAGAATCAGCGGGCGCGCAGGCCCTTTTAAGAGACATTTTCGTCATCATTGATTATCAAGATATCAGTGAATAAACATCATTAATTGGATTAATTGTTAAGTGTCTGGGTTAGTGTCCACCTATCAATATAATTAATTGGATCAAAAGCTAAGTGGTTAGTTCCGTGTCCACCCACCAAGAGGTGGTACTTTTTCGGACACGGGTGGGGGACAAGGGGTCTTAAGCGTAATTTTACTCGGTCGGTGATGTCAAATCTCGTGGTTAGGTGCAAGGTCTCTTATGAATAGAACATTTCATTACTACTGTGTTCTCGTGGCCTTTAAATTATACTTTGTTGCGAGTTAGGGGAAATTCAACAGTTCCTGGGTTAGTCATATCCTTATGGAGAATACTGTCCTTGTCTATTGTATTAGATGTGCTGAGAAATACTGTCATGTAATGTAGTTTTCATATGAAGAAGTCAGGTTATGAGGACAAAATGGAGGATTTGTCACAGTATCAGGTTAATACAGAGTTAGAGCAGCAATTCAATGTAAATACAATAAGATTTTTTAATAATTCTACATCATATATATTATATATAATTTATTTTTTAATTCTAAATATATATTTATGCAATTACTTATTTTATTATTTTTCTTTTTATATATAGATATATAATTTCAATCTTATTAAGGTATAAATATATATAGATATAACATCAAGATCCAGTTAGAATGAAATTACTCATTTAGATTTTTATATTATTTAAGGCTGGGCCTGTAGTTGTGGGAGGGGCTTGGATCCCCTTTAAAAGGGCTGCCAATCCTCTCCCACTTTACCGTTGGTCTGGCGAGTTGAGGGGCTAGTTCCGGTCAAGTTGCCATTTTGCTGTCTCTGACCTGATTCCTGGCTTCTGTTTCTTTTCTACTTACCTGACCGTTCACCAAACGCTACAAGCCCGATGCCTCCTCCGGCTTGCTCGGAGACTGGTCTCTGTTCAACTCGTTGTGAACCGTTAGTCAGGCATTTACAGTCAGGCTGCGGTCACACTCTTTCAGCGTCATCACGGTTTGGGTCAAAATTAGTTTGCTTCTATGTGGTAGGGGCTTTCAGTTCTTTCAACCGCACGAACACAAGCACCGTTCAGCTCCTTTCACTACGTTCGCATGCTTAATCATTCACCATGATTCATTCGAACCTTCTCATAATTTGTATTTGAAACTGGCAAACAACTAGGTAAAGGCATAGACCAGGGGTAGGCAACCTACGGCACTAGTGCCATGCACGGCACTCGAGGTGTCTTTCCACGGCACTCAAGGCTGCTAGAGCCAAACAGGCTCTGGCCTATCAGGAGTCTCAGTAAAACTTCAGATATCTGCTAATACGAAAAGGTGGTGAAGGACAATCCTCAATTTATGCATTGCAGAACGTAGAGGAAGTGACCTCAGATCACTTCCTCCCAGCACTTGTGAATGAGAATCCACACTGTAGTAGAGCAGCCTGCAGCTGCTGTTGCAGCTCCTGTCCTTGACCTGTACCTGGCCAGCCTGGTCCCCACTGGAACCCAGGGAAGCCACCCACACTGCTAGATATACACAGACCTGCAGAATAAGCCTCCCCTCATACAAATAATACGAACAGCCCACACACAAACATACACACAATCCCCACAAACGCAACACCACTAACAATCTACATACATGCACACAATCCCACATGCAGTCTCTCACGTGCAAAACCCCAAACAGCCCCCATACACTACCTAACACACAATGTGACATATCCATCCACACACAATTCCACAAGCAGCCCTCATACACACCTCACATTCATATGTATCATACACGATACCATAAACTACTAATGAACATATACAATATAATAGCTCATTTACGCACAAATACAACGATACAAAGCAATTACAGTTAAAATAACACAAGCAGAATACGGCAGCATACATGCCTCAATTTAAAAAAATAGGATCGGCACGCTACGGGACATCACAAACCTATATCGGCACAGTGCTGCTAAAAGGTTGCCTACCCCTGGCATAGACTGTTGGCATGATTCTTCCCCATTGACTGTTATTACTAATTCCACTCTTACACGAATTAAGACAAATTGTATGTATATCTGTAACTTTTGAGTCCCGGTGCCCCCTACTGGTTACGAATGATATTACAGGTTACAATAATTGCACATGATTTTTTTTCTATTTTTATATAGAGTTGTTATTTCTGGTATTACCCTGCCATTTGGTTGACATCTTATGTCATTGTGATGTTCTTCCCACAGGTGCATTTGGAAAGATTAGTCAGAGGAATTCTTCCTGCTTTGACATACTTGTCCTTTTAGGTTGGCAATTAGGTTGAAGTTTGGCTTATTTAAATAATCCCTTCTGATTTTACATTAACATCTCAAAATTTCTTTAGGTGCCATTGTCAGACCAGACTGTGGAATTTATAAAGTTTCTTCCATATGTGGCAGCTTTTGCCAAATTCACTCCTAGCATCTAGGTTTTGGGTTGGTTACTCTATTACTCAGGCCCACGATCTGGCCCACTCAGATACTTATTACGTCTCATCTATAGGTTGCAGCACGTATCTACTCTCACCCTCTTTACCCCAATTCTGCTAAGAATCATCATTTCTGATTCTAACTATCTCAGGTACAACATTTACAATTCCTATATCTTAACCCCTGTTAGAAGATAGTACTGGCTATCAGGGATTTAGGTGTCCAAATAGGGCATGTTTTCTGGTCTTAAGCCATAGGCTAGTAGTCCCGCGAGGCCAACACCCACTCTCATACTCAGAGGTATACGCCCATCGGTTCAAAGCATAGTTATTCGCCTTGCATGGTTGCATAGAGAAGGCCTTACATGTCACTCCCATACTATCTTCTGCTTTAATTACCACCGAGAGGCCAACACCCAGCCAACGTTTCGGTGGCCTCAAATTCCCTTTGGGCAATGCATAGTTAGAGCCTCTCACGCCGCTTAGCGACTAGCAGGGGCTTACCTGTCAATTTGTTGTAGTATAATTTTTTTGCCGCTTTGCATTAGCTAGCCAGCCAGTACCAGGCTGCGTTGTCTCACTTATGGTAATTACAAATATATAAATATATACATATATACATATATATATATATATATATATATATATATATATATATTTTTTTTATATATATGTATGTATGTATGTGTGTATATATATATATATATATGTATATGTGTATATGTATGTATGTATGTATATATAAATAGGTTATAGTGGGGGAAAAATTGTGATTGAAAACCCCACTTCCACCTGAAGTCTGTGGATAGTTAATACAATGTTAAACAAAAATCTGCACACCAGCCAAGCCATAAGACTTGCTTTTCCCACAGAAATCCCAAATCTGCAGTGATGTTACAACCACAAAGGATTCTGGGTGGGCATATGCAAATTAGTTTAACAAACGGTGAGTGGTTTCAGCTTCTAAATCTTGGAAGAAAGGAATAGACATATTGCTGCTACCGGACCCAACCGGAAGTGACGTGACGCACCGGAGCTTGGAATGAAAACGTCACAGGAAATGACGTGACGGCCGTGCAAAGAGGACTCCCAGCTCCCTTACCTCTCCGGGACACCTACGAGCTAATCAACTCGTAAGGGTTGTCTCGGATAGAAAAAGAACTTTCGGTTTTATCTGCCTGTCTATTTTTATCAACTTTTTATCTTCGTTTATTGTGGTAGGTTGAGGATATTAATATACCATTAGATATGTCCGGACCGGATGTGTGGCCATATTGGAGGTGGCATTACACATCCGGTTCGGACCATATAAGGAAATGAGTGTAATTGTTTGCTACATGTGTAGAGGATAATGTAATCAAGTATCCATGTTAACTCATATAAATAGGATACTAGTGTCATTGTTATGTTGAACAGCACCTGAGGAAGACCATATGTAAATGGTTGAAATGCTTTGTGCATATTTTATTTTATTTTATATGTAATAAATCTTCAAACTTCACATTTTCTACTCCTGACTCCAAACTCTTATTGAATGGCCAGTACAACTACTGGACCTATTTGAGAGGAGGAGGGCTTGCTGAATGTCCTTGAAAGTGACAAAAGGCGTTATAAGTTCTGAGCCAACTTCCTAACTGCTCAAAAAAGTGTGAGTGGTTTCAGCTCATCTTTTCTATTGTTGAACATTTTGTACAGATTACACTGTTTTGTTATATATTTCTTGTATAGGTAATCTGTACCGTGTATATTTGAACAAATCCTTTATACAAAAAGGGTGGAATATTTACTAAACAGTTACCGGTCACTATATTCAACTACAGGTAACCATCTTTCATCTTTTTGGTTGTGCGCTTTTACCTTTTCGAATTTCCTTTGCTGTATCTTTTTTAAGTATATATAGTGGCAATATACTTGGGTATAGTAGCACCCAAAATTGTATATATCCTTAAGCGCCATCTCTATTTTCTTTTCTTTGCAACACCACTGTAGTTTCTGTTTAGAGGCCTTGCATCTTGCTCTGTGAGATAGCATATGAGATCTTCAGAAGTACGCTCAGCAGTAGGGAGGTCATCAGCACAGAGGAGGAGGTCATCCACATATTGAAGCAGGACCATATCAGTGTGAGCCTTTTGCCATGAGTCCAGAATTGAAGCCATTGCCTTTGCAAACTGACTGGTAGAGTTTTGTGCTCCTTGAGGCATGACAGTCCAGGTGTGCTGCTGACATTCATGGGTAAAGGCAAACAGATATTGACAAGAAGGATCCAGGGGCACACTAAAGAATGCATTGGCCAGATCCACCACTGTGAAGTACCTGGAGGTAGGTGGGACTCCTGACAGAAGGGTGTGTGGGTTAGGCACAATTGGGGTGTCCAGAACGGTTGCTTCATAAACAGCCCTTAGGTCCTGGTCCATTCTGTATTTCTCAGGCTCCCCTTTGGCAGTTTTCTTCTTCACGGGGAACAGGGGAGTGTTGCAGGGAGACTCACAGGGGACCAAGGCACCATTGGACACAAGGGTATTAACCTGCTGAGAGATAGCAAGGGCTTGGGCAGGCTTCAAAAGGTATTGCGGCTTACGTGGCAGGCTTGCCCCTGGGATTAACGTCACCAGAACTGGAGGGACATGGAGGCGTCCAATGTCTTCGGGCCTGTGGACCACAACTTGGGGGTATTCTGGCGAAGATATCAGGGGAAGTGTCTAGTACTCGTGCATTCTTGGCAGGTTCTTCCATGTGAAGTAAGAGGGGTAGTGAGCAGAGGGCTGATGTATCAGCGGCAGATAGGGGAGAAGACATTTGAGTTTGGCATCTGGGGTAAAAGTGATGGAAGCCTGCAAGCGGGAGTGGACAGCTGCACCCAGCAGATTCATGGGGCAGGTGGAGGATGCAACAAAGTGGGTGAGGAGGTCAGGGAAGGTGCCAATTTTCAAGGGCTGGGTTAGAGCGCTAGATCGAGGAGTGCCATCTACCCCTATGCAAGAGACATCAATATTAGATAGGAATGAGAAGTCAGGCAGGTCTTGTTCTCTAAGGACGCTCCTGGCTGCGCCTGTGTCAACTAAGAAGGTGGTAGGGTGGCCTTCTACATACAGAACCACTGTGGCTAGGGGCCCTCCCTTAACCCCTGAAGACACTGCCATGACAGGGGTAGGTGACACAGGTTTGCCAGTTACCTAGCGCAAGAGATCCAGGTGAGCTTGGTCAGGGTCAGCAGAGGGGCGGCTGGCAGCAGTATTGCTGGTTGCTGGGTATCTAGTAGCAGGGTTGCTGGGTGACTGGCAGCAGAGGGGCCAGCTGCGGGGTAGGGCGGTCGCTCATCCCGTGGGGGAGCCTGTCTAAAGACTCTTGGGGCGCTACAGTCCCTTTTGAAATGACCAGGTTGTCCGCAGTTGAAACAGTTTTTATGTTGTGGTATAGGGGGCTGACCAATAGGTAGGCCCAGGCCTGAAGGTTGGGACACAGGACGGGCGAACATGAGGGGGCTGGCTTTCTGGGGGGTTGGGAGGATTCTAGGACCTTAGCAACCAGCAGGAGGGTGTCCAAGGGAAGAATCCTATACTCGGGGCGGGACAGGAGCAGGCCTTTGCGGATAGATTCTTTAAGGCTTGCTACAAAGACCGCAGATAACATTTGGGTATGGGCCTTGTTATAGATGCTGAAACCCAGATCGGAGAAGACTTGGCATAACCTGGTGTGGTATTTCTCCACAGACTGTCTTATTTTGGGTGATATCTTTAATGCAAGTAGCCTTGTCAGCTAATTTATCTTTGGCCCTGTGTCTGAGCTGTTCACAGAACTCTATGCCCGAGGAGTAATGGGTATCGCTAGTGAGTTGGGCACTGGAAAGGCTTTTCTCCATGATAGGCCAGTAAGCATCTCCTGCTTTTAATTCACAGAGACTAAGTAAGTCACGCCATGCGACAGAATCGGTATTTTGGACCTGGACAATCCTTCGGTAGAAGGGCATAGGTTGTTTCTTTGGGTCCGGTAGGGGTTGCGGCCTGGGACGGAGTGAAGATGACGTACATTAAGGGGGCCCCCTTCCGTGAGAAACCGTGCCTTGTGGTTCCCACCATGAGGTTGTGGGGGAATACCAATCACAGAGACAGGATGTATAGGCAAGGTACTAAAACAGTCATTACCGTATATCAGAGGTGATCAGTCTCCGTTCCGTCACTGCAGGTCTGCCTCGGTGCCTTCTCGGTCTGCTGTCCGCCGGGACACAACCCGGAGCCCCACGTTGGGTGCCAAATTGTTTTAGACCAAACCAAGTGTTTGCCTGAGTAACTGCCCCTGTCCAAATATTTAAAATGAAATAATGCGTGCAAGATAAGGAGTTTTAAGTGGCCTTGTAAAATGTATAGCACATTTTTGTAAAACATTTTTTAGGTGTGCCCCCAATTCCTTTTTGTTGCATATTGTAAAACAGGGTTGCCTAAAAGGTAGACCCCTGATGTTGTAGAACTATAACTCCCATAATGCTTCACAAGCCTATAGAATGACAAAGCATAGTGGAGGCTGTAGTTTTAAAATGTCTGGGGATCTACCTTTTGGACACCCCTGCTGTAGAGTATGTGGTCTATAACAAACACAGGTCTTAATTGTTGTTTGACACTTTCACCAGAAGCAGAATTGACCATCTTCAAAATAGAAGTAAGATTCTGGGCATAATAATAATAATTATTATTATAATAATAATAATAATAAACATGTATTCAGTCCAGTCTTACTGTCTAGACCCAACTTACTAAAAAAATAATTTAAGGCCAGAATAAACTAGGTGAAAAGATTTGACTTAGAGATGTTTTTTTAATTTGGCTATTTTGGCCTAAATTTTAAAATGTACTTTAAATTTCTGGTAATTCTCACTTTTGTAAATAACCTAGTTTGTAACTGATAGTTTTAGATGTTTAAAAGGGTACTTTTGACATTTTTATTTTTTTATTTTTTTTATGAATGATAAATGCATATTTGTTTTTTTTTATCTAGAAATGAGCGCGTACATGTGTCTGACAAAGTTGATTTTCAGACAGAATAGAAAATAAATCATCAGATGCATTCTGTGCGAGTATGTATAACACCATTGTCCTTGAATTTAAAGAAACAAAGTTGTATATTTGGGATCCTTTCCCTTTAACACACATTATTGCTGGGTGGCATAATCGTTTTTTGATTTTTGCACCATATCTGCTTAGTCACTTAATAAACCAGGTCTTGGGTTGATATTGGCATAAAAAGGTGGCACATTTTTTAATGCTTTGAATAAACTGTTTGCCATCTGACAACTTAAGATATTCCCTTTGGTTTTTCCGAGCATTCAGTCTGCCGTTCACAATAGCCTTCTGTGGTATTAGATGAATGCCATGTTTCCTCTTTCCGTATTACTAGGTCCTGCTTGACATTAGCAGCCCTTCCTAGCAAATGCTATGTTTACTAAGGGCATTTACAACAGCCACAGTGTTTCTGACCTTGCTGTTGCGTTTGCTTGGTAAGAGGTGGGTTTCCTTCTGCCGGTAGTGATTCATGTTTGAGCTGAGCTCAAACCACATGGTGTAACGGTTACTATGACCAGGTAGCTTCATTTATTTTTTTTCCCGATTTGTTTTGCAGGTAAAGACAGAGTTTTCAACACACCCTTGTGTGAACAGGGAATTGTTGGATTTGGCATTGGTGTTTCAGTTGCTGGCGCAACATCGATTGCAGAGATCCAGTTTGCAGACTACATATTTCCAGCATTTGATCAGGTTTGTACAGTCTGTTTATGGAATACTGAAGTGACACTTTCTTTTTTTAAGAATTCACATAAGCCTAAGGAAGAAACCCAGCCTTAAATTTACAGGTCTGTTTTGTCTGCCTTTTTCTTTTTCTAAATCTATCCTCTTAAATATTCCTGCTGAAATAGCATATCAAAGCATTTTAGAGTTTAACTCCTAATATAAGAACACTGTCACAATTTTAATGTTTAAATGGTTACAGTAAAGTACACCTTTATTCACTATTACAAAGATCAAAAATAGAGTGTGAAACCCTTTCTGCTTGAGCTGCAGTATATTTAATACCATTTATATTCCTGGACATACTTGAAAAGTTGAGAAAGCCAAGTGTATTTTTCCTAGTTAAAATGACGTTATTATTATTGTAACAAGAACACTGGGGGTCAGTCCCAGACTTGGAGTTCAGTTCTGGACCGTTACACTGTTTGTACCTGCTCTATGCCACCATGTTCATTCAGGAGCACTCAGCACTGCTCTCTTTGTAGCTTGAGTTTTTTCAGTCCTACCTCAAATATGAGCCAAGCACTGAATGGAATGACAAATAGCTTTCCCAGCCTCACACCCAAACACTAGACAAGTCTTCATGAAGGGACAACACATAATTTTTTATGAAAACACAGGAAATCAATAGACCATAATAATTAAATAACAAGGAATGTAAGAGACAATGACTAGGACTGTTGACCACAAGAGACTTAAGGGAGTGGCAAGGCAGCTCTTTTGAACTGGTCCGGCCAACACCCTGTTGTTAAAACAGTGAGGCAGGTATGGGGGAGGGAAATAAACACACAAAATGGACACATAACACATTTAAAGGGACACTCCAGGCACCCAGACCACTTCAGCTCATTGGAGTGGTCTGGGTGCCAACTCCCACTACCCTTAACCCTGCAAGTGTAATTATTGCAGTTTTTTTAAAACTGCAATAATTACCTTGCAGGGTTAAGTCCTCCCCTAGTGGCTGTCTATTAGACAGCCACTAGAGGACACTTCCTGCTTCATAGCACAGGTTTTCTGTGCTAGAGCGTCGCTCTATTCCCCATAGGGGAGCATTGAAATTCATTTTCAATGCTTTCCTATGGGGTGCGCTAATGCGCATGCGTGGCATTGCCGCGCATGCGCATTAGGTCTCCTCGGCCGGCCGGCGAGATCAGTCTCGCCCACCGGCCGACTTAACCAGAAGGAGGAGCGGCGGGAGAGGAGGAAGCAGCGACGTGGGACCTGTCGCTGCCCCTGGTAAGTGACTGAAGGGGTTTTCACCCCTTCAGCAACTGGGGATTGGGGGGTGGGAGGGAGAGGGACCCTCCAGTGCCAGGAAAACGGATTGTTTTCCAGGCACTGGAGTTTCCCTTTAACTAAAGTTCAGCAAACTGGAATGTCCCAACCATATTAAAACCCCTTCAGTCCAGCATCCTTAATCATTTGCGGGGACATGAACCACGTCATGCATCCACTTGTGGATACAATCCTCAAGGGCCAAGTCTTTGACACCACAATGCAAAGCTCTCACCAAACATTAGTCAGAGCACAGTCTATATGATGTATGGTGGGTACTTTTCCTCTGTACACAAATCTTATTCAAGAATAGACGTGATTCTCATCTCTAACGATATTCTGCAGAGGGCGGCAAGCAGCCATATCGGAGACATTGTGTGGTCTGACCACGCTCCGGTGTCCTTAATACTGAACGACACATTCAACCATAGAGGGAAGGCCCATGGCGCCTGAATGACTCCCCGTTACATGACAGACTTTAGAACCAAACTAGAACAAGACTGTTACGGACAGCCTGGCACCCTGACCGGGAACCTCCGTCTATTGCTGCTTCCTAGTACTTGCAAGTACCATAATCACTACACTGGAACACCATAACTACCGTAGACCCCACGAACCGCCGCAACTTGGTTGAGGTCTCGCCGTCCTTTACCCACCCTGGACCCAAGACCAGGATCCAGCTTCCAGTGAGTAGACCTCTCCTAGTCCAGAGAGCGTAAAAGAAACAGGGGACAAACCACTGCACTTCTTGCCCTAAGTCACCGTAGCTTGGCTGTTGCCCTGGAACCGCTCCTTCCTGGAGCAGAATGGGGAGTTAGCTCTGACACCTCCAGGCACTGGATGACACTCAGTCCTGGGAACTCTGGAACCGAATGGGGAATTAGCTGTAGTCCTTACAAGGACTTTCCCCGTTGAATCTCCTGCAAGCTGGAACTGCAGACACAGGAGCAAATCTTCTTTCCCTCCAATAACAGGACGACACACAGTTTTGGAGTGTAAGCAGGAACAGGAAGTTTAATAGCAAACACTGGTCTTTTATACCAGTTATACAGCAAAGGTGACGCCCAGGTGGACCTGGTTGGGCATCGAATACAAAACATACAAGCCAATAAAAACAGAGGCACTCGGACACTCCCATTCAGTGTACACAATCCCTCCCCTCTGCCTGTGATATAATTAACGAAGACAATGAACTCAATTAACTCTAAGCAGAAAAAAAACATACATTTTTACAAACCCCAAAATAAAACATATCCCCACAAGTCACATCCCCTGATACAACATATCCAAAAATCACCCAGATCGATTCAGGGGTTCAGGAATTTCCTGGAAGTCTTATTTGTGCCCCATCGTGTAAGGTCCCATGCCCAAAACCGTTCCATACACTCAACGACAAAACACTGCTGGACAATTTAAGCTAGCCGCCGCCACATGCTTGAATTTGTTCCAGTTAAAAGTCCAAGGGGCAGAAACAGTACTTTTGAACATATACATAGTTACATATACGTAGTTACAAAGCTGAAAAGAGACTTGCGTCCATCAAGTTCAGCTTTCCTCACATTTGTTTTTTGCTGTTGATCCAAAAGAAGGCAAAAAGTAACAGTTTGAAGCACTTCCAATTTCGCAACAAGCTAGGGGAAAAAATTCCTTCTTGACCCCAGAATGGCAGTCAGATTTATCCTTGGATCAAGCAGTTATTACCCTATATTGAAAGATTATATCCTTGAATATTCAGTTTTTGCATGTATGCATCTAGTAGCTGTTTGAGCATCTGTATGGACTCTGAAAAAAAAACTTCTTCAGGCAGAGAATTCCACATCCATATTGTTCTTACAGTAAAAAAAAACTTTCCTCTGTCTTAGACAAAATCTTCTTTCTTCCAGTCTAAACGCATGACCTTGCGGGACTATGGGCCCTGTGGCTTATCACCGGGCCCATAGTCCCAGGGTAGGAGGCTGGCAAGCAGGCCCCTCCAAAAACTCATGGCAAAGTCCCTTAAAAAGGGGAGTTTGTCACAGAGACATTACTGAATACTTTAAAAATAATACTATTCCTCAGATCACAACCACAAGGCAGGCACATAAAGCAATAATTAGGGGTCTGTTAATTAGTAGGGCATCACACCTTAAACGATCCAAACAGGGGAAGTACCTTGGCCTACTATGAACGCTATGAGATCTTACAAATACCCATTTCTTAAATCCCACAGATCTGCTCACGCAGGAAATAGATTAAGTAACCAAGCAAATAAATGAGATACTTGAGTAAAACAGCATACATCCTTCAAAAACTGAAAATGAGAAATTACAAACTGGGCCAGGAAAGCCCTAGCATCCTTGCTACGACAAAGACAAGCACAATCAAAGATCTCTTACCTCTTCAGTCAGGCAGGGGGAAAAATATATAACCGAAATGATATCCTGGTGGAATTGTCCAATTTTTACAAATCCCTCTATAACTTAAAAAATGATCCACAAACACATCAACCGACCAAAGGAGAAATCCAAAATTTTCTCTCCCGGCTAAATCTAAAAACACTGACCCAAACACAAAAAGCATCGCTTGCGAGTCCCTTAAATCTACATGAATTGTAAGTGATACACTCCTTACCCCAGGGTAAACCACTGGTCCCAGACTGCCTTACCAATAACTAGTATAAAACCTTCCTTGCTAATATAGGACCGCAACTTGTTGACACACTCAATTACATAATGGCCTCTGGCGCCATACCACAGGAGATGCTGCTGGCACATATTGCTACTCTACCGAAGCCAGGTAAACCACCCACTAAACCTCAGAACCTATGTCCCATTTCCCTATTGAACACGGACACCAAAATTTTAGCTAACCTATACGCCAACCGGGTGGCAGACATAATCCCTACATTGGTACACCATGATCAAGTGGGATTTGTGAAAGGAAGGCAGAGAGCGGACGGAACAAGGAAATTATACAGCTTACGTTATGGCCAACGAGGCACCCGGGGAGCCCAGGGTATTCCTGTCATTAGATGCAGAAAAATCTTTTGACAGGCTGCACTGGAGTTTCCTTAGAGCTGTTCTACACAAATTTGACTTTCCTCCAAAGTTCTTATCCTTGATTTCGACACTCTATTCCAAGCCCTCAGCCAGGGTGACAAATGGTGGGTTCATATCCCCCCATCCTTTGATATATCTAATGGTACGTGCCAGGGATGCCCACTTTCCCCAATTCTTTACATTCTAGCTTTGGAGCCGATGGTGCAAGCAATACGGCACTGTAGACTGATCACTGGTGTTAACAAAGGGGGGAGAGAATATAAAATCACTTGATTTGCGGATGATATGATGCTATCCCTAACCAACCCACAAACCTCCACCCCAGCTTTCCAATCCATCTTGCAACAATATAGCGCCTGTTCTTACTATGAATAAATATAACCAAGACGCAGGCACTGTGCACCCATGTGCCTCCACCCCTTGCTAGAGTACTGCAACAGTCCAGCACCTCACATTTCTGGGCATCAAATTCACGACACACATACATAAACTATACCGGGCCAACTACATCACCACTTTAAACAATATAAAAAATCAGTTGCTAGGCTGGAAAAATAGATATGTATCATGGATGGGCAGAATTGCTGCAGTTATGATTCTTCCCAAACTCCAATATCCATTCCGCACCTTGCCACACAATTCCGTAAGGAAGCACAAAAAACACTCAATACATTTATATGGGCTCAAAAAAAAATGAGAATCACAGCCCGCACCCTCTATCTGCCCTACAAAAGGGGAGGCATGGTGCTCCTGAACCTTGCCCTATACTAGAAGGCATCTATAATCCGCCCTATGGTTCTGGCATTCCTCCAACATAAATCCCCACCCTCCTAGGTGCATTTGGAGGCGGCCTATACTGAAGGCCACGATATTACATCATTAGCTGGGATAATAACGCAACACAGAAAAAAAGTTTGGAACATGCTGCAAACAACGTCCCTGACATTGAGAGAGTGGGACAGATATGTTAAAATTCATATCCATGAGCACCTCTCCCAAACAATGCTGCTTCACTCTTTCACTGCACTGATACCTCTAATAAACATTAGCCTCTGGTCTAGTCTTGGCCTGACATACCTACACCAAATTCTAGATCGGCATACACTTATCCCATTCAAGACATTACAAAACATATACACACTCCCTACCTCGGCTGAATTTGCCTACATGCAGATAAGCTCATGGATATGGAGAATAAGGCGGTATTACTTAAAATAGCAAGTGAAGGGAAGATGTCAGTACTGGAACAGCTCTGCAGAGGCACTACGAAACCACCCAAAATAATATCAAAACTGTATAATAGTTATTATCAACTGACAGAAGTGAGAAGTCTGACCTTCGTAAAAACATGGGAGAAAGCTATTGATAAACAACTGCCAGAGGAGACGTGGCTAAAAACCTTTACGGCCAAAAGGACACTTACACTATGTTCATCTCACACAGAGATGTCGCGGAAAACTAATTTAAAAATAGAAATCCAGCGCACTCACTTATCAACTAAACAGCTACTTTGATGCTGAGAGATTTGACTAGTTTTATTAAAAACACAGTACAAGGCTTAAATAGGGTCTTGAGATGAGACACCTGTGACAGGGGGCGGTGCAAAACCAAGGAGCTGGCTAGACTCCTAAATATATATGGGAAAACAAGGGGCTGGCTGCACTCACCTAAACATGCTTAAATGGGATGCTGCTGGGGGCCAATAAGTACAGTAAAAATCGAAATCCAGCGCACTCACTTATCAACTAAACAGCTACTTTGATGCTGACAGATTTGACTAGTTTTATTAAAAAACACCTAGTCTAGGCACAAAACTGCTATGTTTATAGAAGAAAAGGGTTAATCCGAGCTGGACCTGGCACCCAGACCACTTCATTAAGCTGAAGTGGAGGGGTCTGGGTGCCTATAGTGGTCCTTTAACGGTTAATAGGTTTCATGAAGTTAAAGGTTGAAAATTCGTACACACCAACTCTAGACCATGAGACGCGGTGGAACTGGTGGGAGGTCCCGTGCACACCATTTGAAGAAATGTTCGGTTTCTACTGTGGCATTATGCTTATTTATTCTCTTGCTTATTAAGATGTACTACAAAAATTCATGTAACCTGAAAGTTTATTCATATGACTTCCTACGCACTGTGTAATGTATTTTTTATGTATGATGTACTTTGAAAATGTCAACAAAAAGAAACCTTCAGCCACTTACCTTTATCCAGCGCCGGGCTCCCCCGGCGCTGGTGACCTCTCCTCCCCTCCGACGTCTGCTCCCGAGTGGAGATGAATGCGCATTAAAAACACCCATAGGAAAGCATTTCCTAATGCAATTTTTGTACTAAGCGTCGGGGTAGCGCCTCTAGACAGCCACTAGAGGCTCGATTAACCCTGCAATGTAAACATCAGTTTCTCTGAAGCTGCTATGTTTACAGCTGCAGGGTTAAAGCCTGGGGAACCTGGCACCCAGACCACTTCATTGAGCTTAAGTGGTCTGGGTGACTATAATGGTTCTTTAATAATAGGTGGCCCAATGGTAGAACTTCAGCTATTCTAGAACTGGCTAGGCATAAGGGTAGCAAAGCATCACGGCAGTTGTAGTTTACAGTGTGTGATATTCTTTTTGTCAATCTTTAAAGGTATAATTGCTCTCTGTAGCTTTTATGGGTATTATGTAAACTTGCTCCAGACAACAGAAAATCATGGTTCCCCTTCATTTCCTATATTTTCCCTATGTGGTATGTGTGTGTATTATTTCTGTTATAAATACATGTTTGGAACACAAAAATTAATATTTGTATATTTGATACAGATTGTAAATGAAGCTGCTAAGTATCGATACCGGTCTGGAGATCTATTTGACTGTGGCAGTCTCACTATCCGAGCACCATGGGGATGTGTGGGACATGGTGCCCTTTATCATTCTCAAAGTCCTGAGGCCTTCTTCGCTCACTGTCCTGGAGTCAAGGTAAGGAATGTGTTTATGGTACACATTTAACAAATGTTTAGATTTTTTTTTTTTTAAAGAATGAATACCTCAAAGGCACACTATAGTCACCTGAACAACTTTAGCTTAATCAAGCAGTTTTGGTGTATAGAACATGCCCCTGCAGCCTCACTGCTCAATCCTCTGCCATTTAGGAGTTAAATCCCTTTGTTTATGAACCCTAGTCACACCTCCCTGCATGTGACTTGCACAGCCTTCCATAAACTCTTCCTGTAAAGAGAACCCTATTTAGGCTTTCTTTATTTCAAGTTCTGTTTAATTGTGATTTTCTTATCCCCTGCTATGTTAATAGCTTGCTAGACCCTGCAAGAGCCTCCTGTATGTGATTTAAAGTTCAGTTTAGAGATTGAGATACAATTATTTAAGGTAAATTACATCTGTTTGACAGTGAAACCAGTTTTTTTTTTTTTTTTTTTCATGCAGACTCTGTCAGTCATAGGCAGGGGAGGTGTGGCTAGGGCTGCATAAACAGAAACAAAGTGATTTAACCCCTTAAGGACTGAGCCAAATGTACAAGTTGTGAACAGAACAAAACGTAAACAAAACCTGGCATTTGCCCTATATGTCTGTCCAACCGTAATTCACCTCTTTCATATTAAATGCACCCCCCTTATTATATATCATTTTATTCAGGGGAAACATGGCTTTCATTTAATATCAAATATTTAGCTATGAAACATAATTTAATATGAAAAAAAATGGGAGAAAATAAGACATTTTGTTATTTTCTTAGTTCTACATGACACTTAACTGTCAATGTCATAATACTGTTTGCTTTTACTGCAATAAATGCACATATTTGTATTCAGCAAAGTCTCACGTGTAAAACAGTACCCCCTATGTACAGGTTTTATGGTGTTTTGGGAAGTTACAGGGTCAAATATAGCGTGTTACATTTGAAATTGAAATTCGCCAGATTGGTTACGTTGCCTTTGAGACTGTATAGTAGCCCAGGAAATAAATTTACACCCATAATGACATACCATTTGCAATAGTAGACAACCCAAGGTATTGCAAATGGGGTATGTCCAGTCTTTTGTAGTAGCCATTTGGTCACAAACACTGGCCAAAGTTAGCTTTAGTATTTGTTTGTGTGTGAAAAATGCAAAAAACGCCAATTTTGGCCAGTGTTTGTGATTAAGTGGTTACTAAAAAGACTGGACATACCCCATTTGCAATACCTTGGGTTGTCTACTATTGCAAATGGTATGCCATCATGGGGGTAATTCTCATTCTCATTCCTGGGCTACCATAGGGTCACAAAGGCAACGTAAGCAATCTGGCGAATTTTAATGTGAAAAAAATGAAACACAAGCCTTATATTTGACTCTGTAACTTTTGAAAACACCATAAAACCTGTACATGAGGGGTACTGTTGTACTCGGGAGACTTCGCTGAACACAAATATTTGTGTTACAAAACAGTAAAAAGTATTGCAGCAATAATATCGTCCGTGTAAGTGCTGTTTGTGCGTGAAAAATGCAAAAAACATCACTTTTACTGGCCATATCATTGTTGTAATACATTTGACTGTTTTTAAACACCAATATTTGTGTTCCCGAGTAAAACAGAACCCCCCATGTACAGGTTTTATGGTGTCTTGGAAAGTTATAGGGTTAAATATAGTGCTAGCAGGGGGGGCGGGGCCTGACAGCCAAGATGGCCGGTCGCACAATCTAAATGCTCCAGCGGTACCACATACAAACAAGCGACTAACGACCGGACCGTTACTGCTGGCAGAACTAAGTGACCAAAAACATGCTCAGGAAACCGAGAGAAGCAGAAGGATACCAGTCCGGTGTCGAAGTACGGCCCGGGACGAACAGGCGGCCTGCGGTGGAGCGGTGCCTGAGGCCTGAGAGAAGCGGCCGATCTCTCGGCACGGGCCCTGCACACAAGCATAGCCCTGCACTTAAACACTCATAGGTCTAGATAACGCACACCATACATGGGCTCAATTACTCTATATAATCAGACTTGCTTGAATAGCCTGCAACATAACTACTTACCTAGGGATGTGTGTGATAGCAGTACACCCCTGTTGAAGAGCACCTTCATGATGTCAGTTAGAACAGTTAAAGTTTGTTTCACCACTAAAAACTGACATGAGTGTACCATGTCACCTTTTTGCAACATGCCTAAATCTATGTCTAGCTTGTTTTACCACAAGTACTAAAATGTGCAGAACCCAAGTTCCAAATTGAATGCTTGTTGCTTGTTTAAAACGCGCTGTTGTGGCACATTACATATGCCAGTATTTTTCTTGCACAGTATATTCCTGCAACAAAAGCACGCAACAGTCTATCGTTCCCTGTAACGTTAAGGGTGTTTGATTATGCTTAAGGCTTAACCCATAGATTCATAACGCGAAACTCTATTGTATTCGTTAAAAAGTTAAAACGTGTGTAACTGAAAATACTAACCTAAGCTGGGAATAGCATGAATAATAGTGTATTCCTGCAACAAAAGCATGAAACGGTCTATTTTTCACTGTAATGTTAAGCTAGATTGAATGTGTTTAATATTTAACCTATAAGCGAAAGCCAGCAACAGTCCATTCTTTCACTGAAACGGTAAAAACTCGATTGAATATGTTTAATGTTTAACCTATAGAATCATAACGTTAACCCTACTTATAATCGTTAAAAATGTGCAAGGAACTCATGCCTCCACCCAATCTGTAAAGTTATACATATATGTACACTGTTGTGGCGTCCTGACAACGATTCTGTACTTACCTGCACAAAAAAATAAAGAATTTATTTATAAAAAAAAAAAAATATAGTGCTAGCAAATTAAATTCCCTATACTTTCGGCATGGGTTGTCAGGCAGGTCCCGCTAATTGTAATTAATTAGGATACCTAATTATGTAAAAATATTACATAAATATATGTGTAGAATGAATGTGTGTGTGTGTGTGTGTGTGTGTGTGTGTATATATATATATATATATATATATATATATATAATTTTTATTTATTTATATATATATAGTGATATATTTATGTATATAGATATATATATTTCGTTCTACGTGTATTTTTATATATATATATATATTATCACAATACAGTTAGAACGAACTAAAACACATCTATATATTTAATATTTTATTTGTAATTATTTTTTTAATTTTATTTTTTACGTATTTACATATTTTTTTGATATTATATATAAATATATGTAACAATAATTATATATTTTAAATCAATATCAGTCTACGTGTAATTTGATATTAATATATATATATATATATATATTATTAAAATACACTTAGACAGTGTATATATATATATATATATATATATATATATATACTTAGATCATATATATAAATATCGAGGACTCCGCACTCAATGTACCTGTCTTGTTCTTGCCTTGGTGCTGCCTCGGCCGTCAAAATGTATAATGCAAAAAACGAGTGCACTCGAAAGGACTTGATAGAAAATTATTCCAATTTATTCACATACGTGCCAGTGATCGGTTCAACGTTTCAGTCCTCGTAGGACTTTTATCAAGACTTGATAAAAGTCCTACGAGGACTGAAACGTTGAACCTATCACTGGCACGTATGTGAATAAATTGGAATAATTTTCTATCAAGTCCTTTCGAGTGCACTCGTTTTTTGCATTATATATATATATATATATATATATATATATATATATATATATATATATATGATCTAAGTATATAATTTTTTTTTTTTTTTTACACTTATTTTAACATTTGTTTTATTTGATTTCAGCCAGCAGGGGGACTACCTGTCATTATCGGCAGTCCCCCTGCTGGCAATGCAGCAGGCAGCTATCCCAGCCATGTGATTGTGAGGTCCTCGCAAGGACCTCACTCTCACATGGCCCGGGGGGGCTGAAGAGGACGGAGGTGCTGCGGGGGGCTCCCTGGGAGTCCCCCCAATCGCGATCGTCGGTGTGGGGTCGCCGGCGACCGGGTAAGTAAAAAAAAAAAAAAAAAAAAAACGGAGGGTGTACAATTACGCCCGGTGGCGTTTAGAGCCGCTTAAAAAAAGGACATAATTGTACGCCCTCCAGTCTTAAGGGGTTAACTCCTAAATGACGGTGAATTTAGCAGTGAAATTGCAAGGGAATGATCTATACACTAAAACTGCTTTATTTAGCTAAAGTTATTTAGGTGACTATAGTGTTCCTTCAAGTCACACGTTTGCTATAGCTGCTTTCAAATTCTGTTTAAAAAACAAAAAAAAAAACACTTTTAAATGGACACTGTATGTGCCTTAACTGCTTCATTATGTTGCAGTTTAGTGTCTAGAGTCCCTTTGCACTCTCATTCTATTTAGCATTAAAGGGACACTCCAGACACACTTCAGCTTGTGTAAAGTGTGTGTTCTATTATTTTCATTTCTGGAAAAGTGCAGGATTAAATAGAAATTGGCACTTTTATAAATGAACCTTGTTAAACCCCCCAGCTCCCGGCTGCCAAACAGATAACTTGTCTTGCTAATTCCTCTTTGCTGTACTCCAGAGGCCGCATTTGCTCAGAGCACCTGTTTTGCAAAGGCTTCTCATTGAGCTGCATTTTAAATATCCAGAGTCATTTTAAATATCCAGCTCGTTATGCAGTCATCCATATGAATCAGTGGTTATTTAGAGGACACAAAAAAAACATTCCCTATAGAAGGGGTATCTGGCAGTCTTAGGACTTGTATATGCATGCAGTGAAAACTACCACCCAAATGTTACTTAAGATACTATGTTTAAAAAAATAAATAAAAAAAAAACTAATTTTTATCTTCAAAAACAAACAAACCAAGTTGGGGTGGCATACCAGGTACACTTCTTGCAATTTCATACGCACTTACCCACACACTACAGCCCTTGCACACCCCCACACACTCTACAGCCCTTAAACACATGAACTTTATCTACTATACAAATACACACTGCATCCATTAGGCACACACTCTGTATCCACCACGCACACACCGTTTCTTCCTCACAAACACACACTACATACCCTACACACACTGGATTCCCTATACATATATACTACATTCCCTAAACATACACTCTACCAACGTTTCCTACCACAGCTCTAAGGACCAGCCTTGTGGGCATAAACAGGGAGGCCTCAATTTAATAAGCTTTCTATAATTGTTATTTATATAGCGCCAACAAATTCCACAATGCTTTACAGTGGATGGATGAACAAACATGTTGTAACCAGACAAGTTAGACACACAGGAACAGAGGGGTTGAGGGCCCTGCTCAATGACCTTACATGTTAGAGGGAGTGGGTTAAAGGGACACAAAAGGTAAGGATAGTATTAGACTAATGGCAGTTGCAAGAGCGGAATCAGTCAGGAGCTATTAATAGAAAAGCACAAACAGGGAACAGTGCTGAAATAAACCAATACTATAAATGAGGAAAATAGAAGGCAGCAAACCTAAAAATAGGGTTCCCTCCAGGACCTATTAACAAGATAGTACAAAAGACAAGACAACTAAAGGTTGCGCCAAAGCTGACTGTAGTACAGCTAATAGTAAGCAAAGATCAAATGGTAAATCTTAAAAGGAAAAAAAACCTTTAAAAAGAGAGATAATAAAACAAAGTCCTAAATTTTGCCTGATGGTGAGCCAACGGCCAGAGTAGGGGAATATTCTCTGTATGGACCAAATGGAGATGTCTTCTTTGGATCCGTATGTGAAAAAAGATGATCATGGTGCAATATGTCTAATACAGAAGGTGGATAACAGGAAGAGAAGGTCTGTAGTAGTCCTACACACGTGTAGTAGAGCTTAAACTAGCTCTAGTGTGGATGGCATACAGCGGTACAATCCCCGCCTGTAGGATATGTAGAGAGGTATTGGTCTTTTAATCTGTATGTGGAAAAGAGAGCGAAATGATGGTGCAATACGTCTAGTACAGATGGATAGATAACTGGACAACAGGATCTATTTAAGTCCTACTCACGTGTAGTAGAGCTTGAACCAGCTCTAGAATGAATGGCATACAGCATTATAATCCCCGCTTATAGGATACGTGGAGAGTGGAAAGTACCGTATCAGTATGTAGACCATATAGAGGATAAGGGAATAGAGACAAATGATCGTGCTCGCTGTATAAAATTGTATATTCGGAGTATAGGTAATAAAATGTGTATTCACATATGATTGAGCAGGCGGACTGCTCAATGACTCAGGCGTGAGTGGTATAATCCCCACCTAGGATTTCTTTGGAGTAATACTCAGCAGTAGGAATAAAATCAGGATACCAAGCAGCAATAGTACAAATAAAACAATATAAAAAAGTAAAATGGCACAATCAAAGTAAGTTAAAAGTAGCAAAATACCTATTGGAATACAGAATAAAAATATAAAATATCCACAACACGTTTCACCTATTAGGGCTTTCTCAAGTGAAGACAGAAAATGCATACTTGGTAAGGTAGGGTTTATATAGGGGGACTGATTATTGAGCAATTAAAGATTTGGCACCAAATGACATCATATAAAAATATTAACATTTTTAAAATGCTAATTTTTTAACATATGTAAAGAATACAGTACAGGGCATCTCCTCCTGATATTTGGCATTAAAGCCAAAGGTTTACAAAGGTTGTAAAGGTTGTAAATAGGTTAAAACTGTTATTGTAGATGGTCAGGTGATCGGCATCCATATTGGAAATCGGGCCTACCTCCTGACCTGCCGCTAGAGGTATTGGGAAATGTAGTAGAAAGGGTGATGGGCTGGGTTGGAGAGGAGGTGGTCGAGAATAGAGTTGTGACCGAGTGAGGGGGTGTCGATCATCAGAAGTAATGATCTGAGCCAGTCACCGTGCTTTCATATTGGATTGGCTGAGCTTCTCAAGGGCAGAGCCAGCACAAGCCAAACAGCCCTGGGCCAATTAGCATCTCCTCAAAGAGCGGTATTGAATCAATGCATCTCTATGAGGAAAGTGCAGTGTCTCCATGCAGAGGGTGGAGACACTGAATGGCAGTGCGGCACACTGTGCCTTATTTCCCCAGGAAGCACCTCCAGCAGCTATATGAGGAGTGGCCAGTTGATACATCCCTAATTTCTAAAAAGACAGTGTTTACTGCAAAAAGCCTGAATGCAATGATATATAAGCTGTAGTTGTTCTGGTGACACTAGTGTCCTTTTAATATGTGGGGTAACTGCTTCTTGATCCAAAGAGTGATCTGTCATCATTCTGAGTTTGAGAAGGGATTTTTTCCAACTTTGTAGCAAAATTGGAAAACTCTCTAAACTAGGTTTGCCTTCTGTTGGTTCAACAGCAAAAACAAATGATGCTACTACACTTGGGTGAACGCAAGTCTTTTTTCAGCCTATATCTATGGGTATGTTACTTGGTGTGTCCCTTTGATTTTCATTGTACTCAACTATATCACACCTGTAAATAATAATTGCACTTTATAAATAAAATATTCTAATTGTGTGTTGTACAGGTGGTCATTCCCAGAAGTCCAATTCAGGCTAAAGGCTTGTTGCTTTCATGCATAGAAGATCGAAACCCATGCATTTTCTTTGAACCCAAGATACTGTACAGAGCAGCAGGTAATATAATCTTGTGCATACATGTGGCTGAATTTGCACGATTTAGCAGAATTTTTCTGCAGTACTTATGAGCACAAATGTTTTGAGTTAAAGCAACATTTATATGCTTTGGCTAGCAAGTGTTGTATTGGCTTTTCCTTGTTATGCTTGGCCTTATCTTAAAGTATTGAGTCATTTCCAGTCTTTGGTAAATTCCATTTAAAAAAAAAAAAAAAAAAATGTTCTAACCCTGTGTAGTTTAGCATATAAAGATGCTTTAATCTATCTGTTTTGTTAACTAAAAAGCAAAGAGTGATGCAGTGAACTAAGTTTCATATATGGTAATAATAATCAGTGGTCTCTGGTGGTGGTTTGTTGATATGGATAGAACATTTGCAACCGTTTTATTTCTTGTTGTTTTTTTTTTTTTTTTTTTTTTTTTTTTTTTTAAACAACTTCCTAGTAAAACTCTTAGATTTACTTAGGTTTGAAACTAGACTTAATCCACAACAACAAAACCACCTGCCTAATATCATGTAATACCCCCTCGTCCTTCCAAAACTGCTCTCATGCATCGAGGCATGTGAACCTGTCCTGTGGTATCTAAGAGAGCAACAGGTTTTTTAAGCACATCCCAGAGATGGTCAATTGGATTGAAATCTGTGGAATTTGGAGACCAAGGCAACACAGTGAACGGTCATGCTCCTCAAACAATGCCTGAACTATTTTTTACTTGTGGCAAGGTGCATTATCTTCCTCGAAGAGGCCCCTGCCATCAGCTAACACTATTGCCATGAAGGGGTGTACATGGTCTGCAACAATCTCTAGGTTGCTGGTAAATTTAGAAAATTGGGCAGACTAGATGGGCCGAATGGTTCTTATCTGCCGTCACATTCTATGTTTCTATGTCAAAGTAACATCCACATGAATGCTAGGACCCAAGCTTTACCAGCAGAACATTACCCCAGAGCATAACACTGCCTCCTCTGGCCTGCCTTCTTCCAATAGTGCATCTTGCTGTCATCTCTATCCCACGTAAACGACCCACACATCCCGACCATCTACCTGATTTAAAAGAAAATGTGATTCGTCAGACCAGGCAACTTTCTTCTTTTGCTCCATGGTCTATATCTTATGCTCACTTTTCCATTGGGCACTTTCAGTGGTGGACAGGGGTCATCATGGGTACTCTGACCAGTCTGAAGTTGTGCTGCACCAGACAGGCCAGCCATTGTTTCTCACATGCATCAATGAGCCTTGTATGCCCATGACCCTCACACCAGTTTACGGGTTGTTCTTCCTTGCACCAATTTTGGTACGAAGAACACCCCACAAGACTTGCCATTTGGTAGATGCTCTGACATCAGTCATCTAACCATTGCTCTTTGACCCATGTCAAAGTATTTATATATTCGGGAATTTCATGCTATTAGGTCAGGGACCTCATTTAGAGGCTCCATGATTCAAACCATTAGATTCAAGTGTTTGTAGTATCTATACCATTATCTACAATATTTAGCTTTGGTTTTTATTCCTTTACCATCTATTTGGTGTGTTCTCCATTCCTATAAGCAAAGAATGATTGACTTGTACATTTTTTTTTTCTCCTCTGAAAGATCACTCCCATATATCTGTGTAATTTTCTATATATGTTTATTCTGCCCTATGTCTTTTACAGGGAGTGCAGAATTATTAGGCAAGTTGTATTTTTGAGGATTCATTTTATTA
Source organism: Pelobates fuscus (assembly GCF_036172605.1). NCBI lineage: Eukaryota > Metazoa > Chordata > Amphibia > Anura > Pelobatidae > Pelobates > Pelobates fuscus. The sequence continues at coordinate 189,766,650 of NC_086318.1, forward strand.
TTGAACAACAACCATGTTCTCAATGAACCCAAAAAACTCATTAATATCAAAGCTGAATATTTTTGGAAGTAGTTTTTAGTTTGTTTTTAGTTATAGCTATTTTAGGGGGATATCTGTGTGTGCAGGTGACTATTACTGTGCATAATTATTAGGCAACTTAACAAAAAACAAATATATTCCCATTTCAATTATTTATTTTTACCAGTGAAACCAATATAACATCTCAACATTCACAAATATACATTTCTGACATTCAAAAACATAACAAAAACAAATCAGTGACCAATATAGCCACCTTTCTTTGCAAGGACACTCAAAAGCCTGCCATCCATTGATTCTGTCAGTGTTTTGATCTGTTCACCATCAACATTGCGTGCAGCAGCAACCACAGCCTCCCAGACACTGTTCAGAGAGGTGTACTGTTTTCCCTTGTAAATCTCACATTTGATGATGGACCACAGGTTCTCAATGGGGTTCAGATCAGGTGAACAAGGAGGCCATGTCATTAGATTTTCTTCTTTTATACCCTTTCTTGCCAGCCACGCTGTGGAGTACTTGGACGCGTGTGATGGAGCATTATCCTGCATGAAAATCATGTTTTTCTTGAAGGATGCAGACTTCTTCCTGTACCACTGCTTGAAGAAGGTGTCTTCCAGAAACTGGGAGTTGAGCTTGACTCCATCCTCAACCCGAAAAGGCCCCACAAGCTCATCTTTGATGATACCAGCCCAAACCAGTACTCCACCTCCACCTTGCTGGCATCTGAGTCGGACTGGAGCTCTCTGCCCTTTACCAATCCATCCATCTGGCCCATCAAGACTCACTCTCATTTCATCAGTCCATAAAACCTTAGAAAAATCAGTCTTGAGATATTTCTTGGCCCAGTCTTGACGTTTCAGCTTGTGTGTCTTGTTCAGTGGTGGTCGTCTTTCAGCCTTTCTTACCCTGGCCATGTCTCTGAGTATTGCACACCTTGTGCTTTCGGGCACTCCAGTGATGTTGCAGCTCTGAAATATGGCCAAACTGGTGGCAAGTGGCATCTTGGCAGCTGCACGCTTGACTTTTCTCAGTTCATGGGCAGTTATTTTGCGCCTTGGTTTCTCCACACGCTTCTTGCGACCCTGTTGACTATTTTGAATGAAACGCTTGATTGTTCGATGATCACGCTTCAGAAGCTTTGCAATTTTAAGAGAGCTGCATCCCTCTGCAAGATATCTCACTATTTTTTGACTTTTCTGAGGCTGTCAAGTCCTTCTTTTGACCCATTTTGCCAAAGGAAAGGAAGTTGCCTAATAATTATGCACACCTGATATAGGGTGTTGATGTCATTAGACAACACCCCTTCTCATTACAGAGATGCACATCACCTAATATGCTTAATTGGTAGTAGGCTTTCGAGCCTATACAGCTTGGAGTAAGACAACATGCATAAAGAGGATGATGTGGTCAAAATACTCATTTGCCTAATAATTCTGCACACAGTGTATATTAGCAAAGTTCCTGTTGTTATTTAGGGCCCCGACCCGCCGCTCAGGGGCGGGGGCTGGCAATAGGTCCCCCGTTCAGTTTAATAGCCCCCACTCGCGCGGCATGGGTAGAGGCTCGGGAGGGGGGACACTGGCTGCTCACTGTTTACTAGACATGCCCTTACTTGTGGTATTGCGAGTAGGGGCAGAATTTACTAACACTAAGTAATCTTTACGTAATATTAGTAAATTTGTCTGAAAGACCAATTCAGCCTTTTGGTAGAGAGCACCCGGTATAGCAGCGGCTGCACAAATAGGATCAGAGTTTCATTCGAATGAAATTCCGATCCGAACAAAGTCCCGAATTGCGTCCTAACACGAATTGAGGATGAAATTAGGTAGTATCGCCAGCGTTCTGTCTAAGTGACAGGACGTTCGGGAATACTGACAAGAAGCATCACAAGATCACGGATCAAAGGTGATAATTGTGGGAAAATTGCTTTGATCACCGGAAACTAAGCACACTTCGCTCCTCCGCTGGTCAAAGCTGGTCAAGCGTAGTCCCTACTTTGTCTTTTATGTTTAAAGAAAAATAGAGCAGACAGTAAGAAATGAAGAACAGATCCTGACAGAGGGAGAGGAGACTAATCGCATTAATACTATTCACTAGGGGATGAGGTAATGTGCTGCCATAGAATTCACATTAGACACCCAGATTCCTTTTTCTGGGCTGGCTGACACCTCTTATCTTCGATCTTTGCTTAGCAGATAACTCCCCTAATTAAGGACACCAAATAAAGGAACTATCTGCGAAACAGCACCCTAGTTTGGTATCTTTACATATGGAATCTCACATAAGTGTACCAATTTAGGAAATTATCTACTAAGCAGCTAAAAGAGCAAAATTTAAAAAGCCTTTTTCTTAATTTTAATATTTTAATTGTTTAGTAGATAACTCCCTTATTCGTTATCCGTATGTGTGATTGACATATTTAAAGGGACACTATAGTCTCCAAAACAACTTTAGCTTAATGAAGCAGTTTTGGTGTATAGATTGTGCCCCTGTAGTCTCACTGCTCAATTATCTGCCGTTTAGGAGTTAAATCACTTTTATCTCCTATAATTTAGTGGCTTTCAATCTTGAGCCACTAATTATAGACCCAGCTGACGGAGAGCCTCAGGTTTCGAATGATACCTGGAGCTTCCTGGTACCAGAAGTGATCATAAAGGCATGATGACCTCTGCTGAAACTGGGCGATACAACACCATACAATGCAGATTAATGGCTTCCCTCTGGGCAGATATTGAATGCAACCTAGGACCCGGAGTGCTGGCAGCACCTGTTCTATATATTCATCATTGCTGATATAGAATTGACGCCCAGGATCTTGTAGTATAAGAGAAAACCCATACTTTATGAATGCCTAGAGCAGGAGTAGGCAACCTTTTAGCAGCACTGTGCCAAAATAGGATTGTGATGTCCCGTAGCGTGCTGGTCCTATTTTTTTTTTTTTTTTTTTAATTCTTTATTTTTGCAGTGCTTTAAATTCACAGACATGCTTGTTTTTCACGACAGCAGGTACATGCCAGTGTAATAATACAAATTATACATTGTCGCGGTAATTGTTGACAGCACTTTTTTTTTTTTTTTGTAAGCGTAATAAACAAGAAGGTGACGATAGTTAAGTAGTGTTACAAATCACGAGTAATAGCATGCATAACATTGTAGACATAGATGTGTTAAACAGGCTATAGAAGGTTTAACAGCTAACTCTGCTTCATGACTGTAGGTAATTTCGTCGGTACATCTAGACTGCTGATTTTGAGCGTCAAACATACATAGAGTTTGCTTAGACTGAAATAACAAGCTGTACTCGCTTTGGACATGTTAAGTAAAGAGCATTAGGTTACATGGTAGGCAAGCAGATTGTATGTAAGCATACATTGACTATTGTAGAAGTAAATTGTGCTAACAAATTATATCAAGAACCTCTGAGTAACAACAAATACATTAAAACAGAGTAATGCTATGACGGTTATTGCTGTGTGGTGTACAGGTTTGAGTGACAAGATTGAGTATCTAGGTGCACGATGATAGTGAGCATTCTAAAATCAGCAATTGCGCCAGCGTTTCTAGCTAGGGGCACACTCATTACTATAAGATGCTAAACATGTTGTGTAGTGTTGGTGGGAGCTGGTGTATGGTAAGGTACGAAGTTACATAGAGTCCCAATAGGTAGGAGAAAGATCATGCATAGTTTTAGCATGTTAGTCCCATTGCGTGGAGCTCCATCACCAGCTTGCAGCTGCCTTCCCTATCCAGCCTTGTCACCCGATCCCTGAGCGGTGCTGAGTGTAGGAGCGTTCAGAGGTAGTCAGCTGGTCGGCTGTACAGCCCTTTGTGGACGCGGTGCCTCCATAGCCCCGGAGTAATGCGAGGGCTGGTACCTTCAGGCCACGAGCCTGGGGTCCTTCCAGGTCCAGGATCGTCCCCGTCGAGGGGGTGCGTTGGGTCTTGCGTATGTCAGGCTTGTGTCTCCGTGTGTTGCTTACGGCCCTCCGCCTGTGTGGCCGGTACCTGCGGGTGAGTCCCCTCATTGCCCTCTGTCCAGGCGGGCGTTTTATGTGGATTATATAAGATTTACCGGTAGTAGCGCCCATTAGAGGCTTCCCTGTCCCCTCGGTGCTGCTGGGTTGTGCTGTGGTCGGATCAGGAGGAGGTTTGGCTGCAGCTGGTCGTGTGTGGGCCCAAAGCTTAGCCCAGAACCTCTCAAAAATCCGGTCCAGTGAGTCTCTCGTGTTGAGATTGGGTTCGGGTGGTGCAGGTTGCTGCTGATTGCCCTTGGTTAGGTCGTCGCTTGTGTCCGCCATCTTAGAGGCCTGTATCTCCGGTCCGTCTGCTCTAGCTGCCGGTTTCAATAGCAGGTCGGAGACCGGTCCAGTTCTTTGTGGCGGGGACCGGGATAACCCCCACCGGTCCGTAGGGGGGGGGGTTTGGTTAGTGCCTGCTTGTGGCTCAGAGTGATGAGCGGGAAGCGCCCGTCTTCCCAGCCCGGTCACTCTCGTAGGCCTCAGCCTTCCGCCTTGAATCCCGGGCATTCCGGGTGACGTGTTGGGTATCTGCGGGTGCATACTGGGTTCCCCAATTAGTGTAGCCTCGTTATGTGAGGTTTTTACGGTTGCACCCCCTGATTTCAGGCGTTTTTGTCGTCGGTTGGTGAGAGCTCAAGCAGAGCACGTCTTGCTCGGTTGCAGGTCAGGCTCCGCCCCCCCCCTATTTTTTTTAAAATTGAGATGTGTATGTTGCCGTATTCTGCTTATTTATTTAGTTTCTTTGCTTTAGTTGCTTTGTATTTTTGTATTTGTGTGTATATAAGCTATTATATTGTATATGTTTGCGTAGTTTGTGGTATCCCGTATGATACCTATGAATGTGCGCTGTGTGTGGATGGATGTCACATAGTGTTTGGTAGTGTGTTTGGGGTATTACATGTGAGAGGCTGCATGTGGGTTTGTGTGCATGGATGTGGATTGTAGTGGTGTTTAGTTTGTGCGGATTGTTACATAGTAACATATATAGTTACATAGCTGAAAAGAGACTTGCATCCATCTAGTTCAGCCTTCATATTATTTGTATGAGGGAGGGTTATTCTGCAGCTCTGTGTATATCCAGGCTGGCCAGGTACATGTCATGGGCAGGAGCTGTGATAGCTGCTGTGGGCTTTTCTACTCCAGTGTGGATTCCCATTCACAAGTGATGGGAGGAAGTGATCTGAGATCACTTCCTCTACATGCTGCAATGCATAAATTGAGGATTACCCTTCACCACCCTTTTGTATTAGCAGATATCTGAAGTTTCCCTGGGACTCCTGATAGGCCAGAGCCTGTTTGGCTCTAGCAGCCTCGAGTGCAGTGCATGGCACACGTTCCATAGGTTGCCTACCCCTAGCCTAGAGTATAAGCAAATCACACATCTGTCAATTTTCTTGACATTTTCAGTTATTTAGCAGGAGTTGTTTATAAGGCTATTAAAGCTTCACGTCAGAAAACATGCAAAATTCATTAAAAAAAAAAAAAAACATGAATAAGAAAACCTATGATAAATTTCCATAAAAAAACAAACAAACTATTATACTGCAAGGATTTTATTCAAGCTTTTATGAATGGAGATAGCTGCAAGTTGTACATCTTTTATTGGATAGTAAATAGTTGAACTACAAATCCCATAAATCACTGTTGCGCTGTTTAGGTGAAACATTCAAGGTTCTTAATATAGGAAAGGTAACATTACAACAGTTTGAATAAAAAGCTCTTATCAGTATTCCAGTATTCTTTTTTTTTTTTTAATTCATTTTTACAGAGTTTATTTTAATGAGTCATATTTAAAAATTTAATTAGTTTTTTTTAATTTTATTTATTTTTTTCTTAATATGCTAGGTGCAAGCTTACGTTTTTTTTTTTTTTGAATTCTTTATTTTTGTTGTGCAGTTAAGTACATAACATTCACAAACGCCACAACAGCGTACTTTATATAGGTATACAGGCTTAACAATGGCATGAGTATGTGCACATTTTTTAAGTATCAACAAGCTCACTGAATCTCTTGAACATTAGCGGAGAGTATCTGCACAGTAGTTTAGCATGCGTGTGGATTAGGTGTACTCTGCAGGGAACTATTGCAGTATTTTAAATGCTGGGATATACATATCTGCCTGAAAAATAAAGCTGAAAGTGCAGATGTAAAAACGGTAGGCAAGAAAATTGTCAATAAATTAGAATAAGTAAGTAACATAATAAACAAGCAAGGTGAGGACTGATGCTTAGTTGCCGCTGGGTTCATATATTTACGGTAACCGGGGGCAGTCCTCATGGTGCTAGGGATAACTGATGTCAAATAACACATTAAACATTACATTTATGCAGGTCGACTGCCCTGGGGGGCTAATTGCCGGTTTCAATGGGTAGCAGTGGTTAAATAAATCGGCTCGCTAGTGCGTAGCTGTTAAGCAGTATTTTAACGAACCTATACAGCATAGTCAATACAGAGGTATAGGCGTAAAACAATACAACTTGCTGGACAACCTTGGTGTGCTGCCTTTTGACTGCCTATAAAGTGGATCTCCCCTTGCGTTACCTTGTGTTGACTCAAGTGTGAAAAATAAAATAAAAATGGTAAGTATTAAGAAAAAATAATCGCTCGTGGCTGAGAAAGCCGTTATCAGGGTGTCAGGGGCATAGTAAGTGCGGGTTGGCATGCTGATATGATGAGTGGGCGGATTCAGGCGTAATATGGCACAGAAGGCTGTGTCCCGTCAGACCATAGTTGGCGATGAAAACGGTAAGTTATTGACCACCAATCGTAAATTGCTTGCAATGGATAAAACATATTTATAAGGCAGTAGTTGCCGTTAATAAGTACTAAAATTAAACGGAGGTCATACTAGTGGGTATATGAGTGCGTGAGTATGTGATGGCTCCCTTTCAAAGTAGTGTTGTTACATTGTCAGCCTGTATTTGACATGCTGTTGGGTTAGTGCAGTCGGTAACCTATCGGAGACATCCCCCATAGCAATTGGGACTGGTCGAGTGATGTGAGGGATATACTTCTAAGTATGCCCTAAGTCTAGGTCGAAGTCTTGTGGGCAAAACCTGCCAGCAGCATGTGAGTGCTATGTGTTGATAGCTCTTTATCGGCTAGGTGTAGGGAAGGCATACTAAGTAAGCAAATATAAGGACGGTCGGTGAGGCCGGCCGGCTAGTGACCGCTGGTATAGTCTGCTGTCAGGTGTGCGTGCTTAGGCCCGCCTTAATGATAACAACGAAGGCGGAAGCGTAACCGTGGAGGGTTCATGCATATACCATTACACTGTTAGGAGTTAAAGGAGAGGGAACAAAAATATGATTAAAAGCATAAAAAGGGAAAAAGGCATAAAACATATTGTGCTCAAGTGTGGGGAGACTAATAGTCCCCGGTGTATCTCAGTCCTCAGGTCATCTGAAGGTATGCACGGTGTCGTGCCACAAATTATGTTGAACCTCCGGGATATGTCCATTATCAGGTTGTGGCCCTGGCATATGGGTCTGCGAGTGTGCTGCGGGGCACGAACTCCGGTGCTTCAGCAGAATATCTCCCCGGCGGGTGTACTTGGCTTGCTGGTCGTGTCGGCTGGGCCATTGCGTTCAAGGGGAGTCCGAGCAGGCTCAGCTTCTCATTGGCTTCTTGCAGGTCGCGGATGGTATGCTTGTTGCCTCCTACGTCTACCGTAAGGGTGCGCCCCGGACCCCATCTGTACCGGATTTGGTGGCGACGCAGGAGAGCCGTGAGAGGGCTCATTTGCCTCCTCCACCCTAGTGTTCCGCCCGACAGGTCCGCATAGAACGATATGGACATGTCTTCGAAAGGGTAAGTAGGTTGACCCCTAACGGCTTCTAGGATCGCTTGTTTGTCTCTGAATGACTGGAACTGGAGGATCAGGTCCCCCGTTGCAGTTGGGGAGGCCGAGGCAGGTCGTGGTATTCGGAACAGGCCGTCCAGTACGGTTGCCCTTGCTGCCTTAGGGGAGAGTATTGATGTGAGTAATCTCCTGACTAAATGTGGCAGTTCGGCTTCGGGAACGGAGTCTGCGATCCCACGTAGCTTTATATTGTTCCGTCTGGCCTTGTCCTCGTGGGCGGCAATTTGTTGCTCATGTTGCCGAGTTTTGAGTTGCAGGTCCCTTAGTGCGGTCTGGAGGTCTGCAATTTGCTTCGCTTGGCTGGTAGAAGTGGTTTCCACTGCAGCCAATCTGTTGGTAATGCCCTTAATGTCCCCTCTGATCAGGGCCACGTCCTCCGCTATTTTTTTGTGATGGTCCGCCATGAGGGCCCCTATTGCCTCCATGGTCACTGGGGTATGGGGTTTTGTGGGTGGCTGTGTCCGTGATGCGGTCGGAGTCGACATGGGCAGCATGAGGTCTCCCCCATCTTCGTCTGACGACCCTTCTGTGAAGTCAGAGCAGCCTCCGTGTAGGGACGCCATCTTGGCTCCTGCAGCATCGTGCGCCTGCCGCCATAATTCCCCGATATCCATGCCCTGGCGGGGTTTGTCGGGTTTCGCCTTTTTGGTTTTCCTGCCCATTGTGCTCGTGGGGTCTCGGGGTCCCCCCTTGGGAGGTTTGATGAGAGAATAAGTGCGGGTAGTACGGGTTTTTTCGCTATTTGGTCCGGAGCTAGGCGGCCATGCGACCGTCTGCCTCGGGTGCTAGGCTCCGCCCTCCGCAAGCTTACGTTCGAATACAGTTATGCTATTTGGTTTGTATATCTGCCACAAAGCATTTAATGGCCTCTTAACCAGTGTACGTTTCTGCGTTATTACTCCTAGTTAATATGCAAACCAAAATGATTTACTGATATGCAGTGATACATGTATTATATTGTTTTTTTTATTGCAATGTGCAAACACAAAGAAAGGAAATGATTCAGTAATGTATGCCACCATGGAGAAAAAAGGTCACTGTCATTAGCACGATCTTTGAGAAATTAGTCTAAGTGATTCAGTGCAAGTTATGACATCTACCCTGTTCAATAAATATGTAAAAATTGTCCTTATGGGAACTTATGATAAGAGAACTGGCATAACAGAGACAGAATCTTCTTCTTCTTTTTTTTTTTTTGGGGGGGGGGGGCTTCTAACAAAATTAACTCCAGATGTACCTGTGTTAGTGAGGAGACCTCGGGACCTACACTGTAAAAATATTATATAATTTATTTTAGTATTTACATCAAAGTTGTCAGTTGACAGTTATAAAACTACATGGAAATGAAAGCAAAAGCACAGAAAATGCAAATACTGTGCTTCTTGCTACCAGATGTAAATTGGCATGACTGTATTGTAGTCCTCCCAGTCCCTCCTTTGGCATATAGTTAAAGGAAATTGCTAACAATTCTGAGGCTGCAAAATGGACATATAAATCCGTGTGCTGCACTGAAATCTAGAGATAGGTCGTTGTGTGTGTGTATATGTATGTATTCTTGAATTGGGTAAAATTTATACAGAGGTGTATGTATAATAAATTATGCGTGGACTACAGAAGACACTTGCTGCTGCCGTAAATCTGTTTCTGAACATAAAGACCATGGGAGCGGACAGATCTGCTCTCACTGGAGTCATGTAAGGAATCAAGGTGATATGGACTAATCTTGATAGAATATTCTAAGTTAATGGAGTTGATGAACTGAATATCGAGGCGTAAATTCATAAGTAAGGTTTGAGTGATAGGTGCACACCTCTGATGCCTGTGTAGAAGTATTATTAGTAGGGAGGGGCATTAACATCAAAGATCTTGTTCAGTGAAAATCCATGTGAACTCAGTCCCCTCTCTATGGTCTTGCTTACTGGTGTTTTTTTGTAAACAAATTTTGACTTGACTTACCGTAATACCAGCAAAATGCGATAAATTAATCTCCTGATCAAAATAAAACTAGAATCCTCCCCCCCACACGCATACACCTTCTACGGTATGCATGTGACTTACAGTCTCCCTACACATTTCATATAATGAGATTTAATTTTAAACTTCCTTTATTGCACAGTCTGATTAATTTTTAATTTCTTATCTCCTGCTCTGTTAATGAGCTGCTAGGACCCGCCTCCAGTGTGTGATCATAGGTTCAATTAAAAGAGCAGAAGATAAAAACTTAAGTATATACATTGCGGTTTCCGATTTTATCAAACATGAAACCATTTAAATTTTTTATCATACAGGCTCTGTAGGAGTCAACGGCTTTCAGTGTGTGTCTGCCTGTGTGTCTGTCAGTCAGTGAGTGTGTGTGTCTGTCAGTGAATGAGTGACAGGAGGGGGTGGCAAAATGGATCTTTGCCTAGGGCGGCATAAATCCTTGCACCAGCCCTGTGTTTTATTAGGACTTTACTGCTGTTACTATGCAAACAGCAGTAAATGGCTAGGATTTAGGAAAGAAGGTATAAAGTCCAAACTTGTAAACAACCAAAAAGCTTCCTATGCTAAAACTTTTAAACTTGGTCTAGGGGCCTATTCACCAACATATTAAATATCAAAAAGCATAAATATAACATTCCATTAATTCCCTCCTTTGTTCACAGAGTGAACAGCATAAGGAAAGAAAATTACCTGGGTATGTTGCCATACCTCCAAAATTACCTGACTTGCCCAGTAATCCAGGATCAGGAGGAAAAAACCCCAAACAATTTGGAAATCTAAGTGGGAGCCGCGGCCGTGCAAGCCCTGCTCCTCCTTCACAGAGCTGCTGTCATCTTATGCGTAGGGATTGGTATTGTCCATCAGAATCTTTGGCCTTTCTCCTAGTAGGAATACACAAACACTTAAATACAGAAATAAATACATACAGCACAACTAATAGAATACATATTAATGTCTACCTTCCGAGGGAACCTAACAACCTCTCAAACCAAAAGTCGAGTCAAACCCGTCAGCGTATCCCTCATCTTGTTTTTTTTTTTTTTTTTTACATTCTTTATTTTTCTTTACGGACAGATAACATCAAATTTGTGTTAAAGCTTTGAACATATATGTAGGAACAATCATATAGCAATTAAACATTCGGCTTTTAGCTGTGAACACAGTCAGTCACACTATTGCTACGCTGCTAGAATAAGAACATGTTTCCCTGATAGTTAACTAAGAGTGGTGTCTGTATTAACATGCTTGTAGGCGTATTTATTTTTTTGTGTCCACTGTAGGGAAAGTAGGAGGGGTGAAAACTCGGGCGGCAATTGAGCTGTCTTTATGTGCTGATTGTGTTGGTTTCCCTTTTGTTTTCAGTTTACTTTGGGTCTCCATGTCTGGCTATATTGTTGTCTTGCGTTCAAGTGTTACGAGTGTTTTTTTTTTTTTTTGTTTGTTTTTGTAGCTCTTTTACCTAGATCGTTTTCCATCTCCGTTTTCTATTTTTAGTGTTGCACCACTTTGACTCTCTGCTGGTATTGTGTCTGTCCCCCATAAGTTCGTGTGTTGGTTGTGGTTGTTTTCCTTTATGTGCGTGTGGGTTTTAGGTGTATGCTGTTTATATAGCTGTATCTAATTGTGGTTTCGTTCTGGCATTCTTGGGTTGTGCAGGATTTACGTCTGGTTAAGATGAGTCTTGGTCTCCACCGGGTCAGTGTGTCTTTAGTTGGCCCTTTCACTGTTTGTATTCTCGTTGTGTCTCTGCGTGAGTTTGCCGGACCCCATCTCTAGTGCGGCAGGGAGTGTCCGGTTAGGTGATATAGAATTGTGACCATCGTGTTTGATTTAGCGCAAATCGTGGGGTTGTCTGTGTTGTGGTTGTCTGAGTTAGTTGTCTTCCCCAGTAGGTTTGGGGTCCAAAGTCCTATTTCAAGTCGTGTTTTGTTCTGTCTGTTTATCCTTTCTGCTCCCTCTCTGGTTCAGGAGAGTCTTTGTGAGACCAAGGTTTGGTTAAGTTCTCCGCGTTTTTCTTGCGTGCCTCCTCCTGTCTATCCTCCCTTCTGTACTATTGTTGGGTGTCTATTCTAGCTTGGGCTAAATCGAGTTTTTACAGTGTCTTTTGGTTGTACGTCTGTCGTATGTCCGTGGTTTCTGGGGGAAGGGGAGGGAAGGGGAGAGTGTCCAGTCGTATGGGTTTATACGAGTGTGGTGCTTCTTGTGGGTGTGTGTTCTCCTGTCGGGGGGCTAGTGCCGCCGCGGTAGCGCCCCCGTTCCCCCCCCCCCCCCCCCCCCGTGCCAGCACCCGCTGCTCTCTTAGATATGTAGTCCATCCATGGGAACCATGTCAGAGCACATTTGTCCGAGCGTCCCTGCAGGGAGGCCGTCATCATTTCCATGTTGTAAATTGTTTCTACCCTGTCAATCCATTGTTGGAAAGAGAGTATCATCGGGCATTTCCACATTGTTGGTATGAGCGTTTTCGCTGCCGTAAGCAGGTGTACGATAAGGCCTCTTTTGTATGTCTTCAGGGGTATGTGGTTATCTTTTAACAGCATCGGTAGCGGCTGGAAGGGGACTTCTGTACCTGTGATTTCTCTGATCATTCGATGTATCATCTGCCAATATGGTACGATGTGCGAGCATTTCCACCAAATGTGTATTCCTGTGCCTTCCTCTATGCCGCACCGCCAGCATTCACCTGGGATCGAGTTGTGAACGTGCCGTAGGACATCTGGTGTCCTGTACCCGTGCGTCAATATTTTATTGTTGCACTCTTGAAATTTGGTGCTTATGGACCCCTTGTGTGTCAGTAGCCCCAAAGTTCCTCAGGTCGGCAGGGCCAAGCCCTCCCGCCAACTTCGGGTTGTTAGTTATGGGTGTGAGCGGGTAGGGGGACGTTGTGAGTTTCTTGGCGTAGTGCACTCTGCACCAGACCCTCAGACGGGTAGTTCCAGGTCAGATTCTTGTTCTGGGGTCAGTTTACGGGTTACGTGGTCTTCCAGGTATGTAGCAATCCGTTCCTGGTGGAGTCTTGCTGCTATTCCCTTCCTGTTTTGTGTTTGGTCATATAGCACCACATAGTATTCTCGGAACGCTTTTAAAATGCCCTCAGGGAGCCGTGTGATGCCTCCTTCTCTCGTGTGGACTTTGTGGACGTGTTGTGATCTCCGCTTCTCCTGGAGCATCCTTGCCAGCAGTCTGCCACTTTTATTGGAGTGTTCATAGAAATATCTAGATGTTTTCCTGGCGGTGTGTAGCCGTCCTTGAGACAGTATATCCCGGAGCTTTCTGCGGGTCTCCGTGAGGCGGAGGTGTGTACTTTCGTCCAGGGTGGTCTTGTGTTCATTTTCAAGTTCCGTTATTTGTCTTGTCAGGTTAGCAATTTGTGCTTTCCATTGTTTTTTGCGCCTGGTGCTAGCTGTTATGAGGTGTCCCCGGATAACACATTTATAGGCCTCCCAGAGTGTTAATGGTGGCGTGTCTGGGTTGTCGTTCGTTGTAAAGTAGTCAGTTAAGGCACGGGATACCGTGGTAGTGAGTTCCATGTCGTCCAGCAGGGATTCATTTAGTTTCCATTGCCTTTCTCTTGGCTTAAAGAGCGGGGAGCTTGTGTGAACCAGTACCGGCGCGTGGTCGGAGTGGTCCACGAGGCCTATGTCTGCGTTGTGTAGTAGGTTCAGGTATTCTTGGGCCATGAATATATAGTCTATGCGACTATATTGTGTGTGGACAGCTGAGTAATGCGTATAGTCGCGGCCTTCTGGGTGGAATGCTCTCCAGCAGTCCACCAGCCGCACCTTGTGCAGGGATCGTTGTGCGGCTCTCAGGCACTGTGTGGGGATTGCACTTTGGCCCCTGGAGGTGTCCTGGAGGGGGTCCAGCGGCATGTTCAGGTCTCCAGCCACTATCAGCAGGCCCTCCCTGAACCTCTCCAGCTTGGCCAGCGTCCGGCTCAAGAATGTGTGTTGTTTTCTATTTGGACTGTACAGGCATGCGAAGGTGTAAACATGGTCTACGATGGTGCCCTTAAGGAAGAGATATCTTCCGTTCGGATCTGCTAGAGACTGTGTGCTTTGGAATGGTACTGAGTGGGCGAATAATATCTCAACTCCTGCTTTTTTGGCTTCGTTGTGGTTCGTGTAGTATCCCATCGGAAAGCGTTGGTTCGCTAGTTTAGGTGCGTCTCTGCCTCTGAGGTGAGTCTCTTGCAGGAACGCCACGGACACTTTCGCGTTCCACAGTCGGGGTTGCAGATGGGCACGTTTTTCTGGAGTGTTAAGTCCCTGGACATTATTGGACCAGTACGTCAGTTGAGCCGGGGTAAACCCCTGCGTGGCTGCCATCTTAGGGGGGGGTGCAGCAGTGGGACGCCCCACTCGCCGTGGCACTGGAGGCATGGGGGGAAGGGGGTTGTCTTGTTCGTAGGGGTCAAGGAAGGTGATGTGGTGAGGGGTCCAACTGGCCCCTCGGGTGGGGGTTGTATGGGTGTGACGTCAACCCTGTACCGGGTTCAAAAGTTCCTGGGGTCCGGCTATACGTCTGTCCCGTGGAACCCCGGTTTTATTTACAGTCTGGGTCTATCTCAGTGAGGTTCGGTGCCGCCGTGGGCAGAGGTGTTATATGGTCAAGTGGTCAGTTGTCGTCTTCCGTCTCCGTCAGCTCCCAACCTGTCGGGAGTGTTTGTGGTCGCTATGTCCAATTGTGTAAGTTTGGGGATGTTGTATATGTTTGTGTCCATCCGGTCCCGTTTGGTGTAATGCGTACATCTTTTTGCTCTGCTGCCTGTTTTCTGTTGGTGTGTCCCTCCCATGTCCCCCTCTGTATGCATCTGTGGTTCTTTGTTTCTCCCTCAAATCGTTCCCTGCTGTTCTTAGATCAGAGCTCCACCAGTGCACCCAAGTGTAGGTTAGTGTTTGAGTGGGTCGTGGGCCAGCGGTCTGTGTGGTTAGCAGTGGCGTATTTTGTGTTTGTCTGTGGTGTGGCACCTGGTAGGTGGGACCTAATATCGTTATTTAGATCCTTTGCTGGGCTGCTGTCGGTCATGGCCATCCTCTAACTTAGTGGTTTCTCCCTTACTTGGGTGTACGCTTGTAGGGGTCTGTGTGTTTTGCTATTGTGTTAGTCGTGAAGTATATCCGTATTTTAGGCGTTTGCATTACGTGCTGGTTTGAGGCTGGGTGCGTGAGCGCGTGGGGGGGGGGGGGACTTCTGGCGCGGGGTTTATCCGCTATGGGGCCTCCTTCCTGGTCCAATTTCTTCCTAACATTTTCTTCCCTTTTACCCCTATTCTGGCACTTATAATAAATCACTTCATCTACTTCTCCCTCTTCTCTACTTTGTTTTCCAGCAGTTTCAGCTTTCTGTGCCCATTCCATATCAGACCCCTCCTTCTGATTCCCCTCTTTGTACTTTTTTATTCTATGCTAGAGCAACGGCTAGAGTCTAGTATTCAGGTTTTTACATACAGTGCGTTAACAGTGGTTATGGGTTGCATGTATGGGGGGGCCACCAGCTTACTGGTATACGCTACAGATCTAATAAACTTTGCACAGTAGTTTTTCCCCCTCCTCAACAGCTTAGAGATTCTACTACCCAACGCCCTTTTCACCGCAGATCGTACCCGCCCATGTCCCCCCCGGATCCCCCTAGTCCATTCCCCCGCCGCCCAGACCGCAATTCTCATAGTGGTCCAAGTGTAAGAACTGCTTATGAGTGACCGTCATCTGTTATGGACCCGGTTGATATCGGCAAGGGACCTCTTAGTGTCTCTTTTACCCCCGTGAAAACCCTTTCCCTCCCAACCTGGGGGGTTCCCCCTCTTCATGCGCCTTAGCTTTGGGACTTTCCGGGGAGACACTTTATCCCGCTGTTAACCCCCAGGGTTGACCCCCCACCTAATTAGTGCCTGCAGGCGAGGTTTAGGGAGAGTACATACCCCAAGTATGGCCTTCGTGTGATATGGTCCGGACCAGCGGGACCCCAAGAACACATGGGTCAGGGTTGCGGGGTGCGTATCCTTGGTTCGGTTCGGGGGTGGAGACCTTGTTAAGAGTGCTTGGCTGTCTATTCGGGGACCTCAGGGCCTCCCCTGCGCTGTTGCGGGGTGGGTTCTGCTCGGAGGTTGTGTGCCACTTCCGACGGTCCCGCCGCCCGGGCCGGAGGACCCTCCAGGATCCAGTTCGGGATCTGTATCGCAGGCAGGCCTGCTGCGTTCAGAAAGCGGGGGACATCGTCCCCACTTGTAGGGTATTCTCCTCTCCTGTAGCATCCGGGTTAGCGGTCTCAGTGCTCGGCGAGCATCAATGGTGATTGTGGACAGGTCTTGATAGAGGGAGACCTGGGAGTCCATGTATATGATCCTTTGTTGCGCTCTAGCTGCTTGCATTATGGTTTCCTTTAGTTGGAAGGATTCCAGCGAGCATATGATGTCTCTTCGTAGGCAGTCTCTTCTGGGAGCCCGCAGGGCCCGGTGTGCCCTTTCGATGCCGAAATTGCTGGGGGGCTGTTTCACCCAAGAGGTGCGTGAACAAGTCTGTGAGGGCATCTTGGGGGACTTCCCCCTCTGTCTCCGAGAGGCCTCTGATTCTTATGTTCTTGCAGCGGCCTCTATTATCGAGGTCTTCGACTTGGCGGCGGATGTCTAGTAGGATGTTTCCTTGCCTCCCAGTTGCCAGTTCAGCTGCTTGCCTGGATTGGGCGTTCTGTAGACGGTCCACTTCCAGGCCGTCCACGCGCTGCTCCAGCGCTGCAAGGTCTCTACGGACCGCTGTGATTTCCTCTCTGATGACTGCTCTCAGTTCCGCGACCATATCCACGTTGTCTTTGCGGGTAAGCATGCTAGCTGTGATTTTAGCTATGTCCGCTGATATTTGGGTCAGCGTGGAGGTCGCCGGTGAGGTCCGGTCTGAGTGTGCCACGCTGGAGGCCGGAGAGGCCGGTGCCGGCGTGACGGTGCCATCAGAGCCCCGCGGGCCCTGTGATGTTGTTAGGAATTCGTCCATCGGGCCGGGGTTGTGTCTTGCTGGGTTCACGCAGGAGGTACCTGCAGTGCCCATTCTCTTGGTTTTCCCCATTTTTAGCTTAATTGCGATGCTATTTTCCAGGGTTTAGCAGGTTGGGGCCTAGGAGCTCAGGTTAAGTGTGTCTCACTCCATCGGCATTCAGGCCACGCCCCCCCTCATCTTGTTATATGTCTGTCATCACCCTCCTTATGTCATATAGGTATTTAGGAATGGGTTCTGAATGATAAGTAAGAACATATCATTTTATTTTAATTTTTTTAAATAATAAAATACTGAGGGAGCCTTAATGACCACCCTATCTTCTACCAACATATATGGCATTTACTGCACCTTGGCATCAGAAGTGAAATGGGGAGCTAGTATCGTGTCGCTTCTTAATTTCATGCCTTTAAGTGCCAAACCTTCTTTTGTCAACCTTCTGCAGCCCCAGGAAGGTAGGGGGAGGGTGACACATAAAAAGTTGTATTATACATTATGTTTTGGGAAGATATGGGCAACTTTGTTCAGAGGTTTGCCAATAATAACTTGTAATTAATCCTGTAAATATTCTTAGAAATTACTACCAGCTGCGATGAAAAAAATATTAATTCTCATATTGGGTTAACACATATAGTGTGGATTAGTCTAAAGTACTGTGTCAAGCAAAGGATTTAAATAGCCGTGTGTGTGTGTGTGTGTATGTATATATATAATATACAATGGGCCTCCTTCTGAAAATGTAGAACAATAAAAGTAAACACAGTTACAATACAATGAGTCTGAACAAAGATCAATCATTCACACTGTGAGAGATGTGTAGTGTTTTAACATCTAATCCCTAGTTCAAAAATCAGACTTTTTTATCAATATCCTAGTGAGGGGATTTCCTTATGGAAATCATGCTGAGTTCATTATACATATTAAATATTCAAGAAAATAGCTAGTCTTATCTATCTACTAAGTTAACCGGATAGGCTCATAGAAATAGTTACAGTTATCACGCTCTCAGACTCAATAAGATTACAACACAATTAAATATATAAATCGTATACTCTATAATTCGAAAATGCAGTATACAAACCAGAGATCAATTATTAAATCATAGGGGAAAATAACTAGATTTTAAGAGTTCCCTCCACTTTTTACAAAGTAACAAGGAAGTCTGTGACTCTCTAATTATAAATAATAACTCAACAGGCATAAAAACCTACAGTATTATCTCTGATAATACTACATTACACACACTACACGCTGGTAGAATGGGACACCAACCACTGCACGCTGGCAGTCTCCCTACACCTAAACAGGTATAAAAAAAAAAATACAGTATTCTCTCTCATAATACTACATGACGCACTCTACTCGCTGGTAGAATGGGAATACAACCACTGCACACTGACAATCCCACTACTACCGTCTACAATAATACCAGGTTCAAAATTTAAGAGAAAAACAGGATAGCAGCTGCGAGTATTAAAATAGACCGAAAATAACTTCTGAATACTCACCAGCTGTTATCACAGTTCCATTGACAATCGCGAACGAGCTCCCAAAGCTGTAAGAATAAAATGAAGACCTCTTAAAATAATTGATAATTTCTTTGCTATGTAATTTAGCAATGTCTTGTTTGTCCTGCAATCTCTATGCAGCGATGGGAAGAAGCCACCATGACACACACATGTTCACAGTAACATATACAAAATGTCATTGCATATCACAGGTTATATTGTGTTCTTTAACAAGGCATGCTTTTACTTCTTTATTCAATCAGATAGTTACACCTGGTCTTAAGGGGACACTATAGTCACCAAAACAACTTTAGCTTAATGAAGCAGTTTTGGTGTGTAGATCATGCCCCTGCAGTCTCACTGCTTAATTCTCTGCCATTTAGGAGTTAAATCACTTTGTTTATGAACTCTAGTCACACCTCCTTCCATGTGACTTGCACAGCCTTCCTTAACATTTCTTGTAAAGAGTCATCTAATATTTATCCTTCCTTTATTGCATGTTCTGTTTTATTTAGATTTTCTAATCCCCTGTTATAATAGCTTGCTAGACCCTGCAAGAGCCTCCTGTATGTGATTAAAGTTCAATTTACAAAGCAAAAGATAAAATTGTTAAGGTAAATGACATCTGATTGAAAGTGAAACCAGTTTTTTTGTCATGCAGGCTCTGTCAATCATAGCCAGGGGAGGTGTGACAAGGGCTGCATAAACAGAAACAGAGTGATTTAACTCCTAAATGGCAGAGAATTGAGCAGTGAAACCTGAGAGGCATGATCTATTCACTAAAACTGCTTCATTAAGCTAAAGTTGTTTAGGTGACTATAGTGTTCCTTTAATTACCATAGGTTACTATGCAAACAGCAGTAAAGAGCTAGGATTTAGGAAAGAAGGTATAAAGTCCAAACTTGTAAATAACCAAAAAGCTTACTATGCTTAAACTTTGAAACTTGGTCTAGGGATTTATTCACCAACATATTAAATATAAAAAAGCATTAATATAATAACATTCCATCAGGCATAGTATATTTTATACACTATACACTATACGCTTAGAGTATCCCTTTAATGTTGAAGCTGACATAACTTGTTAACAGATCACTATTTTTTTTTACAGTTCCACTGATAACTAATAGCATGTAAACCTATGTTTGCATTTTGTTCCTGTATTACAAGGATGTATTGATACTTAATAAGGATGGCAAATTAAGTTACCTTGGCATTCTCAACCTTCAGTAGTAAGGAAGAACTACTGTGAGGTATTTTTGCCCCTTTTTATTTAGTGTATTGTAGCGTATGTAACATGCCATAACCGATGTAGTAATGAATATATGTTGCATCAATAGTTACTATAGAGATAAAGAAGATATGACTGATATTTTTTTCAGATTTCATCAGAATTTCTCATTTTAATAGACGTAATTTACAAAATAAAACGAGTTTAGTGATAAATACGGCATATTTATTGTTTTAAATAAGGTTTACTTTTAATCTATCATTTTGTGCTTTTTTTTTTTTTGTTGTTTTGCCGTTTTCAGAAACATGAAGGTGTCAACTGTCTCTCTGCACTATAACTGATATGAGTTGTAGTGGTTCTGGTCACCATTCAAACTCTAAGTCACATGGCTTTCCTATTTTCAAGAGAAAAGGCATGTTTTACAGTGCTGTCTAGGGACACCTCTAGTGGCAGTCATTCAGACAGCCACTAGGGGTGCATTCTGGGTCAGTGCTGCACAGTATGCAACACTGATGTTCAGTGTCCACACTCTGTATGGAGGCACTGAACGTTCCTGATAGAGATGAATTTGCTCGATGCATCTCTATGAGGAGATGCTGAATGATGCAGCGTGGCAGCCTCCCAATCCTTTCCTATTCCTTTAAGGTTCTGTTGAATAAAATATCTGTAATGTCTGCATGTTTAAACTTTCATTAAAGTGATGAAATGCTAACATTTGTACATTTTGCTTGCATGGGCTATTTTACTTCAGCATTTTGGTTTTAATGTTGAGAAATGTAAAATGTAACAGTTTTTTTTTTCTTTTGGTACATTATAAAGGCCTATATATTTACTTTTTCTTGTTGTACTCTTTCCATAGTGGAGCAAGTACCTGTAGAACCATATTACATCCCATTATCTCAAGCAGAGATTCTACAAGAGGGAAGTGATGTTACTCTTCTTTCTTGGGGCACACAGGTTAGTTTGAATGTTTTTGTTGTGTTTTGTCTTTTATCAACTTTTTACTTTGCGCAGTCATTTAGTTGGACCCTATTTTAGTATTTATATCTGAACTATATACATACTTTCAGTGAACGGGAGACCTGGGACTATTAGAGCCATGTTTTATGAATGACACGTCCAAGATTAGCCCAGTAGCAACACTCCCACATACCACTAGGTGACAATGGACATAATTCCTTGGAAATAATAATTAGGGATTGGTATTATTACTCAATGAAGCTTATGTGCAAGCAGGCATTCCTCCATAGTGTTTACATGCATAAGACATCCTGGGTGAATTGAATTAAAGGGTTAGTGTAGGTATAATAACCAATACATGCTAATTTAGTAGTTATGTTGCGATTAGGCTGTGGGTTCTTGGTCAAAACTTTTTTCATTGTATTTATTTATTTTTAAACCAATATCAAGGATCCCTAAAGGACCAACAGCCAGGCTCCCTGCTAGTCTGTAGCTAATGGAGACCTTTTGCTTCCTTATTAGTATTATAATTTTGAAACTGATGACAATGTACAGTTGTGTGAAACATGTCCAGCCATCACTGCTATATAAGTTTTGTATACATTTTATTGTACATTGCTATTGTGTTAGAGTAGCGGTTCCCAAGGACACAGGGATGCTGCAAGATCTTTTCCTGATGCTATTATCATATTATCATGTGCCTTCCTCTCCCCTGCCAGGGAGATCAGAGATCTCCCTCACTGGCCTGCTAGCAGTATAATTCTGGCAGGGGATGGAGGGAGAGAGGACCCGGGGGAACGCTAACCTATAGCTCCGCCGGGTTTGCCTCTCGAGAGCGCGGAGCATTGCCGCGGTTACCATGGCAATGCTCCGAATCTCGAGCTGCAGGCTAGAGTTTACCCTCACCACTAGAACCACCAGGGCTTCCCCACCGGACCACCAGGGATTGTCTTGTACTTTCCCCCCTCCCAGGCAAAAATAAGCAGGGAGGGGGGATATGAAAAAAAAAAAGTTTGAATTAATTTTTTAATAATATATTTATTTGCTCTCCTACCCCCACAGAGACACAATTACTCCCACACACAATGCAAGCTTCGTTTTCAGGCCCTGGTAAAGGTGTGTGGTGGGCTATCTCGGTTGTGCTTTTCCCTGTCACTTGTAGACATCCCTGGATTGCCAAATTGGTGCTCATATGGAGGGAAGAGCGTGAAGTATAGTGCTGAAAACGCTACTGCTCTGTATACTGCGTTTTCACATGACCTATACCTAGAGTGAGGTTGATTGTATGTATATGGCGGACTATTGTAGCTATACGTAGGACATCATTGGTCTACACCTCTGGGCTTCGGCGCCTTAATTTTACTTAGCTAAAGTAGAGGGGTGGGGGGGGGAGGGGGAGCGAAAAGGATCTATAGACCTTCACCATCCTCAGTAGTGTACACTAGTGTAAGTGTGTATCAAAAAATATCAACAGGCATTGAGACGGATCAAGAGAATAAAAGAAACTGAAAGCAGGCGAACAAAGTAAATTATGAACCCCCAACTGTTAAGGTTATAAGTATGGGCAACGTCCCTCTGCAACCAGGAAAGTCCTGTACCGCCTCGGGTTGTGGCTGCCGGATATGCATCTGAATGGGCAGTCTGAGGGATGGATGGGGTAACTCATGCAGGGTCCTAGATGTGTGCTGTTGTAGTGGCACTGCTTGGCCAAGGCTGGGTGAGCGCATCTTGTGGGAGGCCGAGGGTTTCCAAGATGGCTGCTGTTTTCTTCAGATCCCTGACAGTGTGAGCAGAGTCCCCTTTCGCTATGTGGAGTAGCCGTGGTGATCTCCAGCAATATGGGATATCGTGGGTGCGTAGCAGTGTGGTGAAGGGTTGTAAGGTTTTCCTCCATTTTAGGGTGTCGTCAGATAGGTCGGCGTAAAATGTGATTGCCATATTTTCAAGAGAGTGGAGAAGTCCCCTTAATTGCTGCCTGCACTGCTGCCTGCTCCCTACCGCTGCTGAATCTGACCACCAGGTCCCTGGATGCTGACTCAGGAGGTCTTCGAGGTTTCTGGATTCGGAATATCCCATCAAATGTAGTGCTCTTAGCTTGTTTAGGTGTTAGGAGAAACCCCATTAGCCTCCCCAACCCCAATAAGTGTGGGAGTTCCGCAGCTGGGATCGCCTCTGGGATACCTCTGATCTTAAAGTTATTTCGGCGTCTGCCGTCCTCCATCATTGCGAAACGGTGTTCAAAGACTGCTTGCTGTGCCTTGAGGGTCTGCACTTTGTTGGAGAGAGTGGTAAGTGTCTGGGCTTTTTCTGTCGCAGTTGTCTCCACTGTACCCAGTCGGCTCACCAAGCCAGTTAGATCAGACCGGAGTGAGGCCATGTCTGCTTGCAAAGTGAGCTGGAGATCGTGCAATAGCTCCTTCAGAGTAGCATTGGTCACTGGAGTAGAGTCTGCATTCTGTGGGGCAGTCTGGGGCCGTGGAAGGGGAGGTAGGTCAGCGGCTTCCATCCCCAGTATCGACTCCTCCGAGGAGTCAGAAAACCAGTCTGTCGGCGGTCATCTTGGGCCTGCATGCTAAGTGTGCTTGCCATGTTCATGCCCGTTCTGGGCTTGTCTGAGCATCGCTGCCAGCTGCACCTGTATTCCGGTTTGTAAGCGGTGAAAATTTTTTGAAATCATCAAAATACAGTGGTAAGATAAGGAGCTTGTCTTACATGCGTTTGTCTTGTTCAGCAGCTTGACCAGCCCCCTCAAAAAATATTGAAATATTAAGGGCGCCTTGAACCTAAAAAGTTTGGGAACCACCGTGTAAGAGGATAATTAGGGATTATTCTAGCTTCAGTGACTGACTATTCTAAATTTTATTAAAGACAGGAGGCGAAAATTTGCTTTGCTTTCTTTACTGAATCTTCACAGCAGCAAAGAAACAGTTAAACAATTGAAAACAAATTCAACCAATCAGAAGATATCCATACAGTAATATGTGGCTATGAGACTCTTCCCAACTCCTCTTTCTTGATGCAGCCGAAAGTCCACTGTGTAAACCAGAAAATAGCCCGCAAAACACAAAGCGTAATCAACCATGTAAACGAGACATAAAGAGTCCAATGAAGAGGCAAATCAAGGATGCCATGAAGGACAAGAAGAAACTTCACACTAGAACGAAAACAAAATTTGTGAAAGTATGGTGTGATTGCTAGACTGGCAGTCATACAAAAACAAACACTAATGTGACAAGTCGTGTCAATAATTATGCAATATGCATATATTATGAAAACTAGAGTAATCTAAACATCTTACAGTAAAACCATGATCAAAAGATACACGAGGCATGTAAAATGCATGTAAGACCTTACCTGAGTATCCACAAGTGAACAAAATAAAGGGGTAGAACATTGAAAGATTTAAAGAAGCCAACGGGTGGGAAAATATTCGCCTCCTGTCTTTAATAAAATTTCGATTATTCAGTCACTGAAGCTAGAATAAACCCTAATTTTATATCAAGACAGGATGCTTCATATTTGCTGATTTAACGCCTGGAGAGTAAATGTAAATAAACGTGAGATGCAGGTCGGAAATATAAGGTACGTAAAGTGGATTGTCGTCATCAATCAGCAGAAGATAGAACAGACATAGACCCCCTGGGGACCAAGGCAGAGGACACAGCCGCATCCGCACAAATGGGCACCAAAGGAAGCTTCAATGCTTGCAAGATGAAGAAGCCATCTAATACAAGAAGTAATCATGTGACAGTACACAGGGTTATTAGGACAAATATAATATGCAAACAGAGGTCCCAATTGAGCCTGAAGAGGGGAGATAAGTGACATATCGCTGTAAGCAACGAGCAACACAAAGAGAAGGTCTATCCAGAAAGTAAGGATACAAAACGAAGGGGGAAAGAACCTTTGTGCGCCAAACAACAGAAAATTGAACACCCTCAGGGTGAACGCAATAGCGTGGAAGTCAAAGGCCATGATATCAGAAATTTGAAGAAAGGAAACCAGACAAAGCAATAAGGCTATGAAGAAAAAAATGGTTGAGTGTGGAGCAATATATCAAGAAATGGTGGTTGTTTAGGTGATAAACCTTAAGTATATATGGAATGTGAGGGAATAGAGTTAATTAAAAATGATACTTGGTATTTAAGAGATGACCTCCATGTAGTTTACCTCAGCACATATAGAAAGAAATACATAAAGAACTCATAGTGTAGATTGTACAGAATTCACAATATAAACAGTGTTCCCACAAAGTATAGAACGGAAGAAAGGGATCAGTGCTCTCCATCTATACAAGATACAACAGAAACAATAATGAATAAGTAAAAAGTGGCAGCACACCTAAAAAGTAGGGCTCCCTCACAGGCCTTACAACGGAAATGGTACAGAAAAAAGAAAGGAAGGCAGCGCCACTAAAAACCACATAAATTAAGAGCATAGAATAGGTGTAACGGATCGCCTGGCACCCCGACTTGGTACCTCCGTTAATGGATGCTCCTAGCGCTTCCTGAGGACTCCAAGCACTCTGGCAGACACCACAATCACCGAATCCGAGAAACCTTTAAATTCTCCCAAGCATATGAATGCTGTAGACCATTGAATAGGAACCATACGAATATGCTTGTACTCCTAGCAGTCAACTGGAACAGCATGCAATAAATCCTTCCCCCAATAATGAGACGACACATCACTTTGAGGGTAAAACAGGAACTCTGGACTGGCTCATCCAGCCTGGCTTTTATTTCCATCTCACACATACAGGCCACACCCAGGGGGAGGCATAAAATAGCCAATCCGAGATATGGTACAACCCACACATCCCCTCCCCTTAGCCTGAGAGATAATCCACTTAATGTACAGTTTAAAACATAACTTTTACACAATATCTGTAACTTCAAAACCATACATCACATTCACATACAAATCACATATTCAGACGCAGCATACTTTAAACATAAACACTTCCAAAATTCAGGCAAATCCCTCCAGTGGATCAAAAGTTACACGGAAGTCCTTTTATGACCGACCGCAAGCACATTTTCTTGCCCAAAACAGTTCCATAGATTTGGGCTGTGCGGTCGGTCAATTCCTGGCATAAAAACGGCTAAGTCCCATTCGAAGTGTGCCTGTACTTCGACTTTAGTCGAAGTGTCGAAGTGGAGTTGATGTTAAGGGTCGGCAGTGTTCGAAGTTAAAATGGCCGCCGCCACGTGGTCCTTTGTCCGATACCGACAACTTCGGTAACTTCGACAGCTTCGACCGCTTCGACAGCTTCGACTGTGTCCAAAGTACCAATCTGTCCCCAAAGTATTTAAAGGGCTAGGGACAGTATTATACAATCCACATGCCCAAAAATAGTTCTTAAAGGGTCAGTACATTATGGTAGCAGTCCATAAGCCCCAATTCAGTCCCTTAAAGGGCAATATCTCCCAGGGACCATAATCACTGGGCAGGAGGCTAGCAACCAGGCTTCTCCAGTTCTCAGTGGCGAGGTTGGTTCCGCCACAATAGGCAGACTAAAATGCAATATATATATTAGATAATAAGCAAATAGAAGTCCAGAATAAATAGTCTGACTGGTAGATGAATCAAACAACGAGGTATATCTTTGTAGAGGTGAATACAGTCTTTAGTAGTGGGGGATTCTTCAGAGTGGTGTAGATGCGTCTTTGTACATCATATGAAATAAAAAAAAAAACAACTGATGGTGTAGTATGTCCCGGAAGGGGTAGAAGCAATAAAAGAGTATATGGTCTTAGCTCTAGTGTGTATAACGTACAGTGGTATAATCCCCACTTATGGGATACGTGAGGTCTTGGTATTCTTTCTTAATTAGGGGACCATATGTGGAAATAAAAGCAGGAACAGCAATAGTGCTCAAAGTATAAAATGCCAGAGGTGAGAAAATAAAAAAAACAAGTGGTTACTCACATTTAGTTGAACAGACTAACTGTTCAATTAATACAGCTTGAGTGGTATAATCCCCACCTAGGATTCTTGGGAGAATATCCTCACTGGAAAGTAAAAACACTTCTGGTGCAGGATAAAATGATGATGGTAGTAGTAAAAAAGTAAAATAATAGTAATAAAAAGTAAGATGGGTAACTCACAGTAAGAAAGTGGCCAAAATACCTTTATTTAAAACAACATAGTTTAAAAACCACAACGCGTTTGCAATAGTAGACAACCCAAGGTATTGCAAATGGGGCATGTCCAGTCTTTTTTTAGTAGCCACTTGGTCACAAACACTGGCCAAAATTGGCGTTCAAATTAATTTTTGGCATTTTTAACACACAAACAAATATGAACACTAATTTTGGCCAGTGTTTGTGACTAAGTGGCTACTAAAAAAAGACTGAACCTACCCCATTTGCAATACCTTGGGTTATCTACTTTTGCAAATGGTATGCCATCATGGGGGTAATTCTCATTCCTGGGCTACCATACAGTCTCAAAGGCAATGTAACTAATCTGGCGAATTTTATTGTGAAAAAAACTGAAACATTTAACATGCTATATTTGACCCTGTAGTTTCCCAAAACACAATAAAACCTGTACATAGGGGGTACTGTTTTATATGTGAGAAATCGCTGAATACAAATGTGTATTTTATTGCAGTAAAAGCAAACCATATTCACAGTTAAAATGTCACGTAGAACTAAAAACGTTTTAAAAACTTTTCTCCCATTTTTTTTTTTATATTTTATTCATATTAAATTATGCTTCATACCTAAATATTTGATGTTAAGTGAAAGCCCGGTTTCCCCTGAATAAAATGATGTATAAGTGTGGGTGCACATAATATGAAAAAGGCGAATTACGCCTGAGCAGACATATAGCGCAAATACAAGTTTTAGTTTACGTTTTGTTTTGATCACGTGTACATTTGGCTCAGTCCTTAAAGGGACTCTCCAGGCAGCCCCTGTTTACTCACCTGGTTCCAGCGCCGGGAGCCTCGTGAAGCCGCGCCCCCTATTTTGTCAAAATGACGAAATAGGCGGGCGCAAGCAGGGAGCAATCATACGCTTCCATTTGGAAGCGTCATTGCTCCCTTGTGCGAATGCGCGGCTTCGCCGCACATGCGCACAGACTTCAGAGGGCGGCATTCATGCCGCCCTCTGAAGTCCTCAGCGCACTACCGCGCATGCGCGCGGTGTGAGCGGACGCGAGCTGAGCTGACTGACAGCTCAGCTCGCGGTCTTTGCCCGCCCCCCTCCTCTGCTGACAGGCTGGAGAGAGAAGGCGCGCACACAGTGCCTTCTCTCTCCTGCACACGTCAGGCGTATTTTCAAACGTCTGACGTGTACAGGACATTTTTAGGGCCCTGCATGATAGGAAGTGCCTCTAGTGGCCGTCTGAGTGACGGCCACTGGAGGTATTCCTATCAATCAATGTAAACACTGTATTTTCTCTGAAAATACAGTGTTTACATTAGATTGCCTGCAGGGAGCTATAGATCTCACCTGAACAAATACATTAAGCTGTAGTTGTTCAGGTGACTATAGTGTCCCTTTAAGGGGTTAATTGTTACTGCTGGGAGGATTCAGTAAAGAAAGTAAAGCAAATATGAAGCCTCCTGTCTTGCCATAAAATTCTTGCTGTTTTTATTTCATTTCCCAGTAAATGTCTTTATCCTTAACGTGAATTTTACTGTATGTTGCCATGCATATTTTTTTATCTATGGACTAATTAAGTTGGACAACAAATGATTTTCCAATTTCAATATCAAATGAAAGTTTGTATCACCTTGTGGATTATTTGTCTGCCATCAATGGTTTCCAAAATCAAGTAGCAAAGTTAGTGTGGGCTGTTTTGTTTAGTAGTATAACTGAAAAATGGTTAAGGTTCTGAAATCTAAAGGATAGAGAGAGGAAATATACATTGAACATGGGCTTAGAATAAGAAAAATCACAAAGCTTGAAAATAGGGAGCTGTTCTTTCTCTGCTCTGCCCTGGAGGAAGGAACCCAGCTCAAAGCAGTTTATCAGTAGATTACTCTAGAAATGCCACTGTTCTCTGCACTTACTCTAAATACCACTTAAAGAAAAACTACTTGCACCATAACATTCAATTAAGTTGTTCTGGAGCCAGGAGGTCCCTAGTTCTTGCTTACCTTTAGGAGTTCACAAATGGTTTAACCACAAAGTCTGTACTTCAGATGGCACCATAACAATTTCATTTTGATGAAATTATTATTGGGCCCAATCTGTGTTTTTAGTCATGCTTGACATAATGCAAACATATGACACAAATCTTGAATGGTAGGGTCTTCATTTGAACAATTCTCTGTGCATTTGACACACTAACAAGTTGTGTAACTATATTTTAGGTTCACGTTATTCGAGAAGTGGCAGATATGGCACAAGAAAAGCTGGGCTTGTCCTGTGAAGTCATCGACTTGAGAACCATTTTACCATGGGATATAGAAACCGTGTGCAAGGTAAAACAACATTATACCTGTTTTGTGAATAGTTATGAATCATTACTGATTATTTACATTTATATGAAAAATAGAACAAAATAAACTGCTTCGCACTGGTTTCATTTTAGTTGTGAAAAATATATGTTCTTTGATGTAAACGAATTATGATTTTTGCAATATTGGAGTTTTTCTATCAATCTAAAATGTTTTTTGATAAACTTTTCATATATTTGAATATTTTTTGGATAAGCTTTTTAAACATTATTTACATTTTCACAATATATATATATCAACTTTTTAAAAATAATTTGACATATTGAATCACTTAAAAAGTTTATTCAAAAATATTAAATCAGGGTAGCTCCATTAAAGAACTGTCATCAAATGATCACTTCTCATTTAAAACATTTTTTATTACATTTAATGAAACTTAAGATTTATTTTTTTTAAATGATGAATGTTGATTTTTTTTTTTTTTAGAAAACCTTACTACTTTTTCTGGCTAAGCAGCCATGGTGTGTTATACATTACTGTTATCTGATCAACTGCTGTCCAGGCTAACTTGCCCGCTGCTGTGATTGTTTTATGTAAACCTGCAGCAGTAGGCAAGTTATAACAGTTATCCTTTAATAGGATATGATCATAGAGCATGGCAAGTATTGCTTCCTTTGAAAGATGTTACCATATTTTAATTGTAATGTGAAAACAGCACTCTCGGTTTTAGGGGTCTTTATTTTTTGCAAAGACCCCACAAGGTGAGAGTGGAGTTGGACAAATGGGGATCAGCTGAGGAGATATACTTACCTTATGTTGTCCCTCTTCGACACTGCCACCTTCCATGTTACGTTGATTCCTTGTGATTTCATCTGCCAGAAACCATTTTAATATATATAAAAAAATAAGAAAATGAATCCCTTACCATCAGTATGACATGACCCTTAGGCCATATACATGCACCTTGAGTCAGACAGTGTTTATAAACCTCTCCTTGCACAGTTCATTGACCTTATTAGACAGATTATCTGTCAAATTCAAACATTGTTAATCCCAAGGTACATGTATATGGCCGATAGATCCTGTCATATAATACAGATAGATATATATATATATTTATTTTCAAAGGGCCTTGCACACAAGCTACAGTGCCCGGTGCCGAAAGCCAAGACCAATAAGAATAATGTATCAATGGAGAGGCTTGCACTCACAGTCTTGTAGTATTTAAAAAGCAATATTTTATTGAAGATCCATTTAAAACAGAGCAGTGTCAACGTGTCAGTCCACGTGTCATCCTGAAGAAAGTCCCAGACGGCACTGAAACATTGATGACGATGCTCCGTTTTTAATGGATCTTCAATAAAAAATCGCTTTTTAAATACTACAAGTCCGTGAGTGCAAGCCTCTCCATTGATACATTATATATATATTTTCAGTTAAATGCCCCAGGGAGAGATGTTAAGTTTGCAATATACATTGCTGATACTCTGTAAAACATGGTATTGGTCCCTGGGGCGGAGCATTTGGAGAGCAGGCTGGGCCTGTGCTCCAACAGCACTAGTAGATCTGTAACAGAACAGAACTTGGATTTAACTTCAGAGTTCCAGATATGTGAACTAATTGACACTCACCTGCAGCTGGTCAATTAGCAGGCAGGACTTTAAAAGAAGAGATCAGCCTGCTGCAGAGTGAGGTAGAAAAAGCCAACTAGGAGAGCTGAAGGAGAGAGATAACAATTGTTTATTGCAAATCTATTTTGTTTTTGAAAATTAAGTGGGAAAGCCACCCAGTTACAGATAGTAATTTCTGTCTAGTAAGAGCAATGAATTTAGTTTTGTTTATTTTTATTTAAAGCACCTGATTTCTCATCAAATAAAAAGGAAAACTGAACTGGGTGTGTCCTGGACTTTGATTACCCTAGAGCAGTGTTTCCCAACCCAGTCCTCAAGGCACACCTACCAGTCCAGGATTTAAGGATTACCCAGTTTTGTCTAAGGTGTTTTTAGAAAAAAAAGAAAAAACACCTTAGACAAAACTGGGTAATCCTTAAATCCTGGACTGGTAGGTGTGCCTTGAGGACTGGGTTGGGAAACACAAGATTCTACCTGTAAAAGAGGTGGTTTGTTACAATATATATATATATATATATATATATATATATATATATATATATATATATATATATATATATATATATATATATATATACTCCCACCTGCCATCAGGGGGTGACAACCATAACGGTTGTCACAGGTCCGGCCACGTGTAGCGCCGGTGCCACAAGCATTTTATGGCCACCCAATGGGCCCCTTTAAAAATGCCAGCCACACCGCAAGATGTGCTGGAAGAGACTGTTGGTCACTTCATCCCAGCTCACTCCGCGCGGGAGAGGAGGCAGAGTGGACACCGTGAGGAGGGGAGAGGCAACCGACTCCCATCAGCCCCAGCCACCCTCCTGCACTGAAAAGGTAAGAAACAGGAGGGTGGCTGAAAAAAATTAGATCTGTATGTGTGTGTTTGTCAGTATGTGTGTGTTTGTCAGTATGTCTGTGTTTGTCAGTATGTCTGTGTGTGTGTGTGTGTGTGTCGGTCATTTTGGATCAGTGCATTGTTTGTGTGTGTGTATTCCTGTGGGCGGGCTTGGAGGCGGCCCTCCCCCGGGGGGCCCAGACCTTGAGCTTTGTTTCTGATGGCGGCCCTGTGTGTGTGTGTATGTATATGTAAATGTATATTTGTGTGTGTGTATATGTATGTATGTATGTGTGTGTGTATATATATATATATATATATATGTGTGTGTGTGTGTATATAAAAAAAATCCAAATGTATGGCTGCACTCACGATTAAAAGTCCAAAGTTTAATAGAAAAACGATTTAAAACATCAGTGGATCAACGTTTCAGTCACATACGACTTTCATTAGGATAATGTATATATATATATATGTGTGTGTGTGTATATCCCTTCATCAAGTTTTCTTCATGCATAGTTTGCTCTAGTAGGATCTCTTTCCATCTGTCCTTTTAAAACAATACTTAAAGGGTTACTATAATCATTTGCCACTATTCGTCTATTGGGCATTGTTATTGGAACCTCTTCCTTGAAACGCTAATAAATAGAGTTAAAACTTACCTGGAATCCAGCTGGTCTTCCTCCTTTGTCTGGGGTAAAACATAGCCTTGCTGTTTGAATTAGACCATTTCGCTCTACGCTGGTGCAGGGAGGGGGGAAGGTGGGATTTCTTTGGAAAAGAGAAAAAAAAAACTAAAGGGAGATGAAGCAATCTTCCTCTTGCAGAGTCTTTTCCTGTTGCCAGCCGATGACAGATGTAAAATATACACAGAATTGACATTGCCTAAGTCATGTGTGCCAGGGAGTGTAACTGGTTCCAGGCACACAAGTGCAAATATCTGCAGTGTTTTTAAAGCAGAAACTGCACATCCAGACATCTACCACCATTACCACTTCAAATCACTGAAGTGGTCATCGTAATTGGAGTAACCCTTTAATATGGAAGGTTGGAAAAGCAAGAGAGCTAGCATATAGCAAAAGTGGCAAAGGTACTTCATAATAAAACGTATAAAATATCACTTTAGAACAAGAACTCATAGTATATACTGGGGGGGAGGGGCGATGACGTGACGACGCACGCCGGTCACGTCCCGCGGAAGGTGAGGGGAAAAGCCGCGAAAAGATAAGGAAACCGCAAGTTACCTAAGGCTGAGAGTCCATGGCGGTAGTTGGCGGCAGATGAGCGGATACGCTTCAAGCAGAGTCCAGATAGCACAGGAGAGTCTCCGGTGGCATAGAGGGCAAGGATATCGAAGACCGAGCCAGTGTTGGTGCAGTGAAGGTGGACGGACGGACAGATAGACGAGGTGGACGGACAGACGAGCAAATGGTCCATCTAGACGCAGCAAACTTAAAAATGGCAAAATAAAAGGCAGAAGACAGCAGAACTGCAAGTATACAAAAAAAAAGCAATGTTGAACAAGTTTATATAATCAACAGAAATTGCCTGCCTGCCCTCTCACTGGTATACTGATATACAGAGTTATTGGAAATTCCATTAATAGGAGCTCGTAAAGGCTCCAAACTAATTTCAGCTGAGAGATATATCTCCTTTTGATAAATATATCTAACCTAAACGATATCCATAAAACGGATAAATGGAATAACTCAGAATATATGGAATAGTATGGAATATTTTTAAATTCCTATTATATATAATTAAATGAGAACTTAAGAGGAAAAGTATTATCTCTCAATTATCCTGGTGCTATCTGGACAATATACTTTATAATATTTTTTTTTTTTTTACACTCTAATGTTCACATGTTGAATATCTACATAAATGGAGCCTAGAGAGTAAAACGCCAGAGAAAATGGAAAACCGTGGAATGCCGTGAGATCCTAGATCTTAAATCGAAGATATTGGATCAAATATAGAAAAAGAGTGAAAGAGGAAAGAATATAAATAATTTTCTTTTTTTTTTTTTTTTGTATTTCGTTTTTTTTTGTTTTTTTTTCTGATGCCACCTTGCTCTCATCAAATTTTTTAATATATGAAAGAGCAATAATGGCAAATAAAAAAGTGAACTTAAGCTGGGAAACAAAGGGGAAAAAAAGACCGACCAAAGAAATGAAAAAAGACTCTCAAACTATTTCTCACCCCAAGATAAGGAGAATGCAGAAAGAAGAAATAGTTTAAATGAAGTAGCCCAACCTATAACACAATCTATAATACAAAGAAATTCCGAGTAAGAAATGTTGGATTCTCTACGTAAAGACTCTGGCCTGATTGGAAAAGATCTTCTGAATGAATGATTACAAGAGCAATTAGAAAACATAAAGAAAGAGATACATCTAATGGTGGATGACTTCAAATTGGAGATATCCAAAATAACGGTCAGTGTAAATCTAATGGAAGATAAAATGGATCATGTAAAATTACAACAAGGACTATATGAAGAAAAAATTATACAGATGGAAAAAAAGATGGCGTCAATGGAAGCTAAGATTTCGGATAATGAAGATAGAGCAAGGAGAAATAACATCAGAATAAGAGGAATCCAGGAAGAAGTGACTTCAGGAGGACTTGAGGAATATCTGAAAGATTTATGTACATTTTTGGGAGTCCATCAGAATAATAGCCAATATTGCACAGAAAGAATACATAGAATCCCAAATCCAAGTAATATTCCAACTCAGACTCCAAGAGACGTCATGGCAGCATTAAATTCATATAGACTCAAACAAGAAATTATGAGGGCAATGAGATCAAAAACCCTACAGGACTCTAAATATGAATCCATTAAAATATTCAATGATCTATCTAGAAGTACCAGAATGGCTAGAAGAAATTATTCACCATGCACTTTTAAATTGAGAGAGATGGGAATTAAGTATATTTGGCTATTTCCAGTTGGATTAAGATTCGTGTATAGAGAAAAAGTGGAAATGTTTAGAGAAGTTCAGAGTTTGCAAAATTGGATTCAGGAAACCTTTAAATAATAGATGTATGGGCCTACATTGGGCTTCCCTCCCCCTTCCCCTCCGAATAGGGGTCGGGAAGAGGTAACTCCAAAGTAGCTCTATAAAGGGTGTATATATATTTTTTTTTTTCTCCTCTCTCTTACTTTTCTTTGAAGGGGGATTGTAGGGAAGGAATAATTCATTTGGCAACACTGATAAGTAGTTATATATATGACTTGATTGAAATAAAGAATAAGAAATTTAGGAAAGTAGGGAAAGTAATATTATTTTTTTCATAGCAATTATCACGAGGTGAATTGAATTGAGACAAAACACAAACTAGTGAAATAGAAAATTAATATGTATAAATAATTCACTATAAATATAAATGAAGATATAGAAGGAAAGGAAAAGAGAGAGGAAGAGGAGGGGAAAGAGAAAGGGGGGAAGGAGACTATGACACTTTTGAATATCACATAAGAAGCATGATAGTAGTATTAGTGAAGAGAAGAGAATCTCACTGGTGTGGAGTATTTGAGTATTTGAAGAATAGATATCCATAGGAAGAACAGTAAGGGAGAAGGGTAGGGGAATTAAAGGGAATGATAAATAGATGGTCTCTATCACTTTCCAAGTAATAATATTTGATATAATCACTTAAGTTAAATAATTCAGGGGGAAAGAAAAAGGGGAGAGAAGGAATTGGGTAAATGTAAAGAATCTTTTTTTTTTTCCTCTTCATCTCCATTGGAACTTTTTTTTTTTGTTTTTTTTTTAAACTTGTTAGTATATCCCATCACCTAACCGTATAGTGCGGTTAACTCGTATACTCCTTCCCTCCTGATACACAGGGGGATGGAACATGGGGATACTCATGGTTCCTATGGGTAAGGAGCCGATTATTTTAATGTTAAATGTAGGGGTGCAATGTTCTGTATGTTATGTTATGTTTCTGTTATCTAGGCTGGAGGAAAAGGGGTCAGATAGAATTAAGATATGCTTAGAATAGCATCTTTGAATGTAAGGGGGTTAAATTCACAGCAGAAAAGAGTTATTCTCACAGACTTTATTAGGAAGGAGTCAATACATATCTGTGGTATACAAGAGTCTCATTGGTTGAAAAACGAAAAAGATAGATTCGGCTCAAAAGAATTTCCATTTATCTTCAGGTCTTCTATGCTTAAGAATAAGAAAAGAGGGGTAGCAATTATAATATCCGCAAAAATAGATTTTAAATTAATCCATCAAGTTTCAGATGAAGGAAGGAGTATTATAATAATTGGAGAGATAAATAATCAGATATATACTATTGTAAATTTATATGCGCCTAATAAAGTTCCCATAAGGTTCCTAAATAAACTTGTGAGTAAAGTCGAAAAAATTAAACAAGGGAAAATAATATATCTGGGAGATTTCAATTGTCTATTGGACCCTAACATGGATAGAAATAAAATAAATAATAATGAGAACAAGGGATATCTAAAACAATCCTCCCTAAAATTTAATGAGACAATTAAAAAGGCAGGCCTTATGGACATTTGGCGCATATGGCATCCTATGGAAAGGGATTATACTTGTTTTTTCCTTCCCGCATCAGGTATACTCAAGAATAGATTACATATTGACAGAAATTAATATCGCTAGAAGGGTCAAGAAAATTTTGATTACCAACATCCCATGGTCAGATCATAATGCTTTAATTTTAGAAATCAAAGACGAATTTGCTAAAACCAGATCTAACTGGAGATTGAATGAATATTTGCTAAAAAAACAAAACAAAATGTGGACATAATACAAAAAGCTATAGAAGATTATTTTAGAGAAAATAATAACTCTGAGATATCTCTATCAACGCTTTGGTGTGCGTTTAAATGTACAATCAGGGGAAGCTTTATAAAAGTGGGCACAGAGGGAAAAAAAAGAAACTTACAAAACTTGGCACAACTTTATATAGATTATGAAAGGCTGGAAAAACAGAATAAAAAAAATATTTCGATTGAAAGCAGTAAAGAATTAAAAGAAATAAAAGAGACCATTAATAATAATTTGATAAATAATTCCAACCTAGCACTGGAACGCTTAAAAAGAAACTGGTACTATCAAGGGAATAAAGCGGATAAACTATTAACAAATAGATTAAAAAAGGAAATTTTTTTAAAAATTATCTCTAAATTAAAAATAAACGGAGAAGAAGTAGTTCTGTCACCAGATAAGATCGGTAATGCATTCCAGAAGTACTACGCAGGCCTATATAATTTACCTAGGAGAAATAGTATTAGCGATATCTCTGAATTTTTTACCCAACTTAAACTTCCATGTATAACAGAAGCTCAATTGAAAGCATTAAATGAACCTATCCTACAAAACGAAGTAGAAATTGCAATTAAAAAATTAAAAACAAAAAAAGTACCAGGACCAGATGGGTTCAGTAACTGTTTTTATAGAACCTTTAAGGGAAATATTATAGATCCACTTACTAAATTATTTAATGACTTCATGATACATGGAAATATTCCCAGTGAACTGTTAAAGGCCCATCCTAAAGCCTGGGAAAAATCCGGAACTGGTAATAAAATATAGACCTATTTCACTACTTAACAGTGACATTAAAATATATTCCTCTGTACTAGCAGATAGGATCTCTACTATAATACCAAATATTATTCATCAGGACCAAGTGGGGTTTATATCCAGTAGATCCCCAATTTCTAATATTAGAAGATTGATAGATGTGGCAGATCTGGCAACTAGAAGGAATATACCCCTCCTTGCCCTGTCATTAGATGCCGAAAAGGCCTTTGACAGGGTAAGGTGGGATTTTCTGGAGAAAGCCCTACTTGGTTTTGGAATTCAAGGTAATATCACTAGGGCTATTATGGCCTTATATACAGTTCCAACGGCTAGGGTAGTGGGCAGTGGGCAGTGGTTTCTTTTCAGAATGGTTCCAGTGGACAAATGGAACAAGGCAGGGCTGTCCCCTGTCCCCACTTTTGTACGTGATTATCCTTGAACCTTTAGCACACAAAATTAGAGATAATGACTCCATAAAAGGAGTAGAATTAGAGAGAGAATCATTAAAGCTTACAATGTACGCAGATGATGTGGTACTCACATTGACGGACCCCTTGAAATCCATGGAAAAAGTCATGGAATCTATAGGGGAATACTCATTCTATTCAGGATATAAATTAAATCTAAGTACCGTATATACTCGAGTATAAGCCGAGTTTTTCAGCCCATTTTTTGGGCTGAAAAACCCCAACTCGGCTTATACTCGAGTCAATGTCTGTATTATGGCAATTTACATTGCCATAATACAGACTGGGGGAGAGGGGGGCTGGCAGAGCTGTACTTACCTTTCCTGCAGCTCCTGTCAGCTCTCTCCTCCTCCGCGCCGTCCGTTCAGCACCTCGGTCAGCTCCCAGTGTAAATCTCGCGAGAGCCGCGGCTCTCGCGAGACTTACACTGTGAGCTGACAGAGGGAGCTGCACGGACGGCGCGGAGGAGGAGAGAGCTGACAGGAGCTGCAGGAAAGGTAAGTACAGCTCTGCCAGCCCCCCTCTCCCCCCCCACTGAACTGCCACTGGACCACCAGGGAAGGAGCCCCCCTCCCTGCCATGTATCAAGCAGGGAGGGGGGACGAAAAATAAATAAAATAAGAAATAATAATAAAAAAAAATAATAATAATAATAAAAAAAATTATAATAAAAAAAGGGGGTATAAGGACCACTGTGGGAGGGGGGGGGGTATAAGGACCACTATGGGAGGGAGGGGGGTATAAGGACCGCTATGGGAGGGAGGGGGGGATAAGGACCACTATGGGAGGGAGGGGGGGGATAAGGACCGCTATGGGAGGGAGGGGGGGATAAGGACCGCTATGGGAGGGAGGGGGGGGATAAGGACCACTATGGGAGGGAGGGGGTGGGATAAGGACCACTATGGGAGGGAGGGGGGGTATAAGGACCGCTATGGGAGGGAGGGGGGGGGGATAAGGACCACTATGGGAGGGAGGGGGTGGGATAAGGACCACTATGGGAGGGAGGGGGTGGGATAAGGACCACTATGGGAGGGAGGGGGTGGGATAAGGACCGCTATGGGAGGGAGGGGGGGGATAAGGACCGCTATGGGAGGGAGGGGGGGGATAAGGACCGCTATGGGAGGGAGGGGGGGGGGATAAGGACCGCTATGGGAGGGAGGGGGGGGGGGATAAGGACCGCTATGGGAGGGAGGGGGGGGGGATAAGGACCACTATGGAAGGGAGGGGGGGATAAGGACCACTATCGGAGGGAGGGGGGTGGGATAAGGACCACTATGGGAGGGAGGGATACACACGCTGCACTCATACACACACTGCACTCATACACACACTGCACTCATACACACACGCTGCATTCATTATACACACACTGTAAATAAATATTCAATTAATATATTTTTTTTAGGATCTAATTTTATTTAGAAATTTACCAGTAGCTGCTGCATTTCCCACCCTAGTCTTATACTCGAGTCAATAAGTTTTCCCAGTTTTTTGGGGAAAAATTAGGGGCCTCGGCTTATATTCGGGTCGGCTTATACTCGAGTATATACGGTAAGTCTGCTGCACTCTCATTCAATCTCACGTTAAGTATTAAGCAAAAGCTATATGAGAAATTCGGATTTGACTGCGAAAAAAACACCATGGAAGTTTTGGGCATAGAAATCACTAATGAACCGAATAGCATGATGGCACAAAATTTTCTAAGGCTAATGAAAGACACAGCAAAAACCTTCAATTTCCTTCCAATTATTCAAGTATCATGGTGGGGAAGAATAAATATGATAAAATTTTATATATATCCAAAGTGGGTTTATCTCTTCCGCATGCTACCTCTGTATTGTTCAGAAAGCTGGTTATCCTTAGCACAATCAATCATTAATAAATTTATCTGGGGCCAAAAACGTCCAAGATTAAGTCGTAATCATTCAAAGTTAAAGATAAAATCGGGTGGGTTGGGAATTCCACAATTAAATCAAACATGGAGAGTGTGTAATATAGCACAAGCAATAATAACCCAATCCGATTTAGCTAAAGAACAAATCTGGTTTAAAATGGAACAGAGCTTACTTAATGATGAAATAAAGAAGGATATATACTCCCTTTTCTGGAAGACAGACCTTAGAGATAATCACTGACAGGGACATACTTCTAAGGGTCTGATTCTAAACAATATAATACCTATATGGAATAAACTAAGAAAAGATCTAGATTTACAAGATAAATTGATTACTAGTATTGATTTTGGACAGCTGCAAAAAAATATTATTGATCTTAATATTCAGAGTTGGATTAAGGCAGGGATTAATAAAATAAATAACATAATAGAATATGGTATGATAAAAGATTTTAATGCTCTAACAGATGAATACAAGTTGCAGTCTAAAGAGATATTTACATACATGAGAATAAAGGGGTATCTTAAAGAGCATTTACCCAAAAACTATTCAGATAAACAATTAATACTGGAACAACTATTAAAATCATACCACTATTAAGAAATTAGTCTCAAAGTGTTTTAAGTTAATTGAAAATGACCCGGAAGAAATTATTTGTTTGGTAATAACAAAATGGGAAAAGGAGTTAGATAACAACATAAGTTATGAAGACTGGAGGAAAGCATTAAATTTGATCACAAAAAATGTACATTGCTTGAACCTAGTGGAACTTCAATATAAAATCATGAATAGGTGGTATTTAACGCCAGATAGACTAGCTAAAATGTATTCTGATGCCTCTGACAAATGTTGGCGCTGCGGGGCACACAAGGCAGGAATGTTACATATATGGTGGGAATGTGGACTAATAAAAAGGTATTGGTCTATGATAGCTATGAATATTGACACATTGATAGGAATTAATATTGATATGAAGCCAGAGGTTCTCCTGCTACAACTACATATGTCTTAGAATTTTGACCAATTCGCTGCTTTGATAATTCATATATTGCTAGCAGCTAAAATATTAATTGCTAGAAAATGGAAAACTAGGGAAATTCCAGTCTGGGAGGAAGTAAAATCACAAGTAATTTACCAGTTAAAAATGGAGATAGGGATAGTTAAAGAACCAAACACAATGAAAAACTGGCTTGGTATTATACAGCAAAATTAATCTATACATCAAAAAAAAAAAAAAAAAAGGGGGAAGGAAAAAGAAAAGAAGGAAGCCGAGAATATATTTATAAACCCTGCTTACATTTGATATAAGGATATCTTACTGTCTAAATAGGAATATAAAAATATTAATAGAAATCTATTCTGACTCCTGTGAGCTCTTAGCCGGAAATACTGTTTAAATGTATTGTCTGTTGGTTATTTTTATACTTGAATTATGTAATACGTACTGTATTATTGTAAAGTGGTATGTATTTGGTGTTGTCTTTGTCTTTGTATAATAAGAAAAGAATAAAATATTAAATATGAAAAAAAAAATATCACTTTAGAAACTTAATGACTGTGTTAAACTGGATCTATAAATTCATAATTCTATATAGTATTTCACATGTATTTTTGTAATTTATAGACATATGGTATTAGAAATCCTTTCACAGCTGTGAAATAATTTATCACTTCTCCCTGTATCAAACAAAGTTGTTGGTTCAAAAATACAGGGCTTTGCGAAAGGCTGCAGCAACATGATGAATATAGAAAAGTAAGAGACCAAGAATGATCACATTATATAGTCTTTCCACCAGCTGAACACAGCAGGGTTTGTCAGCACCTAGAACTCACATTTTAAACGTAATTACCTAAGACAGTTAGTCCGTTAGAACCACCCACCAACCCAAGGGTCTGGTTCAACTGTAGAGTTAAGTCCTACATCTGATATACAGTTGTCTGTTATGAGTTAGATTTGTATTTGCTTTTCCTGCCACAATCTGATGTCTGCCACCAGTGTATTTTTTCCCCAATATCTTCTACTTTTCTCTCTCTGACTTTTGCTTTTATGGTTTGGTTTTATTTTAATGCTCTAAACAAACTCTGAATACAATTTATTTCTGTTTATAATCCCTTGCAATACAGGCTTGTGCATGTTTACATTTAAGTTTGTTTATTTTAAGTTTATTGGCATATATTTTTGTGCAGAGCTGTGTTTCTTATTTTTCTTCTCTCTCCTAGCCAGTGGCCACAAAATGAGTACTTTGCATTTAGTGTGTTCATTTTCCTTTGAGCTAATGTTTTCCGACTGCTGTAGTCTTTTGGACATGCAAAATATTTTTTCTGGATTATGCATCTTTCATTCTTTCATTATTGAGCAACAAATTGATGCTGGCTTTCTTTGTTTTGTGTGTGCTGTTTGTTTTCCACGTTCGTTTTTAGTTGTAGATTAATGGCACATCTGATGAAATTTAGCAGCTCATAGCCATAATTTTATAAAGTGTCTGAGGGATTTAGATGGGTCATAATGTCAAAAATATAGCCGGGCAATAGTCATTTTGAAAATATTAGTTCTGACCAAGTTACATTTTTCCAAGTCTATCCTAGTCTAACCTAGGCAACACCTTTTGGGTGGGATAAGTCTAATATGCGAATGGCCTGGTTCGTTTTGTAATGGCACAAGATGAGCTAAAACCTGCTTGAGACCTGATCGCGTACACACTGAAGGGCAGACTAATTGAACTGTTTTCTGTTCTCTGTATTCTCTTGCAACTCTTTTTTTTGCTCTCTAAGTTTAAAGGGTAATCCAGATGTGGACCCCATGCCCACGGTGCCTAGAGGGATATTGGCTATACCTCACTAACGAAGCCTCACAACGTTGGAACAATCGTCTGGGGTTGCTGTATCTCTCGTGCACAGAGAGCTTGCCTGCATTTTGGATCTGGACCACCCTTTTGGGTTGGATGCGAGCCGTTGTTCCGTTCTTAGTACTCTCTTGCAACTTTTTTTTTTTTTTGCTGAAACCTATGAAACAAATTAACTCTTACCTGATTGTCAATCAAAAATTTGTGATTTGATTTTTCTGTCGTTTAGAATCCAATCATAATTCACACATACAAGTTCATACTCATATTTGTCATACCTTTGTGCATATTCTGGGACTCATTGAAGTTTGAGGGAGGAATTAAATTCTGTCTTGGCTGGGAATGATAGCTTTATAGGAACACATTTATTATTAATTTAATCTCCGCAAAGTAGCATGTTTTTTAGTTCACACATCAAGCTAATGCATTTCCTTGAGGAGATGCTGATTGGGGAAACATTGGATTGGCTGAAATGATCATTAATCATGATCTCAGCCTGGGGAGGAGCATCAGCTGCAGAGAGACAAGTAAAACAGAGAGACAAGTTTAACTATTTCGGGGGCAGATCATAAATCTAGCCCAGATATCCCTCTTACATTAGAGATAGGTTTGTCTTCTAATGTTAGTGTTCCTTTAAATAGCTTAATCCTAGCATGCTTTGGCCCTTTACACTTAAAAAAAGATACCACCAAGGCAACATTATGAAAATTCCTAAGGGCAGAGGACTAATGCTATGGTTCTGATTTTTCAACCTACTTTGTGTCAGACTGGCTCTATATTTTTTTCATATTTTTTTTCTTTCTTAGAGATCTAGCCATTGTTCCACATTATACAGAAATTATTTATACAGAAATGGCTACTAGGTATCAAAGTTGTGTCACTTTCTGCACTCCAAAACATTTTCACCAGTCATATCCTTAAAGCAGCTATTACTTTGTCAATTTAGGATTTCTAATACTCAATGAAAGAGATACTCCGGACGCCAATAAAGAATTTGGCCTCCTTTTCACGCTGTTCTCCTTTTCTCCATGTTCATATCTTTTTAGAAAGTTATTTTTTTGCAACACCAGCACCCCTCTACCTTAGCCACAACCATTTTTACAAAAAATCTTCCTGATTGTAGATTCAGAGTGTAAATAATGCAATATTAATGTGAGCAGAGCTGCTGGCGGGACTCCACCCCACAGCAAATCACTGTTCTTTTTACAATCTTTCCTCTCTTTTCTTGGCATAGCTTTGGATTACTACTATACAGATAATAAGAGCACTGGGATTGTGGGGTTCCCCATGCTTTCCTATGGGGAAATAGCTGGTGCTGGATGTCCTCATGTCTGTAAATGGACCAAAAGTCCGTTATCCAGGAAGCGTCTGGTAGACGGCCACTGGAGGCAGACATAGTGCTGCAATGTAAATCTTGCAGTTTCTCGGGAACTGCAATGTTTACATTGCAGCTTTAAGTTCAATACTGTATCTAGACCACTTTGAGCTGACGTGGTCTGGGTGCCTATAGTGT
This sequence comes from Pelobates fuscus, assembly GCF_036172605.1. NCBI lineage: Eukaryota > Metazoa > Chordata > Amphibia > Anura > Pelobatidae > Pelobates > Pelobates fuscus. The sequence continues at coordinate 189,810,418 of NC_086318.1, forward strand.
CCCTTTAAGCAAAAATGATTCCCCATGTTTGCTTTATTTTTGCCTTTGGCATCACATTGCTTCTCCTCAACTCTGGTAATGGCCAATATCTAGGCATCAACCACTTATATCCTATGAACCTCTGTAAATATCTTTCACTGATGTACCGTATATACTAGAGTATGACGAGTTTTTCGGCACATTTTTTGTCTTATACTCGAGTGAGTGTCTGTATTATGGCAACTTACATTGCCATAATGCAGACAAGGACCGCCGGGCTCATTACAAGCCCGGCGGTCCTGTTGGGGGCTGGCAAGAAGCTGTTACTTACCTTTACAGCAGCTCCTGTCAGCTCCCTTCTCTCTCCTCCGGTCCGGTCAGCTCCCCTACAAGTCTCGCGAGAGCCGCAGGGTCAGAGCGTCGCACGGATTACCGTGGCAGTCACGGCGCGAGACTTGCAGGGGAGCTGACCGGAGGAGAGAGAAGGGAGCTGACAGGAGCTGCAGGAAAGGTAAGTAAACGCTTCCTGCCAGCCCCCTCCTACACAGTGCACACCACTGGACCACCAGGGAATGAGAGCCCCCCTCCCTGGCCAGGTATTCAGCAGGGCGGGGGGACGAAAATAAATAACATAACAAATTAAATAAAATAGCATAAACATATTAATAATAAAAAAAATATATATATATTAAAATAATATAAAAAATAAAAAAAATATTAATATATATAAAAAAAATATTAAAATAATATAAAAAAAAATTATAAAAATGCCCACCCCCTGGCCTGGCCGCCGAGCTGGTCGGTCGCACGGCACAACAGCTCCAGCAAATATAGACTGATAAACTTAAAATATGGACCTATTCCACCCACCCGATGACACACCGCTGTGGACCGGCACCTAAGGAGACACTGGACATGGGGAGAGGCTGGCAATCGATGTTTCAGTCCCCCGGAGGGACATGCATCGCTCCGTTCGGATGAGGCCTACTCAGGCGGTGAGTGAGGCGGACGGCCACCGCCCACTATCCTGCCCGATTCTGCCCAGCCAGGCTCCTTTGGCTGGGAGGACCAGGCCTTGTTCCCGCCCCTATGGGCCGGTGGGGGTGATCCCGGCCTACACCCTGTACGCCCGGTGGCTCCTGCTACAAGAGGCCCCGTCGGGCCACCAGAGTACAGCTTAGACCACATCTAAGATAGCGGCGCCGCGATTCTGCAGGCACACGCGAGCACCTCTTGTTACCAAGGAGATAGTACCCTCCTGTAATGCACGCCTGAAAAGAAAAACCAAGCACCCACTCACACCATGGCTCCGTCCCGAGACTCCGGACTACAATCCCTCCACAACGGGGACAGGGGGACACGCCTGCCTTCAGCATCCAAGCCAACCCAATTTAGCAAAGACGAAACAGCTCGGGACTCACTGGGGGCGCAAAGCCTGAATAACACCCCTCTTTAGAGCATAAATACCTGGATGCCTACCGCTGGAGTGTTGGGGTGTTCCTATAATATAAGCGAGTGACCTCAGGACTCTAACTACCTACCAAGCGAAGACCTCCGCAACAGCAAAGGACATGATATAGAAACACTTAACCCATGAGTAACTATCATAGTATTGTAACCCACTAGCCTGTATCACAACAGACAATCGTTTTACTAACACTTTCATGCGCACACGTAAGCCTCATGCTATCCTACAAAAATGTGCTATACTATAAAAATGTGCACTACACCTATAATCTTATGCACGACTAGTTGTGTTGAGCGCACGCTTAGCCTAGCATGATATACCACAATAATTATATATTGTGCAAACTCCAAAGAAGCAAAGTGTTACTTTAACCCCACTCATGTATGTTTAGTATAATTATTTTATGTTTGACTAGCTTATGACATAGCGTAAAAACTTACTATCCAGAAATTTACAAGCGATGTTTCGTGTTATGTATTGAAACGCTTAAGCAACGTAAACCTATACTGTTCCTAACCTTACTAATTAAAAAAAATGTGCTAGATCCACCGTCTACCCCTATGTTTAAACTGTTTACCACGCGCTAGAGGACTGCCTTTGGGGTACCTCACAAGCGACTGTTATAATCGTATGCACAACTAAAATAAAGAATTTAGTTTAAAAAAAAAATGCCAACCCCCCCACCAAGGCTCTGCATCACATACACACACTGCACTCATACACACATACACACATACACGCACTGCACTCATACACACATACACGCACTGCACTCACACACACACACACTGCACTCATACACACACATACGCACTGCACTCATACACACGCACTGCACTCATATACACACACACACGCACTGCGTTCATTATATACACGCTGCATTCATTATATACGCACTGCATTCATTATATACACACTGTAAATAAATATTCAATTAATATAATTTTTGGGGGATCTAATTTTATTTAGAAATTTACCAGTAGCTGCTGCATTTCCCACCCTAGTCTTATACTCGAGTCAATAAGTTTTCCCAGTTTTTTTGGAGTGCGATTAGGGGTCTCGACTTATATTCGGGTCGACTTATACTCGATTATATTTAAATCCTCAGAATGTGTACTTCGATATCCACTTTCATTTTGAAAGCACAAACTTCTTATTGGGAGAATTTGAATCCATAGTTTTTATAGAACGTTCCAGCTCTTTTGGTTTAACAATTAAAAGTAAGGAAACAAATGTTTTCACTTTTCTTAGTAAATATCAAACTTCATTTCATCATAGCATTTTCCTTTCCTTTACTCTAACCGTTATAGCCTTGTTGCTGAGGAACAGTAACACTAAAATGAATACAATCCCTTTTTGCACATTGCATATTCAGTTTATTATAACTTCTTAATCATGCATTTTTATGCTCTAGGCTGCCATCACCAATGCTCTGTCCTTTACAGAATCAATAACAAAGCATACATTCAGTAAGTAAAACAAAAATCAACCCAGATATCATAGAAACATAGAATGTGACCGCAGATAAGAACCGTTTGGCCCATCTAGTCTGGCCTTATCTTATAGCTAGGATAGCATGCTTAAACTTCTTTACTGTGTTAACATCTACCACTTCATCTGGAAGGCTATTTCATGCATCCACCACCCTCTTAGTAAAGCAATACTTCCTGATATCAAGTATAACACTACAATACTAGTTGCCAGGGCCGGACTGGGAAGAAAATTAGTTTTTTAATTACAGCGGCCCAATAAAAAGGGGGCAGGGCCAGATAGGGTGTGTTTTGTCATCACCAAAAATGCTAGGAAAGCATATTGTGCAGTGTGTGTGTGTGTGTGTGTGAGTGATGGGTGCATTTGCCCGGTGTGCCCGATGGCCAGTCCGGGCCTGCTAGTTGCAGATTTCAGTTATAACTTGCAGCATATTTTCACTGGCAAGTCTCTTCACTTGCAGAGTAATTACAGCTCAAGTTCTAGTTGAAACCTTTTTTCAAATTGCACTCAATTTGCTTGGCAAGTATCTAGTAAAGTAGTGGCAACTCTACAGCAAGAGCCCTGCAAGTGTCAGTTTTATAGTCTATTCACTAGAAGGTGAAGTAAGGTGAATTGTAAAAACTAGCCTAAAGTGACAAAACTAGCAGAAAACGTTAGATTGGAAAATTCTAAGGGATGCTCCTGAGTCCTGACCACGAAAGCACTTTAGCTTGCAGAAATGCTTTTTATGTAAAATGTTTTTGCAAAAAATAAATTAAAAAAAATGCAAATTTCAGTAGAATGGCACTTTTCTAAATTAACCTTATTACACCCCCCTTACCCCCTGTTACTTCCTATTTTATTTAGCGCAGTGGAGCTAAACACAAGATTCAGGCAATGTCCAGAGCACCTTTGTAATTCTTTCTGAGCTGCAAAAAAAAAGCCTGGACAATGTTAGAGTTTAGAAATACCCCAAAGAAAAAACGCATAACTAAATGCATGCATGCTTTCATATGGGCCTATATAGACTAAACAGTGATGTATTAAAACATTTTTTTTTTTGTTTTTAGCAGGAGTGTCCCTTTAAGAGCAAATAAGTGTTCATGATTTCCTGCCATTATTGAATTGAATAAACTAATCTTCATTCGTTTGGTTAATGTGAAACATAAGCTTCAAACCTCAGTAGTGCATCAAGACAAAAATTATCAAAATAAAAATATTCATAAAAACATTTTCATAAAAACAATCCATAAAACAGCACTACATCTTACAAACAATTCTTATAGGGTTGAACATTTACCAAAATATGAAATGCAACATAACATTTTGAAGATATAACAACTAAAATGGTGAACATACAAATAAAGTTTTTTTAAAGACAAAAAAATATATACTTTGTATCTGTGTTATGAGTTTACATTTGGAACTCGCCTGTAAAAATATACTCAAACCATTATTACATTGTTTAATGATAATATTTCTAGACCTAAACACATAGCTTATAGTAGTTCAATTTCAGTGCTAAATACTGGAATAAAGATTGTATTAGTATTGATAGACACATTCATTTACACTACAATTGGTCTGAGAAGGGTTTCTCTCAGCTGCAGTTGGTAACTGATTAGGATGACAGTTTTAAACAAGGTGAAAAGGGGATGGGACACTCCATGTAGTCAATATGGAGGTTTAGCACTTGGCCAAGCTTGGATCATGATCTATCCTTATGGGATTTAAGGTGGGGAGGTTATAATCATGGGTGACTTTAATCTTCCTGATGTGAACTGGAAAACCAAAATAGCTATTCGAGCCAGGAACACATATATTCTAAACTCCCTACTGGGATTGTCTCTAAAACAAGTCGTTGAGGAGCCAACTCGTAAAGAGGCCATACTAGATTTAGTGTTAAGAAATGGAGGATTAGTATCAGATATTACTGTAAGTGGAAGTTTAGGATCCAGTGATCATCAGTCATTGTGGTTTAATACAAGAACAGTGACTGAGTCACACCACACAAAAACAAGTTTTAGACTTTAGAAAAACAGACTTTTCTAAAATATGTGTAAAGGAGTCCTTGTCAGACTGGAGCAATTTAAATGGAGTCCAGGAGAAATTGGATTATTTAAAAGTTGCACTGCTGAAGGCAACAGAAAATTGCATTAGGCTTGTCAGTAAAAGCAAAAAAAAGAAAGCACTGTGGTACTCTGCAGATGTGGCCAAAATAGTCACAAAAAAGTTAGCATTCAGTAATTATAAAAAAAAATAAAAAAGAGTAAGGAAGATAGACAGTTCTAAAAGATTAGGCAGAAAGAGGCTAAGCAAGTTATAAGAGCTTCCAAATCACACACAGAAGAGAAAATGGCACAGTCAGTAAAACAAATGAGAAAAGGAAAGTAAAACAAGGATTAGTTAGATTAAAAACAAAAGGAAGGTAGGTATGTAGAAGAGGATAAAGGTCTAGCTGACTGCCTCAATAAATATTTTTGTTCAGTATTTACAGATGAAAATGAAGGAAAGGGGCCTAAGTTAGAAAAAAAAAAGGCCAAACAAGTAATTATTACATGTGAGTTTACAGAGGAAGAGGTTCTATTTCAACTGTCAAAAGTAAAGACAAATAAGTCAATGGGACCTGATGGAATACACCCAAAGTTATTAAAAGAGCTTAGTGGTGTACTAGCAAAACCATTAACGGATTTATTTAACCAATCATTAACAGGAGTAGTCCCAGAAGATTGGAAATTAGCAAATGTTGTGCCCATTCACAAGAAAGCTAGTAGGGAGGAGTTGGGCAACTATAAGCCACTAAGCCTTCCTTCAGTTGTGTGGAAAGTAATGGAAACCATTTTAAAGGATAGGATTGTTGAACATCTAAAATCACATGGATTTCAAGATCAGAGACAACATGGGTTTACTGCAGGGAGATCATGCCAAACTAATCTTATTGATTTATTTGATTGGGTAACTAAAATAATAGATCAGGGTTGTGCAGTAGACATTGCTTACCTAGATTTCAGTAAGGCTTTTGACACTGTTGCGCATAGAAAGCTTATCAATAAACTGCAATCTTTAAGTTTGGATTCCAATACTGTTGAATGGGTAAGGCAGTGGCGGAGTGACAGGCAACAGAGGGTTGTAGTCAATGGAGTGTATTTGAAGCTTGGGCTTGTCACCAGTGGGTACTTGGACCCAATCTCTTTAATATTTTTTATTAGTGATATTGCAGAAGGTCTTGATGGTAAGGCATGTCATTTTGCTGATGATACTAAGATATGTAACAGGGTTGAAGTTCCAGGAGGGATAAGCCAAATGGCAAATGATTTAGGTAAACTAGAAAAATGGTCAGAGTTGTGGTAACTGACATTTAAGGTGGATAAGTGCAAGATAATGCATCTTGGACGTAAAAACCAAGGGCAGAGTACAAAATATTTGATAGTCCTAACCTCAACATCTGTGCCAATAAGCATCTCCTCATAGGGATGCATGTTTGTGGAGAATGTTCAGCACGTCCATGCAGAGTGCTGAACGTTCTTCACAGACAGGCATCCCTATGAGGAGATGCTGATTGGCGCAGCATTTTGCCGTGCATGTGCATTAGCCTCCAAATGCGTTTCAATGGGAAACTCTGCAGCATTGGACTAGGAAGCACCTCTAGTGGCCGCCTGAGTGACTGGCACTAGAGATGTTACTAGACAGCAATGTAAACCCTACTTTGTCTTTAAAAGGGAATGTCTACATTGAAAAGCCTCCAGGGACAGGCTGTAGGTACCACAACCACTACATTTTTAATAAAACCAAACTCCTAGCTTGAAAGCAAATTTGTCAAGCCCTGACTTATTGGCACTGAAATATAGATTGTGCCTTCAGGGGCTTTGATATTTTGAAATTGTGGGGTTGGCTGGAAATTGTAGTAGATTGTGAATTTATGGAAAAACAATAATACACAGCTGGCGCACCAGTGCAAGATTTAACTTGACTTCAACATGGATGCTCAGTACTTTACAAAGGTCTGATTTTCACTCCCCTCTTGAGTGAGGGAGTTACCAAAGGCTTTCTAGAGCACCTGTTTTGAAGAAACGTATGGCAGAAAGAAAACAGGTTTAATGCTTGAAGAATTAGAAATTAAGCTCAGCCAAGAAATTTAATATGTATCATTTTAATCATGTGAAAAATGTTTGGTAAGCAGTCCATGGAGTGCTTCTCTGATCAGAATTTTTGCTTTGCCTGAAATGAAATACTAATTATTATTATTATTATTATTATTTTAATTCTTTATTTTTAAGATTTTTCACGTTAAGGAGAGAAATATATTTCAATAAATAACATTTCAAAATATTTCCAAATCAGTTCAGAATAGAATTTATACATCAAGTGTATACTCTCCTTTTTCCCTTTCCCCCCCAATTTAAAACACAATTGCCATTATAATGATGTATGTGTGTATATATGTAAAAGAAATTGTATATACCGTATATACTCGAGTATAAGCAGAGTTTTTCAGCACATTTTTTGTGCTGAAAAACCCCAACTCGGCTTATACTCGAGTCAATAGTCTGTATTATGGCAATTTGCATTGCCATAATACAGACTGGGGGGGAGAGGGGTGCTGGCAGAGCTGTACTTACCTTTCCTGCAGCTCCTGTCAGCTCTCTCCTCCTCTGCGCCGTCCGTTCAGCACCTCGGTCAGCTCCCAGTGTAAATCTCGCGAGAGCCGCGGCTCTCGCGAGATTTACACTGGGAGCTGACAGAAGAGCTGCACGGACGGCGCAGAGGAGGAGAAGAGAGCTGACAGGAGCTGCAGGAAAGGTAAGTACAGCTCTGACAGCCCCCTTCTCCCCCCACTGAACTGCCAATGCTGGACAACCAGGGAAGGAGCCCCCCTCCCTGCCATGAATCAAGCAGGGAGGGGGGACGGAAAAAAAAATGAATAATAAAATAAAAAAGTTAATTAAATTAAATAATAAGAAATAATAAATAAAAAAAATTAAAATATATTTAAAAAAAAAAAAAAAAATTGCCCACCCCCCAACCAAGGCTCTTCAACACACACACACACACACACACACTGCACTCATACACACTGCACTCATACACACTGCATTCATACACACACTGCATTCATACACACACTGCATTCATACACACACTGCATTCATACACACACTGCATTCATACACACACTGCATTCATACACACACTGCATTCATACACACACTGCATTCATACACACACTGCATTCATACACACACTGCATTCATACACACACTGCATTCATACACACACTGCACTCATACACACACTGCACTCATACACACACTGCACTCATATGCACTACTACACACGCTGCACTCATACACACACTGTAAATAAATATTCAATTAATATATTTTTTTAGGATCTAATTTTATTTAGAAATTTACCAGTAGCCGCTGCATTTCCCACCCTAGTCTTATACTCGAGTCAATAAGTTTTCCCATTTTTTGGGGGTAAAATTAGGGGCCTCGGCTTATATTCGGGTCGGCTTATACTCGAGTATATACGGTACATTGTTATTCCTTGTAACACACAGTATCCACAAACCGAAATAAACCATCATGTAGTTTCATGTATGCAGCAATTCATTTAAAAAGCAGGGCTATCATGGTGACACCTTGAATACGCTATCAAATACTGTCTGTGTCTACAATATTTTAATAGAATCTAGTGTTCTGGTCACATCTGTTGCAGAAATAGCCGTAATCCACTATATTATAAGTAAGAGCATAGAAGTCCATATTGTTATACCATTTTTTTTTTTTTGTCTGTGGAAAATATGTATATAAGTAGCTGAAAACCTAAAATTACTGTTTTTGTTAGTCAGCCTGCCTGAAGCACCATAGCTATTTCAGGGTATGAATTTTCCTGCCTGTGCATAGGCATATTTTCTTTTTCTTTTCACTGTGATGTCATTTGAACTAATGCTGTCTTCCATTTCAAGGGTTAAATTACATTTAAATATTAACCACCAAAGGTCACTGCACTTGGAGCAGGTGTGGCCAATTCAAAATAACGTACCATTACATTTAACAGTTTAGCAATTTGACATGTCCACTATATAAGGCAGCATGGGGAATCTTTAACAAGTAGTGGGTTCCCATCCAATTTCTTCTCTGAACTAGATGCATAATGACTCTTTAATGTATGGTTTATTTCACAAGGCTGATGTTTTTAAAATCCCATTAAGATTTCATTAATGTAGTGTTTCTGATCTTGTAAAACACCAGAAAATACCATGTCGAGGTTGCTTGTTTTTGTGTACTATCAGATGGTCTACACTGAATTCCATCAATCGAACCAGATTTTGTATCTGCAGGGCAAATCCTATCAACTACTGTAGTTTTATTAAATTGAGGAAAAAGTTGTGCTTTCCTTCCGTTTTTATCTTTTTTGATTATTCTTTCCTTATGTCATCCTGAAACTTTTAATTGATCACACTTCAGTGGGGACATAATCTGTAATGTCAAAGAATGCTGTAGTTCCAACAAGCTGAGTTTTCCTTTCAAGGTATCGGATGCATTCACTAAACTCTGAATTGTAGCAAATTGAAATCCGAATGGCAAAATTTAGGCGAATATAACCAAATTGAAACTATAGTCAGCTTGTCGAATTGTCATTTAGATTTAAATGCTCTATATTTAATAGTTTAGTGAATACACGACTATTGTTCTGTTGCTGTACCTATTGTAATTTATCTGTTGACATATATGCATGGCCAGTTATTAAAAATATGGCTATTGCCATCGCCAGAGGAAAAAATGGGAAGAGGGGGATAGTAATCTGAGCCCCACTTAGGAAGCATGCATTTTTGTATAGGTAAAAGTACCGTATATACTAGAGTATAAGCCGACCCGAATATAAGCAGAGGCCCCTAATTTTACCCCCCAAAAATGGGAAAACTTATTGACTCGAGTATAAGACTAGGGTGGGAAATGCAGCAGGTAAATTTCTAAATAAAATTAGATCCTAAAAAAATTATATTAATTGAATATTTATTTAGTGTGTGTATATAATGAATGCAGTGTGTGTGTATATGAATGCAGTGTGTGTGTGTGGGTGCACTGTAAGTCTCGCGGCCGCGCGGAGCGTTGCCACGGTAACCCGTGGCAACGTTCTGACCCCGCGGCTCTCGCGAGACTTGCAGAGGGAACTGACCTGGGAGCTGCACGGACCGGAGGTGAGAGAAGGGAGCTGACAGGAGCTGCAGGAGAGGTAAGTAACAGCTTTCTGCCAGCCCCTGGTCCTTGTCTGTATTATGGCAATGTAAGTTGCCATAATACAGACAATTGACTCGAGTATAAGCCGAGTTGGGGTTTTTCAGCACAAAAAATGTGCTGAAAAACTCGTCTTATACTCGAGTATACACGGTATATAGTATTACCAGGGAGAATATTAATGAATATTTATTACATGGATTTTGTGTAGTGTGTACAAACACCTTAAGTGTAAGAGAGTGAAACATGACTTATTGCTGTGCTGTTTTCACTTATTTCAAGCTTGTCTCGTCAACTTGGAGTAGGAATTAGCCAGTTATTGGCAAGCTTCCAGTTTTAATTGAAAAGTATGCATTCACAAGCTTGGGCTGTTCCTTTTTTTTAGCCATTTCCCCATTCTCCTTACCAAAATACACAAACCATGCCTTTTATGTGGCTGAGGGTAGTTGGCTCAGACTAAACTAGTGGAATTATACTACATTAAAGCAATGATCAAGTTTTGTTTCTTTCCCGTTACTGACCGAAAAAAGAAAAGGATAAATTTGGAAGTTTCATTCTGCAATGAAATTAACTTATATTTTCCTGACATATGGTGGCAGTACAATAGGGATGTACTCTTCCCATTGGACAAGCATCTGAAATAAAAAATTAACGTAAACGTTCCTCCCCTAATAGGTATAACACACCAACCTGCCACTGACCCTCAGTTCTCTTTCTTGTTCTCTCCGGAACGGACGGCATCTGGATTTTTGATGGTGAGGCACATGGGTTGCTCCCAGGAGGATCCGGCCTGATAGCTTCCTGGGTGGAGAGCTGAATGGCCTGTGTGCATCCTGCAGGAGTTACGGAGCAGCTATGTTTAACCCCTTAAGGACACATGACATGTGTGACATGTCATGATTCCCTTTTATTCCAGAACTTTGGTCCTTAAGGGGTTAACTTGCTTTATGCCGTTTGCGGTCACCGGCAGAGCAAGTAGGAGGTCTCTAGTGGCAGCAAATTACTGCCCGAGCAAGATGCATGTGCACAGCGGTGGAACGCACACCCAGGTAATGCGTTCCACTGGACTTCCGACCGCGCAACTGCTCATGCGTGGTCCGAATTCCCGGACATGGCGCGACATTTTAATCTTTACTGCCTATTTATGCTGTGCAGATCCTACTGACAGCATGGATGCTTGCCAGGAAGGATCTCCAGTGCCACCAGCACCCCCACACTGGTCAGAGGTTTTAGAGCTGAGATCTTTCAGTCTCTAATCTTTAAGATCTCGGTGTCTCTTATTTTACTTTTACAAGCAATTTTATTATAGCTTTATGTTTTTGCAGATATGTCTAGTCCTGTCTCTCCAGATATAATGGATAAAGACAAGGTGCCTGCTCCTGCTTCTAAAAAAAGCCAGTTATAAATCTAAACATCTGAGTTGTAGCGAATCCTCCACACCACTACCAGATGGTACTAAAAGGAAAATCTGCAATCCGTGTTCGTCCTTATCGCTGGAAAAGTCCAAGCAACAGGACATGAAGTAATTCTAGTCTTGGTTCCAAGACAATCTGGCCCAGACGTTTGTCATTGAAAGATTCTGCAAAGTTTAATGTTACTGCACCCAGTAAAACTACAGCCGAACAGAGGCAAAAGCGGAAGAGATCATCTTCTAGATCAGAATTGTCCTCGGGCGAATGTGCTATGTCTTCCTATTCGGAAACTTCCAGCATTTCTTCTGTGACTGAATTCGGTTTCCCACATGAAGAATTAACAACAGAGCTCCTGGAGAACGAAAGGATTCCAGTGGAGGTTTTGAAAATGTTCAAATTGACGGCTTGGCTGCTGCACGGCTAATCCTGCATAACAGAGGCATTAAGAAAGAGCGATTCAAGATTCATATGAATTCTACCAGAAAATCTACCTCTGCTATATATTTGAAAATGTTGATGAAATTCCTTAATTGATGCATCTCTCACAATTGCCTAAGAGCTTCTCCTTCTACTGATACAATCTTGCATTTTCTACAAGATGGCCTTAAAGAGAGGAAAGAGCTTGTAAGTACACTTGCAGTCCGCTGGGCCCCCTTGCAAGTATAGGGAGCAGGGGGGCCCAACATGGCAACAGACCACCAGGGATCATGGAATCTCCCCCCTCTCTGGACCAGGTAAGAACCAGGGAGGGGGGGAATAACCTTTTTCTCTTTTAAAGTGGGGGGGGGGGAGGAGGGGAGGAATGCTCCATTTACACTACATGCATACACTACACTGACACACACACTCTCTGCATTCACTACACTGACACACACACTCTCTGCATTCACTACACTGACACACACACACTCTGCATTCACTACACTGACACACACACACTCTGCATTCACTACACTGACACACACACACTCTGCATTCACTACACTGACACACACACACTCTGCATTCACTACACTGACACACACACACTCTGCATTCACTACACTGACACACACACACTCTGCATTCACTACACTGACACACACACACTCTGCATTCACTACACTGACACACACACACTCTGCATTCACTACACTGACACACACACACTCTGCCTTCACTACACTGACACACACACACTCTGCCTTCACTACACTGACACACACACACTCTGCCTTCACTACACTGACACACACACACACACTCTGCATTCACTACACTGACACACACACACACACACTCTGCATTCACTACACTGACACACACACACACACACTCTGCATTCACTACACTGACACACACACACACACACTCTGCATTCACTACACTGACACACACACACACACACTCTGCATTCACTACACTGACACACACACACACACACTCTGCATTCACTACACTGACACACACACACACACACACTCTGCATTCACTACACTGACACACACACACTCTGCATTCACTACACTGACACACACACACACACACACACACACACACTCTGCATTCACTACACTGACACACACACACACACACACACACACTCTGCATTCACTATACACACAGCATCCACTACACAAACATCCTGTATTCACAGTACACACACTACATCCACTACAGACACTGCATTCACTAAACACATTGCATCTAGTACACACAAACACATCCACTACACAAACGCACACTGTGCATCCACTACACAAACTGTATCTAATACACACAAACACTACATCCATTACACACATTCTAATTCACTTCCACTATACACACCACATTTAGTCCTGCATCTTTTGCAGCGGACTAGATAGGAGTCCTGTGGGCGGGCTCGGCGGGGGGGGCCCAGACCTTGTGCTTTGTCAGGGGCCCCAACATTTCTGGTGGCGTCCCTGGTAGTTTATCTGCCCTCAAAGTTCAAGTTTCTGCTCTCAGCCATTATTTAGTAAAGAATTTAGCTTTGGATCCTTTTGTTAAGAGATTTTTGAAGGCTGTAAGACTTGAGCCTCCGAGAAAAGTTTTGTCCTGTCTTTGGTTTTGAAGTCTCTTTGTACCCAGCCTTTCGAACCTTTGGACGAAACATCTTTAACTCTCTTGTCTCTAAAAACTGCTTTTTTGTTGGCCATAACTTCTGCTAAGAGAATAGGTGAAATCCAGGCACTTTCATCATCTGCTGAATTTACTAAGATTCTTCCAGACAAAGTTGTGCTGTATCCGAAACCTTTGTTTCTACCTAAAGTCTTCTCATCCAGGGCTATCAGTCAACCAATTTCCCTGCCGTCCTTTAGTGGCCCATCTGTCTCCGATGTGGATGAAAATTGGCACAAATTGGATGTCGGAAGATCTCTGAAAAACTACTTAGACCGCTCCTCTGTTTACAGGAAGACTTGACCATCTTTTTGTCAATTTCTTTGGGAAATTTAATGGTCATGTTGCCTCCAAAACTACTCTGGCAAGATGGCGTGTGGACACTATTAAAATAGCTTATTCTTCCTTGGATCTGCCTTTGCTTTAAAAGCTCATTCTACAAGAGCCATAGCTATTTCCTGGGCTGAAAAAGCTCAAGCTTCACCTGAAGATATCTGCAGAGCTGCTACATGGTCTTCATTCAACACCTTTATCAAACATTACAGACTAGACGTATTCTCTGCCTCCGACGCTCCTTTTGGGCATAAGGTGTTACAAGCAGTGGTTGCTTAATTCTTGCCAATAGCTCTGGGATCTCGATATATATCCCTATTGTACTGCCACCATATGTCCGGAATAACTGAAATTTTACCCCCCGTAAATTATTTTTTCCTTAATATGGTGGCAGTACATCACTCCCTCCCTTTATTAATAAATTTGATAATTTTGCAGTAGAAAGTCTCTGATGTTTTATTGGGATGTACTGAGGGTCCATTGCAGGTTGGTGTCTTGTACTTTTTGGGGGAGGGACTTTTATGTTAATTTTTAATTTCAGATGCTTGTCCTATGGGAAGAGTACATCCCTATTATACTGCCACCATAATAAGGATAAAGGAATTTACTGTGAGTAAAATTGCAGTTTTCTGCAAAATCTCAAATATGTTATTGTTTTAGTTGTTTGTAAAATGCATTTAAAATAATTATTTTGCATGTTCAGTCTCCTTCATTTAATTCCTGCTTTTGTTTTGGCTATGCAGACTTTTTAATTATTTTATAACTTATTTTTAACAATTAAACATTGACCTGTTGAGATGTTGAGGGCACCAACAACTCATACTTTCTGGTGCAAAGATCACCCTTGTGATTTAATAGTGATTTAATAGTGGATGTTGTGTCTTAGGCAGCATACCGGTACTTATTTTTTACCTGCTGCAATAGCATACGCTATATAGTTGTCTGATAGACAGCCAGTAGAGAAGGACTTAACCCTTCAAGGTAATTAATGCAGTTTATAAAAACTGCAAGGATTACACTTGCAGGATTAAGGGTGATAGGGGGTTGGCGCCCAGACCACTCCAATGGACAGAAGTGTTCTGGGTGCCTGGAGTCCCTTCAAGCAGCAGACAAGACAAGCAGAAGAAAAAAAAAAAAAAAATTAGTTCAAGAAATACTGGCCAGGTGAGCCGGCAGCCAGTCACCACTGCGGGTTCACACCAGTAGAATGTTAACATTATGTCCCTGCGGAGCAAACTTCTCCATCAGCTATTCCATATTTTCAGAAAGTGATCTGTGGTTTCTCTAATTATTGCTGTACATTTTTCCATTCTGATAAAGTACCTAATCTTATACCAAAGGGGACTGAATTTTTCTCATATAAAAGCCAATGCTTTCCCAGTGTTCCCTTTAAGTGATGCAATTAGGACTTGTAAAACCTGCTCCTCCTTCCCTCCCAGTTAAAGAAGTAAATATCTGTCTGCAGTATGGCCAGATCTCTCTGCAAGAGTGACAACTAGTCCTAGTCCTGTCTCTGAAGGGAAATAATATTGACAGCTACCCTCCAGCATTCTTCCTGCCCTCTGGGCATGTGTACAGTGCCTGAACCCCTCTCAGAAAGTCTCCCTGAAATCCAAACTGTGCGAAGACTCCCAGAGGAAGCCCTAGTACACCCAATTGAAAGCATTTTCTACATCCAGGTAAAGCAAAAATGTGGGAGAACCAGAGGCCATGACCAAATGGACCAGATCCACGTTGTCCTCGTTCACCAACCTGATCTGAGTGTACCATTCAGGGGAGGAGGGGGGGTAGTAAACGAAGAGCCAAAATTTTGTCAAAGAACAGTACTAATAAAGACTATTGAACAGTAGGTTTGACACAGCATATGATTATTTCCTTCCTCAGAGAGCACAACTATTTATGCTTCTCACATCGTTTTAGAGGCTGTTTAGTGGCCCTCAAGCAAACCATTATCGAAGAAAGTGATGTATGGTAACAATATATCTTTAAACCACTTATAGTATAATATGGAGAAGGTCCCAGGAGATTTGCATTTTTAAACTGTTTCAGGATCATGCGATCCTTTTGGTTAGTACATTGCGCCACCTAGAGGACCCACTGAGAATTAGAAGTTTAAGCTAACACCTTGTTTCCATCAGAGAGCGATCTACAGTGGCATCATTATGTGTTTGAGAGAATGCAAATCTGGTTGCTAGGTCATGCTCTTATTGGGCACACTGGCATTTCCTATTTGTGGCACTGAGGTAGCCCCACATTTCTGTTTTATGAGTGTCCCACACTGTCATGTTGGAGACATTTCTGGATGCTTCTTCTGAATCGTTCAGTCTCCATGTGTGGTCTCTAATTTGTGAGGCCAAATCTGAAAAAAATGTCTCCACCATCACATGGTCAAACCAAGTTATCGCAGGGTCATAAGTGTGGTCAAATGTAGTCACTTAGTCATGTATACAGAAAATGTAGCCAATTCTAGAATACATGTAATGTGAAAAGAATAGAAAGTATAGTCCCGTACTTTACGGTGCAGAATTTTCCATGTGTTGTAGAGGTTGTGGGACTCTAAAAGTGTCTGCAAGGGACGGAACCTAGAGGTAGGGTAACCACATGCAGCTAAGCCTGACCTATCCATGCATGGATTTAAAGCCACATTAAGGTCCCAACCAAAAATGTATTATTGGATGGTAGGTCCTTGGACTACACCTCCAAAAATGAACTTATGTAGATCTATACAAATGTTAAAATCTGAATTCTTTGAAGTATTGACAAATTTAAGTCCTTTCTTTAAAAGCGATGGTTCTCCATCATTTAGAACTTTATCTGATAAATTAAATATTATTTCCTCCTTTTCAGTTAGATGATAGTTCTCTTGATGGTAGCATAGGATGAGGAATATCTGCAGGGATGGAGTGACGTTCATGGTGTGTAGGTTTCTGAATTGATTGAAAATGTCTAGATGGCTCCTGATACTTGGCTTGAAAAGTCTTGGATACATGGTGGCTAGGAGAGGATGGGGACAGATTACTTGTAGAGGTGGATACAGGGTTGTACTTTTGTGTTGAGGATTACGATAGAGTGCTTCCTGTTTCTTAGGTGTGGATTATAGTAGGAGGAGTCCTATTAGATTAATAGGTATTGGTCTGTGCATTATGGGAACTCCGATAGTTCATCTGGTTTCTCTGATTATAGGCTGGGGCCTGGTGGTATGGTTTATCTCTTCTCCAGTTTCGTTGCCTCTGAAGTTTATAGTCGGTATGGTGTGCCTTTTACCTCTGTCATTAAAATATATACTATCTGGAAAGAGTTCATACATAAATCTATAGAGTAAATAAGCCAAATTGAAAAGGGTAAAGGAACAAAATACCATAAAATAAAGACCCTGAAGGATGATCAGTAACAGACAAGGTGAAAAATGTTGACTTATGAAAGAATATGATATAAAAATAAAATAAAAAAGATATATGCAATTTCTCTAGGTTGCTTTTGATTCCCTCATAGTCCCTCTTATCATGCAACCATTATTTTGTTTTTTACCCTCACATCTTATACAGGCATAGCCAGCTATTGCATCGTATGCCACCATAACCAGCACTCACTCTCATGCTGCCTTTGCCAGCCAGCTCTCCTAATGCCAGCATATGAACAGCCATTCCCATGACACCTTTGCCATCCAACCATCCCCGTTCTTAAAGGACCACTATAGTCACCCAGACAACTTCAACTCAATGAAGTGGTCTGGGTGCCATGTCCCCCAGGTTTTAACCCTTCAGAGAAACTGCTATGTTTACATTGCAGGGTTAATCCAGCCTCTAGTGGCTGTCTTCCTGACAGCCGCTAGAGGTGGTTCCCCCGACGCTCAATGCGAAAATCGCATTGAGCACGCAGAACGTCCATAGGAAAGCAATGAGAAATGCTTTCCTATGGGTGTTTTTTATGTGCGTGCAGCTCTGGCCGCGCATTCGGCTCCACTCGGGAGCGGACGTCAGAGGAGGGGGGGGGGGGGGGAAAGAAGGGAGGGAGGGAGAAGTCACCGGCTCTGGATAAAGGTTAGTGGCTGAAGGGGGTGTGAGAGGGGCCCTGAGGGTGGTGGTAACCTAAGGACAGTATAGTGCCAGGAAAAGGAGTTTTTTTTTTCTCCTGACACTATAGTACTCCTTTAACTTTTGTTTTAGTATGTAATTGTTCACATTGTATCAAACACAGTTGTTTAAAATGATTCTTCACAATTTATAGTTTTTGGCATATTTAAGCAAAACATGCACCACTAGTACTGGCACAGTACTGCTACTGGATGTCAAACACATCAAGAGTGAAGTGTATAACAGATCAAGGCCTAAAACAACAATTGCAATGAAAGAAGAATTTACAGTGTGGTTTTCTATTTTGAAATGACAGTACCAATTTTAAAATAAATTATAATTGAGACCGTTAAGGAAAAATATATATCCACATAACTTTTGCACATGTCTGAGAGTTTGTTTTTCTCTATTGCTTAGGTATGATACAAGGAAAGATACTTAAAACAAAGTTTGTTAGCATCATTAGCATTATATCATGTACAAAACCTTTAATTCTTTTAAAAGGCCACTGTCATCCTGTAGTGCTTGAACACCGATCCTGACATTATTTTGGTACCTACGCACATTTTCAGCCAGGAACTATGAAGGCTCTCCATCAATAAATACATATATACTTCAATGAAAATTGTGTTTTTTTTTTTTTTTTTTCCTGTGTGTTCCACAAATAGGATACTTAAAGATGTGATGCTGGATACTGGCAAGTATGATGGAACTATGCATAAATTTAGTGAGCGAAGAGAGCCAGCTTTGCCAAAATAATAAACATTTTAACAAAAATCATTAGATTAATTGATTTTGATGTAACCACACCATACAAAATTTTAATATAAGTATTTAAGTTATAAAACAAATGGCAAACACACTTTCAATATGTGGTCTTACCAGTGATTTATAAAGAGGCAAGATGATATTCTCATCCCGAGAATGAATGCCCTTTTTTATGCATGACAATACCTTACTGGCCTTAGCCACTGCTTGACATTGCACATTGTTGCATAGTTTGTTGTCTTTAACAATTCCCAAGTCCCTTTTGTGTGTTATCCCTAATTCGCTTCCATGAAGGGTATACGTTGCTTTTGGATTTTTTACGCCGAAGTTCATAACTTTGCATTTTTGAACATTATATTTCATCTGCCATTTGAGTGCCCAGTCCCCCATTCTATCTAAATCTCTCTGTAGCAAAGTAATATCTTGCTCACATTGCATTACTTTACAGAGTTTTGTGTCATCTGCAAACACGGAAACGTGACTTTCAATGCTTTTTTCAAGATCATTTATAAACATGTTAAATAGAAGGGGTCCCAGAACAGACCCCTGAGGGACACCACTTGCCACCTCTGTCCAGCTTGAAAATTTACCATTAATGACACCTTTTTGTACTCCATTTTTAAGCCAATGTTCTACCCAAGAACAAGCATTTTCATCTAGACCGATTTCCTTGAGTTTGAACACTAATCTATTGTGTGGAACTGTAGCAAATGCCTTGGCAAAATCCAAATAGATCACATCCACTGCAACACCCTGATCTATACTTCTACTTACTTATTCGTAGAATGCAATCAAGTTACCGTATATACTCGAGTATAAGCCGACCCGAATATTAGCCGAGACCCCTAATTTTACCCCCCAAAACTGGGAAAACTTATTGACTCGAGTATAAGACTAGGGTGGGAAATGCAGCAGCTACTGGTAAATTTCTAAATAAAATTAGATCCTAAAAAAAATTATATTAATTGAATATTTATTTACAGTGTGTGTATATAATGAATGCAGTGTGTGTGTGTATGAATGCAGTGTGTGTATGAGTGCAGTATGAATGCAGTGTGTGTATGAGTGCAGTATGAGTGCATTGTGTGTGTATATATTAATTGAATATTTATTTACAGTGTGTGTATATAATGAATGCAGTGCGCGTATGAGTGCAGTGCGCGTATGAGTGCAGTGTGTGTGTATGAATGCAGTGTGAGTGTGTGTTTGTGTATGTGTTGGTGGGGGTGGGCATTTTGATTGTTATATTTAATTATTTTATTAATTATTTTTTTTTTTAAATAAAAAATGTGCTGAAAAACTCTGCTTATACTCGAGTATATACGGTGTTTGACATGATCTGTGCTTCATAAAACCATGCTGATTTTTGCTGATAACCGTGTTCTTCTCAAGGAATTCTTAAATATTATCCCTTAATAACCTTTCAAATACTTTTACAGCCACAGAAGTTAAGCTCACAGGTCTATAATTTCCAGGCAAGGATTTTGACCCTTTTTGAATATAGGATCCACATCTGCCTTCCTCCAATCCACCGGAACACTTCCTGAAAGAAAACACATGACTCATTGTTTAGTGAGATACCAGATACTACCAAGGAGCTTGTCCATGCTCTGGTAATCTCCCGCATGGATTACTGTAACCCTCTCCTGATTGGTCTTCCCAAAAGCCGTACTGCACCCCTACAGTCCGTAATGAACGCTGCTGCTAGACTGATTTTCCTCTCTAGTCGTTTCTCTCACCCCTCTGCCAGTCCTTACATTGGCTTCCTGTATGCTATAGGAGTCAATTCAAGGTACTAACTCACACCTATAAAGCACTGAACAACTCTAGCCCCTCTTATATCTCCTCACAGATCCATAGGTATGTCCCTTCTCGGTCTCTCCGCTCTGCCCGTGACCACCTCCTGTCCGTTGTCCGCACTCGTACGGCCAACTCGCGCTTGCAGGACTTCTCGCGGGCGGCTCCCTTCCTATGGAATAGCCTGCCTACCGCCATCAGACTCTCCCCTAGTCTTGCATCTTTTAAGAAGTGCCTTAAAACCCATCTCTTTAGGAAAGCATATGGCCTCCAAGACTAACCCTTACCTCACATACCTGTCTCTTGCTCTCTCCTAAAGGGCAGTCCACCTTATTTGATTGCAAATTCCTGTCCTAATGTGTTTTACACCCACCTCCTATAGAATGTAAGCTCGATCGAGCAGGGTCCTCTTCAACCTATTGTTCCTGTAAGTTTATTTGTAATTGTCCTATCTATAGTTAAATCCCTTCTCATAATATTGTAAAGCGCTACGGAATCTGTTGGCGCTATATAAATTGCAATAATAATAATAATAATAAATAGTAGATCAAACCCTTTAGCTCTTGCTCATTTATTTGTATTATCACCTTCAAATCATTTAGTAGCCTGTACTACCTAAACTGGAAATAAACATTGGACACATGCTTACCATATTTTAATTATTCTAACAGTGGCATACTAGTATGTTGAATATAAGCATTTTCTACAGTTACTATTCCCATACATTCCTTGGATATCACAAGTAAAATATTAACTGACTTTTAGTCACCCCTTTGTTACTAAATTAACCGTTATTGTTTGAAATTGTAAATGGTCTATTTAAACTGTAATTTAATGCGGCAGCAACATATCTAGGTCAGAAAGTTATATTTAGAAGTTCAAATCTTTATTTAAATCTCTGATTAGGTCGTCTAATATCACCATTAACAAGCTAGGTCATTATATATGCATAAATAGAGAATCGCTTTCTATTAAATGTGTAACTGGAAAGAGTTTGTATAGATGTTTTGTTTCTTGTGATAATTAGTTTCAGTATTAATTTATTGAAATGCCAGGTTTCGGTTATAGTGTTTTTTTTTTTTTTTTAGTTTTTTATATTTACGTTCTTTATTATAATAGTAAAACTCTTGTCACTTTTGTCTTTTGAAATTGGCATGTAATTTCACCAGTGGATAGATTGCATATTTTTAAGTATTGCGCTCTTTTGTTGGGGCTCCTATATTAATAAACCAAAACCATTTTAACACTGTAGTTGGGGAATGCCAAGTTATGACAGGATTTATTCCTACTAAAGCTTTCTGCTACTTTTTTTTTTCCAGAGCCTGCATCTGTTAACTGTAATTGGCTGTTTGTTTCTATCATGGTTTCTTTAAACTAGAATAAAACCATAAATATACACTATTTAATGGCTTGCTGGGGGTCGGAGGTTGAATATCTAGTGCCACAACAGTAACTTGAAACAAACTTTTATATCTCAGTGTCAACACTGCAAGTAAACTTAAAAAAATAAAAACCTATTTTAGGTACTCCTAGGCCCCCTTTAGATTGTGTCTGTTGGAGCAAGGAGATAGGAATTCGTGGTTTTGTTTTGTTCCAGATAAATCTGGTCAATATGGACTGTATGGTCTTGAGAGTGTGTGGCGGTACCTGGAGATGTAACATTCTAAAGATATAGAGAATTTTGGGTAGCAGAACCATTTTTACAGTATTAATTCGACCTAGCCATGAAAGGTGTACATTTTTCCACGTTTGGATAAGAGAGGTGCATGTTCGCAGCAATGGTCCATAATTCAGTGATATTGTGTTGTGTGCGTGCAATGCAAGCTTTACTCCTAGATATGTGATGTAGTTCTGTTTCCAGTCAAATTTGTGGGCCTGGCGTAGGGTATCAACTCGTGATGTGGGTATATGGAGTGGAAGTGCTTGTGTTTTATTGTTGTTGAGTTTGTAATATGATATCCTCCCATATTCCTGTAGGAGGCACATGAGGCGGGGCAGAGACGTTTCTGGGTTGCTAATAGTCAGAAGTATGTCGTCCGCAAACATGGACAATTTAAAGTTAGAGTTTCCTATGGGTATCCCTGATATGTGTGTGTCGTTTCTAATCTTGAGCGCTAGTGGTTCTAGTGCAAGGATGAAAAGAAGAGGAGACAGCGGGCAGCCTTGTCTGGTACCGTTAGAAAGATTGAATGGTGATGAAGTGAATCCTGAATTGTATACTTGAGCTGTTGGGGTGGTATACAATGCCATTATGCCCCTTGTCATCTCTTGTGGGAATTTCTATTTGTGTAAAACTGATGTCATATAAGTCCAGTTCAGCCTATCAAAGGCTTTTTCAGCGTCTAGTGCCAATAAAAGGCTTTCTGTTTTTTCGGTTGAAATGTGTGATAGTATATTAAGTATTTTCCTAGTGTTATCAGAGCCTTGTCTACCTTTAATGAAGCCTGACTGGTCATTATGTATTACACGTGTCAATATAGGGCTTATTCTATTCGCTAATAGTTTAGCATAAATTTTTGTGTCACAGTTCAGTAAGGATATTGGGCGAAAATTAGAGCACTGGGTTGGGGGTTTCCCAGGCTTTGGTAAGGTGGTTATGTGGGCTTGAAGCATCGCTGTGGGCATAGACCCCCCCTGGAAACAGTGATTGAACAGTTTTGTTAAGTGTGGCGCAAGAATGTCTCTAAAGGTATAGTAGTAGAGGTTGGTAAACCCGTCTGGACCAGGTGACTTGTGTTTAGGTAGTTGTTTGAGGACATTTATAATTTCATGCTCCGTAAAGGGCTGTATTAATTTGCGGTTTTCTTCAGGTGTAATGGTATGTGGGTGAATGTCGTTCAGGAATGTGTCTATTTCGGCTTGGGTAGGGGTATGGCATTCGGGGTTCTTTACTAAATTATATAATTTGCTGTAATAGCTGCTAAATTCCTCCACTATTTCTTGCGGATTAGTAATTTTCCCTCCCTGCCCCTTGTCTAGGAATGCTATTTTGGAGGCCAAAGATCTGGCTTTTAGTTGGGTTGCCAAAATCTTCCCAGCCCTATTTCCCTCTTTAAAAAATTTATGTTTCATTTTCATTAATATATATATCGTTTTTGCTGTTTCCATATCTTTCAATTTGGACTGTAGTTCAAGGATCCGTTTTGTAATGTCATGTGACGGCGATTGTTTATTTGTACGGGTGAGTGTAGTTAACTCTTTGTGTATATCAATGTACATCGTCATCCGTTGTTTCTTGTTGTAACTAGCGTGTTTAATAAATTGTCCTCGAAGGACCGCCTTATGGGCCTGCCATAAAGTCTCTATTCCTGTTTCTCCTGTATCATTTAAGGCGAAGTATGTTGTCAAATCATCTGTGATTTGCTGTATAAGCTTGTGGTCGTTAAGGAGGGTGTCATTGAGCCTCCATGTGCGGTTTCCGCTCGTGGGATGTTGTAGTATGACTGATAATGTGATTGGGGCATGGTCGGACCATGTGATAGTGCCAATATTGGCGCTAGACATTTTTGCTGTGATCGATACCGGTATAATGAAGCGGTCCAGTCTAGAATACGAATTATGAACTAGTGAATGGTGTGTATAGTCCTTATCTAGTGGGTGTAATGTTCTCCAGATATCGGTGTAACCATGTGAATGTAGCGTATTTTCTATGAGAGAAATGGAACGAGCCCGTTGTTTCGCAGTTTTTTGCGAGATTTTAGAGGAGGAAGTGGTGTCGAGATTTGTGTCAAGGATGAAATTAGTGTCTCCACCAATTATGATGTCCCCAAATTTGTGGGCATTTGCTAAAGCCAGAATGCGGTCTAGAAAGTTATGGTGGTCAGTCTGAGGTCCGTATACGTTAACCAAGGTGTAGTGAGCGTTGTTAATTATGCATTGGAGTAAGAGGTACCGTCCTTTTTTGTCACTCAGTTTTTTTATCATCTGAAATGAGACCTCTTTGCTGATCAGGGTAGTAACGCCTCTTTTTTTTTTCTGTATGTACAATGGTAGCCTATAGGGAAATATTTAGAGGAGAATTTAGGTTGATTGGAAGTTTGGAAATGAGTTTCTTGGTAAAACGCTACATGGGCTTTCTGATTTTTAGGCCTCCAGCAATAGCCACTTATTTCGAAGCTGCTGTTCTTGAATCTGCCATAAGGCTCCATGCGCCCAGACACACATTTCAGTGGGCAGATATGGAATCAGACAAAACTCAGCCACATGCTCTGTTACACTTATTGTGGACACCCAAAGCATTTCGCCCACCAAAATTATCCTTGTACCCCACCTCCATACTGATGCTGAAGTTCTGGGACAGGCTGTTGGCCACCGTATCCGAAAAGGGGAAATATTGCGTAGATGCTCCTATAGAAGCATTGGCAGGACTCACACCATGGCTATCATTAAAAACGTGGACCACTTATGGCGTGAGATTCATCAAGGATCTATGTATACAGAATGAAATAAAAACGTTCCCCAACCTACAAACGCAATTTAACTTACCCAATTCGTGTATATTCCAATATTTACAATTAAAAAGTATCATAAACACTCAAGTAACACTTAGACAACAGACCACACCACAAAGCGCCACAGACGCACTAGCGGTTATATCTGGATGTCACTCAGCACCACTGAAATCCAAAACTCTATCATTGTGCTATAAGGCTCTATTAGGCCAGAGTACCCCCCATACGTTTAATTATGTTCGACAATGGGAAAAAGAGGGATTACCCAACCTTCCAGACGAAAAATGGCTTAAAGCACTCAACGCCCTTAGAGGTCTCACCTCTTGTTTCTCTCATGTAGAAGCCCATAAGAAGGTGCTCTATAGATGGTACCTTACTCCACAAAGACTACACCAAATATACCCGAATTCAATCCCGGAATGCTGGAGATGCATGACAGAAATAGGTAACATGACACACATATGGTGGGACTGTAGAGGAATTAAACCACTGTGGAACCAAGTTGAGCAACTTCTACAACGCACCCTTAATATAACGACATCTTTAACACCTACTATAGCGCTCTTATTGCTCTTCCCTCCGCAGTGGCCGAAAACAATTCAAAAAATAGCCTCCTCAGTAATTTTAGCAGCGCGACACTTAATAGCCCAACAGTGGAAAAGCACAAGGTGCCCCTCCCGAAAGGAATTACTAGACAGAGTAGATCAATATTACAAATACGAGCTACTTTCATCCGATTCTCCTATGAAGAGAAAACAAACAGAACAAACTTGGCTACCATGGTTTGAGGGATTATATAGCGACACCACGCCAAATACTTTATTGGAGGATCCACAACACCCAACACCATAGGTCACCACAAGAAACACGAGACTGAGGCTTGGGTATAGAACTACAGATGGTCCCGGTTACTCAGGGCAAGATACTTAACTATATAAATGTATAAAGGTTTCACATATCTACTTATGATGTATACGTATCCAATGATATAACCATGCATTATTAGATCGCCAATTGTACTTCCCTCCCCCCCCCCCCCCCCCCTCTTTTCCTTTCTGTACCCCTCCCACTTATGTTTTGATGTTTTGAATTTTCCTGGAAAATAAAAAAACTTTGAATTTGAAAAAAAAACAAAAAAAAAACCTTCTGAAATAATTAACCCCTTGTGAACAGACCGCTTTTCAATTTTCTCATTGTTTGGGGCCAGGGCTGTTTTTACATTTCTGCGGTGTTTGTATTTAGCTGTAATTTTCCTCTTACTCATTTACTGTACCGACACACATTATATACCATTTGTCTCGCCATTAAATGGTCTTTCTAAAAATACCATTATTTTCATCATATAATATAACTTACTATAACAATTTTTTATAAAATATGATGAAAAAATTAAAAAAAACTAAATTTTCTAACTTTGACCTCCAAAATCACGCATCTACAACCGCCAAAAAAAAACACCCTTGCTAAATAGTTTCAAAATTTTGTCCTGAGTTTAGAAAGACCCAATGTTAAAATGTTCTTAACTTTTTTTTTGTGTGCAAATTATAGGGCAATAAGTACAAGTAGCACTTTGCTATTTCCAAACCATTTTTTTCCCCCAAAATTAACGCAAGTTACACTGTAACACTGATATAGGAATCCCTGAATAACCCTTGACATGTAGATATTTTTTAAAAGAAGACAACCTAAGGTATTAAACTTGGGGTATTTTGACTCTTTTTATGCAACCATTTTACCACCAATTTAAAAAACATAATTGTTTATTTTTTTTTTTACACACATTGCAATTTAAGAATACATGTACATAGAACTTTAAGGGTTACTGCCAAAGAACACCCCAATATGTGTTGAGCAACATCTCCTGAGTATAACAGTACCCCCAATGTACAGGTTTTATTGTTTTTTGCAAGCTTACAGGGGTCAAATGTAGGGCTTTCCCCTTTTCCATGTTTGAACATTGACGTTTGCCAGATTGGTTTGCTGGGCCTATGTTGTCTTTGATACCGTATGGCAGCCCAGGAATGAAAATGAACCCCATCATAGCATACCATTTGTAAAACTATTTTTTACACATAAACTGGCATTTCACCTATGATATTATCAGTATAATACATTTTACTGCTCTACAATGCTCCTATTTGTATAGAGTAATGTCTCACGTGTACCCCTCAAGTACAGGTTTTATGGTGATTTTGAAAGTTACAGCGTCAATATAGGGCTTGCCCAGTTCAGTTTGCCAGATTGGTTTGCTGGGTCTGTGTTGCCTTTTGAGACCATATGGTAGCCCAGGAATGTGAAATAACCCCATCATGGCATACCATTGTAAAATTTAGACAACCCTAGGTATTAAAAATTGGGTATTTCCAGTCTTTTGTAGTAGCCACTTCGTCACAAATGCTGGCCAAAGTTAGCATTTTTATTTGGTTTTTATAAATGTTTTTTTTTTTCTTTTTTATTTATATTAAGTGTGTGTGTATATGTATATATATGTGTATATATAATAAGGTGTGTGTGTGTGTGTGTGTGTGTATATATATATATATATATATATATGTATATATATATTTATTACGTGTGTGTGTGCGCGCCTATATATGGCTTCATTTATATATTAAAGGGAAACTATAGTCACCAGAACAACTACAGCTTATTGAATTTGTTCTGGTGAGTAGAATCATTACCTTCAGGCTTTTTGCTGTAAACACTGTCTTTTCAGAGAAAAAGCAGTGTTTACATTCAGCCTAGTGATAACTTCACTGGCCACTCCTCAGATGGCTGTTAGAGATCATTCCTGGGTCATGGCTGCCTAAAATGCATCCAAACATTCAATATCTCCTCCCTCTGCATGCAGACACTGAACTTTCCTCATAGAGATTCATTGTTTCAATTCATCTCTATGAGGAGATGCTGATTTGCCCAGGGCTGTGTTTGAATCATGCTGGCTCTGCCCCTGATCTGCCTCTTTGTCGGTCTCAGCCAGTACTATGGGGAAGCATTGTGATTGGATCAGGCTACCACGTCTGATGATGTCAGCAGACTGCTTGTTTTTCTGAGACAAACAGCATATGCAGAGTTACAGCTACAGCCTTGAATACAGTAAGATTTGCTATATTTATGGAGGCATGAGGGACCCTGGGGGGCTAGATGGTGGTTTTAACACTATAAGGTCAGGTATAGTGATCCATATAATGTGTGTGTGTGTGTGTGTGTATGTATATGTATATGTATATATATATATATATATATATGTGTGTGTGTGTATATATATATATATATATATATATATATATATATATATACTCTTCTTCATAAAAGCGCATCAATTAAACTGTTAATAGCTCCCAACTGATTCCTCTGATGCAACTGTCACTAGTCTAATACTATCCTTACATTTTGTCATTTTACCCCACTTCCTCTAGCATGTAAGCTCTTTGAGCAGGGCCCTCAACCCCTCTGTTCCGTTGTGTCCAACTTGTCTGGTTACAACTACATGTCTGTTCGTCCACCCATTGTAAAGCGCTACGGAATTTGACAGCGCTCTATAAATATCATAATAATAATTTTATATTAAAAAAAAAAAAATACAAACAGTGCTGCACTCACTGCATAATCCAATTGCTGCCTGGTTCTGGTCGGCAAAACTATAAATAGGAAAGTAGATAGCACTCCAGTCTTTTTCTCCATAAAAATTTACTTTTAATGCTCCAAGTTTAAAAAAATCTAAATCAACGTTTCAGTCTGGAAATTCAGACTTACATCACTTTTGTCCTGATGAAAGTCCGAATTTCCAGACTGAAACGTTGATTTTTTTTTAAAACT
The DNA here is from genome assembly GCF_036172605.1 of Pelobates fuscus. NCBI lineage: Eukaryota > Metazoa > Chordata > Amphibia > Anura > Pelobatidae > Pelobates > Pelobates fuscus. The sequence continues at coordinate 189,839,356 of NC_086318.1, forward strand.
TGGAGCATTAAAAGTTAATTTTTATGGAGAAAAAGACTGTGGAGTGCTATCTCTCTCTCTCTCTCTCTCTCTCTCATATCAAAATACAGTTAGAACAAATTTAAACCGGTATATAACTTTATTTTATTTTCAATGTATTTATTGATTTATATTCAATTTTATTTATATATATATATATATATATATATATATATATATATATATATATATATATATATAAAGTATTATTTGGATTGTCCACTTCCTACATTCCAGTGCACCATGCTTGGGAGAATGAAATATTTTTCACATTTGTATATCTTTTGAATGTACATAGACTATATCATGTACATCATAAAAGTGAACTTTTTATACATCCACGGGCGACACATTCAAATCAACCCCATAACTACGGAACCTCTTTTGAGCTAGGTCTTAGGCCAATGCTGGAAGAATTTTGCCACTGTATTTGCATCTTTATTATTTCTCAATTTTAAATGATTTTTTAATTTTTTTTTTGTTTGTTTTTGTTTTGTTGTTATCCTTTTACATGCAACGTAAATACCAAAAATGGACATTTGGAAATGTGCATAGGTTTTCATGGCTAATGACTGTGTATTAATATGCTTTTTCAAATCTCACAAAAATGCTTTTGCAAACTGATTTGGTTCAACTTTCTAAAACATTACAACATAGTCATACTAGATTATATAATTTTATCTTTTGTATCTATAAACAAGCTTTATTCTGCTTTCCTTGCCAATGAAAAGGAAATAAGTATGCAATCCCTTATAAGTATATATTAAAAACATTTACACTTTTTGAGAAGGAATATTTAAAGGGTTACTCCAATCTTTTAGTATTTTTTTAATTTAATTTTTTTAAATTTCTTCAAAGTGACCTAGTGGTTTTCCTCTTATTGCTATTGAAATCCGCTATGAAAGAACTATAAAACTTACCTGGTATCCTGCACCACGGCAAGGGTCTTCCACAACATGTCTGATGTCACTCTTTTCCTATTTGCGGTCCCATCAAATGCTTCCATTGGCCCATTCTTGCTGCTCAGAGCGCTTGCAGGCTCTGAGCCAGGAAAGGGTGGGGTATGGACACAGAAGGGAGGGAATATTATAAAATCAAAAACATGGACAAAGGCAGGGAGGGATGAATCTCACAAGCAGAGAGGGAGGGAACCCAGACTGTCTCCCACACAGTGGCATGCAGTCACACACACAGAGGCAGACAGTTACACACACACACACACACACACACACACAGCCACATGCAGACAGTCTAACGCAGTCACTCACAGTTACAGGCAGACAGTCTCTCACTCACACACACATAGCCACAGGCCGTCATTCACACACAGTTACAGGCAGACAGGCTGTCACACACACACTTACAGACAGTGTGGGCTGGAGGAGAAGTGGATTCACTCAAGCCCTTCCCTGGGGCCTGTTAGTTGGAGAAGCACCTCCATGTGCCGCAGCACGGGCCATATTAAGCTCCGCCCGACTTATTAGCCCCACCCCCACTTTCCTTCCGTGCGGTCAGTTCAGCTGGTCTTTGCGTGTGGGGCACTATGTGGACGCACAGCTCAAACATCCTCATCCGGACCCCAGACCAGGTCATGGCACCCCCCTTTAGTACGCCTCTGCCCTGAAGCTTCCCTTTGCAGGCACATTGCCCATTACATCTCTTGTCACTGCTTGCTGACGACCGATGTAATATTTGCACAGAATTGATATTAGGTAGCCTGGAGTCATGTGTGCTGGGGTTGTACAAAAGTGAATACATTTTTGTATGAAATGATGAACATACAAATTCATACCACCACTCATACTACCATTGCCATTTCTAAAAGCATTGTCCATGTTGGTTGGATCTATAAAAAATTAATTTGTATAGATAATTTTGATAGCCCCTCTAATTGTATTATTAGATTGAGGCCTAAGTAAGCTGTTTTAGACTTATTTATTTATTACTAGTATTTATAAAGCGCCAACAGATTCTGCAGCGCTGTACAATTAGTGGAGGACGTACAATATACACAGAGAAATACAAAAGGTAGAGAGGGCCCTGCCCGTAAGCAGATATCTAGCCATTGAAGCTTATTTATACAAAGTGCTTAGCTAGATTGCTCGTGAGCTTACAATCTAAAGGTTACATAGGGAAATGAGACAAGAGATAGCAGAGGAAATTGGAATGAGGAGGTGATTGACTGTGGTTGGAAACAGCTGGAGGAGTAATGTTATATATTTAGAAGGAACCATGGAGAGTAGAGCAGAGTAGAAATGGAGATTCTCAGTTAAAGGGATGGAAGGTAAATTGGGCCTGAGGGAGAAGATGGATGCATTGTTATATAAAGGAATTTACACAGCTAGGAGAGGCAAGCAGGGGGGCAGGGGAGGGGAGTGGTGGAACAGACTTTGATTCAAAATGCATAATAATCTGATGCCTTGTAATCTGTATTGCTATGGTGATCACCTGACTAAAAGACCTGCAAAACTACCTTTATTTGAAAAACAGTTGCTTATTGAGATGTCATTCACCATCTGTTTCCTCTGCTAGTCTGCTGTCATCCCCAAGTGCTGTTTATTGGCCAAAACATGTGAATATCCTCTCAGTACTGACCATTTCTCAAATTGAAATTTTTTGGTATCCTCCATTTTCTTAATATGTCCCTTGATAATAGGTAGCTTGTATCACATTGACAGTGCATAACTCCCATCATTTCAAATGGACAAAGAGGGACACTTTCATTTAAGGGGTGTGGGTGAGGCTGGGTCCAGGAACAGAATTGTTCTGAGAAATTGTAGGTCAGTTACTAATAGTAATATATGCAATTTAGAACAATAATAAGGTATCATATTTGCACTGAATTGTTTCTAAACACATTTATTATATATAAAAGACTGTGAGTATTATTTTGAGACTGTGAGTATTATCGCTGTGGAGCTCTACTACACATTCAAGACACAAAAACAATATGGAGCTTATAGAAAAGTGGGACAGATGTAGATGGGCCAAAAGTAGGGACTGTCCTTCTAAATAAAGACCCTTGGGAGGCATGCAACTGAACTGTAACTCAGACAAAGTAAGTCAGTCAGGAGGAATCATCACTTTTTTGGGTCTGTAGGAGTTGGTTTTTGTGTTTAATTATTAAAAAAAAAAAAAAAATAGATGCATCGTCAAATGCTCCTAAAGCATTTTCACAGATCCTGGGGAAAACAGTACTTTAACTATATTTGGGGAATATGCCTAGAGAAGTGCAGATGATCACATTAGGTTTCGTAATGGGATATTTTACCATGTGCGCATTCTTTAGCTAGTGGTTTGGCAATCTCCAAGAGCATTCTTTGCTTTATCAAATATGCATGCTTGACAAAAACATGACTAAAGGAAAAGCAATCGGTCTAAAAGAGATGAACAGACATTGATCTGTCATATCACCGAACTCTTTCACATTTTCCTACCATTTTAGGGACTGTAGAGTCAGGATATCCTTGCAGGAAAAATGTGGACATTTAGATCACAACATAATTTAACAGGATTAAATAGGGCTCTTATAAAGACAACTTTACAAAATATATAAAATTATTATAGTTAAGGCTAAACACAGAGTGATATGTAACAAAAAATGGTTTCAGGCTGGTTTTCAAATGCAGTAAGATTTGAAATTTTGACATGATTTAAGAATTATTAAAAAAACTAAAAATATTTTACTTTTTCGTTCCACCAGACAAATAGGAACTGGGTATCATTTAACCAATATTTTGTGGGCCTCAAAAAATAAAGGAACTCTCTGTTTACATGATCGGGGTAATATACCATCGAGAAACTAGTTTGAAAGGCCTGGGACAGCACAAAGCGCTTGACTGGCTACATCTAGCCAATGCTTTATGCATGTCACTGGCCTTTCCAAGGGGTAAGGCACCAGACAGATACCCAGGCAATATTTCAAAACTGTTGCAAACCAGGGTCCTTCCTGGTTTGATGCATGGTCAAACGCTTTAAGCTGAAGTGGTGTTGGTACTTAGAGTGCCTCTAACCACTTGGCTTTACTTGTGGTATAAGCAAGATTTTATCAGTAACAATATTTTATTAAATGCAGTTATGGGACAATGTAACAATGTAGTCTGTATATTTTAAAGAAATGTTACAAATATTGTACAAAACAAACACAATTTAACTCTTCCAGATTTCTGCATAATTTCCCCTTTAAATAAACATCACATACATTTGGACAATTATTTTCCTATATTTGTCTTACTGGGCTCAGGTGCCAGAGCAACTTTTACTGTTGAATTTAAGTGTGTGGTACATAAGTTGTTCAGCATTACCAGCTGTGCTTTATGGAAACGGTTTGTGTTCAGATATTTCATGAAGCTGGAGTGGATTTATAACTGTTGACATGAGAAATGTGAAGAGGTTCCAGTTTTGCTTCATCACATTTATTTCAGCAGATATTCCAGATTTTTTTTATAGTTGCACATTAGCAAAAGATGAAATAAATGTGTAAATATCACATTTTAGTATGTTAATAATTTGAGCTTCTTTAACTTTACAAACTTTTCCAACAATTTTTAAAGACATCTGTTGATGGATAAACAAAAACTGAGACGTTTCACTTCTTGAGAATTTAAATTGACTTGAAAGTGATTTTAAGATTTATGGTCAGAGTAGTTGAAAGCATAGCTGACTTAGAGCATAAAATAAATTTATAGTGAGGGACATCATTGCTAGACCCAGGTAAGTCGTAGAAGTTTTTTTTTTCTTTCTTAATGCCTTCTGCACCGCGTGGAGTGAGGTGGGTACCATAGCTAGCTGAAGTGCCAGGATAACAACTTTGTTCTCCTAGCACTATAGTGTTACAGGAGAATTCTGAAGAAGCCATGCTCATAGAGTCCGAACACAGGTCAGTTCAGGAAGCAAAGGTCTTTATTCTCACCGATCGGGGCTCAGCTGAACTAATGTTCAAAATGTCTGAGCACATGGAGTAGAGTCTTTTTATAAGCTATGCATCCCCCATCTGTACCCTTACACCAATCAGCAAACAGGACACACAGGATTACCTTATATGGACAGGCAACATGGCCCTTGAGGAGAATGGAATGTGGTTTCAGTTTTTGCACATGGTCAGTACATTGATGACAGTATCTTAGCTACATGTAACTAACTAACTGATACCTGTACTTGTGTATGCCACGTGGAGATTTTAGGCCTACTAAATTTTGGGCCTAGCTGAAATCCCATCACAATAGCTTCCCTTTAAAAAAAAAAAATCTAGATGTGTGTGTGCCCCAGTGGGAGCTATTACTCTTTGACTGTGCTTATCAATGTAGATAGTCCCATAAGGAAGCATTGGGAGGCTAATGCACAAATATGTGTCTGTGTGTTGGTTTGTAGACACATATGTGTTTGTGGTCATATATCCCAGCATTCAATTTAAACATTAACACTACATACAAACACTCACTTCCAATCAAATGCTAACATTACATACAAACACACTCCTGTATTACCCCATTAAGGACCAAACTTCTGGAATAAAAGGGAATCATGACATCTCAGACATGGCATGTGTCCTTAAGGGGTTAAAGCGCTAATATTGTATACAAACACATCCCAAATATGAAAACTACTCACAAACACACCCCTTCATTCAAACACAAACACATCATACAAACACATGGCAAACTTACTGTGGTATTAAATAATGTGCAAACTTACAGTGGTATTTTATTATGGTGGTATTTTATTTATTTTTTTACATTCTTTGTCGTAGTGCAGTAATTCATACACGTTTTAGCAAAGATCGAAAACATGAGACCAGAACAATATGTAAACATGAGGAGTCAAGATGGGCAGCACTTTTTAAAAGAAAAATATGCTTAGTCGCAGTATGTCTGAAGAGTAATGATCAGGATTAGTGGTAAAGTAGAGTAGTTCTATCTGACAATATGTGGCGACAACAAGATTTGGTATGATTAATGTATAAAACAAGCTAATAAAAAAGCCACCTAATTGAACTCCAAATTAAAAGCCAGGGGGTATACAATAGGGTAGTTTAATCTAAAATATGAGACCATAATAGGTGGTACAGTTAGAGGTTAAACAACAAGTTAAGTCAGTGTAATGAATGTGACCATATAGAGAGGCTAAAAACGAGCAAGAGATAATACTTCATCCAATGCCACACTTATAGAAGTGTTGTGGACCTGGTCTACTGGCACGTCTGAATTGCCGAGTGCGTCCTTCACTGTGTCCCAGCTATAAGTAGAGTTCTGCTCACCCACGCGGGTTGGCAGATTGTTACCTTATCTTCTCTGTTCTCCATGCCCAGGCTGGCTTACAAGCCAGAGCCTGTTTATGATGAAGCCCTCTGAAACCAGCAGTAGAGCTAAAGTTCAGGGCCTTTCATGTTAGTTCTACTAGGTCATGGAAGGCTGAATGACTCAATGACCATTCTGTCTCTCAGCCCAAAAGAGTAACAGGAAGTAGGTGCGGCAGTGGAGGGCTCTTTGTCCATGGCTGAGATGAGTATGGATCCCTGCTAGCGAGACTTGGTCCAGGTCCAAAAGGCTGCACACAGGTCGTCAAAGGTTGTCTGGAACCTAGTTTCCCAGTTTAGCAGATGGTTGGTCAGCATGGCGGCCATCTAAGATTTGCCACAAGGCTCCATTTTGTAAGGTGAGTATAAGTTGGTATGCCTCTAGCGTGTAATAGCATTCCCTGGCGGGGACAAGGATGTCCCTCACCGGTCCATGGGATGGGGGGGGGTAAACAGGGCTGAAAAAAGTTTGCTGTGAGCAGCACTCCGCGGCGGGAGGGAGCGTCCGCTTCCCCCAGTTGCCTGGCACGCTAGGCTGTATTTTTGCTTGTGGAGTGCTGCAAAATTCTGCTAAGAACTACTGTATGCCTTGGGTAAGAAAAGGTCAAGGAGGACTGTTTTAAAGGACTTCTAAAGACACCCAGACCACGCTGTCACTGAAGGGGTACAGATTCAGTGGTCCTTTCATTCTAACCTTGCAATGTAAAATATTGCCATTTTGTTAACATTGAAACTTTAAATACACCTCTAGTTGTTTGCTTTTGATTGGTAATTTTACTATTGCTAGTTTAACAGTGACGTTTCAAACGCACTATAGATTTTACAAATGCCACCTTGTGTGGTTTCTTTGAGAATGTCAGTATTTTGCATAAACCAGTCATTGACACTTGAGTCTTAAAATAGATGTGACACCTCCCAACATTTCAAATGGGCAAAGAGGTACTTTAAATTTAAGGGTTTGAGCAGGGGTGTGTCCAGAAGCTGGTTGTTCTGAGCAATTTTAGATTTATTACGAATGACAATTTATGTACCGAAAATCTAATTTAGAATAAACACAATGCATCGGATTCTTTAATACATTTATTGTAAAATAAATTACTATGAGTATTTTTTGCTGTTGATTCTGTTATAAACTCACACACCAACAACTTTAGAAAAGAGGGACATTATAATAGAAAAGAGACAGCAAGATTTTGGGCCGAACACTTTGGGGGTATGAGGTGATATGTGTGAACTCCATAGAAATTATACTAACAGTAATATATCTTTCAACGTGTCCATTTGATATATTAGGAGTCCCTTGTGTAGTTAATGAAAAGTTAGTTAGGAATGTATTTTATACATGCTGTGTATACTCAGCTGCCACTTTATTTGGTATGTGATGGGATCCTCCTTTTTTTTTTTCTTCTCACCCATTTTGAAATAAAGGCATGGCAGTTGCTGCAGATTTGCTAACTGCACCTGCATTTTGCAATCTTACCATCACTTGTAAAGATGATATATTTTATGAAGATCGGACTTAGAGTCCACTTGAGTGTACTAAACGCATTGTCATGTTTGTGGATTAATATTAGATGTGTGGCTTATAACTTGGTGCATTCTCCTGCTGGAATTAGGCATGAGATAATGGGTAGGCTGTATCTATAAAGGAATGTACATGATCAGCAACTGTACTCGTGTAGACTGTGGCATTTAAACAATGCTTAGTTGGTATTGATGGGTCTAATGTCTACCAGAACAAAATCCCCCACACCATTGCACCACCAATAAGCCTATAAAACAAAGTGTGATGGATCCATGAATATAGGTTGTTTATGCAAAATGTTAAATCACACACTTGCATGTTTTCACAGAAAGTGGATTGTTTTTATTTTAGTGCTCATTATAGCTTCAGTTCCTTCTTCGTTCTGCTATTACTGCGCATAGCACTACGGTACTATCTGGTTATTACTGTTGGAATGGCTCTGTGTTTACTGTAAAAGCTATCCGTAGCTCCCCCTAGATCATAGTAGTCAAAACTGAACTGTAGTTGAGATAGACTGTAAATTAAAAAACAAACTAGGAAATTTGAAAGGGAAAAAAAAAAATAATACACAAAGTGATGGTAACATTCTTAATAATCAGATGAATTACAACGTCCTCCAGTAAATTATACAATATTTGTATTGGATTATTTTGCTTTAAATTAGTATCATCAAGAATTTTTGACAATGTTAACAAAACAGTGTTTGAATTGCAAAAATGGAGAAGGAACCGCACTCAATTCACTTAAGACGGGCTGCTTAGCTGAACCAAGGGCCAGCACAAGCCGAGAAGATAATAAATGGCAGTATTAGAAAAAGGGTCCAGGCACTCCGATGTCTTCAGGCACCTTTATTAGAACATGTGGAACAATGCAACATTTCAACTCCCAGTGGAGTCTTTGTCGATACTGTCTTTTGACAAAGACTCCACTGGGAGTTGAAACGTTGCAGTGTTCCACATGTGCTAATAAAAGTGCCCGAAGACATTGAAGTGCCTGGATCCTTTTTCTAACTCCAGTGTTTGAAAGCTATTTATGTGTATTTTATAATATATGGAAAAATTATGCTTTAAACCACCATCGGAGGAACCCGATTTCCGAGGCTTTTGAAACGATTAGGGAACATTATGTTTCTGACTGGAATATGAACTTTTTTTTTTTTTCTGTCAGATTTCAAATTGAGGGTGACTTTCCACATCTGGATGTTGTATTTGGAAGGTCAACCTATAATTTTGTTAAACGGAAGCTATTGGACATCTTGTGGTCGTGTACAATATAATCAGCAGTCATAAGGATTTAGACAGATTTTTTACATAAATCATAGGTTTACATCTTGCATTTCTTTTTTTTTTTTTTTATATTTCTTCTATATATTTTGATTTGTTTCAACAGCGATACGATCATTATCTTGTGATTTATGTTAATAGTAGCCATTTGTTTTAGTAGCGTCTTTCTTTGTTATACACATACATTTATGTTTTCAGATACCGTATTTATCGGCGTATAACACGCACCTTTTCTCCCTGAAAATAGGGGACAAATGATGTGTGCGTGTTATACGCCGATATACCATATTTTTCGCTCCACAAGACGCACTTTTTTCCCCCTCAAAAGTGAGGGGAAATGTCTGTGCGTCTTATGGAGCGAATGTGAAGGTTTACTTACCTGTCTTGAAGCGTGGGCCGGTGTTCAGCGCGCACCACGGTACTGGAACTTAAATTTCAGGTTCTGGTTTCCGGCGGGACTGAAAGGAAGTGTGCGTGTGTATGGAAGTATTGTGTGTGTATGCGTGAGGGGTGCAACGTGTGCATGTAAGAGGGGTGGTGGCTGTGTGAGTGAATATGTTTGGAGGGATTGTGTTTGTGGACAGATTTAAATATATTGGCTATGCATTATTTTTTTTTTTAATTAAAAACAAACTTTATATCCCCCTCCTCCCATTTTACCTTTTGACTGGGAGTGGAGGCTGGGCTGCCATCCCCGGTAGTCCTAGTGGTGAGTGATCTCTAGCCTGCGAAGACCTCGCGAGAGGGACCCGGCGGAGCTGCTGGCTAGAGCTTCCCGGGTCCTTCTCTCCCTCCCCAACTGGCGGTCGCATGTCAGTGGCTGTGGGACGGTGAGGGAGATCTTTGATCTCACCACCAGCCCATGAAGGCACACAGCATGGCCAAGCAGTTCAGAGGTTTTGCTAGTAAGTATTTAAACTAGGAGGGGGGGGGACAAAAGGGTGATAAAACATCAATCCAATTGCCCCCCCCAAAAAGGGCAGAAAGTAACTGTAACGAGTGTGTTAAAAAATAAGCTTGGAGTCATGTCTACAAATGCTCGCCATTTAATTTTTAAGAATGGATTACCACGCTGCCAACAAAAAGTAATTGTAGCTTGGTTTCCAAGTAGGTATCAATAACACGTACAAGTATACTAAAAATATATCACTACATTATTGAAAACTCTAGGTGGCATTATAGGCTGAAGACGCAACAGGCAAGAATGCAATAAATGGCAATAAAAATAATTGAAAATAAAGAAATAGAATAACATACAGTAATGAGACGCTATCAAGAATCAAGTTCCATAAATACAGGGCCAGCCTTAGGCTGAGAGTGATATTTGTGACACGTATTTAATTCAGATTTAAAAAAAAAAAATACATGTTAGCCCATGTATGAATACAGGTATGTATTTTTGCAGTGCCATGTGCAGACCATCCCACAGGCAGACACACAGTAAGGTGCTTGCAGTTATACACATATACTTTTAAATACAGCCACATGCACACAGTCCCAGGCACATAGTCGCTTGCAGGCAGTCACACACACACAGGTTGACAGTCTCAGGCAGGCAATCACACACACACACAGTTACAGGAAGATAGTCGCATACACAGTTAAAGGGAGTCACGCACACTTGGGTATAGGCAGTCACACACACACATTTACAGGCAGGCAGTCAAACACACAGAGTTAGAGTTACTTCCATAATGGGCACCAGTCACCAGGCTGGTTTTGCCTGCACTTTTAGCTCCATCCCACAACGTATTTAGCTGCAGACGACTTTTAAAACACCACTGCACTACTGGCCTCTCTGTTTGCGAGCTATGTCGGGTGCCTGGCCCTCCTGCTGCCATGGCACCCTGTGCAACCGCACAGTTCGCACACCCCTAAGGCCAGCCCTGCATACATACAGTTATAACACCTTAGAAAATGCCAGCAAATGCAAGAATTATCTTCTCCTTAAAAATGAAACACAAGTCCATCTAACACCCCAATAACTACAAAAGGGAGTTTGGCACCTTAACAGTCAAAGGTGGTAGAAACAGTCCTCAGTAGTGGAGCCAGTGGCGGATCCATGGGGGGGGGGGGGGGTTCCCGGGTAATTTCCCCCTTCTCTTCCCCACCCCCGAGAAAACCGAGGGTCTCCCTCTCCTCTGCCGGCTAATGCAGGGCTGGCATTGTCCAAGTGCCAGCCCTGCAATGTGCCTTCACGGACCGGGACCAGAGGGGATATCGGAGATCTCCCTCCCCTGTCCGCAGGCACTGTGCTGGCAGCCGGCGGGGAGAGGGAGGAGAGAGGACCCGGGAGCTCAGCCTGCAGCTCCTCCGGTTCCTTCTTTCGCAAGCACGGAGAGTTGCCGTTGTTACCACGGCAACGCTCCAAATCTCGCCACTGGGACCACCATGGATGGAGAAATGTCCCCCCTCCTCCCAGTAAAGTTAAGAATGGAGGGGGGACATAACAAATTTTTATTTTAATTAAATGAAATTTAAAAAAAATATAAGAAGGTTTTTTTTTTTTTATATGTGGTGTTTTTTTAAAAAAAAATCATTATGTATGTGGGCAGTGTATGTGTGTGTGGGGGGCAATGTGTGTGATGATAAGGGAAGGGGCTTTTTTTTTTTATTTTTTTTAAATAATCACACACACACACACACACACTGCCCCCCATACACACACACACAAATACTGACCCACACATACACTGCCCCCCTAACACACACTGCACCCCTGATATATACTGCAGCCCTCACTCACACACTGCAGCCTTCACACACACACACACACACACACACACACTGCTCACACACTGTCCCCCTCACAAACACACTGCACCCCTTACACATTGCACCACTCACACACACACAACTGTTCCTATGCCCTACTACAGCCCCATTTCCCAGCAGACCTCAGGTAAGTTGTCAAACTGTTCTTAAACGGTTTGACTACTTACTCTGGGAGGGGGTCCCAGCACTATTGGCACCATAACCGCTACACTGAGCTGTAGTGGTTATTGTGTCTGGATTATTTCTTTAAATAATCTACAAGTGCCCCTCCCGAGATCAGGCTCTGGATCCGCCACTGGGTGGAGCCTGCTGTGTCTTGAATTACTTGTTGGCTCTCAAGGCATATAGTCACAAAGGTATTGTGATATAGCAAGCCGTGGCTTTTTTCCTAGACAACATAACCCTGAATTGACATGATATGCCAAAGTTTGCAATATGTTATTGTCTCCAAGGATAACTCAAAAAACAACAACAAGCAAGTGAATTAGACATTTGCACAATCTGTACTTTTTTTATTTTATTTATTTTTAAATTTTATTCCATGTGAAAAAAAAATAGTGAAAAAGCATTTGTAATTTTTGAAGAAAATTAGCATTTTAACATAGTAGCTGATTTTAGGTTCCTTGATCCTTTCCAAAAATCTATCTGTACATTCCAATTGGCAGCAGTACTTGCTTTTCAGCTGCTGGTAAGTGTGATCAGAGACGGTTATATATATATATATGCATGAGATTGGGTGGACCAGAATATTTTGCGCACATTGCCTGGAAAAGTGTAACCATGAGTTTGTTTCATATGCTATTTTGGTAATGTTTCCTTTTAAATACCAGATGGTCACACACACTTTAAAATGAACTACTGTCCTTTTTTACTCTTTAGTGGAATTACTCTAATACAATAAAATGAATACAAATTAGGACAATCAGTGTTTTCATTTAAATTGTAAATTCTAGTTTCAATGAAGATTATTAGGAATTATTATATAAATCCAAAATACCACTGCATATGGAGAACTTGTTAAAATCCTTCCCAACACTTAGATTTTATTAGAGTTTAGAAGGATTTAAAAATCTCAATAGATGTAACCACCATGTTGCTACATGTTGTTGTTGCATACATTTGATTCATGACCAGCTGCCATTTAGGTAGTATATTAGTGCTACCATGTATCTTTGTGATAGTTAGTTTCAGTAATTTTTGTAGCTACCTGCCTGACTTGGTGAGGTCCCACATGTCTCTTTCCACAGCAGTCCACTCACATCTCTTGTTAGTTTTTAGTTTTTTCTTCTCTAGTCCAGGGGTGCCCAAAAGGTAGATCCCCACATGTTGTAGAACTACAACTCCCATGATGCTTTGTATGCCTTTAGAATGGCAAAGCATCATGGAAGCTGTAGTTTTAAAACATCCAGGGGTATACCTTTTGGACACCCCTGCTCTAGTCTGTTAAAAGGACACTCCAGGCACCCAGACCACTTCTGCCCATTGGAGTGGTCTGGGTGCCAACTCCCACTATTCTTAACCCTGCAAGTGTAATTATTGCAGTTTTTTTTATAAACTGCAATAATTACCTTGCAGGGTTAACTCCACCTCCAGTGGCTGGTGGGCGGGATCAGTCTCGCCCACTGGCGACGCAATCACAGGGAGGAGTGGCGCGGAGGAAGAAGCAGCGACATGGGAAATCGTCGCTGCCTAAGGTAAGTTACTGAAGGGGTTTTCACCCCTTCAGTAACCAGGGAATGGGGGGTGGGAGGGAGAGGGGACCTGCAGTGCCAGGAAAACGGATTGTTTTCCTAGCACTGGAGTTTCGCTTTAATAAATCTCCTCTTCATTTTACATGGCCTTCTTTATCTGGTGTCAGGAGCAGAATTATAGGATCCACTCTTTCTTTCCCTTTCATTTTTCAGGCCTGTCGAACATAAACTGTGAGAAAAAAAAATGCATGAGTAGCTTAGAATGTTCAGCATACAATTATGTATTCTAGTGCTTAGTGTTGCACAATAAAACATAGGAAAACAACTTCTTTTAAAATAAGAAATATAGGTGAAGGTATGATATATTTTGTAGGTAACTCGTTTTGTGCCATGAGAACCCTGGAGTATGATTTAGGGATTTCTCAATTATTTTTTTTTAAAAGCTTATAGCGTCCAATTTATTTTGCTCTACCACACAGAACCTATTATAATTTTTTAAAAAGTAAATGTTTGTTTGCTTTGAACCAGATGAAGGAAGAGAAAATCATGAACGTTTAACATTACAGGGAGTGCAGAATTATTAGGCAAGTTGTATTTTTGAGGATTAATTTTATTATTGAACAACAACCATGTTCTCAATGAACCCAAAAAACTCATTAATATCAAAGCTGAATATTTTTGGAAGTAGTTTTTAGTTTGTTTTTAGTTTTAGCTATTTTAGGGGGATATCTGTGTGTGCAGGTGACTATTACTGTGCATAATTATTAGGCAACTTAACAAAAAACAAATATATACCCATTTCAATTATTTATTTTTACCAGTGAAACCAATATAACATCTCAACATTCACAAATATACATTTCTGACATACAAAAACAAATCAGTGACCAATGTAGCCACCTTTCTTTGCAAGGACACTCAAAAGCCTGCCATCCATGGATTCTGTCAGTGTTTTGATCTGTTCACCATCAACATTGCGTGCAGAAGCAACCACAGCCTCCCAGACACTGTTCAGAGAGGTGTACTGTTTTCCCTCCTTGTAAATCTCACATTTGATGATGGACCACAGGTTCTCAATGGGGTTCAGATCAGGTGAACAAGGAGGCCATGTCATTAGATTTTCTTCTTTTATACCCTTTCTTGCCAGCCACGCTGTGGAGTACTTGGACGCGTGTGATGGAGCATTGTCCTGCATGAAAATCATGTTTTTCTTGAAGGATGCAGACTTCTTCCTGTACCACTGCTTGAAGAAGGTGTCTTCCAGAAACTGGCAGTAGGACTGGGAGTTGAGCTTGACTCCATCCTCAACCCGAAAAGGCCCCACAAGCTCATCTTTGATGATACCAGCCCAAACCAGTACTCCACCTCCACCTTGCTGGCGTCTGAGTCGGACTGGAGCTCTCTGCCCTTTACCAATCCAGCCACGGCCCATCCATCTGGCCCATCAAGACTCACTCTCATTTCATCAGTCCATAAAACCTTAGAAAAATCAGTCTTGAGATATTTCTTGGCCCAGTCTTGACGTTTCAGCTTGTGTGTCTTGTTCAGTGGTGGTCGTCTTTCAGCCTTTCTTACCTTGGCCATGTCTCTGAGTATTGCACACCTTGTGCTTTTGGGCACTCCAGTGATGTTGCAGCTCTGAAATATGGCCAAACTGGTGGCAAGTGGCATCTTGGCAGCTGCACGCTTGACTTTTCTCAGTTCATGGGCAGTTATTTTGCGCCTTGGTTTTTCCATACGCTTCTTGCGACCCTGTTGACTATTTTGAATGAAACGCTTGATTGTTCGATGATCACGCTTCAGAAGCTTTGCAATTTTAAGAGTGCTGCATCCCTCTGCAAGATATCTCACTATTTTTGACTTTTCTGAGCCTGTCAAGTCCTTCTTTTGACCCATTTTGCCAAAGGAAAGGAAGTTGCCTAATAATTATGCACACCTGATATAGGGTGTTGATGTCATTAGACCACACCCCTTCTCATTACAGAGATGCACATCACCTAATATGCTTAATTGGTAGTAGGCTTTCAAGCCTATACAGCTTGGAGTAAGACAACATGCATAAAGAGGATGATGTGGTCAAAATACTCATTTGCCTAATAATTCTGCACTCCCTGTAATCTGGAAGTCTTTATATAGAAGGCGTAAAGATTTTAGTACTCTACAAAAAAATTGTGGGAATATGTCTTGCTTAATTTCCTGTACTGTACTGTGCTGTGTTTGAGTGCCATCCACCCAACTACCCTAAAATAAATATCTGGGCTTTCTTATTGTATACATTATTTTGTTTGCACAATTTTAGGCAATTCAGTAAAGAAAAAAAAAAAAAAGCGGAAGAAGTTAGTACAGTAATATCATCACAATATTTTACAATATTATCTTTTCTGTTTCAAGTATGTGCTGGGATAAAGATTTGATGAGGTTGTTTGTACCCAACAGATCGTATTGACTTAATCAAAGGAAAGGAGTAGACCCTGCTGGAAATCAACGCTATAATCTCATAATTTGAACAGAATTAGTCGGTTCTACCTTTGCATCAGTTTACAGTTGCAAACTTTGCGTTTCTCTCTGAAGTCCTATATTTCCAAGAAATGTACGCTTCTGGATTCACACAGGTTTATTTTTTTAAACAAACTTTCACCTAATTGGTGCAACCTAAACCCCAAATTACGACCTATACACAAACCTTGGTGCCAATATGACCTGTTATCTTTGCTGATGAACTCCTTTAGCCAGTTCTACCAATAACTATCTTGAGCTTATTCTCATTGCTGCTCTTGCAAATTTGCTATTCACAGGAGGTCACTTTTGAGTTTCTCCAACCTCTTCTTTCTTTTTACCTCTTCACTTTGCATGTACCAATCTTATGTGTTGTAGATCATATGCAGAAATCAACCTAGTGCCTATATGAAACTTATTTTATGTAACTTTTAATTGTGAATTCTTCTGGTATGAATGAGTTAATATTGTCATATTTTGTTGTTTAGGATAATTGATTTGATGGTGCCACCTTGTGGTAACATATGGGTTTGTACCACCTCTCTTTTCCACCTTTCTCTGCTTTCGATACCAAAATGTCAAAAATAATAACACCAATGTCAACAGAAAAGACCACATTGATTTATTGACTTACACTACATATTAGAATGGTTCCATCTAAAAAAATATATAAACGTCAAACAAAATCGATCTTAAACTTTGGAGACTCCACTTAAATATTCTGTATTCCATCTAGGCCTCTATTTAGGTGAGCTGTCCCCAGTAAATACAACCGTTGTCTAATCAAAACTAGTGAAGTAAATAAGCAGAGAATATAGGAACCTAGGCCTAAACCTTGATAACCTTCTGGCAAATTAGTCCCTTCTTCAGACACCTTTTACCTCTTTGTGGCTTGCAGTGCTCACACATATCTGAATATTAGGGACAAATAAATCCATACTTCTGGGCTATATTGGGGGTGGGGGGGGGGGAGACCTGCTGCATATGCATTTTTTTTACTGTCATTATGTAAACAATGCTTCTGATTGGATCCAGACACGTTTCTAGTCTAGTTGGTGCTTCTACTAACTGAGATGTGAAGTTGTCATTTAGCTTATGATAACAAAGGTGGTAAGGAACACAGTGGTTATAGTTACCTCCTGGTATTGAAAGATAAAAATAATACCTATATGACGAGAATAAAAAAAACACATTGTGTAATATGTCAAGTGATACAATGAAATAGAGTGGTTAATGGGAAATCTCACAATCTTTAGAGGCTATTGTAAGTCTGCTCTGAACTATGTAGACATCACATCACCCTCTAAATTGTGTTGGATAGCTTGATTCAACATGGCGGCACCCATTTATATATATATATATGTATATATATATATATATGTGTGTGTGTGTGTGTGTGTATACACACACACAAATTAATTCCTAAATTAACCTAATTCCACATATTGAGGTGATTGTAATATATCAACTAAAGTTTATCTATCTATATGTAAACTTTAGTTGATAAATCACAATCACCTCAATATGTGGAACTAAGGCTTCCTTAACATGTAGTCTATTGCGGATTTCCGCCATCTGCTGTGACGTGGCTTGGAACTCTTGTTTTATTCCTTCTTTCAATTAGGAGAATTATTGTGGTGTAAATCTGTGACCATGTTAAATGCATTACTAGTGAAAACCAAAGCCAGCCAAAATGTATTATGTTTAACGTGTCACAAACTATAGACCACTTCCTGAAAATCTAATTTGTATAATTAATTTTAATTAAACTTTTATCAAAGAAATATGAGTTGATAGCTAAACAATCATCACCAATCTGGCATATGACCCTTAAAGGAACACTCCAAACACCAAAACCACTACCGTCCACTGGGCATGTGGTCAAACCCTGCTCGATGGCTTCTGTTGCCCCTGGAGGAGCTGAGCAGCGCCTGGCAGATCCCAGGAAAGTTATCAAACTATTAGTAAACCATTTACTATGCTGGAATAGTTCCAGGGCATAACTTGCACCATAACTATTACAGCAGGCTGTGGTAATTATGGTGCTTGGAATGTTCCTTTAAATGTATGCTCCAGACAACTAAAGCACTTTAGCTTGCTTGCATTTTACAAAAAGTGCACATTCCAATAGATATTGACACTTTTATAAATTAACTCTTTAACAAGAGGCAGCAATTGCCCAATTGCATTGCAGAAACTTATCATTGAGCTGCCTTTGGAAGTCTGTAATTGGACAGACACAGAAAATCTGTGCTGGGTTAGACAGGGGATAGCTTGCAAAGGCTTCAAACAAGAGATCTGCAGTTTTTGAAAGCTGCATTTAGGTATACTCCCAATGAATAAATACATAATTAAATGTATGCACGTTTCCATTGGTATATCTACTAAACAGTGTTTTGTTTGTTTTGTTTTGTTTTTTATATTTGGACAGTGGAGTGTTCTTTTAATGTCATGTAGCTAAATGAAAGAAAATTCATTTGTAAGTACTCCTTGATTGCCTGGCAGTTTTTTGTTGTAAAGGATACATATTATGGGCCCTTAACCCCTTAAGGACACATGACATGTGTGACATGTCATGATTCCCTTTTATTCCAGAAGTTTGGTCCTTAAGGGGTTAAAATAATATTCATAAGGCTGCTGAGCAAATATGATGCCACACACTCAACAGAATCCTCTCTTGTGTTAATTTGATCATACTATTCCACTGTGCAAGGAAATTTCTCAACATCTCCACTTTATCGAATGCTTTTCACATTATAAAGCGATCATTACGGGGGCGGAGTCTGACCGCCGAGCTCTGCGGTCGCAACTAGCGTGAGCTCCGGACCCGCGGGCAGAATCGGGGATCAAATCGACGGCTGCCAAGCCAACACTCACCCAAGGGTGCAACACCCACGTCGGGGGTGCCCCGCCGAACCCGCTGATACCTCCCCGGGACCGTTCCGAGCAGGAATCGCGGAGATCCAAATGCGGCCTACTGGAGCTGCAGCAGAGGGGAGGCGGCCGCTCTCCTCGGCACTGCAACCTACACACGACCGTGCTGCAATCTACCCCCCCCCCCCCTCTGGACCGGCGGGGGATATCCCGGTCCCCACAGGATGCACAAACCTGATGGAACAGCAAGCGGTATGGTACCAGAGCACAAAAGGGCAACTGACCCACGAAGGTTAGCCAAAATGGCCGACCAGCGTCCAAAACGACAGCGGAGCACCCAGGCGAACAGACACATGTCCACTGCGAAACTCTTCGACCGGCTCTGCACAATCCTCAGGAGAGCACTGTACAGCAGGGGAGCAGCCCACCGACAAGCTTACTTAACGGTGGCTTCGTGGATCCGTCCAGCAGCACAGCGCAGCCACTACAACCAGGCTCCACGAGCTCCCAAGTTGGCCGCTTGTAGCAACACACATCGCCGGGCTCTGAAACAGGGCAAAACACTA
The DNA here is from genome assembly GCF_036172605.1 of Pelobates fuscus. Lineage (NCBI taxonomy): Eukaryota > Metazoa > Chordata > Amphibia > Anura > Pelobatidae > Pelobates > Pelobates fuscus. The sequence goes on from NC_086318.1 coordinate 189,858,879, forward strand.
AACCCACCAGGTACAAGCCTCTATGCTCACACAAAAGGAGTCATGAAGGTGAACCAAGCGACGCACACATATCTCCAGCCTGAAGGGAACCCTGGGGGCCAGCGCAACATGAAGCCCATCTCCCCATCCGAAACCACAATACGTGTAGCCACGTGGGCCCACAACAAGGGGGGCACCGCTAGATCGGTCCTTCAGAAAGGAGACACCAGACCCTATGTCCGCACTGCCGGGACTAGCTACCTGGATGCACGGTACTTACCAACACTGGGCATAGGCTGAATTGCCTAACACGCTGCCCCAAAGAAGCGCCCCTGAGGCGAACACTGCAGGCAAGACACGAGTGGCAGCAATGGGCATCGGCTAAAAGGACTAACTTGCGCCTCATGAGCGAGCACGTCTCCATGGGGTCAGTCGTTTATCCTGCCAGACTTCATCCTGAGGGGCTATACGGGACTTTCGTCTACCTGATTTGGCCTTTATGCGATATACCTCAATATGTGCGACCTTCTACAAGCTAACTACTAAGTAACCGTTACAGTCTCGAGAATGCTTACTCGCCCACTAGCATATCTTGCGTTAGCATGGTTTCATAGCCTAGCGTTGTGTAACGATAGCCAGTCCTGTTAGCATGATCTATCCCTCTCCTCTTAGCTAATAGACATAGCAGATTTAGCATGTTTTAGCAATGTTTTCAACCTTATACCAGTAGCTGGCGTGGGTTAAGTGACTCTAGCGATCGCAATATTAACTGCCCTAATTATGCCGACCTTCTCGCTATTAGACAGCTCAGCACAGATGTTTTTGCCCTATAATTTTTCTGTGGCTTAGCCTAAATGTGTTCCCTGGCATTCCTCTAAGTTGTTTCTTGTACTGTGATACAAACCTTAGTACCAACGTGAGTTATCTTGCCTTAACTATCCATATGCCTACAAATGTTTACTCTTATATGTATAGCTTAAAGTACCAAAGTAGTCAGGAAGCTGCAGACAAATCTACTCTTACTTTTATTGTTATTGCATAGACGTATCTACCTAAATAAACTTTACTACTAAAAATTGTGCATGTTTTCTCAAAGCCACTGTTTAATATATATATGTTCCCATATTGATAAATGCTGTTGTGGCACAAGTCTATATTTTGTAACCACCTGCACTTCAAAAATAAAGAATTTAAAAAAAAAAAAAATAAAGCGATCATTACTTTATATTTTTTTTTTTTTTTTTTTTTTTTTTTTTTTTTTTTTACAAGATAAAGGTTTAATAATACAGAAAATCTAGGAGGATATTTATTATTAAACGTAGTTTCTCCAGTTACAGTTTTGCATTTTACAAAGCATTTTAATGACAGTTAAAAAGATTTTTTTTTTTTACAAATTGAAATGCAATACCCTTATCTCCAAATATTCGAATTGCCAAATGTTTGTTTAAAAATACACATTTAAACTTATGCTTCGACACTCTAAACGTCCTATATTTCCAAAAACCACAAAATACATATATACTATACAAGGGAGGGAAAACAAAATGTGTAATACTTGCTTAACATTAACAGCTTTGCAATGTGAAATGCTGTTGCCCTTTTCCAATCAAACCACAGCATAAACGGTGTCTGTATTTATTTAAAAAAAAAAATCAAACTTTTTATTGTGAAAATTTACTATACATATTTTTATTTAGTAATTAATTTTTACCACTGGAAATTATGTTATTTAGAAAGGTACTCAAGATCAAAAAGCTTTTTATTATTAATCTGAATTTTTGTATTGTGCTTCAATCCAAAAGTTGTCATTTTTTAACCAAATCTTTAATTAAAAACTGTGATTTTTATTTGTTGCAATACATTTTAAATTTTAAAATGTATTTTATAAGCTCAAATTGTCATTACTTTATATTCCCCGAGCAGCTTTGTGCTTAAACGGTGCTACTTGTTATATTTCTAAATATATAATTAGTTGTATTTCTCTAAAATGCCTTCTCAAAGCATTTTATGCAATTATAATAGTCTGTCAAAATGAATATTCTTATACATTTTTGAAGACCGTTTCCTTATTTTGTATGAGATTATTATTATTCCAGAAAACTTGCAATGAATAATAAAACACATTTATATACTTCCCCATTTTACAGTTCTCTACAGTTTTAATACTTTGTGTACGTCTTGTGTGAAAATTGTCCTATCAAATAAATATCTTTGTTAATGAAGTAAAATAAATCATTGCAGTTCACATTTGAATATTTTTTTCTTTCAGTCTGTGACAAAAACTGGCCGGTTATTAATCAGTCATGAGGCTCCAGTGACGGGAGGTTTTGCATCTGAAATTAGTTCTACTGTACAAGTAAGCTACTCTATAAAATTATTTACTTATAAAATAATATTGAAAGTGCCAAAAAAAAAGGGTTTGTGAACCCCACTATTGGGGCTAAGGGTTATCACACCAAGAGCCAGGTAAAAAGGCTCTTTTCAAGGTGACCAGTTTGGGCGTTTCTTATCTGTATCCACATATTTATACATATTGCACTTGGAGTCTGACTTTTTTCCCATTTTTATTTCTCCAATTGTTCTTGTCGTATAATAGATTTGATATGTCTGTTTCTATTGAACCTGTTATTTACTTGAGTGATCTATAAATAGTTTTACAACTATTTTATTTTATCTTCTCATTACCGACAATATAATGGAGGCGGTCAAAAAATAAATAATAAAAGTATTGCCTGACTTTTATTTTTATTATTATAAATTTGTATTGAAATGTTTACAGTAGACAATGTCATTTCAATACATGAACAGTGATAACAAAGTTCTGGCCAGTAGGGCCCACAGGATTATTACAATAGTCTATGTTCAATCGGTTTTACCACTCAGACAAAATGGCTAAACATTATGCAGAGTTTACACAAATAATATTCCACCATTAACTCTGTGGGAGAGTGTTTCTCAGGTATTTTTGTAATTTTTGTTTCACATTTTCAACATTGATACAAGATCATTAAATAAAAGTTTAAGGTGTGACTTATCTGCAAAGAACAATATACAAGAAGTTTGAGAATGCATGAACAGATAATAAAAGAAAAATAAATGATTCAACGTAAAACAGAACATATGCCAGTTGTCTCGGTGTACATCAAACTCGTAATACCTCTCTTGAATATCTGGATTCACAGACATTCCAACATGCAAAACCTAATTTTAGGGAGGTGGTTCTAACGGACCGTTTTGCACACAAGAGGTTAAAAACCGTTTAGGCGATATTCCCCTTTCCAATGCACAGACAGCTACTGCAAGCACCAGTCTCCTGAACTGCAAACTACACGAATCCTCCAACTCCCAAACAGGAAACACACGAACACTGGAAACAGCTGAACAGGAAAAGCATACAATCAGCTTACACTCCTGGCAATCGGCATACAATCCAATTCCCCCAATAACGAAACAACACTTTGTTTTGAGGTCAAGCAGAACTGACTGTACTGGCACATACAGCCTCCTTTATTCACAATCTACACACATAGTACTGCCCACAGGGTTTTGAAATACAACCAATCAATCCGCACAATACACACAGACACTCCCACACAAAATCCTCCCCTCTGACTGTGATATGATTACTGAACACAATGGGTAATATAATTATTACAGGCAGATAAATACAGTTTTATAAAACATATCACAGGGATCCCAAAGCATGCAATAACCCCATAAAAATATCCTCGGAACCGGGGGATCTGGGTGAACCACATATCCAAAATTCACCCAGATCCGTTCAGTAGTTTGGAAGATACAGTTTAATGCAGATTCCGCAGAACATATACAGGCTATATGAAAAATAATTACTGTATAATGTGTCCCCTGTTGTATAGTTTAAAACTACTGCACAATGTCTTTGTGCACCAAATACCGGCGAGATGGCACCATGTAGAAAAGTCCAAACCGTGTCTGTGAGTTAAAATGGCCGCCATCCATTGTTCTCACCATGTGCTTCATCCATTGTTCTCACCATGTGCTTCATCCATTGTTCTCACCATGTGCCTCTGATACATGAAATGGTGGCCACCCAGTAACTCCACAGTATGTCCCCAGATGGTTCTTAAAGGGCCAGCAGCAGCATAATAAAATACAATATGCCCAAATCTGTTATTTCAAGGGTCAAACCTCCCAGGGACCATAATCACATGGCAAGAGGCTGGCAAGCACTCCTCTCCAGGCACATGTGGCGGGGCTGTTTCCGCCACAGTGGTTAACTCCGCTACTGCGTCGCTCTCCCCTATCCCCACCCCACACAGAGACACCAAACATGTATAAACACAAGGACATGACATTTTATTATTACAGAACACAACTATTTAACAACATACTGCAACTATTTGCATACACGAACACACGGAGACACAGATACACACACTGACATATACATGCACTAGCACATACACACTAAGATACATACACAAATACACACTGGCACATACACACACACACAAATAGAATCTGACATACACAGACACATAAGTTATAATTTTTATATTTGTAACCACCCTCCTGTCAATGTATCTTTTGTGTCCAGGAGGGTGATTTGCTTGGGGTCATGGTGATGTTGGCTGAGGCCAACATCGAGTGTTGGACCAGCCTATAGTCTACAGTGCAGTTTAAGTAGCAGAGTAATGTAATACACAATGTACAATTGTCTAACATCTAATACTAGGAGACATCAGGGGACTGACGTTTGAGGAATTGAAGAAATTTAAGACTAAAGGGATGGTTAGGGCAGGTTGCATTCAAGATGGTGTGAACTACAACTCTCCTGCCTTCTTAGGATATGTCAAGCTGGTCTGAGAGTGCTAGGAGTTACAGTCCTCAGGATCTTAACGGCTTATGAATGTGTATCAAATTCCATCACGCATCAAACTAAATGTGATGTGTCAGCAGTTTTTTCCTTTTAAAAACATCTGCTATAATCCTTTACTGACTAAATACGGAGTTTGGTTTTAATGTAATTTTAGGAATTATATAAAAGTGCATGGGTGAGAACATTTTATTTCTAGAATCAGAAATCTATCTATATTTATATTCCATGATTTTTAAATGAATTCATAACTATAAAACAGAGTTTAGCTTTCATATTATTTGCAAAAGTTTCACTGAGTGGTTTTTAAGAAAAAAAAAATATGATTTTTATTTGCTAAATGTGTAATGTGGTAAAGTAAACACACTCTAACAGCATACCTTACTGTACAGGAACTTCACTGCCTTTTACTGTACAGAAGGGCTGTCTCTATGGTGTTGCTATGGATGCTTCACACCGGCTGGATTTACTCAGATATGGGGTAACAAATACACCCATGCCCTCCATGTGGGGTAAAGACATTGCCTCCTAACTGACCCCTGACACAGAGCTGCCCCAGCCTCCTCTCTGATAGAACAGGCAGCCTCAAAGCTGTCTGTGCTGCAGCTGTCTCCAGCTTCCTCCACCCTCCTGCGCGTCACTCTGTGAAGCTGGGAGGAAGTGTTGTCACTTCCTCCCAGCTGGTCGATATCACAGAGGCCTGGTCAGGCTATTAAAGGGCCATGTCACCCTACCGGTCCCCTGTTTACTGATACAAATAATACCCCTTGGGTGGTCGCAAATTATATATAATATCCCCCAAATCACACACCATTTGATATACATTGTGTTTTCCGGGATATTGTATATAGTATGTGGGTGTCAGGGAGCTGCTATGGAAAAGCAGGAGTCTCCCGTAACTACCGGGAGACTTGGGATGGCTGTATTCATAGCTACAGTTATTATTATATTGGTCTGTTGGGAGATCTTAAGACTCTGGGATTGTCTCCTAAAGTAAATGTAGGCATGGGTTGGAGTTCAGCCATCCCGTGTGTTATGTATGTGGGGGTCAAGAAAACAGAAAAATTGGAGATGGGAAGTCAAAAGAATAATAAAAAAGAATTGTACTTTCGCATCTCTATTCGTCTGTATTTTTTTTCTCCATAGGTCCATTGTATATTGTATCCCTTTTAAATCTGCGATAGCTGCATTTACACTAAAGAGAATGGTCTTTCATGTATAGCAAACAAGGTTTGCCAATGGTTGACCACATCAATTCTTTTAGCACTCATAAGTGTTCTATTTTAAGGGTTAATGCTCTGATGGTGGGGACTGCGGTTGATCTCCAGAGGCCGGTAACTATAATCCTGTCTGCTGTCAATATAAAGTGTATATTTGTGGTGCAGTATACATATTTTGTGAAAGAGAATGATAGAGATATCCAGTTCTATCTGAAGTACCGTGACCCCTTTGACAAGAGTACTGACCTCTTCCCAATACTTGATGGATTTTTGTTACCACCAGATATGCTGGAGGGTGCCGCTTTCCTCTCTACATCGCCAACATTTTGCGGTGTTGGTTGGGGAGAATCTCTGCACATCTGTTGGTGTAATATACCATCTCGACAGATGTTTGTAATTTGGTTCTAGTAATTGAATTCTAGTAGGGGAATATGCCCCTCTAAAGAACAGTCTATACCAGTCTTAATCTTGCAATGGGGGTGAGATATGCTCATTCCAAAGATGAGTGTATAGTGGAGGTTTAGGATAGTGCATTGGTAATAATAATTTGTAGCACTTGGACATGGACATGGGGACCAGTTGACCCGCTGAGCAAAGTTGTTAAAATGTTGTCTCCTCTCTGTGGCTTGCAATTGGTATACGGTACAAGGATTGCACAAAGTGTTTTAGTCTGGAAAAATGAAAGCGCTGTAAGGTGTCATCTAAGTACCAGGTTGGTGAGATGTTTGAGTTGTAGCTTGTATTATATGTTTCAGTAGGTATCGGTGTGTGACTTCTTGTGTGCTGCTGGGACCAAAGCCATTCCTTTCAGCTCCGTAGGGGATAGGGAATTATGAGAAGTAGGGTATTTAGGCAAGATTGATGGTAAGTCGTTGTAGTGTGCCATTTTTTTTTCTCTCCAAATTTTGATTGTTGGGGTGATGGTGGGGTGATAAGATAGTTGTGGAATCTGCGCTTGAGTGATCTATTGTTCCACATTTATCTATTGTTTGGATGAATGTTTTGTGGCCCTATACAGTGTGTGTCCTAAGTGAACTGCTGTGGATATAAAGGAAGTTAAGAGCCATGCATGACGTTGCAGTTTCTGAAATGTATTATCATGTCATGTGCTAAATCTTCTTTAATTTAAATTTTAGATAAATCAGGGGCTTGGAACAGAAAGGATAATGTAAAATAAAGGAATCATATATGCCAATTGCATAAAGCACTTGTAAAACCTTTGTTTTCATTAGCTGTGAAGCAGTTTTGTTCACCCTTTGATTAAATATTTACCTGTGATTAGTGCATGAAATTCATGTATCGAAATAAAAGAAGACATTCATGAACACGGGCTGTTACATATCATGGAGATACAGGATGTGCTTTGGTGTGCAGTGTACTTATGTAATTACATTTTTACAAATACATTTACAGATGCACATTTTCTAAGGGCTTAACTTAATCCGTCTTTTGAGTAATTGTAATTGAAAACGCATTAGCTTAAATAAACAAAGTGTACAGTGTATTTAGACACCGTAAAACATGAAGTTTAAGCACTTAAGCAATGTAAATAATTTTTTTGTAAGTATTGTTTTAGTTTTCCATTTGGTCATTCTTTTAAGCGTGTCATATGTGCTGATATGTTAGATGTCTACTATGACTTCTCCATAAAAAAAAAGTAAAATTCCTTTCTTGTTGGACTAAGTGTATGATTGGAGAGCCAGAACTGTTTGCACAGTAGATATTTTTTTTTTCTTTTAAAATACATGTGGAAATAATAAGGCTTCTATGAGGAGTCCAGTTGGAGTGCACAGTTAGTTTCCATATTTTTGTTACATCCATATAGTGAGATCCTTTTACCCTAAATAGGCAAAAGACATTGTCAATTCAAACTTCAATTCTTAAATACATTACTTTGAGCATAATAGAATCAAGCGAGAGTAAGCGCTAAATAACAATAAGGCTGCAACCCTTTAAGGGGATCCCTCAAAAACCCTTCAAATACAATAAGGATGCAGGCTTCTTCTTTCAAAGGTATGTTCCACACTCAAATAAAATAAGAGACGACCAATAGTGCTCACTGGATAAAACAGTGTAAATAAAATATATAAAAAGGTACTCAGAAGAGTGGAGCAGGCAAACTGCTCCTTGACGACAGCGTTGGTGGTATGATCCCCACCTCGGATTACTTGAGTCCAGAAAGATAAAATGCCAGGTAAAAATAATAAAAAAAAATATATATATATAAAGTGTATTAAAAGATGATTGGCACAATTTATTGTAAATAATTTATTGTGCCAATCATCTTTTAATACAGTTTATATATTTTTTTTTTTATTTTTACCTGGCATTTTATCTTTCTGGACTCCAAGTAATCCGAGGTGGGGATCATACCACCAACGCTGTTGTCAAGGAGCAGTTTGCCTGCTCCACTCTTGTGAGTACCTATGTATTTGATTTACACTATTTGGTCTTTTTATCTGTTTTATCGTTTCATAATACTGGATCCCCCTGGGGAAGGACAGCGAGGACATTGTTTCTGAACAAGCACTTTATAGACTATTTGATCTAAAGAAGATCTGTTCAGCTAAGACTTTTATATTTAAATCACATTTTATTATATTTTATTGGTCTATTTTGGCGCAACCTTTATCTTTGTTTTTATCATTACTTTGAGCATGGCTGTATTGCCTTAGAGCCGTTGTTGAGTAATCAAGAGAACATGAAATGCAGTTTGCAAGTATGCTCTATTTTTTGAGCGGGAATATTTTGTCACACATGTTATGTGCAATAGATTGACATTTGGGAAGAAATATCTCATGTGTACACTTAAAGGACAACTATAGGCACCCAGACCACTTCAGCTCAATGAAATGGCCTGGGTGCCAGGTCCCTCCAATTTTTAACCCTGCAGCTGAAAACATAGCAGTTTCAGAGAAACTGCTATGTCTCACTGAGGGTTAATCCAGCCTCTAGTGGCTTTCTCACTGACAGCCGCTAGAGGCGCTTCAGCGATTCTCACTGTGAGAAGACGCTGGACGTCCATAAGAAAGCATTGAGTAACGCTTTCCTATAGGCAGTTTGAATGCGCGCTCGGCTCTTGCCGCGCATGTGCATTCGGATCTGGCGTCGGCAGGGGGTGGAGAGTTTCCCAGCACAGAGGGAGCCCGGCACTGGGGAAAGGTAAGTGGCTGAAGGTGTTTTAACCCCTTCAGCCCAGCAGGAGGGGGGCCCTGTGGGTGGAGGGGGGGGGGGGACTTAAGGACCCTATCGTACCAGGAAAACGAGTTATAAGTGCAATCAGTTGGGAAAAAGTTGTCATCATCAGGGGTCTTTGCATATTTAGCATGTATCAAAAGGTGATATATATATATTTTTTTTTTTAATTGTCCCTACCATATTCCTTAAAGCGACTCTAATAATAAATTCAGTAAAGGCAAATACCCGAGTAAAAAAAAAAAAAAGTATTATGAAATCCAAATTTGTTGCTATTTTTATTATTTTCATTTTCTTTCTTTGTATGAATAGTCTATAAAGGTTTCAAATGTAATACAGTCCTACTTAATGGACCGAAACAGAAGAGTATTGCCCCTTGGTAAGATGTCTTTCTTAAATGGCTAGTGGAAGCCATCACACTTAAAATTACATCATTGAATAAAACATTGAAAATCAGTTTTTAACCTTTGTTAACCTTTTTTTATGCACAGTGTCATTTTCCTTAATTTTATATTAAAGGGAGACTATAGTCCCCAGAACAACTTTAGCTCAAAGAAGCTCAATTTCGTTATATAATCATGCCTCTAAGGTTTTACTGCTCAATTTACTGCTATTTAGGAGTTATATCACATTGTTTCTATTCATGCAGCCCTAGTCATACCTCACCTGGTTGTGATTGACACAGCCTGCATGAAAAAAACTTATTTCATTTTCTATCAGATGTAACTTACCTTAAGAGTTTTTATCTTCTGCTCTGTTATTTGAACCCTGATTACATACAGGAGGGCCCTGCAGATTCTTGCAACCTATTAACAGAGCATGAGATAAGAAAATCTAAATTAAACAGAGTTTGCAATAAAGGAAGGATAAACATTAGATTACAGTTTACAGGAAGGGTTTAGGAAGGCAGTGTAAGTTGCATGCTGGAAGGTGTGACTAGGGTGCATAAACAAAGTGATTTAACTCCTAAATGACATAGAATTGAGCACTGAGACAGCAGGGGCATAATCTATTTACCAAAAATGCTTCATTAAGCTAAAGTTGTTTTGGCAAATGTAACATTGTTACATTTCTCATTTTCTCTGTATGCTTTCTCTATGGTGACTGCCAGGTGCAAAGCACAGAGGTTATAACAATGACTGACTTAGAAATAAGATGGTGGTGTCCAATTTCAGGATAGAGAGGTTTGGATTTGTACATTTTATTTTATATTTTACAACCCACAAACATGCCTTTGCTAAATCTAGGAGTATGTAAATATACAAAGAATAAAAAAAAGTCTTGGAGTACCTCTCTAATCAAAAGCAAGTTTACCTAATGTTTATAGTGTACTACTTTTTTGGACCCTGGTCCCTTCCTTTGTTTGTATGGGTTTGTTTTGTTTTTTTCAATTTATATTTTATTACATTTATATTTGCATTCAAAAAATTATTTTTCAATTGTATGGTAAAGTAATATAAACACTTGTATGCATGAGCATGATAATATCAGACATGAGTAGTTGTCATGGTAGTGCATTATACAACTGTAAGTAATTCTATATTATAATAGCAAGGGCTGTACTCGGCTTTTCGGGGGTAGTGTCTGGAGGACCACCTATTAAGTGTGAGTGCAGGGGTTTTGGGTCTGTGTTGAGGGTTTACCTTTGGCAGCGCTCCCTGGTGACCTGAGATGGGTTTGGGGTTTCCCCCGGAGTGTACGTTGGCAGAGGTCTTCAGAAATGTCTCAGCTCTCCTGATGATGTCAGCGACAGGCTCTGTCCTCCTTTATCCACTAGCAGGGATCCCTCCAGTCCCCAGCAATATTTTAGAGAACAGTCCTGCAGTCCTCTGACCACAGGTGCCAATCTCCGTTTTTTTTAGTCTGGACGGCAAACAGTAGGTCTGCATAGATGGCCACTCCATGACCCTCATACTGGATTGTGCCTGGAGCCTTTCATAATTGCGGATCTTACCGCGACGTCTCGTGTTCTGTCCGTACTCCCACCTCTGATGCTCGCCTTCAAGATTTCTCAAGGGGTGCACCGTTCCTGTGGAACTCGCTTCCCTCCTCTGTTAGATGCTCACCCAGTCTCCACTCCTTTAAAAAAATCGTTAAAAACCCACTTCTTCATAAAAGCATATCAATTAAACTGTTAATAGCTCCCAACTGATTCCTCTTCTGCAACTGTCACTAGTCTAATACTATCCTTACCTTTTTGTGTAATTTTACCCCACTCCCTCTAGCATGTAAGCTCATTGAGCAGGCCCCTCAACCCCTCTGTTCCTGTGTGTCCAACTTGTCTGGTTACAACTACATGTCTGTTCGTCCACCCATTGTAAAGCGCTGCAGAATTTGATGGCGCTCTATAAATATCATGATAATAATAGTGATGGCGTCCCTGGGTGCCTCACTCGGCGCAGCTGCCGATTTTGAGTATTCTGAACGCTGTCGTGATGTATGGGATGTCGTAATTGTTGGTAAAGCCCACTGAGGCTAACAGGCCATGTATATATTGTTGGAGCTCACCACTTCCAACTGACTCCGTAGACTTTGTCGCCTGTGGTGCGTTTCAAGCATGGTCACAGCCCGGTGTAGTTCCTGTACTTGAGAGGTAAGGTTTTCAATTTGGCTGCTGGTGGTTTGCAGTTGTGTGTCTCTGGAGCATTCTCTTGTTTCCAGCTCTCTAACCTTTTGTTGTACCATACAGATTTCAGTCTGGACAACTTGGTCTTTCTTCCAGACTTTTCTTAGGTCTGTGAGAAGCCTCTTAATATCACCTTTTGTAGATGCTGCTGTGTCTTCTTCTGATCCTGATGATCGCTCATCCCCTCCGGACTGTGACGAAGCCACAGGCTTCCCTTCCTTCTGTGATTCATCAGAGGCCTCGGGCTCACTGAGGGCCTTAGGCGCCATCTTGGGTTGTTGCTGCGGCACTGGCCTCACGAAAGAGAGCCGTATATCGGGTAGCGCGGGTCTTCTTGGCGAAATTGCTGTCGGTCCTTGCGCCCCATAGTGTCTCTCTGAGCGGGTGAGTGTTTTTGGCTGAAAAAGATTTGTTTTTGTCGCTTATTTCTCTGTGTTTGCAGGGTCTTTGCAGACCCAGCAGATAGACGTCTGCTCTGTAGTGCTGCAGGCCATGCCCCCCCTTTGTTTTTGTTTTTCATTGCTCACTCTCTTCGTTTCAGTTTTCCATGTGAGTTCCCACTCCTTTCTTTCCTGCTTGTCTGCGTCGCATTCATATTTGCTTCTTGGACTATGCTGTACTGATTATAGTGTTTGGAATGTTACTTTCATTTTTGCAATCTGGCATTTTTAGCACTATATAGCTCATTTGTTAAATGATGGGGACAATGCATTTTAATATAGAATATTTAAGACTGGCCTCTGGTGCTTAAGGGGTTAATATATTTTATTCTGAATGTTTAAAAATGTAGCTATTGGACCTGTGGGACCCAAACAGTGGTTTTATGGATCAGGAAAAATTTAAATTTATACAAAACTAAAAGCAGCGGACATTTCTCTGTTTCAGTTCCTTATTTCATGTTGTCAGCCCATTTATAATATGAACGTTGATACATGCAATTAAACTATTGGGAATCATTCAGACTTCAAACATTTCCTTTCCATTTAGCATTGTTAATTATATATCTCCCTCAGCTGTGTGTTAAGCTTTTCCTTCAGAAACATACACATAATTTCGAAAGCAAGCACAAATGGTGAATAATATAATATCTGTTTTGTGTATAAATGTAATAGATATATTGTATTTGTTGTGGGAAAAAATGTTTTTATCCACACAAACGAAAAGGCTTATTATAAAATGTGTGTGTATGTATATATATATATATATATACATACAGTTAGGTCTGGAAATATTTTGACACAGACACAATTTTCATAATGTTGGCTCTCTACGCCACCACAGTGGTTTTGAAATGAAACTGAGAATCAATTGAAGTTCAGACTTTCGGCTTTAACCCCTTAAGGACACAGCTTCAGAAGCTTGTCTTACGCTTAATGACACAAGCAATTTTTGCATTTTCTTGCTGTATGCGTTCAACTTCAATTTGCATCTCTCTCGTTTATTGCACCGACGCATATTATATACAGTTTTTTAGAGGACAGAAAGGGCTTTAATTTGATGTAACATATATATAATATATATATATATATATATATATATATATATATATATATATATATATATAAATGCTTATTTATAAAAAAAAAAATACAGAAAAATGCAAAAAAAAAAGTGTTTTTTGTACAGTTTTTGCAATAATAATGTGTGCCTAATTAGTGCAGGTTAAATAAAGTAATTAAAAATAAATTAATTTAGTTGTTCTGTTTTACAGAATATATAATGTGTCTGGGATTTTCAGTTTTTTTTTGGTAGTTACAGGTCACAAAGCACAAGGAGTAAAATAAACTTTTAATATGGAGCGATTTTAGAATTTGGTATGTTTGTCTTGTAAGCTTAATAGCCATAAAAGAAAACAAAATTGCCACACAAAAGTATATATTTATATAAAGTAGACATCACAGGCTATTGTCCTAAGGTTGTTTTGACACTTTCTACGTAGCCATTTCACCGCCAATCTCTGCTAAATATTGGAGTAAAATTTAGTATTTTGGGGTTTTTGGCACACAAACTTATAGCAAAGAACTTCTCATGTGTATTTTGTAAAGTTGGTGTGTGCTATTCCTGTACAAGGTTTTATTATGTGTTCAGTTACTTCTGCTGAGTACAACGGTACCCCCATTGTATGTCTTTGGCACTATTTTGTGAAGCTACAGTGCCATATAGGAGACCTGTCCGTTTCAACATTTACAGTAGAATTTTGAGAGGCGGATTTAATGGGCCTATGCTTCAATTTGGGGTATTATAGCAGTTTGACTGTTCAAAAAAAACCTCACAAAGGCCTACCATTTGTAAAAGTAGACACCTCAGGGTATCTCATATGGTGCATATTGTGCTTTAACATGCCCCCATTTTTTCACCAATATATGCCAAAGTATGTGGTAAAATATAATTTTGGCCATTTTTTACATATGGATTACATTTTTGCTGGGCATTTTGTACATTTCATATGTGCCAATAAGTTCAAACCCCCCAAATTATGCTCAGCTACGCCTTCTGAGTAAAACAATATGCCCAATGTATGACCTAGACACTATTTTGTGAAGTTACACTGCTGTAAAAGAGACATAACAAGTTAAGTTTTTTAAGTGTGAATTTTCATGGAGGGTTTTGATGCGTCCGTGTCCCACTTTGGAGCACTTGAGCAGGCTACATATTACAACTACACTATAAAGGCATACCATTTCTTAAAGAAGACATCCCAGGGCAATTCAAAAGGCATATTTTGAACCTTAGCGTGGGATCATTTTTCCGCTAGCTTGTACCAAGTGTAGTGGTAATGAGCATTTTTTAATGTATTTTTTTACTTTGTAAATCTTTTTTTTTACTTTGTAAAACCCTTTTTTAACTTTTTTTTTTTTTTACTTATTAAATGTTTTACATTTTCTTAACTTTTTTTACACTTTTACATTTTTTTCTAAACGTTTCTTTTACCGTTAACCCCTAACTAGCAGTAAGCAGCACTAACAGTAAATTCCCCATTTCCTCATAACTCCCACCCACCCCAGCTAGCAAAATATATCATTATAAAATATTTAAATGAATTAATTAAATAAATTGAACCCCTGAGGGTTAAAAAAATAAATTAAAGTTAATCCTCAGGGGTTAAAAAAATTAGATCACAGTATAATACTGCGATCTGTATGTTGATCACTGTAGGCAGTGATCAACTGGCAGGGAAGGGGTTAATTTTTATTTAGACTGGGTAAAGGGGGGTGGTATGTTTTTTTTGTACTTAAACGTTACTAAAACAGTTAAAAAAAATCTTTTTTTTTTTTTTACCTTTTTAACCCCTTAAGGACACATGACATGTGTGACATGTCATGATTCCCTTTTATTCCAGAAGTTTGGTCCTTAAGGGGTTAAGGGGTTAAAGCTTATTTTAAAAATTTTTTAACGTTAACCCCTAGTTAGCCTAAGACCAAATTCCCCAATTCCCCACTAACTTCCACCCATCCCAGCTAGCTAAATATATAATTTTTAAATATTTAAATTAATTAATACAATAAATGTAACCCCTGAGGGTTAAAAAAAATAATTAACCCACAGGGGTTAAAAAAAAAAATCAGATGACATTAAAATGTATACCCTGCCAATTGATCACTGTAGTCAGTGATCAATTGGTAGGGAAGGGGTTAATTTTATTAAAACAGGGGAAAGGGGGGGTGGGATTTAACTGTCATTTTTTTTTTTCCACCAGGGGGCAGGATCAGTGAAGATCCGTCTCCCTGCACTTCACACAGAACCCGGAAGTGCAGGGAGGCGGAAGGTGAGTATTTGGAGCACATGTGCCTACTCTGACATGCTGTCAGAGCGGGCACATGAGCTGGGGCAGCCCGATCGGGTGCTCCCGGTCTGCCTCTAATACAGAGGCAGACCGGAGCACCGCTAACCCCGCGATTGCCGCAATTGCGGAGATCTGGGGTTAACTTTAGTAAATGACGGAAATTTTCCATCAACGGTCCTTAACTGAAGGACAAGGTTGACGGAAAATTTCCGTCACCGGTCGAGAACGGGTTAAGGACTGAGCCAAATATACACGTTGTGATCAAAACATAAACAAAAACTTGAATTTGCGCTATATGTCTGTTCAGGCGTAATTCGCCTCTTTCATATTATGTGCACCCACACTTATTATACATCCTTTTATTCAGGGGAAACAGGGCTTTCATTAAACATCAAATATTTAGGTATTAAACATAATTTAATATGAATAAAATATAAAAAAAAATTAGTTCTACGTGACATTCTAACTGTAAGGGGCATACCGGTAATACGGTTTGCTTTTACTGCAATAAAATACACATTTGTATTCAGTGATGTCTCCTGTGTAAAACAGTACCCCCTATGTACATGTTTTATGATGATTTTGGGAAGTTACAGGGTCAAATATAGCATGTTACATTTTTCAGTTTTTTCCACATTGAAATTCGCCAGATTGGTTATGTTGCCTTTGAGACCATATGGTAGCCCAGGAATAAGAATTACCCCCATGATGGCATACCATTTGCAAAAGTAGACAACCCAAGGTATTGCAAATGGGGTATGTCCACTACCCCCTCTTTCTTCACTCTAATACTGTCTCTCCCCAAATTAACACACTGCCCCTTCCCACCACTCTAATACACTGCCTGCCTCCCTCCCCCAATTTAACACACTGTCTCCCCCTCCCACCTCTCTAATACACTGCCCACCACCTCACCCAATATAATACATTGCCCCCTCCATCCCCCAAATTAATACACTTCCCCCTCCCTCCCTCAAACTAATACACTGGCCCGCCCCCTCCCCTAAATTAATACACTGCCCCCTCCCTCAAATTAACACACTACACAGGAAGGTCCCCCAAGCCCCTCTTCCCCTACTTCAATATTAGCTGCCCATTATCCTGTTCCATCTCTGCTCAAGCAGGCCAGAGGCTCCTCTGGCACTGTGAGCAGGAGGGAAGGGGAGTGGCTGGCCTGCTCTGCAGACAGACAGCCACTCTGCGCTCTTGTGGCTGTGGGAGGGAAGCCCAGGATCAGACAGGAAAGATCTTAACTCTCATGCGGCTGGTTGCAACCACAGCACAAAGTGGCCCCAGGGTAGGCGGGCCGCAAATATATACACTGTGGGCCACACGCAGTGTTATTGAATTTTGTAATTGCTATTAGCACTATAGTCTCTGTATACCAAAATTTTAAAATGTAAACCTTTGAAATGCTAATTCACTCCTTTAACTTCCAAAAATGACCGGGACACATGAGGCATTTTAAACTCATGACTAATAAGTGGATCTTTCGGGGGTTGTTGTTTTATTTCTATTTTTTTGGACTAGTAGTAATTATTCTGTTTGTGGTTTTTTTATGTTGTAAAGTAATGTGCTATTTTATACATAGGGTATCAGAAGAAAGCACTATCTGTCCTTTGAAAATGATATCTATTACATGTGGGTGTACTTAAAATAAAGCATTACATTATGGTGGAGTGAATACATAGGAAAAGTTCCGTAAAAGACATCAGTCACGAATTCATGGAATATCAGAAAAGGCTTTGTTGTGAAAGGATTAAGGAGATGTTACCACACCTATCACCATGTTAACCTTTTTAATGCAGTTGATGTTTTGAACAGATGCCCATGTCTGATGGAGAATTCTGAATGCCTACCAAAATGTCACTTCTGTTAACATTGGGTACATTCTGGGAGGTATTCTGATTTTTCCTCTTCTTCATCGTGGCTTACGTTGTGGGCAGATAACTATCAGCTTTAAAATTCCTTTATGTTCTTACTTTATCCATGAATAATGTCCAAGCTCTCTGGTTTTCTTAATATGTCCTCAATCTAATATTTTTGGATAAGCTTTTCAAATGATTTAAATCTGTAGGAAAAAGAAAACGTATCCACTTCACAATTAATTTTTGTACATCATTTATTCAGAAAGTTTTTTTCTAACAGATCTGCATCTTTTGAAAAGCTTATCCAAAAAAATATTTTCACGCTTAACTACTTGACTATTGATTGTTTTTTTTGTTTTGTTTTTTTCAGTTTTTTTTTTGTGTGCTTTGGGGTGTACAAACATGCTTGTTGAGACATAAGAGCATAAACAAGCCAATGCAATCATTACAGGATAAGCTTAGTCATGACATTTGAGGAATCTGCGCATTTTTTTTTTGTACGGTAGTTGTTTTAAAGTGTAATTCACTTTAACTTCCAAGCAATTACCGTATATACTAGAGTATAAGTCGACCCGAATAGAAGTCGAGACCCCTAATTTTACCCCAAAAAACTGGGAAAACGTATTGACTCGAGTATAAGACTAGGGTGGGAAATGCAGCAGCTACTGGTAAATTTCTAAATAAAATTAGATCCCCAAAAAATTATATTAATTGAATATTTATTTACAGTGTGTGTGTATGAATGCAGTGTGTGTGTGTGTGTATGAATGCAGTGTGTGTGTGTGTGTATGAATGCAGTGTGTGATGCAGAGCCTTGGTGGGGGGTGGGCATTGTTTTTATATTATTATTTATATTATTATTTAAATATTATTTTTTTTATATTATATTATTATTATTTAAATATTATTATTTTTATATTATTATTTTTGTTATCTTGTATTTACATTTTTATGTAATTTTTTTTCGTCCCCCCTCCCTGCTTAATACCTGGCCAGGGAGGGGGGCTCTCATTCCCTGGTGGTCCAGTGGATGGGCTGTGTAGGATGGTGGGTGGCAGAGAGCTGTAACTTACCTTTCCTGCAGATCCTGTCACAACCTTCTCTGGTTGTGTCGGCTCCACTGTCAGCTCCACTGTAAGTCTTACCGTCTGAGTGCCGCGCGGAGCGTTGCCACGGTAACCCATGGCAACGATCTGACCTTGCGAGACTTGCAGGGGAGCTGACCGGACCGGAGGATAAGGGAGCTGCAGGAAAGGTAAGTAAAAGCTCGCTGCCAGCCCCCAACAGGACCACCGGGCTTGTAATGAGCCCGGCGGTCCTTGTCTGTATTATGGCAATGTAAGTTGCCATAATACAGACACTCACTGGAGTAGAAGACAAAAAATGTGCAGAAAAACTTGTCTTATACTCTAGTATATACGGTACTTAAGTGAATAATCCTCTGTGTTAAATGTATGCGGAGTTTGCATAATACAGTGTGGATAGTGTAATTCACATTGATAAATCCATAACCATGTTATCTGTAGCCACTTTGGCAGTGGTGTGCAATTTATAAATTTCTGTTTAATATGGGTTACCGTACAATTTTATTTTTTTTAATAGTTCTTTAAAAATAATACAGGTAGTCCTCACTTTGTGCATAATGACAGCTCGGACTAGCGAACAGCTCTGTAGCACGGGGATTAGAGGGATTTGGTAGAGAGCTTGGCTATGTTCAGGGAATTTTTCCTGAACATAGATTACAGGGATCCCTGCGCTAGTGAGCTGAATTCCCCCGAACATAGACCTGCTCTCAAGAGCATGCTGTCTGGTGCATCCTCACTTAACAACAAATTAGTTTTACGACAGTCGCAAGAACGGAATCTGGTCGGTAAGTGAAGATCATCTACTTGCTTTTCCATATGAAGAATGTTTTAATTTGATCAAAATGATGTTGGCATCGTTTCTCCAACAATGCATCCTTTTTTTGTCCTTTCCTTTTCTTGTCCATTCCTTTTCTGTTCTTTGTATTCTTTCGATGTTCAAGGTTTTCTGACTCTCAGAGGTAAAGCAGACCTGACCAGAGACAAATTCAAACCTTTAGCTGCTGGCAGTGCATTGTTAGGTCTTGGATTACAGGTCCTGCCTGTGAACGGATGTGCTTCATTGAGAAGACAACTTCACATGATGTCAGCCTTATTTAATACTACATGGCAAACTAGATATTATATTTGTTCTGCATACTTAATCATCATTTAGCTGTGTTATTCTTCTCTGTCTGCCATATCTTTTTGTGTATTCACATCAACACGTAGTTGTAGGCCAGTAATTATTACACTATTGATTTTGTGCAAGAATAAATAGCACCTTTGGCAGAGTAGTATATATCTGTGCGTGTCACGAAGGAGAGCTGTCACTGGAATTTTCAACCAAGTTTAAATATTTATTGTGAATACAGTCGAATTACATCAATATGTCAGTCTATCAAAGACTGTAATGTAATTCGACTGTATTCACAAAAAATATTTAAACTTGTTTGAAAAGTCCAGTAAGCGCTCTCCTTCATGACCATGGTTTACCTGAGACTGGAGATTGCTCCTTGGCAAGTACTTCTGACAGGCGTGTGCAGGACCTTGGATTGTATATATATATGTGTGTGTATGTATATGTATGTATGTATATATACACACAAGACCATTTTAACCCCTTAAGGACACATGACGTGTGTGACACGTCATGATTCCATTTTATTCCAGAAGTTTGGTCCTTAAGGGGTTAAATATATTTTTGATCACATTATTTTTTAATGAAGTGTTCCCCCTCAATTTACAATAAATAGTGTTAAGTTGATCAATGATTAAATCAGTCCATGTCTACCCACTGTAGGGTTCCCTTGGGGGCATAAAGTGAAAGAATCAACATTAATAAAGATATGCTGTGGTACAAATGAATATATGTCTCTCATAGGACCAATACAGCCTGTCAAAGGTCTTCTTAGTATCTAGTGT
Organism: Pelobates fuscus; assembly: GCF_036172605.1. Classification (NCBI taxonomy): domain Eukaryota; kingdom Metazoa; phylum Chordata; class Amphibia; order Anura; family Pelobatidae; genus Pelobates; species Pelobates fuscus. Next base: position 189,879,396 of record NC_086318.1, read on the forward strand.
CAAGAGAAGTCCTCTGACTTTAGAAGATTCCAAATGAGAGGATATTTAGAATTTTCCTGGGATTTTTGGACCCTTCATGAGATTGGACAAAACTGAACTGGTCATTGTTAATAATCATATTCAAGAGTGTGGAAAGCTTATTGGCAATACGTTTAGCATAGAGTTTAATCACTATTTATTAACCCCTTAAGGACACATGACATGTGTGACGTCATTATTCCTTTTTATTCCAGAAGTTTGGTCCTTAAGGGGTTAAAGAAATAGGTCTCCTCGGATGTTAATTCTTGGAGCTTTGTGAAAGCCAAACAAGTTTTCCTGTGAAGATGGAGGTAGATTATGTATAATTGTATAGTTTACTATATTTGCCGAGGCTATGTGCCTCAGGCGCCATCTTTGGAGGTAACAGTAGTGTTGACCTCTGTGAAGGGAGCCTGATATCAGGCAATCAGGGTCTCTCTGGGCGAAAGCTCCTCCTGTGTTTGTACCCCATAGCGCGTCATCTGCGGGGTGCTATATAACACTGCCTCCAAAAAGCTTTAAACCTACTAGAATTTGCTTTACTTATCGGACCCATAGATATAGCGAGGCAAAACACACCCACAAAATGGCATATTTTATAACCTTTTTGATACAATAAACAGGAATAGAATTTGAGGAACAATGTATTCCATTAAATGTGACCCATTTTGTTAATGGTACAATTATTCTTTACAATACAATGGATACATTGTAGCTATTGTAGATTAGTCCAAATACATTATTTTATAGATGATTGGAGAAGTATTCGTATGAGACTGTTATCAGTATGTCCCTTGGCTGCTCTCCTAGAATCAGGGCTGTCAGGGGAAATATAATGTGGCTCATATTCTGATTTTTCTCCTGAAGCATTTGTGTATCATCTGGTTTTGTTAAGAAGCAGTTAATTATAATTTTTTTATTCATAGCAGCTGCAAAATTCGGTGGATTTCACATATGTGATCTGTTTGTGAAGGTCTGCTTGCATACTGATATTCTATTTGATTGTATTGTAAAGTATCAGAATGATATGGACAGATCTATTGGAATTGTTCAGCATCATCTGATTTGAACATTGATGGATCTAATGTAGCTATTGCGTTTTGTGTACAGTGTTGACATTTAAATGCAGATGTGTGTTTTTTGTAGTGTCAGTGTTCAACTGCAGGGGTATATTGATGTTTGAATGCAGGAGTGTCTTTGTATGTAGTGTTGGTATTTGAATTCTGGGGTATATTAGAGTGTGGTGTTGGTGTTTGCATGCAGGTGTGCATTCACATTTACATGTAAATTGTTACACACATACAGATGCACTTTGCCACACAACAATTCACACACACACTCTTCCACAGACCAATGCACTGTAAGAGATTCACAAACATGCACACATACTCACATTGACACGTGAATATACACACAGAAAAACATGCACATATACCCACATATACAGATATACAGATCCACAAACCGCTCTGCAGTTCGTCTTCTTTTGTATGAACTTCACATGTCTGGCCTGGTGTGCCACCCTGCACTCCTGCCTAAATCTTTTTTCAATATTGGCACCTCTGGTAGTGCCGGGGAGGCCGGGAAAGGAACTCATGGCAGCCATCAGAGCAATTAAGCAGCGGTGGTCCTTCTGACCCACAAATGCGCAGTGAGGTTACATTGGCTGCACGGACAGTAGTTCGTTACCTGGATTCGAAAATGACAAGAGAATAAGTAATAATGAAAATGTTACCAGAGTTGTTCTGTTGCACACTTGTGAATGTCAATTTTAGTGTGTGTATATATGAAAAATATGTATCTGCTTGTTTATACATGGAAATGCTCATTTTGACTTAATCCACATTTTCAGAGATAAGGCTCAAGACCCATAAGAGACTTGCAAGTACTTCCATCTATGTAAAATGGTTGAAACCAGTATTCATAAGGCAGACCATGTTTTCTCAGTTCAGAATTTTGAGTTGTTTTTGTTTCACTGCAACCACTCTAGAATTGTTCACTAACTTTTTGGGATTTCACAATTGATTTTCAAATTGTGGGCCAAATCAGAGAAATTCTCAAAGTCAGCAATGTTTCTAGGTACCAAATTTGTTTTCAACTCCCTTTGAATGCTTCACAATTCATATTTTAGTGAATAACTAGATTTGTTGAAATAAGTAGAAATAAAGTACTTTCCTTTGCATATCAACAGGAGCATAAATATAAACCTAAGGAGCCTGGTGCAAGAATCCTTGCAGGTACCTGTGTATTTTGCTTCATCTGAGCCAATAACCATGATCAATGCATGTTTCTAAAATCACCATGTGGAAGAGTGCAGGCCCAAGTGATATCAAAGTCATGGTTTTTGAGCCGGGGTTGAAAAAATACTTTTTTTGGTTATTTTGGAAACCTTTTACGACATTAAAATACAGTCAGTGCTAAGAAAGGGTTTTGTCAAATTGATGAGATTTGTATAACGTGTAAGAGTGTTTGTGAAAGGTTACATTTTGCGATTTTTCTTCTTAAATGCATATATTTATAAAAAAAAAAAGAGTAGTAGTTGTTTGCTTTTTACTCTATGGAAGTTGTTTCGTGTTTGGAATTATGACTTTTGTTAACTTACTATCAGCAAATTAAAATAATTAATAATTGTGTGTGTGTGTGTGTGTGTATATGTGTGTAATGAGGTTATATACACACATTCTCATTAAGCGCCAACTATCATGCCTATTTGTGTTGATCTTGTTACCTAAATTAGGATTAAAAAAACAAATATGAATGAGTGCTTTGCGCATAAAACACTGTAAGGGTTAAGCTTACCTCTGAGTATAATGCATGTATAACTTCTAATTCTGGTATTTGGACTCCCATGAATTTAGCCTTAATGTGCCTCCATATAAAACCTTCTGTGTTTTTTGTTTGTTTTTAATAAAATAAATGAAGGCATCTGCAGCTCTAATCGTGCTTCTTTTTGTGCTCTGCTCAAAGTTTACCACTGAAAAGGATAAAAAAAATGATCAACCCCAGTAATGGTAATGTTCATCAAAATAAGTGTTTGACATAGTGCTGTATATGGCTTTTTCTTTGCTAAATAAGATTTTTAAGGCAAATAATTCTAAACATGTATTTTATTGCTGCCCTTGAATAAGCCCTATTACTCCTTCACTATTATTATTAATCCATGCCATACAGTAGTTTGCGGTAGCTGCAGACTTTTCAATACTGAGAGATTACGAATTAGTACTACATTGCATTTTTTTCCTGTGCAGCTGTGTAAAGGTTATCACTTTTTTTTTTTAAAGGTATTGCAGACACGAGAATATAATTGTTTAGCATGTGCCCCAGTCAGTATATTTACAGAGCAAAATATGTCCTATTATAATCACAATCTTCCTCTTGACACTTTGGCGTGTAATTAATTATTGAGCAGAGATGTCAGGGATTTAGATGCAGTAAATATCACCTTCACCTTGTGAGTGTCTTGTGTAGGAGGGGAAGCTATCTGATGTATGCACAAGTATTGAATGGCTGTTTTCCTGTTGGTCTGCTATCTTATTTAGGATCCAATATCCCTTCTGCAGTTTAAATGTTTTTTTGTTTTTTTTAGTAGGTCCAATTTTTCATTTAAAAAAAAAAAAAATGTAATAAGCAAAAACATGATATGAAATTACGGGTAACAAAAACTTGTACTGCATGAGAGATTCAGCACTCTCATACAATTATTTTGGCCTACTTCTGGCCTCATCAGTGAGGTGTATCTGATACCTTTCTAGACAGAGTGAGCTTTTAGCTTAGCGAGACCCTAAGCAATATGAGATTACTGAAAATGGAGGTGGGGGAGGGACATAGTTGCTTGCCATTCCGGTATTCCCCGCTCGGTGTCAAGTTTTTGCTTATGTGTGCCATTACAGAAATAACTATACCATTTTCATATCACATTGATCCTGCCCATAGGGGTAGTCCACATCCAAAATACAAGTCCCTCTAATTACTAACAACACAATATTGCATTGTTTAGATGAAAATGGAAGTGTGGCAGAATTTCCCCTTAAAGGAACACTATAGTGTTAGGAATACAAACATGTATTCCTAACACTATAGTGCTGGAGCTCCAATGAAGGTGCACAGCAACCCTCAGTAAGGAGTTAAAAGGTAATTTTACACCCACTGTCTGCAGAATTAATTACTTTGAAACCTGGGGTGATTTATGCTATGGCCATATCTACCACCCTGGCCGGTGGGGATTATCCCGGCCTTACCATTTGAGGTTGCCACCACAGATAACATGATCACATTGCCTGTTGTTTCCATACCTATTGCATGCGCTTAAACCTGCTTGGAGATGTTTACTCACCTGCTTCACAGCGCTGCTTTACATTGCTCCTATGCCCTTTGGGGCTGCTTGTCCAGTGCTAGGTCCCTCGGATTGCTTACCAGCTGGTAATGTGGTGCTAGAGGGAGTTTTCCCTGACGTGAGTCCGCATTGGGCAAGCTTTCAGTATATCTGTGGCTGTGAGCTGGTGTACCCCTGTACCAAGAGTGTGGCCAGTGCCAGGAGAGACATCTAGAGGTATTTATTACACCGAAGCTCTGTCAGTGCGGAGGAGGTGCAGGGGAAGGCTGTTCTGTGGACTCTTTGGGAGTGAGTTCCTGTAGACTGACTTTACCTCCAAGTGCTCACTGTATGAAGGACTGCTCCATGATAAGGATGGGACTGGCTTGGGGACATGAGCAGAAGTTCGGTGCCCTGGAGTGCCTACCATTTTTGCTCAACAGACTACCCTACTATATCTTTGTGACTACCTTATATTCCAGCACTAGATGAGGCTTCTTTCATTTCTCACCGTACAAGACTCCGAGAGGAGACCGGATACATTTTTGCCTATTTGGCTACTCACAAGGGTCTTCACCCAGACTCTCCTTTCATGTCCCTCCCTACCCTTTTTTTCCTTCTCTCGCGCCTATTTTCATCTTCTTATTGTACTAACCTGACCCAGTAAGCTGGGCATTTAACGGCACCTTTTGATTGACTGTTATTTTTGTTATGCTTTCATTTCCTGCAAAGTAAGGCTTACACACACACACACTGCATATTATTGACTTACATATCCCATATGTACACTTTTCTACTGTCTGGCAACATTCATACCCATTTTGGTCTACTCCACTAAACCTATACAAGGTTATGCTATTTTAGTCAGGCTACGTTTTTTTGGTGTGGATTTTTTTCATCCTCCCAGCTCACGTTGTTAGCTTGTTAAATACGAAGTCAGTGAAAAATGCCCATTCCTGAACTTGTATCCCATACCGATATCCACTCACACGTCCTGGATGCAATATGGGCCTGTGAAGAAATGACTATGATATTCAGTATTTCTGCATGTTTCCCTTCTATTTCTTCATGTTTCCAGTCAGCAGATGAAACTGCCAAACAAAGACCACCCCCCTGGCTCATTTACTTCAAAGCCGGCATCACTTAAACCCTCTACGTGTGCGGCCAGTGTTCGTACTGCCGAACGCCACGTGGCAGAGAAAAACGCGGCCATCTTTTTTTCATTTAAACAAAGGCAGTGGGACTAGGTCGTCGAGTGTCTGGAACTAAAATCGGACACTCAACTTCCCGAACACCGGTCTCAAACATATGAACGCTGGAACTATATGTACCTATTAGCTAGAAGAGCGCTATTCGGTACGTTTGGGCATACGAATGAGGGGAACAATCGCTGCTAGGAGCCAGGGGAATTCGTTTACTATTTATATTAGTTTTTCTCCCTTTTCTAAAGTGACCGGCAAAACCCCACGAACTTATGGAACTATTTTGGGCAGCCCACCCACGGGGAACCGGTCACAAAGGACTTCCATAGTTTTTAAGAACCCCTGAACCGATCTGGGTGAGATTTGAATATGTTGGTCACCCAGATCAGGGCTATCAGGGGACATAGGATTTGTGGGGATACTCAATGTATAAAGGGGTGTTCCAGAAATTGGGGAAATAGTGATTTTTCTGCCTGGAGATAATTAGGTTATTACTGTATCAGATCTGATTATCTCCAGGGTTAGGGGAGGGAATTATATGTTTGTGCTGGGTGTGTTTTATATTTTTATTGTACAGGATTGGTTAAATGTAGTCCCTCCCTGTGGGATGTCCCCTTGCAGGGGGACCTGCATAAAAGGCTGTGTGTGTGAATAAAGCTCAGTTCTACTTGTATCCTGATTCTGGACTTCGGCTGTTATTTGGAATTCGTATGCTTTAATAAGGGAATTATCTTGTGAAGCTATTGTTATTTCGTATGGATTTCGTTCCTTGGAACTACCGAACGGAGAGCTATCTACACTAGGCTCTGGCGGTTGGGGAGGAAACTATTGAAGGATGTTTAAATATACTTGGTTTCCTTACAGGGCCCTCATTTGAGTTACTGTGCGGTGGTTCCACACATATACACCCTATGTGATGCTCTAGCTCCACTCCTGATATCCATGACCTTTGCCCTGCCACAAATTGGCACATTGCATGCATCTCTTCTTCTCAGAGGTCATCACAATGTGGAGCGGTTCAAAGCCTTACTTCTGTTCTATATACCTATGTTCGCTATAACCATCACCTTGTTGAATTAATGTACGATAAAATGTATACTCTATTTCATGTAATGTTGTAATACACTCCATGCTATCCTTCTTCAGCTACACAAGCCTTTTTTATTTTTACTTGCACTATATTGTGCTCGGTAAACTTTTAATGATTTAAAAAAAAAAAAAAAAAAAAAAAAAGTATTTTAATTGCCTTTTCTCCATTGCAGCACTGGCCCCCAATGGTTGAGGTCATCAATCTTGACTATATCAGTCAGTCCAAAGGTTTTGCATTGGAAGCATTAGGAGGCTATTGCGCATGTGTGACAAAACACTGTGCTGCACCAATCTGCCTATCCTCATAGAGCTGCATTGAATTAATGCATCTCTGTGAAGAGCATTCGGTGTTTTAATGCAGAGTGTGGAAACGCCGAATGTTGGTACTGCACACAGTGCAGCACTAAAATAGGAAGCACTCTAGTGGTTGTCTGAGTGACTGTCTATACAGTTGTTACTAGGCAGCAATGTAAGCACTGCTTTTTCTCTTAAAAGGCAGCATTTTCATTGCTCTCCCTACAGGGACATGTAATAGACAACAGAACCACTACATTTAGCTGTTTTGGTTCTGTTGACTATAGTGTCCCTTTAATTCTTAGCAGTCACAGTGTATCTCACACATCCATCAGCTGGTGGAAAATCATATGTATTTCGATGCTGCAAACACAATTTCAACTTCAACCTAAAGACCTTTTTATGTATATCTGTATTAAACATGCTCTACACCCTTTAGCAACTGGCTTTGCCATATATGACCCAGCTCATTATTTTCAATTAACTTTGCTCTTAGGCTTTCCTGGGTGTTTTAGCTTTCTCCATTTGTTACCAATCCCTGACTTCTCATGTAGCTAATTTAAAATTATTATATATGAAGCAATGAGAACAGGACTTTGATACTACAGCCAACCTCAGAATTGAAAAGACTTTGTCCACATACATGGAGCATCTAAATGTCTCATTAAGAAGACCAGAAAATGCTGTTAATGCAATGGTACCTAGTGCTGCAAAGATTAGCCCACGTCTATCTTGGTTTCTTTGTGTTGTGTTAAAGATGTGCTCAACAAGTGGGAACACTATATCATACATTTTTGGTTGTGTCCTTTACTTATTCCGTTTTGGAAACTGGTTCAGTGTATGGTTCTTAGTCTCACAGAATTTGTTCCAGAAATTTTCCCAAGTATGTTAAATGGGCATATAAAAGTGTTACACATTTTGATAGCAGACTAACAATTGCTTCTCTGAATTAGGAATGCCTGATTATTTTGAAACCGGTTTCATTCTAATTTATGAATGCAAACAAGTAAGCAATTTCTTATCTCACATATTCCGTAGTACTAACCAACTTAAGTACAATATCTTGCATACTCTCTGTATTTTGGATATTGTGTCCATATAACACCATAATTTTACATTCAGCTATCCAGAACATATGCTAAATCTACACTTTAAGTCAACCACATTGTACCCATATGTAAGACATGCATTCATCACAAATCACACACAAGACACTTGTATGGTACCCATACATCACCAAAAGCCATGCAGCACTCGTATATCACCCATGTTAGCTCTTTCAAGATGTTCATATCTTCAATTTGCCATACAGGGACCCCATTTCATTACTTTGCTATATCCATAAAAAATACAAGCTATAGTAGAACAAACTCAAAAAGGTTTCAAAATAGTAGAGTGCAAAAGTAATGCCAATTAACAAAATATTCTTAACTTAGAACTATTAATGAGAATCTTGTCCAGAAAACTTGAAGGAAAACCAAATACAAATCAAGAGTGCAGCATGTTCAATCTTATTGGAGAATCTCACATGTAACAGAGTCAGAAATACATAGTTATTGGGCTATTATCTGAGCCAGTAACCCGGAGCAGTGGGAAATGGCTTCCGTTCCCACGTGCTGCTAGCTCCGCCCCTTCATCTTTCAAATATTTTAGTCTGATGACAGTGGACTCTATGGGTTGAGTACTATACCTAAACACATGCATACAGCACACACACTATTGAGAGGCACAGAATGAGTGAACTATAAAGTACATTTGCACTATAGCTACTTTTTGTATATATCTACATTCACTCTGTCATAAAATTTTCTGTCTTTGTTACTCTTTGCAATCTCCATTAGGCTTTTTCATACCAGCAGAGGTTGCATAATGAGTGTTAAAAGTATTTTTTCTTTTTTATAATAGGCGATGCATGTGCATGTGCATATCGATCTCTCTCTCTCTCTCTCTCTCTCTCTCCTCCCCCCCCCCCCCTTTACACATCTATCTATCTATCTATCTATCTATCTATCTATCTATATATATATATATATATATATATATATATATATGCGTGGACACACAAGAGTTAATTAAATATTTGGAGGTGGGGAGGAACACATTTAATGTTTAAAGAATCTCCCAAAAATGCTCCTCATCAACAATACATTCATGTATCTAATTTTCATTTTTTTTTGTCTGACTTGATTCAGAATATTTTAATTTTGTAAGTTTCAATTTAGATTTTAATTCTCTATAATTTTTTCCATATTTATGCAAATCTCCAATGCTACTCATTTCTGATGCGTCCATGTCATGTTAGGCTAATAATAAAAAGCATTAAATTTCATCTATATAGGTCTAAGCTAAGTAAAACCCTCATAACTGGAGTTCTTCTACTGTACGTCACAGTGCTACTCCACCTGTGTTTTCTTTCAGTGGGTATATAGGACAGTTGGACGCCAATGTGGTGGCAATGAAATAATAATGTCCGCATCATAGAGGAGGCTAATTTTTTACTGCCTTAGGCAGTTATTTTGTCACAACAGGTTCGCTTGTATCAGAAATGTATTCATGTATGGCCGTTTCTAAAACCACCTACTGGAAGTTCTTTCTAGACTCAGCGTAGTTATGTTCATTGTTTGAGAAGCACTTTTTATCAAATGTGACAGACTGAGAGTGATTACTGAATATGTATATCCAGTTTTCACAATATTCCAGTATATTTTCATTCTTCATAGAGCAGGATATTTAACAGGTTTTAAGCCATCAATGCCTTGTGCCGTACCCCTTTTAGTACCAAAATATTGTAACCACAAAATGTGTACTGCAAGATGTTGCAACAGATTTCTATTTTTGAATGACTCACAACTGTAACCAAACGGTTTCACACCAGTGTGCAGGGTATGTTTTACTACAGAGAATACCAACCACGCATATTTTTGACTCCTAGGAAATCATGTTTTTGACCATGTTAGGGCTTTTACCTTGTACGTCCTATACTCCAACATTTTATTAATTGGGCAAGAGGCTGGGAAGCTAAAGTCTACCTATGAAAATAGATGGATCTATGGGGACACTCAAATGTCAGGCCCTTGTTTCTTTGGGTTTGGCTATTGGTTTGTCTATAAACTGCAGAGCAAAAACATTACCGTAAAGACGTTTTACCCATATATGGACCAAGAAGTCCTTTATTTGCCCACTCAGAATAATGGATCTTAACTCCTTGCCTAAAATACGTACTCATCTTCCCAAATGCACAGTGCTGTAATAATATGTTGTTTGAGTATGTAGGTGCTTTGACTGTCGGTTTTGAAGATATTTTGTGAATTGTACACTGTCTTGCAAACTTCCAACTGATGTAAAATGTTACATGCTATTAAAAGTTTATACTACTAAACATACTGTATATGTATGCTGAAATATGTATAACAAAGGGCAAGTTTAGTTCATTTAAAGTTAATAGGCGCTACATATTGGAAAAAAAAAAGTGTTGAACTGCAGCCAAGCATATACTGTTCAGCTTATGTTATATAATGTGAATTCAATAAAAGTATACAAATGGCTTTTTATTGTTCTTATAATTGTTGTCATGTAAAGTGCTCCTGCATATATGGGGTAAAACCATTCACTTATTAACAAATAGTTTGCCATTACTTAGCTTTCGATGGGAATGAATTACATTGTAAATGTTTAAATGCTTTAGAACCACATCCTCATTTATGGTGGACTTCAGTTTACATGATAAATTTCAGAATCCCTCAAGCTACAGAAACGAAGTTACCCCAGCAGGGAAGATCAAATGGCAATATCAGTCAAATGCAAAATGAATACAAGAAACAGCTTTCGTCTGTAACGGTCCAAAGGCAGCCAGCCTGGTGTTCAGAGCATAGGACATTATAATGAGAAAACTTCATGCTTTTGTTGGAAAGCTGGAGTGATTGGATCTAGAAGTATTTGAAGATTGGCTGCTGTTAGAATAGAGCCAAACCTTCACTGCTCAGTATTGACACGGAATAGTACTAGCTATCTGCAAGCCTTAGTTAATTAAATCTTGGAAGGTCCTTTGGGTGGCTAGCACTGCCTGGTGTAATGTTGTAGGAGAGATTCATATGTGTCACACGCAGATGAAATATACTAGTTGTGATATGCTAAGTGAATTAGGTTTCAAGTCATTTTCCACTGTGCAAACATATGTGCATAGACTTTTAGAAATGCAGATTTTTTTTTTTTTTTTATTATAAAATGTGCACAACCAGATGAAAATCAATGAAAGTGTGTGCATATACATCTTGTTTAGAAATGGGTTATACAGAATAATGTGCTCCTATTGTTAATTTAGCAAATTGTTCATTTGTGGCAGTTTTATAATTACTCTAGAGCAGGTGTAGGCAAACCTACAGCATACAAACACACCCCTGCTGTCAAACTATTAATTTAAGGCAGTAGGAGTTTGTATATACTACAGGGAAAACAAACATTTTATATACGGTATGTTATGTGAGCAGATTTCTATCTCAGTGGGAAATGAACCTAATAACGTTGTTTAAAATAAGTGAGTCATGTGTACCATAGAATGTAAATTCTTGTAACTTGGCCATCCCCGCTTCATGTGGCTTCCTCTGGCCATTATTTTTTTACAGGGACTTGCACGACTCAGTCTTCCATCATACTGTTAACGATATTTGATCTTTGTAAATAAATTGCACTGTAGTTGAACTTTATAACTTCATATAACTGCAATGACATAAAACATATTGTTTAAAATATTCTTTTTGAACACATGCACATTGTGCATGCTGAAAACCAGATGTGTTTTGATTCACTGTCATTGTCATGAGTTTTAATTCTCTTTTATTGAAAAATGTTTTAATGTGTCTGTCTACTCACCTATGTACAGGTGTGTGTGGTTGTGTGTGTGGATTATATTTATACATTCCTACATATGTCTATATCTTAGTCTATAATATAGGCACGTCAAATTTGTGTAAATAAAGAACTTATGGCTTATCACATTTTTATTTTTTTCTTGAAAATTTAAAAAAATAAACCTTACTTTACTAAAGTATATTTTTCCAGTTGGTATAAACCTTTGAAATTATTGTTGTAATACTAATTGCATGTATCACAAAAAAGCAAGAAAGCATGTTGTAACTTGGTAATGTCATGCTTTCCCATTTCAGTAGATTTGTTGTTAATTTTAATTTTAATTATTGAGATTAACTGTTTTAGACCATCATTCCACAACTCAGCACAGTGACTGGGAAATTAGTAGTTGTGCTTTGTTAATTTTGAATTACACACAATTCAGTAGAAAGTTAACGCTTTGAGTACAGCGCTACGGAATCTGATGGCGCTATATAAATAATAAAATAATAAGTTAATCTTACAATCCCTATTATTAAATAATTACCATTATTAAAATGGATGGACCTGGACAAGAGGACTTTTTTATAATATGGATTACCCCTGCAGCATATGTTTTATTATCTTTGAGTGTAATATGTAATAATACCAATATGAGTACATTTTTTTTTTTTATCTAAATTGTATGAATTGCATTCAGCTAATGAAAGTAACTATCTGTCATAAAGTCAGTAAACATTTGCTTGTGTGGGTTTGTCAGTCTGTCTTTATAACCTTTCAATGTTGTATAAAAAAACAAGTTCTAGATATTTGTGGAGATAGGGTGCTGGTTATTACATTATATTACCTATTTTTTTTTTTTTTTTTTTTTTTAAAGAAAAACAAACTATTAGAAATGTGTCTAGTTTTTAGTTACACACTTAATTGGATTTCTTAGTACCTTTTTAGAATACAGTCTATAGTATACACATGCATACAATGGCATTTTGCGGTATTGTGAAATGTCAAATCTTGATCAATACAATAATACAATACAAATAAGTGCAGTTATGTAATGTGTGTGTGTGTGTGTGTATATATATATATATATATATATATATATATATATATATATATATATATATATATATATATATATAATATGGGTTTGTCAGTCTGTCTTTATTTATATATCTAGATAGATATATAGATATCTATATATATATATATAGATATCTATAAAGAAACAGACTGACAAACCCATATTATATATATATATATATATATACACATTACAGAACTGCACTTATTTGTATTGTATTATTGTATTGATCAAGATTTGACATTTCACAATACCGCAAAATGCCATTGTATGCATGTGTATACTATAGACTGTATTCTAAAAAGGTACTAAGAAATCCAATTAAGTGTGTAACTAAAAACTAGACACATTTCTAATAGTTTGTTTTTCTTTAAAAAAAAAAAAAATTAGGTAAAATAATGTAATAACCAGCACCTTATCTCCACAAATATCTAGAACTTTTTTTTTTATACAACATTGAAAGATTTGTTATGTCGTTGTCCTTCTAAATACCAACCAAATTAGTTAACTCTGAGATTGTTTAGAAATTATTTAAAATAGTGTATTTTTGTAGAACAATGAACATGTTTATTTTTATTTTTATAAGCATAAATGTGGAAACCACTTTTATAAAAGTTTTTTGCAATATGTAAGCTTCAAACAACCTGTTTTACAATTTGTAAAACAATTTTTATTGCTAACAATTGCGTTTTTTTGTATTGTGGTTAATATAAATATGTGTGTGTATATGTATATGTGTATATGTATATGTATGTATGTTTATATTTATTTTATAACTGCATTAAAATACTTTGCTGGATACATGTTTTAAAGTGTATCTATATCTATTATGAAAATTTGGGGATGAGTATTTTTTAATAGGAAATCAGATTTGTTGGAATGCAGTCATAGAGCGAATGCTTTTAATTAAATTTAAGAATATATTCACTAAGCAGTAAATCAAGGTGTGCTAAAAGGCTAACTGGAAAATGTCTCCAACTTTATTTTGCAGGCGTTTTTTTTTTTTATATAATTTGTCCATCGATCTAGCTCTGTTTACAAACAAGATAGTCACCATTAAGTCGCAGAACCACATGTATAGATTACAAAAATTTAGTGCAAGCAGAACTGATGTTTCAAAGTTGGTGTGTGTATGTATGTGTATTACTCTCTGCTTTTTTTTCTTTTCTTTTTTGAATTTTGAAATGTTGTGCATAATCATGTGCATAATCATTTTTTGGTGATCTCTTCTTATAGTCAGAATTCCATTCATATGTTTGAGGCCTTAAACACTATTATTTATTTTAAATCAAACTCCCATCATGCTCAGTGTGTACTTATTTAACCAATGAGTTTATATATTGAATAACCATCACATATTAAATGCATTATATGTATTCAAGGGCTGATTTAAAATGTTTCCTGGTACATTACAAAGTAGAGTGCTTCATTAAAAAGGACCTACCCTTTGCTGTGAGGCCATTCTCTTTGGTTTTGCTTCCTTTTTTCAGCATTTAAATGTGAGCTGCTGCCGACCTTGCTGTACATGAAACTCCTTGTAGCAACAATAACAGTATAAAATGAAACCGAGGTAGTGACTCATCCCAGGAGCCTATTCTATATTTTTAGCCTCATTTCTTTAATAGATCGCGCCTTTGCTTCAACACAGTATTAACACAACGTCGTTAACTGGTGAAAGCCAGAATCCCTAGTTGTTCCAAAAATACCTTATGGATATAGTTATTTCCAACTTTCTTTCATTTTATTTTTTTTCAACTTTACATTCTAAAAAAAAATATGAAGGTTGCATAAAAAAGTGAGGTCACACTTACGTACACGGGACATAAAATATTTTTCCAACTAGATATAAAACCCTTACAGTTCTACACTTAATTAGATTGCTATATAACTAACTGAAAAGAGTGTCATCCATTTCTTCAAGTGCAAAGCTGACCGAACATTTAAGTTTCTGCTTGGAAAGAATGAGACAGCTAGATATTGGAAGAAAAAAATATTTGACAGGTCATTTTCATTTCTTTCACACTGATCATTTAGACTTTTTGGCGAAATACAACATGTACATATGTGAAATGCACATTTTGTTTCATTTTCTTTTTTTTTTTATAAACTTGACGATTAGTAAAATTTTGCATTCAATTGGGAGTTTTTATATCGATACATAATAATAGTTGTAAATATAATAGGCATAAGCGTTTGTTTTTGTATAAATTATTTGTTAATTATTAATGAAAATTTTGGTTTAATTCATTTAATCCGAAGTATAATATTGGTTAATAAGTTAACAAATGACCAAATTGAATGTTGAACGTATTTCACTTGGTGACATTCAGTTGTTGACAGACTGCTGCTCTTCGGGATGCATGATTCATTAAAAAAAAATAAAAACATTAAATTGGTGTATATTAGTATGAATAATCCCCCTTTAGAGGGTTATGACTGCCACCTTTTGGTTTCATTCCTTATAGGGATCAACAGGTGAAATATTTTATCGGAACTGGAATGAACCAAAATGGAAATGGTAACGTTCATGCTGCTAATTAGCTGAAGCTGAACTAAGCTCTGAATATTATCATTCAGTACTTAAAGGAAATCAGTCGGGTCTATGGAGATTACACGTTAGAAAGAAAAAAAAAATCTTGAAAATCACCTATAATTTGTGTTAACCTTTTTCTATGTGATGCTCCATTTTCTTATAATTTATATTCAATACTTGGTGTAAAACATTATTATTGGATTCACTCTAGACCCAGAAACACACATTGCAAATTAGGAGGATAAATGGATACATTGTTTACTTTCTCCTCTTCCTTTGTACACTTTATCTATTCTGACTGTCAGGTGAAAAAGATAAACCTTTACAATGATTAAAATGAAGCTAAAATTGAAGTGTTCTGCTTTAGGATAAAACAGATATTTGTTAAATATCAGGAATATGTAACACAAGAAGCAATAAAGGTAAGCGCTAATTCACAGACAATATGTAGGCAGGCAGCAACCTTAACGAAGGGAATCCCTCCAACCCTTCCAAAGGACACAGAGTAGTAAAAAGACAGGCAAGGCTGCACCAATAAAATACTAAAAAGCAAATAAAGGAGTTATACACACACTTTTTATGCTTTTATGCCCTACTTTTCTGGCAAACGTCTATTTTGTTCCTGTACCCAAAGAAATCCTAGGTGGGGATCATTCCACCAACGCTTTACAATAGAGCAGTAATTCCTGCTCTATATTTGTGAGTATAATTTTATCTATTTTATATCTCAGTTCTGTTATATTGAGAGCACTATTGTTGTCTTTTTATCATCTGTTGGAGCCTTGGATACCCAGACTGTATTGACGGACGTACCACTACTGTATATCTGCTTAGCGGGCATTATACCGCTATATGCCCTACATCCCAGAGCTGGCATAGCTCTTTTAAATGTGAGTGTTTTACTTACCTTCATTGAATTTTATCCCTGGATTTTGACATATTGCACTATTAGTCGTCGTATCTCCCCTTTGTCTCTCCACATATTTGGATATTTTAAACCATCCGGACGGATTAACTTCTGAGGATTTCACCCCCACCCTATCTTGATATTTCAGTGAGACTTTTTATTCTCGACTATTTATTCCAGTGGACTATACCTTTATTATTGGAACGTTGTTTCTCCTTTATTTGCTTTTTAGTATTTTATTGGCGCAGCCTTGCCTGTCTTTTTACTATCAGGAATATGTAAACCTAAATATAAAAATCCTGGAAAATGACTATTTCCCTTTAAATTGGCTACTTTAATAGGGACATGTTTTTTAAAGATACTACAGACTTAAAAAATGACATCGTAACTACTTATACTGTTTTATTGATATGTTACGAAACACATTCTTTTGAAATACTGTTTGTTCTTACGTTACCTTTTTAACTGTGCGAATAAAATTTTATATTTTACTCAGGGGGGAAACTGTGTAAATTTTATTTAGATTCTTTTTTTTTTTATGAATTAATTCATCTTACACTGCCTTTCAAAGTTGTACAGCTTCATATTTTTATTACAGACATTGCACCTGTTATCTAGCATTTTGGCTGCAATAAGATCCAATTTCAAAACATATGACTGTTTTGAATTATCTGAAAGATTGACAGAATATAACTGTTACTAAATATATTGAGCATTACTGGCAAGAATATAAAAAGCTAATAAAGTTGGACCTAAGTTTGTTGAATTTCGTTTTTTATGCTTTCTTTGAAGAGTGGTCAAGTCAATATAATCCAATCACCAAAACAAAATGTTGTGAATTTAATAAAAAAAGAATGTAAATTTTTTACTGTTTTGTTTGACACATTAAGTTATTTCTTTTAACCTTCTCATGAAATGTAATACAAACATGTATTCCTAGTGCTACTGTTTCCTTTTACCTATCTAGATGAAAGGTGATATTTACTTACCTTTCAGCCCTTGCCTCACTGTTCTCCATGATGCCGTTCCGCCTCCTTGGCTGAGCTCATCAGTATTGGTTGATCTGAGCCACTCCAATTGGGAGGCTAGTGTGCATGCACGACTAAACACCATGCTGTGCCAATCAAATGCTGCTCTATAGGTTTAACTCTGGTGTAGCAGAGGAAGTGTCTCTAGTGTCTGTCTTCCTGACAACCAATGCAGATGTGTTGCCCTGCAGTGTAAACAGTGCCGTTTCTACAATTTTTTTCTGGAACCAAGCCTCTAGTGGCTTCCATATTGACAGCCTTTGAAGCTCTTTCTCACTAAGACTTCAAAAAAATCTAAAGACTTCATGTTCAGCAGCATAATGCACAACATAATAACATCAAACGCACCCAATGCCCCTCTATAAGAAGCATTTGTTTGGTGGAGCTCAGATATTGCTACACATGCATCCTTTCTCCCAGTACTTAGTAATGTAAACAAATATGTTTATGTATTAAATATGTATACACAGTGAGGGGAAAGAAGTATTTGATCCCCTGCTGATTTTGAACGTTTGTCCACTGACAAAGAAATGATGAGTCTATCATTTTAATGGTAGGTGCATTTTAACAGTGAGAGACAGAACAAACAAAAAAAATTCCAGAGAAACACATGTAAAAAAGTTATAAATTGGTTTGCATATCAATTAGTGACATAAGTATTTGATCCTCAATCAACCAGCAAGAATTCTGGCTCACAGGTTTCTTTTATACAGGTAACGAGCTGAGATTAGGAGCACTCTCCTAAAGGGAGTGCTCCTAATCTCAGCTCGTTACCTGTATAAAAGACACCTGTCCACAGAAGCAATCAATCAGATTCCAAACTCTCCACCATGGCCAAGACCAAGGAGCTGTCCAAGGATGTCGGGGACAAGATTATAGACCTACACAATGCTGGAGTGGACTACAAGACCATTGCCAAGCAGCTTGGTGAGAAGATGACCACTGTTGCTGCGATTATTCTCAAATGGAAGAAACACAAAATAACTGCCAGTCTCCCTCGTTATGGTGCGCCATGCAAGATGTCACCTCCTGGAGTTTTGAATGGGTATTCCAGCATGACAATGACCCAAAACACACAGCCAAGGCAGCAAAGGAGTGGCTCAAGAAAAAGCACATTAAAGTGGCACTGTCATGCGGAACTTTTATTTAATCGATTCCTCCTCTCTCCTTCTCTCAGGATCTGTAATCCGTTCCTTCCTGTCTGCTCTAGTTTTCTTTAAAACATAAGACAAAGTAGAGACTACTTTGTGTTATGGAGGTTTACTACGCTTGACCAGCTTTTACCCACTTCTCGCGGTCAAAGGAATTTTCCCACAATTCTCACCTGATCTTGCGATTCTTCCTTTCAATATTTCCCAGCGTCCTGTCATATAGATATGACGGAATTCATCCTAACAGAATGAACAGTTTGTTCAGTCGTGTTAGAATGGCATTCGGTAGTTTCTGTTCGTATCGGAATTTCATTCAAATGAATAAAACTCTGATCCTATTCGTCTTGCAGCCGCTTAGTAAATAGCTCCCTAATTCCCACATTATTAAAGAGCTGTCTACCAAAAGGCTGAAAGACCTAAATTGGTCTTTCAGCCAAATGTACGAACACCAAGTAAAAATTACTTATTATTAGTAATTAATCTGCCCCTACTCTCTATATCGCGAGTCCCCCAGTCTATCGAAATTCCTCTGCAGCAAATTAATATATTGCTCACATTTATGCAACATTTAAAATACAAGTGTTTGTTTCAAGAAATATAATATCACCACCCTACTGTTAAGCAATGAATATCATTTGCCACTTCAGCTGCAGGACCTTAGTTGCACTATAACCCATTTGACTGCCTTGGCTTTATCGCATCTGTAGTGATTCCAGACCATAAAATCACTTGTTTATGATAAGACCTAACAACCTACTGACCTTTTCGTTCATTAACCTCTCTTAATCAAAATACACACTTAAATGTTTTTCAGGGAAGTCTAGTGGAACAATCAGACACTTTTAGTTCTTAAACTAAGTTTGCCAATGCGACTCCATCCGGCAACTTAGCCAGGAAGGGAGGACATAATTAGCATGATATAATGGCCCTGCTACACATGGAAAAAAGTACACGTACTAAATCCTTTATAACATGACTGAATAACTCTTTCATCTTTGGCTGTGCTAGGAAAAGAATAGTCATCTGGAATGTTATATGGATAGAGTTGGTAAAAATAAGTTTTCTTTCATAAATTTAAATTATGGTCAAATTGAAGACTATTTGTTCTATTGTTCTATTAGCTGTGTAAGGACTAACCCCTATCTGTTATCTTTGTTTTTATTGTTCTTACATAAAGCATAGTCCATCTCATATGGTCTATTTATGAACATTTATTGATCTATTTTGCGACCGTCTGATTTTATGATGTATGGCTTTTTGTAGCTTTGAAGTGCATTTTATGTAGCTTTTATGAACCCCAAAAATGTCTGCTTGTCGGCACCATGAGCATAGCCACAAATATTTTGATACTATGAAATTGACCGGTTTTAAATGCTTTTTATATATTAACCTCTGACAGAGTGCCCAGCAACACATTGCCTTTAATAATAAGTATCAGAAGAATTTAGATTTTACTGATGCAAAAATGAATGCTTGGGAAATGGTCTGAGAATGAAGTATCAAATCAACAAAGAAAAACCCTTTTAGAAACAATTGCTGTTCGCTAATTCTCCATAGGAAATGCTTTCCTTTGGGGCTTCTGCAGTAAAAGGTTTCAACGCAGGTGCGCATACATCAAAGCTGCCTGCCTTATGCAAAGAGTGAGGATATCGATCAAATAGCAGGGTTTTCCACAGTTACGAACCAGGAATCCACATCTAGAGGCTGTCTAAGAGACAGCCACCTGAGGTGGGTTTAGCACTGGAAAAAAAGTGTTTTTCTTCATAGTGCTAAAATGACAGGTGCAAGAAAAATAAACCACTTCATTGAGATGTGGTCTGGGTGCCTGTAGTGTACATTAACACTAATCCTATACCGGGGATTTAACCCTGCTCACACCAAGAGGTAAATAGGCTTGCCATAAAATCAAATAAGTAAATTGTGGAGGTTATATTTAAATAGAAGTTCCGAGGCAGGGTCCTTAATGTTTTGCAAATAAAAACAACTCTTTGATGTCCATGGTGACTGCTACCCTTTTAGAAACTTTTAACTCAATTGTACTTTATACATACTCCCTCCACCCCATAATATTCACTATATAAAAAGTAGGTGTTCTGTGTTTTGTCATGGGTTGAATGTCTTTGATTCAGTTAATAGTCGCATGATATATACTCCATCCCACTGCAGATATACTTATTTGTTCTGTTTCTATGCATGTTTTCATGGTTTTGTTTGTCTTGTTTGTGTTTTAATTTCTAATAAATGCATTCAAGAAGCTCAGTTTATCAACATAATGGGTATCATGTTCTTCACAGTCCCTGCAACTCACTGAATTTACCAAAGTAAAGGTGGGATAGCCTTTGAAACCAGATGTGCAAACCACCTTGGCACAACTTACCCACTTGTCCCTGCACCACAGTGTAATACAATATCTATATTTTCCACTATCCTTTAGCCAAAGTGATTTTATGCCATTCTTTTTCACTTTTTGCATTTCCATTTAGTACTACTACTTGATATTTATCCAAGGCACAGGCATTTATTTTCTCCGACATATTAAGCTAACAGCGTTGTTTTTTTTTAAATGTGTTGTATAAACACTTGATCAAATTACAGTTATGTAAACACTTTGTTAAAAGATGTTGGGCTCTGATACAATATTTTGACTTTTTCCTTTCTAGTGTGTTTTCATAAGTGTCCAGACATATTTGAATAGATGACTTGTTTATTAACACATTTGAAGATATATTGAAATCATTTGATAACTCTCCATACCATTAGGGGAGGTTAAAATATTGCAACAAAAAAAGTCTCTTGTGTGCACACATGTACAACATATTTTAAAGATGTCCGTTTGTGATGTGGCTCACTCCCTAGATATGACAGATTGTGCTGTCTGTGTCTTTCTCTACCCTTGCACTCTGTGTAGTTTATGTGCTATTCCAACTTGATCTCCTTTTTGAAACGTAGTCCCCTCCCACCCATGTTTCGGGGTTCATACACTTAGGCAACTGTAGCCAAAGTGGGGAAACAATATGTCTACCTGGGCCTTAATTTGAAATTCACTAAAAATATGATCTTAGGCCTCTCTTTCTGCATATATGTTATTAAGGAATATGACAGAATGTTATTTGTTCTCTTTAATGTGACTATCATACGGCATAGGACAGTGTTGATTTGTTGTGCAATACTATTGTAGAATATGACACACATTTAGGTAGTTAAAATTCAAATCAATATTGAAATAAGTGAAGCTTTAGTGTTGCTTTTTCTTGTTGCAACAATTTTACAAATTCATTCATTAACCATGTAAGGACTGAGGCAATTGTACAGGTTCTGACCAAAACACAACCAAAACTAAAACTACAATTTGAGCTAGATGTCTGTTCAACCATAATTTACATCTTTCACATTACATGCACCCACACATTACATTTAATTTTGTTCAGGGGAAACAGGGCTTTTTTTTTTTTTCCACATCAAATATTCATATATGGAACACAATTTAAATATCAATTTAACATGGTATAATTTGCAAAAGTAGACGACCCAAGGTATTCAAAATGGGGTATGTCTAGTCTTTTTTAGTAGCCACTTAGTCACAAACCCTGGTCAAAGTTAGTGTTCATATTTATTTTTTGTTGGTTTTTTTGCATGTTTCACACACAAAATGCACGTTCACTGATGTTATCATCCTTATATGTTTTACTGTTTTGAAACACTCATATTTGTATTCTGTGATGTTCTATGAGTACAAATATTAAAATTACAGGTTTTATGGTGTTTTGGAAAGATTCCGGGTCTTGCAGTTTCAGTTTCCAAGATTGGTTTTGCCTGTACTGCCTTTGAGACCATATAGCAGCCCATATAGTGATTTATACTGCCTATCCGGTCATGACCGGAAGGGCCGGAATAGCTGCAACAGGCAGTCCACCTAATATGGCTCGCCGCTCGAGGTAAGTATGCCAACAGTTAGCCCTGCTTTTGCAGCACAGTGTAGTATGCTGTAAAATCATTATGGGGTTAAAAAACAATTAATTGTGGTCCAAGATTTATGTGGAACATAAGTAGAATTCCTAAAGCCAACTGTAAAATAAAGTACTGATGATATCATCATCATGGAAAATTTTAGAATGAATCAATGAAATAAATAAAAACAATTGAGGCATTGTGCACACTATATATTATTAGAAATTAAGATTTACTATAAGAATATCACTCACAAGATAAGAGTGAATGTAGTTCCATTCATTACTGTATTGCCCAGGGATGGTCAGCCCCTTGTGTGGGATGGATCACCAATCCCAATAATCCTTTCCAAGTATGAGTCACCACCAAACCAAAATCTTTTACTCCTTTTATTGGACAAACAAATGTAAAATCAGCAATACCAAGGGTATCGCCAGACACTCTAAATGACTTTGAATCCGGAAAGGGAAATGTAAAAGTCCCTGGAAGTAGTGTCCTTATTGACCAGCATTGAGCTCCACTTCCTGCTTGCCTCCTCGTTCTTTATTTTCAGCATGTGACGCGCCACGTTTCACCCCACCCCTCAAGGCTTTGTCAAGCGTATCCGACATCCTCTTAAATGCATCCCATATATACCTGTGAACCACTCTGCACCCCAGTCCCATTGATTATTCTTTAAACAATGAATATGCTCATTAATGCAAGTATCAAGTACATTTGCAAAACTAACTCAAACAGTATTGCAATTGTAACATAAAAATCTGAAACATTGTAAAAATATCCATTGACAAGTGAAGAAGGCTGCTCTGCATTAAATAATAATGCATTTTCAGAGAAAAGGCAGTGTTTACATTGCACCTAGGGATACCTCCAAGTGGCCACTCCTCAGATGGCCACTGGAGGTGCTTCCTGGCTCAGTGCTGCTGAATTTTCCTCAAGATGCGTACATTTTTATTTCTTATGCTAGCCCCTGTTTATATTAAATATAATTTTGCCACAGGCAGCTTGAAATTGAAGGCACAAATGTAACATTATTTAAAATAAATCAAGAGCTGCAGGTCACCTGTAATGGATATATGTCTGTCTCCCTTGATATCTATCTGGTTTATTGTACTATATATTATCTAATTTGGCAGTGCATTCGGGATTGCCACCATTTAACTGCCTGGCACTGCTTCAGAATTATTGCTTGCTTTGTAGTGCTAGACCAAACAGCAGCTTTGCTGCCTATGTCGAAATTATGTTCTGAAACCTTTTAGTTGTTAACAGCTACAAGGAAAACTGTAATTGGTTTAGCATGGATTTTTATCCCATAGTAATGGTCAGTTTATTAAACTGCTAATTTGATGTTCTTAAAATGTCTTTCCAGCTGTGTATAGTAATATTAATATTATAAGCAGCACTGTGCAATTTAACACATAAGTATTTCCCGTGCATAGCTTGGAGCTAATAAAATGTGTCAATCAGAGTTTCTTTCTTATTCACTTTGCAGGAAGAGTGCTTCTTGAACCTTGAAGCTCCAATAGCTCGAGTATGTGGCTATGACACTCCATTTCCCCACATGTTTGAACCTTTCTATATTCCTGATAAATGGAAATGCTTCGATGCTCTAAAAAAAATGATGAACTACTGACAGCAAATTATCTTTAATGTAAGTATTTTACTACGGAGTTTAACTTAACGTCATATTTTCTTTTGGTTTTCTTTGTTTATTCCTATTTTAAGAAATTCTGTAAAAATGTATTTTGCACGTTTAATAAATAGAATAGTTGATTTACGAATGATAAACTGTATATGTGTACATTTGTCCCTTACTATTGTGACTACTGATTTACTTTTCACTAATTCTACAGTTCGTTACTCTTATTTATCCTCTACATGTCTATTGCTCTGAACAATGTTGAAAACTTACATCTCAAGCAAACCCTCCACAACCTTAAAACCCACGTGCTCTGTGCAAAAAAAGTGCTTCTTATTATACATTACATTACAAACTAGCAGCTTCCACACAATGTAGGTCTCTCCCTGACTACACGTAGAGCAAATAGATATGAAAAGGTGAACTGAGTGGTTTAAACTACCACCAGTGCAAATACTCGAGTGCTTAACCTTATAACTTAATGGATAATTATACAGCAGTTGCTAAACAGAAAAGAAAACATAGTGTAGTATATTAAGTGCTCGTGTGTATGTATTAATATATACCATTCACTCACATAGATTAGAGCCAGATAAAGACAGACTCAAATCTCACACAACCTTGCCTTGACTTTGTACTTTCCTGGTTCTCATCCTATCTTTCAACACTGATGGGAAAAAAACTGTCTTTATTACAACATCTGAAAGTCTGCTGTCCGAGAGTGCAACTTAAAGGAACACTATAGGGTCAGGAACACAAACATGTATTCCTGATCTATAGTGTTAGAAACACTCTCTAGCCCTCCTGCCCCTCTAAATACAGTAAAATCCTACCTTTATTCAAGTGTTTTGCTGGCTCTGCCCCTGATCTGCCTGCTTTGCTGACATCATCAGAAGTGGTGTTCTGAACCAATCACAATGCTTTCATGTAGGAAAGCACTGGATTGGCTGAGCTTGTCACAGAGGCAGATCAGGGCAGAACCAGTACAAGCCAAATACAACCCTGACCAATCAGCATCCCCTCATAGAAATGCATTAAATCAATGCCTCTCTATGAGGAAGGTTTAGTGTGTCCATGCAGAGTGTGGAGACACTGAATGGCAAACTGTGCAGCACTGCACTGCCCCAGGAAGCACCACTAAGTAGCCTTCTGAAGAGTTTCCAGTGGAGGGATTCCTAGGCTGTAATGTAAACATTGCATTTTCTCTGAAAAGGCCGTGTTTACTGCAAAAAGCCTGAAGGGATTGATTCTACTCACCAGAACAAATACAATAAGCCATAGTTGTTCTTGTGAATATAGTGTCCCTTTAAACATATGGCCTGTGCAATATTGGTGTAGTTGTGTGTTGCCCTATGATGGATCGGACTATTAAATAATGTAATGTAAAGATACATAACTCTGAACATATATTAGCATGTATAATGTCACCTTAAGTCTCCCAAGTTGTGATGTCTTCAGAACGTCCTTAGCGACATTCTTTTCCCATTAATACTCAATTTACATATGTTTCCTCCATATATGTGGCCCCCTTTTCCCCCATTAAAAGGTACTAAAACTTACCTTTATTCCAGCACCACCGTTGTCTCCACTCCCACTCCTCCTCCCTTTCACCTCCTTGTCTGAAATCATCAAAATAGACCATACCAGCCAATCCAACTTTCCCATAGGAAAATTGGGAGGCTATTGTGCATGCGCAGCAAAACGCAGCAGTGCTCCAATCCGTATCTTCTCAAAGAAGTGCATTGAACCAATGTCTCTCTATGAGGAACATTCAGCCCATCCAATGCAGTGCGTGGAGACGCTGAATGTCACTACTGCACATTGTGCAGCACTGACCCACGGAGCACTTCTAGTGACCGGCTGAAAAGGAAGGGTTTACATTAAAAAGCATGCAGGGACATACAATACACACCAGTCCTTATAGTTTCCCTTTATGGTACACTTCTAGTGACAGTTAATGCTGAAACATTTTGTTTGACAAAGGTTTTATTTTCAACTAATTTGACAAATGAGAATGTCTAGGGCCACTAAAGGAACTATTTCCTTTTAATGGAACTTAAGAACGAAACCTTTTACTTTGACTAAATGCTTTCATTTATTCTGTTTTGCCAGATCCTAGAAGCACAAAAGACCAACATTTATTAAGAATTTTGTGGAGTTGGGAGTGACTCATCTAAAACATACTTTTTGGAGAATGCTGTGGAGTATAGAAATACCAGAATCCTAAACCCACAGACGTTTGACTTCAGGACAAAACAAGTTGCAAGAAAAAAAGTGAACCTGAATCTCTTTGTTTGGGGAGTTTGTTCCATAAAATGGTTTCCATTTTTAAGGATGATGCCTAATAACATAATAAATCTGATTATATCTTCTTTTTTGTGTGTGTAGTTATTTAAATATTTGCATTTTTTTTT
The DNA here is from genome assembly GCF_036172605.1 of Pelobates fuscus. NCBI lineage: Eukaryota > Metazoa > Chordata > Amphibia > Anura > Pelobatidae > Pelobates > Pelobates fuscus. The sequence goes on from NC_086318.1 coordinate 189,905,857, forward strand.
CCATAAAGAAAACTTCTTACAATCAAACAAATATATAGAGCTGGTTTAGTTACTTTATGCTTGTTTACAGAAAATACCATTAACGTCCACCCATAGAAATACCTAACTTTTTGTTTTAGGTCCGTTTTATGTCACATGGGATACATTAATGCATTATTTTCTTGAGTTCAAGTGCTACAGATGCAGGCATTTATATTTTACTACATACACTTATTAAATTTAAGTACTTTGGGTCACTTAGACATAACTGAATAGATTAAAAAAAAAATACCTAGAATATTATATATTAATATATAATATTAATATAAGTTAATTACAAAACTCTTCTTTCCTACTGCGTATAACCTGGAATTGCTGTCCTTTATTCTAGCTTCATGTATGCTGAATCACTCTGGAGACTAGTTTAAAGAAACATTCTAGGCACAGTTACTGCCTCATCTTATTGAAGTGGTTATAGTGCCTGGAGTCCACTGATGCAGACCTTCAATTCAATGTTAAATTGTTTTTGAATGGTTTAATGCTAACAGAGAGCCCCAGGTAGTTCGACCCCTTTGTGCTGCTCAGGGTAATGAAGCATTAGTCCGAGCAGCAAGTGACAGCAGTGATTGGTCAGGAATAAGGAAAAATTTTATATAGGCATATCTCAAGTCGGGGTTGGTCTGTGGACAGCCAGGGACACAGAGTTCAAAATGAAACTATTCAAAAATGGTTTCACACGGATTGGTGGTATGGTGCTAAGGGACATCTGTCACTGGTACCAATTTTTATGAGACTTAATGGTTAGATAGTACCTGGAATATTCCTTTAGGACAGGAGTCCTCAAACTCCGCCCCCCTCAGATGTTGCTGAACTACAACTCACATGATTCTCTGGCTATCTATGTAATTCAAAAATCATGGGAGTTGTAGTTCAGCAACATCTGGGGGGCCGGAGTTTAAGGACCCATGCTTTAGGACGTTATCTGGGTGTCTGAATCTTGAACCGTTGCGTTGGAACACAAAACACCAACCTTGGAACATATAAGGCAATGCCAAGGAAGACTTACCTTTATTATTAGTAATTATATCAAGAGAATTAAACAATGCTGAGTTAAATAAAAAAAAAAAAAAAATTTTTCATAAAAGCAGAATACATTGCATCCTCCCTCTTGTGATTTCTCTACATGCATTCATGTGCTAGCCACATTTTGCTTTCTCCTGATAAATTGCCAAGATAAATCCATCTTTCTTTCGAATGCCAGAAGTTTTATGCATGCCCATATTCAGTTCTAATTGGCTTATTCTAATAAATCAAACAGCTGGTATCCCTGACTTTCAACTTATCCGTTCGAATATAACTTTATTTCTTGGGCCATAATAGTTTCCAGTTCATTAAAAGAAGCATTTCTCTCTCCCCTCTTACTTAACTAAAAGCAAGCCACAAAATAAAGCAGTATAATAAATGACTTGGCTGTACAATTTTTCACACTTTAATTTTTTTTCTTCGCACTAATCGCACTCATTCCTGACTGTTTTTGAAAGGTTCCCCTTACTCTGCTTTTATTATAGTTATCTCCTTTGTGATTAGTATTTAGTGTAGAAAATACAGCATATTTTACAATATACATATCCATTTTTTTTTTTTATTTGGTTGTGGTTAAAGTCTTGTATGCCTTTTTAAGACCGCTCTTATGCTTGTACCAGCAGATTATTGTTACTTCTCGTGATAAAATGGTCTCTTTCTACCATTAATCGTTCTATGATCAATAAAATGAATATTGCTTAGCTGCGTAGTTAACATCTAGATTCATATATTAATATTATTGTTGTTACTCACATATTCGAACTCGGCACACTTTACTTACAAGCATATCCAAAATTCTGCCAATTCCATCCAGGGGTTAAAGAGTTAGCTGGAAGTCCTTTATGACCGAGCGCAAGCACATTTTCCTGCCCAAAACAGTTCCATAGATTTGGGCTGTGCGGTCGGTCAATTTCACACTGAAAAAAATGACCCATTCGAACGGGACTTAGTCTCTGTGGCTGAAGACTCGGTGCAGGAGAAGGTAAGGGTCAGCGGTGTTCGTTGAAATGTGTAGCCGATTTCAGTTCCATGGATTTGGCTACACATACAGCTGACCTCGTTCGAATGAACAAAGATGGCCGCCGCCACGTGTTCGTTTGTCGAATGGCGACCACTTCGGCTGTATCCGAAGTACCAATTTAAAGTTGCAACACTGTTTCAAAGTAATTAAAGGGCCAGGAACAGCATTATAAAAATCCATTATGCCCAAATACAGTTCTTAAAGGGTCAGTAACAGTATAATATCAGTCCATAAGCCCCAACTCCGTTCCTTAAAGGGCAATACATCGCAGGGCAGGAGGCTGGCAAACCGGCCCCTCCAAAAACCAGTGGCGAGGTTACTTTTGCCACATATCTCCCCTTTGGGGGGTAGACTGACCAGGTACCTGACCTTCTGTCGGTCGGTGCCTGAGTTAGTCTGACAACCCACCCACAACAGCAAAGTGCAAGAGCAGCCCACCCACAACAAACATTTATTGCACCTGGGTATTTCTCTGGGGTGATGGGGCAACACGCTGTGGGGCCTTGAGGGGCAGAGGCCAGCGGCGCTCTGCCCTGATGCCAGCGCTTCTGCTGGGGTGAGGGGGGTGCAGGCCAGTCCTGTAACAAGGGGGTCGGTAGGGCAGAGGCCACCGGCGCTCTGCCCTGATGCCAGCTCTTCCGCTGGTATAGCCTGCAAGACATCAGGCTCTGGACAAGGGACAAAGGGAGGGCAGAGGCCAACTGCACTCTGCCCAACTGCCAGCTCTTCTGCTGGGGTGCTTGGGACATAGTCCAGCTCAGTAGCCAGGGGAAAATGGGGGTCAGTGGGGGTTAACATCTCCTCTGTTAACCCTGGGGCCAAGTTTAGGAGTTAGCTGGGGAGGGGAAATTGTACTTACCCCTTCCTCCTGGTGTCCCTGTGAGGGTAGTTGGGGATCTGGACCGGCTGTCAAGCATCCCTGTAGGTCAGGCACAGAGACCACGCTCCCATCTGCGCCGTCTGGGAGTGTTATGTAGGGTAAGCTGGTCATGTAGGGTAAGCTGCCGCTGGGGAGAGAGGGCGCTGTGCTCCTCTCCCTGAAACACAGGCTGCCGCTGGAGAGGGAGACAGACTGTCTCCACTCCCGTAACATTGTCCTGCTGCTGGGGGGGGGGGGGGGGGGGGAGGATGACACCGTTCACCGTTGGCTCCCTGGAACTCACGCTGCCGGGGGGAGGAAGGACGACACCTTCGGCTCCCTGGAACTCACACTGCCACTGGGGAGGAAGGACAGCACCTTCAGCTCCCTGTAACTCACACTGCCGCTGGGGAGGAAGGATAACACCTTCAGCTCCCTGTAACTCGCACTGCCGCTGGGGAGGAAGGACGACACCTTCGGCTCCCTGTAACTCGCACTGCCACTGGGGAGGAAGGACGACACCTTTGGCTCCCTGTAACTCGCACTGCCGCTGGGGAGGAAGGGCGACGCCTTCGGCTCCCTGTAACTCGCACTGCCGCTGGGGAGGAAGGAGACGGCACCTTCAGCTCCCTGTAACTCGCACTGCCGCTGGGGAGGAAGGACGACACCTTCGGCTCCCTGGGACTCACTCTGGGGTTGGGGATCTGGGCCGACTGCCCAGCATCCCTGTAGGGCCGGTAGAGAGACCTCGGTCCCATCTCTACCTGCCGGCTGGGGTTCCTCCCAGTAAACCTCTACGATATCCTTCCAGCTGAAGGGCTCTAGACCTGGTTCTGTTACCCAGTTCTCTAGCTCTGCTTGCAGGGTAGACTGGGGATGAATGGCGCAGAGCAGGCGTTGGTAGGCCTGCTCCAGTTCCCACTCCATGGTTGCCAGGTCCATCATGTCTGGTTGCCCACCCTGTAGTCAAGGATGTCCCAAAATCGAAAATCCTCTGTGCTGCCGAAATCAGGCTCCTTCTCCATGGCATCCAGTAGTAGACCAGGATCATTGTATACGCCCCCCTCAGGCCCGTCGAGCTCCTCCATCTCCGGGGGTATGTTGCAGAGTATACCACCAGAGGGCCTGGTAGGCATCCTCCAGCCAAATCTCCTTCCATACCAGTATGGAGGAAGAGTTCCACTGGAGATTGCAGGAGCTCCTGTCCCTGCAGGATGGGCCTATATCAGAGGAGGCCATGATGTTACCCACTCATCCCGGGGATGCTCTCCTAGGAAAGACATTCGTAGAGCCACTTGCCTCTCTTGCCGCTGCTCTGGGGAGCATCTCACCTCGCTGACGCTGCACATCCTCCAGGGCTTCCTCCCAAAGTTCCTTTCTGGCCGCCTTCCGTTAGTCCATCGTGGCCTCCTCTGATATAGGCCCATCCTGCAGGGACAGGAGCTCCTGCAATCTCCAGTGGAACTCTTCCTTCATACTGCTGTAGATAGGGACACTGCACGGTAGCTAGCTCTATCCCTCTATTTGTAACTCCAAACGTTAACAGTGTCTCCGAGCTGCTTCTCCTCTCACTAGGCCGCCAACCCACCGCTGCCACCACTGTAACGGATCACCTGGCACCCCGACTGGGTACCTTCGTTGAATGATGCTCCTAGCGCTTACAGAGGGCTCCAAGCGCTCCGCCAGACACCACAACCACCGTAGACCCCACGAACCGCCGCAGCTTGGTTGGGATCTCGCCGTCTCCTACCCACCCTGGACCTACGACAAGACTCCAGGTTCCAGTGGGTGAACCTCTCCTCCAAGAGAGTGAAGCAGGAACAAGCTCTTACAAGAGCTTAGAAGTGATTAGCTAAGGGAGTATGCAGAGCATAGCAATCCCTTGTAGTGATATAGCGATTCCCCCAATAAGAGACAGGACTCTGGATTGAGGGTGAAGTAGAACTCATGTTTAATGGCTGGTACTCTGCTTTTATGCAGTGCTCCCCTGCAAGGGAGACGCCCACAGGCAATTAGACATTAACCAATCAGACAACGGTTATATCCCACAGATTCCCTCCCCTCTGCTTGGGAGATAATTGAGTTTCTTACTGTATCTACTCAATTATCTCCAAGCTAAAACTTATACTTTATTTTATGCATTTTTATAACTTTAAAACTATAACTATTCAGCCAATTCCATCCAGGGGTTAAAGAGTTAGCTGGAAGTCCTTTATGACCGAGAACATTTTCCTGCCCAAAACAGTTCCATAGATTTGGGCTGTGCAGTCGGTCAATTTCACACTGAAAAAAATGACTAAGTCCCATTCGAACGGGACTTAGTCTCTGTGACTGAAAACTCGGTGCAGCAGAAGGTAAGTCAGCGGTGTTCGTTGAAATGTGTAGCCAATTTCAGTTCCATGGATTTGGCTACACATACCGGTGACCTCGTTCGAATGAACTAAAACCTGTGGCGAGGTTACTTTCGCCACAACTACAGTGATCCTTTAAGTGAAATAATTGGGGAATTTGGGCCTGGTTCCAAGCGTGTGTACTCAAGGATAAGTAGTATTTAACACCTGAGGTAATAGTTGTTAATAGCAAGCTTACTGTTAAATAGCTACAGCTCTAATATACCTTTATTACTTTTTTTTACAATGTGTTAGTGTTTTTTTGTTTTGTTTTGTTTTTTAAGAACCATCAAAATATTTTGAAAGCAGCTTTCTTTCTCAATCCTACAATGTTTTTTTTCCCCAAAAGGAGGATGCATTCTGAGACCTATCTTTAAATAAAACCGTCCCGAATAGGTCTCTAAAATTCTATATAATTTGGCATAATTAAATGTAGCTATTTTATTCAACTGCAATTTACTCTCTTGCTCTGTATGCCTGCAATTTAAGTGCTTACCGTGGATTCAATGGTTTATTTAAGTGAATGCTAACCCACACATGCAGGATGTAGAATTGCAATTATTTGTTTCCCAAAATGAGAAAAACATTTGCGTGCAGTGAGTGCAATACATCTTTAGATTATTTGATTATTTTATATAATTTCTTTCCCAATTACAATGGAAAAAAACTGAGACAAAAACTAACTACATTTCAACCCTTAACTTTGTGTATAATGCTTTCTTTTATATCCTTTTATCCATTAATGTCCTCTGTTATATACATGGTATGTTGATCAAGAGTGTCATTCCTACACCCTCATAATCCAATCATGCCTACAGTGCTTAGATATAGTGAGAATTGTGTTCTTCCCACTGCTTTGTGTGGATCCAACAGCCAGGCTGGCATACTGGGCTTACACTGCTAGCTATGGAGATCTCAGAGCTAAAAATGGGTCCCAACATTTTGTGAAAGAGCACTAGATAGAGCAATTAGAACAGATCTGTCTACTGCTTTATTATTTGCAGACCCTTTAGAATCTTGATGGATGACTGATACCTTCTTAGAAGTTCTGTACAAGACAAGTAGACAGAGACCCCCCAAAAAATCTGTGCGTTCAAAGACTATTTGGATGTTCCTCTACTTACAGCAAATATAGGCATACATGAATGGGATTGTATATTGTAAACTAAAGATAAATTGCAAGTAAAATTAGGGTGCTGAGGCAGTCCTACACAGACAAAATAGGGATGGGTTTGGAGAGAGAGAATTAACGTGACTGTGGACTGCTTAGCAGTGTGGTGTGACGAGCATTTACGGGACATAGAAAAGACAGACAAGCACTAAAATGCGCATGAAAATAAGGAGAGGCATAGATCGATAGAAATAAACTACAAGACAAAATCTAGGTACAAAGATAGGAACAGAGAACCTGGATAAATTAGACAGCTGGAATACAGACATAGAGGGTAGTGGACTGGTAACTGGTGAGATATACAGGATTGTTTACTAAAATGACAAAGTGAATCCAAATTTATGGTGAAAATAGGCAAACAGAGAAAATTCTTAGGAATATGCTTAGTCAAGACCGGTACGCACACACTGGGTCCCTAGGTATTGATAGGCATGCACCACCATGTCCCCTGCTGCTGGAAACTCCTGCAATAAACCTCTGATTAGTGCCACTGAGCTAAGCCAGCCGTGCATCACTTCACTCATTGGCTAACCGCGCTCATCTGAAGCTAACCAATGAGCAAAGTCCTTCATGGCTAGACATAGTTCAATGGCAGGAGTTTCTGGTATCCACTTCCTGAAAATGTAACTCCCTCCCTAAACAAGATCTATATCATCACATTGCAATTTACCCTCTGCTTTTTAAAAAATTGGACTACCTTATTTATTTGCAATTAAATCATCCCACGCCAGAATCCCTTATTTCTCTGCAATGTACCCTTCCCTCCCCAGTTCATACAAGGTATCTTACCTTACCATAGCAATTAAGTCAATTAACCCCTTCCAAATTCTATATGTGCACCTTTTAAAATGTTTTCCCACTACTTCTGCCCTACACACTTACAGAGGAACAGTTACACAAAACCCACTCACAGATAGGGGCACACAGGAACATACATTCACAGACATATACATAACTAATACAAGCATATTGAATTATATATTCTCGCAGTCAAATACTATTACAATCAGAAATACTCTCATACACATACACATTCACAATTATACTTACAAACGTATACATATACACCAACAGACATACTCATAGATTCACAAAATCAAACCTGCTCAGATATAGACTTACAATTATGCATGCAGGGCATTTACAGTCACACATTTAAACTCTTAACACACACTGTCACTCATACACACACAACATAGGTGGTCCACCCTTACTCCATGTAGCTCCTCAGCACACAATGTACAATAAACTTCTGTTGCTGACTGCTACTAATTCCTTGCTGCCATATACAATTCCTCACTGTAATCTAGAAGTATGTGTGTTGTGGCAGCATCTACCTGCAGGGAGATGGAGCCTACTGCCATCAGAGTGGGAGCTTCTATTTTAAACAGAACAAAGGTTTTATAATGACACAAAATAAAGGGGAATCTAGAGGAATATAATTAATTACCAATCAAGTACTGACAACTATGAACTAAAGTCATGAACAAGTTTGTGCTTACATACATACATATTGGTGAAAGCATATAAGCAATCATTAATATAACACTTATCTAAGGGGGCATTGCTAGGTGGGGATAGGACGGTGTAGGGATAGTGTCTTCTTAATATAAGAGAGAACAAAGATGGTCATGTGCGAAGACTATGTATGTGATGTTCTGGCATGGCCAGGTGCAAAACTACGTATGTGACGTCCTTGCAATTTACAAATTGTTAGTCTTATGAGTAAGCTGAACAGAGATTAACCATATCAATCCCTCCTTCTATTCTGAAAGAATAACTAAACATAAGCATACTAAACATGCAATTGTTGCAGTTGGGGGTCAACTCTAAATTTTTGGCTCCTGTTGCAGCAAGGAATTCTTTTTTTTTTCTTTTTTTCTAGAATGCCCCAAAAAGCATGCAGATTTCCAAATACATCAAATAAATCTGTGTAAATGTTTATCCTTTTTCTTTCTCCAAAATGTAATCATTGTGTTAGCGCAGATAACTCTACTCTATGTGCTAACAAGTTAGGAGATGTGGTCTGTGCTTGGGATTTCATATGAAGATGCTACAGCATGTCCTTATCTCCTCTTCCCATGCATCCGATGACTTAATCCATATTTAATTCACTAAAGGAATAATAATTTCCACGATTTCTTCACAGTCCTGCGATACTTCTGCTGCTTCAGTCAGACGGATTTCAGGATTCAAAATAAGTGATATTAGGATTTTCAAGGAACACAGCTTCATAAAGTGGTAATCTGTCCACTTCTTCAGTTACCAGTTGACATGCTGCATGTTTAACAAATACTTATAAAACTGTCCAAGTATAGCATCTCGCATCTTAATGACTGTGGCTGCCAATGCTCCTTGTAGAGGTAGGCTGCTGGCCTATTTTTTATTCACACAGAGTCTAAAGGCCATGTTGTAATATACCACAACAGGTGCTTTCTTTAGGGCAGCTTTTAACTCCTGGAAGTTTTTCTGGCTTTACTTTTCCCACTGTATCATGTGAGATTTTAAAAAAGTCCCTTTATTTTTTAAAAAAAATGACGGCCTCTAAAAATAGCTCACGGTTCTTTTGTTCTTTGCCAGCAGAATTTTATAGATAGCATCCATCCTTTCTGGAGAACATTTGCAAAGTAATTGAAATGAAACATATCCCACAAATTCCACTTGTGGCTGGGCAATGCAGGCCCTTTATTTTTTTCAAACTTTATATCCACACTGGCGTAGAAGTTGCAGCAGTAAAACACATTATTCAACATTTTCCTATCCAAAAGGGATGGTAATCAATAAATCTTCTATTATCTGGACCAGCACAGTGCTAATGGTGTGGGTACATAATGCTTTGTCCAACATAAGCCCTTGCTTAATTGTCCAACAAAAATAAATGCAGTCTCTGTGTATTCCTGATGCAGCATGGGCCAGGTAAGCTGACACGTCTGTGTCTGTTCTGTATCTTCTCATTCAAAGGCACATAACAAATGGATCTCCTTGGCCACCAGGTTTAAAAGGTGTAGTTCGTTTTAAAAGTAGCAGAAATCCCTAGAAATCTGTATCACAGGCTGTAACTGTGTTTTTTTTTTTTGAATGCCTCCAGGCTTTTAGGCTATTATCCAAGTCTCACATCTACTTACTGATAGAGATGTGCTTTGACTCTAAAGACCATTTCAGTTTTACTGAAAACCAATGTTATTAAAACGGACATAGAGATTTGGGATAGTGCAGGTAACTTGTTTGTGTCTATATCAAATAAGATATTTGTAATATGGATTATTTTGCATTAACTTGCATAGGGAAATGGCTTGTTTATAATTGATAATTGATGTATGCTTATTTCGCTGCTAAAGAAAATAATTATACCATTTATTTTGTAATTGCACAAATAAAGAAAACTCAAATAGTACAGTTTCCTTAAAGGGAAACTCTACTCACCGAAAATACAGCTTATTTTCCTCCCAAACTAAATTCTACCCATCCCCTGCACCTCTGTAACCCCCCTTGCAAGACATATAAACTTCAATAAATATTATAATTCTTACCTTATTTCCAGCGCCGCGTCACACATCCATCCTCCGTCGTCTACACCCCCTTCCGCGTCATCCGATCAGCTGACCACTCTCCTTCCCTCCGCCAATGAGCTCATACTCATTGGGAATCATTGGGAAGCAAGAGCGCATGCGCATCTAACGCAGCGCCCCGCCCCTCGCACGCTTCACGCAGAGATTCATTGAATCCCCTTGTGAAGCTGCATTAGACCCACGTGATGTGCGACGTCCTCATACAGTGCGTGGGGGCGTCGCACGTCGTAACTCACCTTTCCTCTCCTATGGATGCGGAAGCACCATCTGGCGGCTAGGTAAGAGAAGGCAGCTGGAGGTGGGATTTTCAATTTAATCAAAACACTGCGGTTTAGCAAAAACCACAGTGTTTTGACAAACTTGGTTAAGGGTAGAGGGCCAAGGCACCCAGACCACTCAAATGAGATGAAGTGGTCCGGGTGCCTAGAGTGTCCCTTTAACGAAAAATCAGACATCTAAATCACCGAGTTTTTTTTATGGACAAATCATCTCAAATATTCTTATCTATATCTTTAGTTGAAAGATGGGTCTTGACCCTTAAGAAAGCGATTTGAAAATGTCCATGAAATATCTTTTTTTTTCACGCACAGTTTTCATAGTACATATGCAAATCTGTCCACTTGTATTGGTATTTGCTGCTTATCTAAGGCATAAACTAGATAGGTACATACTGGAGAACATTTATGGTCTAACTTTTTGAGCAAGTTATTAAAATAAATAATTTAAGAAAACTGACACTTTTATGATCTCTTTAATAACTGTGATTGTAATAATGACTGAATTTAACACACTTTTCAGCACAATTTCATACATTTTCTCCATTGTCAAATTCTCAGATCTCTGAGGCTGAAATTAACAGCTAGTAGATAAAAAGAAGGCAATGTCAAAAACGTGCTCAATTTACTCATGTAATCATGTTTTAGGATCAAGACATTGAACTTAAAGATTGCCTTTTTAGGTTGCTTCACTAGGTATGCACTGCTGCAGATTACCTAATATGATGGGGATCATTAAATGCATATATATATATATACACACACTCTCTCTCTCTCTCTCTCTCTCTCTCTCTCTCTCTCACAAAAGTGAGTACATTTTTGTAAATATTTTATTATATCTTTTCATGTGACAACACTGAAGAAATGACACTCTGCTACAATGTAAAGTATTAAGTGTACAGCCTGTATAACAGTGTAAATTAGCTGTCCCCTCAAAATAACTCAACACACGGCCAATAATGTCTAAACCGTTGGCAACAAAAGTGAATACACCCCTAAGTGGAAATGTCCAAATTGGGCCCAATTGGCCATTTTTCCTCCCGGTGTCATGTGACTCGTTAGTGTTACAAGGTCTCAGGTGTGAATGGGGAGCAGGTGTGTTAAAATTGGTGTTATCGCTCTCACACTCTCTCATACTGGTCACTGGAAGTTCAACATGGCACTTCATGGCAAAGAACTCTTTGAGGATCTGAAAAAAAGAATTGTTGCTCTACATAAATATGGCCTAGGCTATATGAAGATCGTCAAGACCCTGAAACTGAGCTGCAGCACGATGGGCAAGACCATACAGCGGTTCCACTCAGAACAGGACTCTGGTATTTTGGCAACTTGTCTACTGGACTAATACAGCTACTCCAATCTACACTATATAAATCAGGGCTTGACAAGTTTGCATGCAATCTAGGAGCCAGCTAAAAAAAGTTAGGAGACAGGTTTTTCAATGCCATAAGTACCATTCTTAAAGAGAAGCTATATATATTTTTAATAGCTTAATGTAGTTGTTAAGTCAATAGCCTGTGCCTACACGCTTCTCAAAGGCAGTGTTTACATTGCAACCTAGTAACACCTCTAGTAGCAGTCACTCAGATGGTCTCTGGAGGTGCATCCTGGGTCAGTGCAATACTTAATACAGGTAATAGTGATGATCATTGCAGAACTTAAGGTTAAGGTTGTGAAAGACTGTAACACATGGATGTCAAACTCGCGGCCCATGGGCCACATGCGACCCACAATTAATATCTTGGAGGCGGGCAGAGATTAAATAAAGCAGGCAGAGGCGGTCCAGAGGCTGGCAGGCAGTCCAGGGAGAATGAAGGCGCGCAGAGGTGCGCAACGTCACGTCCTGATTTGACGTCTACAGGCTCCACCTTCAATGAGTTTCGGCTGTGTCACATGCTGCGGACGGCGCCAGTGGGGGTATAGATGCAGGACACCAGATACACAAGTTAGTAAAGTACCGGTATATGTCTTAATGCTAATATTTTTTATTTGTTTGTTTGTTTTTTCAAACAGGGAATGGGGTCTTGTACAGGGGGGTTGGGGTCTTGTACAGGGGGGTTGGGGTCTTGTACAGCTGGGGCTGGGGCTGTAATTGCACCTGATTTTCAGGATGGTTGATGGTGTGCCTGTGACAAACTCCTCTTCCTATGTGAGTTTGCCACGAGCTCCTGGAGGAACCTGCTTGCCAGCCTCCTGCCCAAAGACAATGGGCGCTGCAAAAGACTATTTAAAAGGCTCAGTTCATGTGATTTATATATTTTTTTACTCCAGAAAGAGAGACTGACCGTTAGCTCTGATTCCCTGGAACTGTTTTGGGCATAGGACCATGTGCACGGTCAGTCAAAATTATTACTTTCATGGAAATCTGAACCGATTTGGGTAATCTTTTGATATGTTGATCACCCAGATCAGGACTATCAGGGGATGTAACTTTTGTGGAGTTTTTATGTTTTTCTGTGCCTGGAGATAATTGAATGAAGTCTAGGCTCATGTTTGGGGGATTGGAGAGCTCTTATTACTACTATGCTGGAAACAGGAGAGCTATAATCACTGCATCACTTGGAATTCGGGAGACTACTAACGGATGTACTCTGCCGGAGTATAGGGGATCCATTACAGTGCCTATGTAGGGTGGGCTATTTGAATTTAGTGATTCACCATGGACTTAATTATGACTTCTTTTTAGTGGCTGCAGGAGCTCTCTCTATGGTTGATTAACACCTTAATAATATTAGGACATGCCATTAACTCCTACAAAACAAGCTTTATCAAGGTTTGGGCATGAGGACACATTCTAAAATGTTGATGTGACATTTAATTTACTGCTAACATAAGGGAGTCCCAATCAATCTTTGTCAGCTGAGGCAATATATTGTAGCCCCAGAAGGGGCTGAAAATCTGTATGTAGCAATCAACTTAAGAGTTGCGTGCAGCCCTTTAAAATATGGATTTCAATGTTCATTGGAAAAAATAATTGAGCAGGGCTAAATCCTTCCTCACACCAGAGATACCCAGGTATCAATGAATACCTAGAGCTCCCCTCTGTGAGCTGGGGTCATATCCAGGATTCATACTTGGGGGGGCACATAAAGGGCTAGGGACAAAAGTAGGGGGGCAGTTCTAAAATATATATATATGTGTGTGTGTGTGTATAACATTGACGTGGCAGGCTTATATAATCATATGTAACCCCCCATTTTTTTTCCTAGGTGAGGTGTTTTAAAATAAAACTATTGCAATCTCGAAGATTTGAAATCATTGTTTAGTGAATAAGCGAGTACGCTGGATTGTTTATTTTGTATGTTGTAAGCTCATTGAGCAGGGCCTCCACCTCTCTGTTCCTGTACATCCAGTTGTCTGTTTACAATTACATGTCTGTTAGTCCACCCATTGTACAGCGCTACGGAATCTGATGGTGCTATATAAATAATAAAATAATAATAATATGTATATATATATACACAGAGCTCGACAAGCCGTGTCAGCCCTTTGCTAAGCCGTGCAGGAACCATTAAAGCTGGCCGCTGCGGGGAGGCGGCGCGTGAGAGAGCAGTAACCTTCCTGCAGTTCCTCTATGCTCCCTTGCGCGCTGTTTAGTGACATGATGTCACTCTGGCCCCGGCATCACTACAGAGAGCGCACGGAGGAGCAGAGAGAAACTGCAGGAAGACTGAGAGGAGACACACTGGATGCCAGGGAAAGATCCACTCAGCTCTCCCAAAGGCTGAGTGGATTTAAATTAAAATAAATATAGCAATTTGTTAGTGTGTGAAAAAATATGTTTGACCCATCCCACACAGACTGACCCCCCCCCCCCCCCCCCACGCACACACAGACTGACCTATACTCTCTAAGACTAACCCCACACACAGAATGGCCCATACACACAGATGGACCCCCCACACACAGATGGACCTCCCCCACACCCATACACACACAGACTGATCCAACCCACACACACTGACCCATACACACAAATTGACCTCCACACACAGACTGAACCTCCACTCCTACACACAGACTGAGCCATACACACACAGACTGACCCTCCCCTTCCCCCTCTCTCCCACCTCTCCCCCCCCCCCCCCACAGACTGAACCACACACACTGACTTACACTTACCAGCAGCTGTCTGGATGCTTCTGTGCAGAGTTGCTTCCTGTCTCTCCCCTGTGCTGCTCTCTGTGACCCAGCAGGAAGTCCTCCCAGCACGGTGCCCCCTCTGGCCACTCGTGGGAAAAGGGTGGAACACATTTCCACCAGTGACAGTGCTGCTGCAGCTTGTGTCGGGAGACTTCAATTTCAATTGGGGGGCACTGCATGATGCAGGGGGGACCATGGCCCCATCTGCCCCTCCCCTCCAGTAAAGCCACTGATTAAGTGACCACAAACTGACTGGTGAGCTGCATCCCCATGGCTGATTATATTGTTCTCAGCATCTAGCTGTCATCAGTCTGAGGGAGACCCTGGCAGGCTTCCCCTGCATGCCCCCCTGCCATTTGTTATCAGTGCTGTGCTTTTCTAGCTGCCCAATGCAGATCACAGTATGATCTGCAGGAAAAGCATGCTAGAGATTCAACATTACAGGAAGATCCCTCTGTCAGGAAAACAGCCAGTAGATGGCAGTTACAGATCAATCTCTGCTAGTTTAGCTAGGAAATACATTTGCTTATATCAGCACTAATATTAGCAGAGGGAACGACTTGGGGTTAGGGCTAGAGGTACGGTTAAGTTAGGATTAGGTGTTAGGTTAAGGTTAGTGTAGGGTTAATGCTGGGTAAGGTTTAAAGGTATAGGTTCGCAGGTTTGTAACCACCTGGCTTGGCTCAAGTTATACAATGAAGTATTTATGTGTGTGTGTGTGTGTGGCTGTCTGTGTCTGTGGCTGTCTGCCTCTGTGTGACTGTCTGTCTGCCTGTGTTTGTGTGTGTGGCTGTCTGCATGTAACGGTGTGTGTGTGACACTGTGTGTGTTTGTATGTACATGACTGTCCATCTGTACCTGTGTGTGTTTGTAATTGTCTGCCTGTAATTGTGTGTGTGTGACTGTGACTGTCTGCCTGTAACTCTGTGTGTGTGTGTAATGAATATTTATTTTTAAATCATTATTAATTTAATAAATCCCCTATACAATCACTACACTTCTATACACACACTATACATGGATGACAGGGGAGAGGGGGGCGCTGCAAAGATGTCTTGCACAGGGCGCCTAAAGGCCTAAGGCCGGCCTTGACCACAGCACCCTCCCCCCCTCTACTAAATCCCAGTCACCCTTCTACTAAATCCCAGTCCTCCCCCTCTAGCCAACAAGCAGACTCCACTCACATTGCCGCTGCCAGTATGCGACTCCGGAGTCTGGCCTATGGTATACCCAAAATGGCGCCGTCCATACCCTATGCCAAATCTGATCCTCCCGCTACTTCTTGAAACCCTGTGAAGGTTGAGCATGTCGATGTCTTGTTGGATTGTGACGTGGCGTTGCGTGCCTCCATGCACCTCAAGGTACTCCACTGTCCAGTCACAGCCAATGCAACACTGACCAACACACACACACACACACACACTCACTGACAGACACACACTCACAGACAGAATCACAGGCAGACACACTCACTGACAGACACACATACACACACAGAAACACACACTCACTGACACACACACACACACACATACTCAATGACAGACACACACAAACACTGACAGACATACACTCAATGACAGACACACACATAGACAGAAACACACACACTGACACACACAGACACACACACATACTCACTGACAGACACAGACAGACACATCCACCGACAGACACACACTCACTTACAGACACACACACACACATACTCACTGATAGACACACACACACTGATAGACACACATACACACACACACACACACACATTTACACATTCTTGCACATACATCATTTTCTTTATTGCTTCCCAACTTTGGGAGCTGATGTGGGGCCTCTCCCTGGGGTACAGTGGGGATCTTCTATCTGCTTTCACTGCTCCCTCGCGTGCAGTTTAGTGATGCCGGGTGCCGGAATATGACGTCATATTTCGGCGCCCGCTTTCACTACAGACGGCACGTGCAAGGATGCAGGGAGCAGCAGGAACACTGAGCTCCTTCGCTGGCCCTCCTCCCCGGCAGGGTAAATGTTAGCAGAGTAGGTACCTGCAATGTGGGGAAAGCAGGTGCCTACTCTGCTTTAACACCAAGCATGTACTTGCGGCTCACCGGGGCGTACAGATGCCCATTGTGTTCCGCATGCGGCCAGCGGGCCCGCGAGTTTGACATGCTTGCTATAGAGTAATATTAAACACTCACAGGATAAAAAAAAAAGCTAGAAAAAAGATGAATAAATAGAATGTCACGGGCAGAGTATTCCTTATCAGCCTTTCTGCAGGTATATCAATTGTGTATTTTCCAACATATTAGTACAGTACAGCTGCCTTCAATCTGAACAACTTTTTCTTCTACTCATTTCACTGGAAATCAGCTTTATCTGATGAATCTGCAACGGGTTTTTTTTTTCCACATTTATCTTTTTTTCAATAGTCAGCTCTCCTATTGGTTGTTTTCATTAATATGCTTGAGTATTTGAATATGCATGAGTAGTTATATATACATGCATAAGATAATAATAATGAGCTCAGAGAATTTCTTTTGTGCACGGGGTCACCTAACCACACTATCCTAAGACAAATTGACACCATGTGAGTTATCTACCCAGCTAATTCTTTTATATATATATATTTGGCCCTAGGCTCCCAGCTCCCAGGTGAAGGGGAAAATAGATTTGTATGATTAAGAAAGTTTAATCACGCAAAATTATCCTTCCCAAAGTGTTACAGGAGTACAACATGTTAACATAAACATCAATAAAGAGAGAAATGAATTCAAGATTTTAGGGTTTTTTCTCTCTCTCATCTAGTGGTTATGTTTGTATATGTCTACCCTTGTATTAAATAAACACAAGGTAGATCATTCTTCATTTATTGGGCACCTTTCCCAGAATGTATTCTAGCCCACCCCTGCTGATTTGTTAGTTTAAAACCGGGTGTACTACAGATAAAAAATAGTAACATTTAAATAATATGAAGGTGATATCTTTAAATATCATGAACTGTACTACTTTAGCAGATTTTACATATCTGCTAGTAACCTTGAAAATAAATTAGCTAGAGTAACTATAATCCAATGCTCATAAAACAGGCAAGTGATAAGGCTAGAGAATTGGATGGACCAGAATTGATTTACAAAACAGAGGTGCACAAAACTTTAGTCCTTTTCTTGAATGCCATTTTTTTCTAAGTACATTTTTGTCATATAAATTATCCATTTTAACCATCTGGAATATGGCATTTTTAGCAATCAGCTATCTATTGCATACGTGTCTTGACATTGTTAGCCGGTTAATGCTTTCTAAATTATACACATGCATTCAAATGACCACGTATACATGTTGTAACCATATGCATGTTATATTCCATTGCACATCTCTACCAATACGATTTCTGCAAAATCTCAATGTAATACAATACTTGAGGTGCTGAAAGCTACTGAATATGAGATCATAGATACTCATACTGTGTCCTTTAGATCCGAGTCCTTTGTATCTAACTCCCTGGTAGTGTAAGAATTTTAGCATTAGTTAAGCAATTCACATTTTGGAAGATGAACTCAATCAATAGTTCTGGGCTACTTCTAGTCCTCAGAAACAAATACATTAGGGATGTGCATGGGCAAAAAAATTGGTTTGGTTCGGCACTTCCGAAATTGGGGACTTCGGCACTTCTGAATGTCCAAATTGATGAAATTCATCAGAATTTACATTCGGACCGAAACAAATTGCACATGTCTAAAATACATATTCTACTGCTGGACTCACATCCTTTACTGTGTGAAAAACATAGCTTATTGTAGTTCTGGTGAGTATAGCCTGTCCCTGCAGGCATTTCAATGTAAACGTTTACATAATAGCCTAGAAACATCTTTAGTGGCCACTTCTCAGATGGCCACTTGAGGTGCTTCCTGGGTCAGTGCCCTTTGCAGCTCCTTTCTGACCCTTTCTGCTCCATCTCCTACTTTACCTTTGTGCTCCTTCTGATTCTTTTTGCTCCTTTACCTTTGTTCTCCTTCTGTCCCGTCCTGCTCCTTGCCACCCCTTTCTGATGCTTGCAGACCCTTCTTGCTCGTTTCTGTTCCTTTGTCCTCATTCTCCTACTTTACCTTTGTGCTCCTTCTTCCCCTTTCAGCTCATTGCTGACCCTTTCTGCTTCTTGATGTCCCTTCCTGCTCATTTCTGTGTCTTCTCCTTTCTGCTCCTTCTCCTACTTTACCTTTGTGCTCCTTCTGGTTCTTTCTGATCCTTTATCTTTGTTCTGCTTCTGTCCCTTCCTGCTCCTAGCTGACCATTTCGGCTCCTTGCAGACCCTTTCTGCTCCTTGCTGTCCCTTTCCAGGTTCTTGCAGACCCTCTTTCCAGACCCTTTCTGCTCTTTGCAGACCCTTCCTGCTGCTTGCAGACCCTTCCTGCTCATTTCTGTTCATTCTGCTCCTTCTCCTACTTTACCTTTGTGCTCATTCTGCCCCTTTCCTTGCCAACCCTTTCTGCTCTCTCTTACTTTACCTTTGTGCTCCTTTGGATTCTTTATGCTCCTTTACCTTTGTGCTCCTACTGTCCCGTCCTGCTCCTTGCTGACCCTTTTTGCTCCTTGCAGACCATTCCTGCTTATTTCTGTTCCTGCTCCTTCTGATTTTTTCTGCTCCTTTACCTTTGTACTCCTTCTGCCCCTTCCTGCTTCTTGCTGACCCTTCCTGCTCCTTGCTGACCTTTTCTGCTTCTTGCTGACCATTTCTTCTCCTTGCTAACCCTTCCTGCTCATTGCTGAACCTTTTTGCTCTTTCTCCAACTTTACCTGTGTGCGCCTTCTGATTCTTTCTTCTCCTTTACCTTTGTGCTCCTTCTTCCCATTCCAGCTCCTTGCTACCCTTGCCAGCTCCTTGCTGACCCTTTCTGCTCTCTTACTTTACCTTTGTGCTCCTTCTGATTCTTTCTGCTCTTTTACTTTTGCGCTCCTTCTGTCCCATCCTGCTCCTTTCTGCCTCTTCCTGCTCCTTCCTGCTCCTTGCTAACCCTTTCTGCACTTTGCAGACCCTAACTACTCATTTGTGTTCCTTTGTGCTCCTTCTCCTACTTTACCTTTGTGTTCTTTCTGCCCCTTCATGCTAATTGCTGAACCTTCCTGCTCCTTGCTGAACCTGCTCTTTCTCCAACTTTACCTTTGTGCTCCTTCTGATTCTTTCTTGTCCTTTACCTTTGTGCTCCTTCTGCCCTTTCCTGCTCCTTGCTGACCCTTTCTGTTCCTTGCTGCCCCTTACTGTGCCTTTCTGCTCCTTCTCCAACTTTACCTTTGTGCTGTTTCCTGCTGCATGCAGACCTGCTCATCTCTGTTCCTTTGTGCTCCTTCTCCTACTTTACCTTTGTGCTCCTTCTGCCTCTTTCTGCTTTTGTATGTCCCTTCCTGCTCATTTCTGTGTCTTCTCCTTTCTGCTCCTACTTCTACTTTACCTTTGTGCTCCTTCTGATTATTTCTGCTCCTTTACCTTTGTGCTCTTTCTGTCCCTTCCTGCTCCTTGCTGACCCTTCCTGCTCCTTGCTGAACCTTTCTTCTCCTTCTCCAACTTTACCTTTCTGTTCCTTCTGATTCTTTTTTCTCCTTTACCTTTGTGCTCCTTCTTCCACTTCCAGCTCCTTGCTGACATTTTCTGCTCCTTGCTGATCATTTCTGCTCCTTTCTGACCCTTTTCTGCTCCTACTCCAACTTTACATTTGTGCTCCTTCTGATTCCTTCTTCTCCTTTACCTTTGTGCCTCTTCTGTCCCACCCTGTTCCTTGCTTCCCCTTCCTGCTCCTTGCTGACCCTTCCTGTTCCTTGCTGGCCCTTCCTGCTCCTTGCTGGCCCTTCCTGCTCATTTCTGTTCCTTTGTGCCTTTTCTCCTACTTTACCTGTGTGCTCTTTCTGCCCCTTCCAGCTCATTGCTGACCCTTCATGCTCATTGCTGAACCTTCCTGCTCCTTGCTGAACCTCTCTGCTCCTTCTCCAACTTTACCTTTGTGCTTCTTCTGATTCTTTCTTCTCCTTTACCTTTGTGCTCCTTCTGTCCCACCCTGCTCCTTCTGCCCTTCCCTGCTCCTTGCCGACCCTTTCTGCTCCTTGCTGTCCCTTACTGTGCCTTTCTGCAGCAATCTCAGCCACAAAATTGAATGCTATCATAAGGAATACACAATTATCAGGTAAAGGTAAAGGTAAAAAAAAAACTGCTAGGGGAAGCCTCTAGTCATTACATTGATATCAACTGCATTAAAGGGAAGATATGTGATCAAAGTTTCTGAAGAAAAGTAACCTAAATCAGAGAACTCCACCCCCCACAACTATCCATATACTTCTTAGAGTTAAAAAACAAAAGCTATTGCTGTGGCTCTTGAGAAAGACACTGTTGCGCCAAAACACGTGTTGGCGAGTTGGCGGCCCACTGATTCTGTTACTTTGTTTTAAAGCTGAACTCTGGGGGCTTACCCACAATGAAATTAATTTTGTAGACCTTTTTATTATAGACAATGGGGACTGCCTAAAAACAGTTTAAAGGGGAGGAATTTGTTTGGAGTAGAAGGGGGGAGGCCAAGGTCTGGAAGAGTCCACATTTCAGTTGTGAATATTACAACATGAGAAAACTGACTGCACTGGGGTACATTGACGTTGTGGCAGGCTAACATCATACATTGCATAAGCCTGCCACAACATCAATGTACCCCATCTTTGACAGGTCCTACACTATCAACCTAGTGTCTGCTTCATGAGCTACTTACTTTGGGAAAAGAATCCAGTACAAGGCTAAATAGAGCCCTGGGATGAGGCACCTGTGACAGGGGGCGTGCAAAGCCAAGGAGTTGGCTAGACTCCCAAATATATATATGAGAAAACAGGGGTCTGGCTGCACTCGCCTGAATATGCATAAATAGGGTGCTGCTGGGAGCCAAGCAATTTATACAATAAAAAAAAAAAGAAAATCCAGTCCACTCCATTATCCCCTAAACAGCAACTTCAATGCTGACAGATTTAGTTTGTTTTCATTAGTTCTAGGCCAAAGCAAGGGGTTTTAGTTACATTATATGATCATACATTGCATAAGCCTGCCTTGTACTGCAGAGAACTCTTGATGGAATAGTTTCCCCCAAGTAAGTGGCTCATGAAGCAGACACTAGGCTGGTAGTGTAGGACCTGCCAAAGATGGGGTACATTGACGTTGTGGCAGGCTTATGCAATGTATGATCATCTAATGTAACTAAACCCCCATTATTTTTGCCTAGATTAGGTGTTTAAAAAAAAAAACTAATAAAAACTAACTAAATCTAACTAAATCTGTCAGCAGTGAAGTTGCTGTTTAGGGGATAATGGAGTGCGCTGGATTTTCTATTTTTCCTTCTTTTTTGTGTGAATATTACAACAGGCACTCTCTGTGAAATAAAGTTTTGCACATATTTATATCTTAGCTGGTAGCGTCCAAGGTTTTTCCATCTCTAAAAAGTATATGGACAGTTGAAGGGGTGTAGAGTTTATTTTATTTTTACTTCTGTAGGACTATCTTGAAACATAATATATAGATGGTATATTGTGCCTATAAGCCTTGTTAAAGATAGACCGGATGTCTCAAAATTAGCTGGAGATGTCTCTCTCACACTGGAACCATGCTCATGTTTGGTGGTCCTGCTGACCAAAACTGACAGGCTATTGGAAAGCTATTATTGATACTATTTGACTATTTGCTTTCCATATACTCCAGAGAGCTACTTACTATAATACTTCACCCCAAAATTAAAAAAAGGCTGCTAAATACTCAATATATCACATAATAATAGCTGCATTGACGGCAATCTGTAGAAATTGGTTAAACGGATTTGCCCCAAAACTTCAAACTTGTATTCAAATACTTGAATGCACCAGAATGTATGAATGTATGACTAGACAAGCTGACCCATCTCAAACCTTTTGAAAAACAGCATGGTAAAATTGGAACACACACCTCAATATTTTCAACCCTCTTGCACTTACCTTAGCGATCCACCGATCTGTCGACAACAGGATCCGTCGGACTGCTGCACCCATGCAACATGAGGCTCCAAACAGCCTCATGGACGCTGGCCACTGTGCACCCACCTTATTTTATGACGCGGCGCATGTGTGCTGTCGTCATGATGTTGGAAGAACTCTAAGCAAAAGAGCTTGGCACACACATACATTTTGGGGGCGTGGCTATGCTAACCACACACCCAACCATATAAAAACCCAGTCTGCCCAAAGCACAGAGCCCTGTTGTGGTACCTAGTGTTCCTATGTTTCGGTGTCCTTTGTGGAATATATATAGTTTTGACCCGGCTTACTCTTGACTATTCTGTATTCTGACTCCCTTGACTCAGCTTTGTTTCTCCTTCTTCTCGACCTATACTTGTTGGTGCGGAATCTTCCACCTACAGCAGTAACTCTAATCCCAACCAACCAATATGTTATAGCGGGTATCTCTCTAAATGTAAGGGCTTTCTTAATCAGGTCTGTCAGGGTATTTATATCGGCAGACATTTTGTGCTATGATAGAAATACAAAGTGTATATTCTGAAGTCATTGTTGAACAGACCAGACTCCATATTGTTATTCTCAAGTTAACAAAGAGACACAAAATTTCTATCCTTTCTCTAAAACTGACTGCTTTGCCCAAGCTGAATGGAATGTGTATATAAACAAACCAAATAGATAAGACATTGAGAATGGGGGTGGACAGACTGTCTAATTGCGAATGGAATAAGAATAAATTCTAAACCCAGACCTGGGTGACAGAGGATTAAATAATTAAATTTTACTTTCGATATTGTACAACGTCCCATTATAGTTTAAGGTGAAACTTAGTTCACAAACTATCAATTTTAGGAATTATAGCAGAATTTGCAGACGCATAGTCTGAAGAAATCCTCTTGATCTGACAGAAGATTTGAGTTAGGGCAAACATAGAGATAACGTAAATGACGTCAAAAATAGCCACCAGGAAAAGTTAACTCTTTCCTGGATAGGTATGTGTAGTGGAACAATACTGCCATCTAGAGTCCAAATATTAAATTGGTTACCTAGAAGGGAACCACACCCCACATTTGTGATTGGCTATCACCTAAGGAATTTTTCCCTTTAAAAAGTTAAGACAAGGGAAGATTCGTAAATTCAAAAGAGAGAGACATTACAACACTCTCGGGAGATTCAGGAAGATTCAGAGAGATCCAGGCAGAATCGGGTGATCAGAGTAACCAAGAAACTCTTACACTCCATGCAGAGAAAGAGACCCATGACACTTAGCTACCTGGGAATATCTGATGAGAAAATATCTACATAACTGGTAAATATACTAGCATTTAATTAATTAATTAAAACTAATTAAAATTAATAGCATGATATATGACTGAATAATTCACGATCAGATTTCGATTTAGAAATCTTAGCTAAATAAGAAATACATAATTAAGCTTTTTATTCTGCAGATAAAAACAATAATAATGTATTTATGTGATTAATCACATATTAGAATATCGTGATATTATCCAGCTGTGTTGATTTGCTATAAATAAGATTAAATATCTGTCTAGACAAATTAATAAAATATCAGCTTATTAAACATAGTAGATTTCTCTAATTGGATAAAATCAAGGAAATGGTTGATGACTGGTTAAATGTTATTTTAATTAAAATCACACAAGAGTAGATCTTAACTACTTAGGAGGTCTAGCCAGCACTGCAAGGGTTATTTCTAACTGCTAGCTAAGTTCTATTGCTGTACACTGCAGCTCTGTGTGTGAAACATCACATTCTTTGTCTCTGTGAAGCCTATCGTAAATCAGTCTTG
Organism: Pelobates fuscus; assembly: GCF_036172605.1. Taxonomy (NCBI): domain Eukaryota; kingdom Metazoa; phylum Chordata; class Amphibia; order Anura; family Pelobatidae; genus Pelobates; species Pelobates fuscus. The sequence goes on from NC_086318.1 coordinate 189,930,161, forward strand.
ACAGCTTGTAGATTCAATGCTGTATCAACCAGGAAGTAAACTGCCACTTTGTATTGCATATTGTTTTTATACTGCATATTAATTATTATTGCCATATTGTATTGCATATTCATGTTATACTCGAATTCCATTGATTATTATCATGCATATTACTCATCATTATTATTTAAATTGTTAAGAAATAAATATCTATTTTTATAACAATTCGTGATTTTAATTACCGGTATATGGTTTACCTTTCACTTATAACGATTAGGGATCTGAGAATTGAAATAGTGGGCAATTTCTCATCTGTTTACTATTATTATCCCATAAATATCCCCACAAATTGGAGGCACAGCTGCTGAGATCGTTTAAGTTGAAATTATATTCCATATACAATAATATTTGTAATTCATGCAATTAATCTTAATATAGAAAAGAGTTTTGTATTGAGATTAAATCACTGTATAAAATATGGCCAGCGGCAGCGATAAATCTGTAACAGATAATTGTGAAATAATTGAAGACCTAAGAAAAAATGCTCTAATCAATATTCATAAACATATGAAAAATTATTTAAGCTATGATGTTTGGTTAAAAATCATTGAATGGGATGCTAAATGCACGATGATAACTGATGAACACATACTAAGAAACCTTAAAGTAATTGCTGAACAAAAGAACATAGAGAAAAAGATGGGGTACATAATACACTCTTGGCCTTTCTTTATGACAGCACTTCTTAAGGCGTTAGATGAAAACAAGGTATTGAATACCAAACTGGACACGTACAGTGAACAATTTGGCATTCAAGATGGGAAATACCAAGATTTACTTGCTGAGCATAAAACTCGTCAGGCTGATCATGAAAACGAAATGACAGCTTTGATGGATAAATATGCACAGGAAATAAATCAGCTTAAAATGCAATTGGATAAGTATGAAAAGGAAAGCCAGGAATCAGGCAGTGAGGTTGATAGCCATCATTCTGTGCCAAAAAGTTGCACAAAAATGAAAGAAAAGACTATCTATAAATCCCCTCCTTGTCATGATTTTCCCACACCAGACCAGGTTTTCATAAAACAGTCTGTAAGGAATGAGGTGAGTAATTCAGGAATATCACCTGTGAAACAGAATTCTCCATCTCTTGGCATTGCCAAACAACCTTGGCAATCTTGGGCAGAACAGTTTGAAAAAGCTGTCTTGGCCAAACTTGAGAGGGAGAGTCCAGTTCAAGGTGATAGGAATGAAAACAGACATGGTTCTGTACACTGGCAGGATTCTGATGCTGATCAGAATTGTGACCGTGAACAAGAAGCTCAGAGTGATGGGAGTGAAAGTGATTGCACTGTCTACTCTGAAGGCCATGTAACTGATATGCCATCTGCACTGTTGTACGGGTCTAATTCCTCTTCGGCAGACAGATCGCATAGACGTTTAAACAGAAACAGAAATCGTAAACCAACGACGCCTGTTTATGAATCATCAAAGGTTGTTAAGTTCCTTAGAGAGACTGTCCCACAATTTTCTAGAGGTTCAGGAAACATATCTGAACATCTGGAAAATTATGATAGAGCAATGAATTCATTGGGCATGTATGATGACATTCAAAAGAAATGGTTCATTACATGGACCTTTGATTCAATGTGCCGTGTTTATCTAGAGAGTCTTCAAGCTATGCAATTAATGTCCTGGTCCAAGATGAAATATGAAATAATCATGGAATATGGTAAGTATAAAACCGTTGCTTCTGCAAAGAAGGCGCTTTATAACTTAAAGTGCCGTCCAGATCAAAGCCCCAGAGAATTTTTAGTAATTCTTAAGAATGCATACTCCGTGGCCCAAAGAAAACCCAGGTATGAAAGCACAGATTTCAAAGATCTGGATTTTCATGCCATGCCGGTAAGTATACAAATGAATCTAGCAAGAGATTATGATTGTAAGTTACCATTAGAATGGCTAGTCAGTCAGTGCATGAAGTTGTATACCATACACCATGCACATGACGAAAATCAGCCAAAGGTTAAGAAACCTGGTGATAAAATGGTGTCAGAGACTAAAATTCAGTTAGGTTTAGAAACCCAACAGAAAAAGAGGACCTATTCTGAGGTTTTGAAAACACCAAAGCCTCAGAAACAGGAAAATGCCAGAAGCAATTCTGCAAACTCCTCTGACAATAACTCTGAAAAATCCAATACCAATGGGAATAAACGCCCCTGGGTTAATAAAAAACAAGGCAATTCCCAATGGAGAAGGAATCCTCAGGGAAATAGGAGATATGGAAACAGAAACAACCAATCTGATTCCAGTAACTCCCAGCAGTCTCAGCCATCCCAGCCAAACTCTAATGGTCAAAGACAAAACGGCAATGGGGGAAATAATTTGCGTCGTCAGGTTGGTCAATTGACAGATCAGATGGGCAAATTAATGGAGCAATTGACAAAGATCAACCAAGTCTTTGAAAATAATCCTTTTTTAGGAACAGCTCCCAGGATAGAGCCACCTGTGCAACTGCAGCAACAACAACAAGTGCCGCAGCAAATATAGCTACAGTGACTAAACAGGATAGGTTGTCAATAGATGTAATGCCTAACCCGTTTTCCTTTCCAGGTACTAACAGTCAAATAAACGATAGTTGTGTTAGGAAACCTATTGCCTATTCCGTCACTTCACTTCCGGGTGAAGGAGGCGCAACGTGTTCCTCTGTTTTTTCATTTCAGCTAAAGGCTAAAATAGCCCCAGCAACCACTAGTTTCCAGGATCCAGCCCTGAAAGGGTTAACTGATGAGATGCCGACCACTAGTTCCCGCTTGACAGTTCAAGATAATCCTAAAAAGGATGGGCCTGTGGGTAAGACTGAGCATTCCTCAGTACAGGTAGAAACTACTGCTGTGACCGGTAATGTATGGAAAACAAGTAATATGTTGACACATTCTAAATTCTTATGTGAATTAGAAGAACATGAAGGAAGGTACTACATGTCTGTAGAAATACAGGATTCGCTACTCCAACCTTTCAAAGGGTTAATAGATACTGGTTCACAAGCCACGATCTTATCCAATACCTACTTCCAGCAGGTAATGGACTTAGCAACGGATAAGCCGAAGCTAAGACGTTTCCCCAATGCTCTGTTGAGTGTTGGAGGAAATGCACTTCATGTTATTGGCAATACCTGGTTAAAGTTTAAAATAGGTAACAAAACCTTTAGACACCCGGTGATAGTGGTAGATCTCCCCTATAACCGACTGATTCTGGGTATAGACATACTCAGAAGACTTAACACAATTATTGACTGTGTAAATGGAATTGTATGGTCACAAACTAAGGTTCCTATAACCTATGAGAAATCACATGTACAATCTGATCGTAACTGCCATGTGATAGAAGAAAGACCTGACTCGATAGAGGTACATTTTAGGAATAGTCAGTCACCTGACGTGACTATCCTGCAGGTGAATGACGCAATCGCACCTGTAGATGAGCATTCCGTAAGAATTGCTCCAGAGAGGATCCAGAATGTCTCTCTGGAAGGTGATGTTTTAACCATTTCTCTCCACAGGGACTATGTTGAATCTGTAGATCTGGCAGATCATGCTCAATTCCTTGCCAGAATTGAAAGGGTTAATGACAACTTATTCTTTCCTATTCAAATAAATGACTTAGGAAGAAATAGGAATGCAAAGCTGGACTTAAAGAGTGAGAACAGCTATATTAGCAGAAGTCTGTTAAAGCAGATCGCTAATCCTAAAATGATCAGGTACGCTTCCCCACATGACAGGTGGATCCAGAACCTGGATGGCGAATCAGAGAGTCACAATGTGATAGCAAAATGTCTACTATCTATTTCCATCAGAAACAAAACAGTTAAACATTTATTCCTAGTGATAGACAACCTCGCTATCAGGTTTACATTGGCAATGATGTCATACATCGCTTTGCCATCCACCTTGACCTAATTAATTCCAACTTGTGGACAAGGTTAAAAGGCAATCCTTGTGGATACCTTCACGAGGAAAACGCCCTGAAATCAGGACAAATACTCCCATACGCGGTAAGTATCCAAGTACCTGATGACATAACCATTCCACAAGGGACAAGTAATTTTCTTTTACCCATACAGGTCAAGGAGGGTCAGAGATTAGAAAACTCTGATGCCCTAATCTGTTTATCCAACAGGATACAACAATTAGGGATGGTGGTAACACATACACCAATGGTAAGTATTGGTAAGAATCCCACCTGTATAATGGTCAACAATGTTACACCCAATAGTGTTACTTTACCAAAAGGAACATTAGTAGGTCTAGCATTGGATGCTGAGTACTATACATTTGGTTTCCAAAACCAAATTATAGGCCTCATCCCTGAAGAATACTTAACTGAGGACGAAATTGTCGATCAAATATTCCATTCCTCCCCAGAAGGATTATTCACTATCCTATCTATGTATCCCTTCAACGTCGAAGACGGCTCGTGTAAAATCGAAGAAGCATCAATTACCTTCGATCATCCGCTCAATGAGCAGGATTCACAAGAGTATCACGACCAAAGAGAAAAGGTAAGTCAACACCGAACTGACCTAACTTCTAGGCTTGAAGAAGCTTATGAGATAGGCCAGCCTGAAATCTTTCCAGGATTTCAGGAAAGGCTAGAAGAGCAAATATCTTTAGCAGACGGTTGCTCCAACTATGCTGAGCGACAAGATATTTTTGCCAAAGATTCCTACGACTGTGGGTTAACTAACCTCCACGTAGCCAGAATACAAACTGATCCAAATTTACCACCTGTATTTATCAAACAATATAGACTCCCATTAGCGTCATATGATGGTCTACAAGACATCATTCAGAATTTAAAGGAAAGGGGCATTATACGTCCAGTGCACAGTTCGTATAATAATCCGATCTTGGGGATTCTGAAACCTAATGGACAATGGCGTTTATGCGCTGACTTACGACAGTTAAATAAACGCGTCTATATGTCTGGTTGGCCAGTGCCATACATAGACCAATGTTTGGTACAAATGCAGGGATCCAAAATATTCACTGCCATTGACTGTGCGCAGGGATATTGGACTGTACCAGTCCATAATGAAGACCAATACAAATTGGCCTTCACATTTGGAAAGCAGCAGTATACCTGGACCCGTATGCCTTTCGGTTACATAAACTCTGGTCATGAATTAGCTGTGTTCATGCATAAAGCTATGCCTGACGCACTCGAGAGAGGAACGTTATCATATGTCGATGATGTCTTGCTGAAAAGCACTTCCTTTGATAAGCATATCATAGAGATTAGACATGTTCTCACTCAGTTAAGAGAGGCAGGAATTAAACTGTCTTTACAAAAGGCACAATGGTGTCGCACCCATGTCAATTTTCTCGGACATGAGGTAACCTCTGAAGGATTAAATGCCCAGAGGAAGAAGGTTGAAGCCGTACTAAAGGCTAAAACACCTTAAAATATCAGGGAATTAAGATCATTCCTTGGTATGACTAACTACTCCCGTAAGTTTATAGATAACTATGCAGAAATAACGAAACCACTCTTACACCTGCTTAAAAAGGAAACTACCTGGAACTGGGGGGAGCCTCAGGACCTAGCGGTAAGTGAACTGAGGAGGAAGCTCACTCAGGCACCCTGTTTAGCATACCCAGAGGGGGGTAAACCCTTCTATCTGGAGACAGGATATACCGATTTAAGCATAAGTGCTGTTCTGTATCAGAAGCAGGACAATTTAAACAAAGTTATTGCATATGCTAGCAATTCTTTGTCACCTGTTGAAGTTATGGGGGGGTAGAGCGATATAACCAGTCTATCGTTAATATTCTGAAAAAGTACGTTAAGGAGTCTGGTAAAGACTGGGACATTAAATTGCCCCTAGTTTTAATGGCGATTAGAGCTACACCTAGCACTGCTACCAAATTGTCACCTTTTGAATTGATGACAGGAAGAAAGATGGTTTTACCACAGCATTTACTATATCGTACTTCGGATCATAATTTAATCAATGCTGCCACTACGCATCAGTACATCGAAGATTTGCGCAAGCATTTACAGCATGTGTTTGCCTTTGCCCAAAAGAATCTAGAAAAAGCAGCGACAGGGGTTAAGACCTATTACGATTTAAAAACCACGAAAAAGGAATATGAGATAACAGATCAAGTCTATCTGTATAACTTTGCGCGAAATCAAGTCAAGGAAAATAAATTTTTACCTTCTTGGAAAGGGCCATATGTCATCATTGACAAAATTTCCCCAGTAGCGTACAAAATAAAAATTCCTAAGGATGGTGATTTTATTGAAAAGTGGGTTCACATTAACCAGTTGCGTGCTTGTCATCCTAAATCTCAATTAAGGATTATAGGTGTGGATTCGGATGCAGAAAGGTGAACGACTAACCTGGATGAATGCTTGATTCACGTGGTATCGTATTATGTGAAATGTTGTGATGTGCCATGATCTCATGTATGTTCATGTCATTAACCATGTCCTTGCCATCCAATAACTACATTTTCTAAGCAGGTTACTAGCTAGTGTAACTGCTATAGGCATATTGCTGAGGAGTCAGTAATAAATGTAGTAAAGGATGAAGTTATAAAAATAGAATTAGAAAGAATACATATGTTGATGAATCGTAATAATGTGTTGTCCTAGGCCAAGTGATGTCATACTGTTATAAGTTTGTATGCTTAACAAACCTTGAATCATTAGTAGATAAGTCTGAAACGAGTTCCTGATCCGTGACTGTCGAAAGATGTCCAAGAAGGATGTGGCGTGTTTCTGGATCGTACTGCTCCTGTGCCAAGAGCTACGGACCGACCCGATCGCAGAGATGGGACCATCTCCCGGCATCCTGATTCAAGAGACACCAGGGTTCATCTTAACAGAGAAGAGGATCCTTACCCGACGTGTGTTCGTCAGCTTGGACCCCAAGATTTCCATCGAGAAGGCGTACAACATTTCATCGATGCAGCTTCCTGAGTTACAGACTTGGTACCAGATGCACCACATCTTGGAGCAAGCCCGGAAACCATTTGTATCCAGTTCTATTTCGATGAGTAACCGACCCAAAAGGTTCCTCACCGCTTTAATTGTTGCATTAGTTTGTGCCACTGTTGGTGCAGTTGTCGCAACCGGAATGTCTGCAGCCAACTCTATTACTGTCCAAAAACTGGATATGGAAATCTATGCGCTAAAGCAACACATTAACGATATTCATCAGGTGATAAAACAGCAAAGAACACTTCTCCAAGACGTGTTAACTATTGTGGAAGACACAGTTGTTACAACAAATTTGCATTCAGAGTTAATTGCCAAATCCACTGAGTTGCACCAAAGTCATGACTTATTTAAGCGTGAACTTTTATTTCTGCATGACCCGATATTGTTTCACACACTTGCTTTTCTCGACGAAGTGCAAACTGGAATGATCGAATTGGCAGGGGGACGCATACCTCTGTATTTTGTATCCAAGGATATTGTTCATGCGATGCTTGCCAATGTGGTTGGAGAAACAATTGAGCCTATACAATTAAATCTGGCCTTTGAGATGGGGAGTGCTATACCTCTCTTAATTGACCCGGAACGTATGGAGATTTGCTTTTTATTGGCCATACCATATGTAACTCACAAAAACATTTTTCAAATGAAAACAATTTACAATGTTGGTACATGGAAGGAAAATATCCATGTAAAAGTCCAAACCCCAGATGTTTTGGCTTTTCAACCGTGGATACCAGATTGGTATTCAATACCCATTTTGAATGACTGTGAGAAATTCAAAGACAATAATTTCCAATGTGATGGAAAACCTTTTGTGTACGATTCTACCAATGCTTTGTGTGGGATCGAGTACCTTAACCCCTTAAGGACCAAACTTCTGGAATAAAAGGGAATCATGACGTGTCAGACACGTCATGTGTCCTTAAGGGGTTAAACATGGCTCTGAAACATGTCAAGTGACTATGTCAAAAACTGACAGTAATGCGTTAGTACATGCTCTCTTAGTAAAAGATAAATGGTTGGTAAGCACGTGTCTTAAAAACATGAGTGTTTTTCGCAGGGACCAGGTGACTAATAAAGTAATTGCCTTACCAGCACCTGTATCATTGATCAAGGTTCCCCACGACTCTCGTATCACCATCGGTGACGTTACGCTATACCCAGTGTACACTGACGTCCTCGAAAGTGCTATTGAGATGGTGGATCCCTTCCAGAATCTAGATATCCCTCTAGATCCTAATCTTAAGTTCTTGCTGGACCATAAGCCCAACCACACTATCCAAATGTCGATCAAGAAAGATAACATTTCTGTGGACACATTTAAATACTCTGAGTTAGATACTGACCTTATTGATTGTGTTGACTGGTTCATCCATGTTAAGATTGTTATTGGGTGTCTTATGATAATGATGTTATTATGGTTGATTGTACTAAGCGTAAAGTTCAAAACACTTACAGGTACAAATATATACAAAAATGTTCATTCCACGCATGAGCCTATGTCAGAAATGATGTGATTGCACACTATGTCTTGTGACTTCCATAGTGCCTATTCATAAGCTAAATTATTTGGCTATGACAGGCACTAAAGGGGGGTTATGTCAGGGTATTTATATCGGCAGACATTTTGTGCTATGATAGAAATACAAAGTGTATATTCTGAAGTCATTGTTGAACAGACCAGACTCCATTTTGTTATTCTCAAGTTAACAAAGAGACACAACATTTCTATCCTTTCTCTAAAACTGACTGCTTTGCCCAAGCTGAATGGAATGTGTATATAAACAAACCAAATAGATAAGACATTGAGAATGAGGGTGGACAGACTGTCTAATTGCGAATGGAATAAGAATAAATTCTAAACCCAGACCTGGGTGACAGAGGATTAAATAATTAAATTTTACTTTCGATATTGTACAACGTCCCATTATAGTTTAAGGTGAAACTTAGTTCACAAACTATCAATTTTAGGAATTATAGCAGAATTTGCAGACGCATAGTCTGAAGAAATCCTCTTGATCTGACAGAAGATTTGAGTTAGGGCAAGCATAGAGATAACGTAAATGACGTCAAAAATAGCCACCAGGAAAAGTTAACTCTTTCCTGGATAGGTATGTGTAGTGGAACAATACTGCCATCTAGAGTCCAAATATTAAATTGGTTACCTAGAAGGGAACCACACCCCACATTTGTGATTGGCTATCACCTAAGGAATTTTTCCCTTTAAAAAGTTAAGACAAGGGAAGATTCGTAAATTCAAAAGAGAGAGACATTACAACACTCTCGGGAGATTCAGGAAGATTCAGAGAGATCCAGGCAGAATCGGGTGATCAGAGTAACCAAGAAACTCTTACACTCCATGCAGAGAAAGAGACCCATGACACTTAGCTACCTGGGAATATCTGATGAGAAAATATCTACATAACTGGTAAATATACTAGCATTTAATTAATTAATTAATTAAAACTAATTAAAATTAATAGCATGATATATGACTGAATAATTCACGATCAGATTTCGATTTAGAAATCTTAGATAAATAAGAAATACATAATTAAGCTTTTTATTCTGCAGATAAAAACAATAATAATGTATTTATGTGATTAATCACATATTAGAATATCGTGATATTATCCAGCTGTGTTGATTTGCTATAAATAAGATTAAATATCTGTTTAGACAAATTAATAAAATATCAGCTTATTAAACATAGTAGATTTCTCTCATTGGATAAAATCAAGGAAATGGTTGATGACTGGTTAAATGTTATTTTAATTAAAATCACACAAGAGTAGATCTTAACTACTTAGGAGGTCTAGCCAGCACTGCAAGGGTTATTTCTAACTGCTAGCTAAGTTCTATTGCCGTACACTGCAGCTCTGTGTGTGAAACATCACATTCTTTGTCTCTGTGAAGCCTATCGTAAATCAGTCTTGACAGCTTGTAGATTCAATGCTGTATCAACCAGGAAGTAAACTGCCACTTTGTATTGCATATTGTTTTTATACTGCATATTAATTATTATTGCCATATTGTATTGCATATTCATGTTATACTCGAATTCCATTGATTATTATCATGCATATTACTCATCATTATTATTTAAATTGTTAAGAAATAAATATCTATTTTTATAACAATTCGTGATTTTAATTACGGGTATATGGTTTACCTTTCACTTATAACGATAACGATTAGGGATCTGAGAATTGAAATAGTGGGCAATTTCTCATCTGTTTACTATTATTATCCCATAAATATCCCCACAGGTCCGCATTTTGTTCGAGCTGTGTCCCAGAGCATACCCCACTGACAGGGCCAAGATAAGCTTTATCATAACTCTGCTCACTGATAGAGCTCTTGTTTGTGTATGACTACTCTCAGTTCTTAGCAGCTTTCAGGAGAGCTTTTGATCCACCAGGCAGGAAAGCCAATGCTGCTAGAATTCTCTTGAGACTAAAACAGGGCAACCATTCTCTCATGGATTATGCCGTGGACTTTCGTTCAATAGTGGCAGAAATACGTTGGAACAACCGTGCATTTGTGGATGTGTTCCTTAACGGTTTATCTGATACCCTATTAGACGAGGTAGCCAACAGGGATCTACCAGAAACATTAGAATAGCTTATCACTTATCTTGGGCTTATAGCTGAAAGGCTTAGGCACAGACAGATTACCAGAGAGAGACCCAGAAGACCAACTATCAGACTAGCTCCCACCTTCACCTCGGATTCTATGGCAATGGCTATACCAGAACCTGTGCAATTGGGTATGACAAGATTGTCTGAGGCATAGCACCAACATAGAAGGAGAGAGGGGTTTTGGATGTACTGTGGCAAGAGGTGATATCTCCATTTATCATGTTCAAAGAGCCCGGAAAACTCCAGAGCCTAAGGTTCTATGGAGGACTGGCCTTGGGTGTACTTAAAAAGTCCTCCATAATTAAACTAGAAAAAAGTCTTCTACTACCCACCACCTTGAAATGGGAGGGAAAGGTTGTCCATACGCATGCCCTTATAGACTCTGAGGCAGCAAAAAACTTCATAGATAAGTCCTTTGCTAATAAATATGCACTCCATCTCCAAGAAAGAGCAACACCCTTGGCCGTAGCGGCTTCATTCCGGTTCTTATGATGAATCTATTCCGGTTCTTATGATGGTTGGGGTTCTTCATAAGGAAATTGTTGTTTTGCAAACAATTTCATCTCCTTCATTTCCTATAGTGTTGGGTTATCCATGGTTATATAAACATAACTCACAGATAGATTGGGAGAAAGGAGAGGTGGTTAAATGGGGCCCTTTTTGTATAGAGGGATGTATCACCAAAGTCAGACCTGTGGACCTCATAAACATACCTGTATTATCTTCATTATCCACAGATGTACCCAAGTTCTACCAAGACTTGAAAGAGGTCTTTGACAAAAAGAAAGCAGATTAGCTACCTCCGCATCGGTCACATGACTGCGCTATTTAATTGTTACCAGGGACTATGCCACCTAGGGGCACTGCTTATCCTATCTCTCTTAAAGTGAATTAGATATTGGAGGAATACATAAGGGAGAACCTTGAGAAGGGATTTATCAAAAGGTCCTCATCTCCTGCTGGAGCAGGTTTCTTTTTTGTTTGAAAAAAAGGAGGGTGATCTCAGGACATGTATTGACTAGAGGGGGTTGAATAAAATAACTGTACGTAATGTCTATCCTATTCCCCCGATCACAGAACTGTTTAACCGGTTGAAAGGTTCCAGAATCTTCACCAAATTAGACTTACGAGGTGCATATAATTTGGTGATGATCAAAGAAGGGGATGAATGGAAGATGCCTTTTAATACTAGATATGGGCATTATGAATGCACAGTCATGCCTTTAGAGCTGTGCAATGCTCCGGCCGTATTTCAGGACCTGATAAACGACATATTGAGAGAATACTTGGAAACATTTGTTATCGTATATCTAAACTATATACTGATTTATTCCCCAGATCCAGAAACCCATCATATGTATGTAAGAAAAGTCCTATTTTAATTGTTGAACAATGACTTGTATTGCAAATTAGAGAAGTGTTTATTCGATCGCAATAAGGTGAATTTCTTGGGATATATAATTTCTGAGTCTGGTTTTGAATGGACCCTAAGAAACTAGATGCCAAGCACAAATGGCCCATACCCACAGGGTTGAAAGCCATCCAACATTTCAGAGGGTTTTCTAATTATTATAGGAGGTTTATTAAAGGGTTTTCCTCCATGCTGTTGCCTTTCTCCAATATGATTAAGAAGGGGAAACACAATCTGGTGTGGACTCTGGAAGCACTTGCTGCCTTTGACACCCTAAAGGCTGCGTTTGCTTCATCTCCTATCCTAGTTCACCCGGATCCATCTCTTTTCTTTTAAAGGTAGATGCGTCCAATACAGGCGTAGGGGTGATTCTGTCCCAACGTTTGTCTCCTGACCAACCCCTACATCCTTGAGGATTCTTCTCTAAAAAACTTTTGAAAGCTCAGAAGAATTATGAGATATTTGTTAGGAGATAGGGAATGGTTTTGCCATAGTACTGGCTCTTAAGGAATGGTGTCACATGCTAGAAGGTAGGACCATCCCTGTTACGATCCTGACAGATCATAAAAACCTGTCCTACATGAGTGAAGCCAAGAGACTAACAGCTAGACAGGCACGTTGGTCTTTGATTTTCTCTTGTTTTAACTTTGTACTTACTTATAGACCAGGTACAAATAACACCTAAGCAGATGCATTATCTGAACCAACCTTTGCAAAGCAGATGCATTCTGAACCAACCTTTCCAACAGTTGATGAAGTAGCACCTATTATTCCTAAAGCCAAGATAATAGCTGTCACTTAACTAAACATAGGTTCAGACCTTATTAAGTCTTTAAATGAAGTACAAACTGAAGCACCTAGTCAGACTCCACAAGATAGATTGTTCATCCCTTTGGCATTTCTTAAAGAGGTAGTAGCATTATGTCATGATAACAAAACCGCTGGCCATACTGGAACTAAGAAGACCAATAATCTCCTTGCTACTCAGTCTTCTTTTAGGCAGGATGTAAAGGAGTACGTACAGACATGTCACGTATGCACTCCATCTAAAACGCCTCATGTTTTACCCTGTGGTTTGTTGCAACCTTTTGTCATACCTAAAGAACCCTGGTCCAGCATATCCATCGATTTTATAGCTGATTTACCAAAATTGGAGGGTCATACCATTATCTTAACTGTTAACAACAGATTTTCTAAGATGGTCCATTTTGTGTCCTTACCTAAACTACCTTCATCACTAGAATCAGCAATATATTTGCTAAAGAGGTGTTCTGTTTACATGGTATACCTGAAGAGACAGTGTCTGATAGTGTCTGCATTCACTAACCAACTAGGAATAAAATTGTAATTTGTCTGCCTATAATCCTCAATCCAATGGCACTGCTGAGAGAACAAACCAATCCTTGGAACAATATCTATGGTGTTTTATCTTGGCCAATCAGGATAATTGGGTGAAACTGCTTCCCTGGGCTGAATATGCTCCCAATTGTAGTCAATGAGAATCCACGAGCAACAGTCCTTTCTACCTCAATTATGGTTTCCATCCTTCTATTTTTCCATCTGTCTTTCCTTCACTGGAAATGTCGACTGTAGAGGAATATTTGGGTAACTTGAGGAATACATGGGAGCAGGTTCGGCACATCCTAACTCATAGGGCTAACTTACAGAAGAAATATGCCGACAGACACCGGCAAGCAGCTCCTACGTATCAAGTGGGTGATAGGGTTTGGCTTAGTACCAAGAATATCAACCTGAAATTGCCTTCCAAAAAGTTTGCTCCCTATTGGATACGTGCGAACCCTGTTTCATATAGGTTGCAATTGCCTTCTGCTTTGAGTATCCCTAATACCTTTCATTTTTCGCTGTCACTTATAACAAGTTCACAAGACACTTTCTTGCTCCTGCTCCAGGTGTTGTGGAAGGTCAGGATGAATATGAGGTCCAGTCTATTGTGGATTCCTGTCTCTCCAGGGGAGTATGTCAATACTTGATTCATTCAAACGGTTATGGACCTGAGGAGAGGTCCTGGGTGGGGCTTGATGATGTTCATGCTCCCCGTCTGCTCAGGGCTTTCCATTCTCGCTTCCCTGATCATCCTGGTGGTTCCTGCCCAGTGGGCGGTTCTAAGAGGTGGGGGTGGGGGGGGGGTTAATGTCAGCCCTCAATACAAAAATTGATACTACACTCAACATAAAGAAAATATAAAGATTTATTAGCAGAACATTGCCATATACCTAAATACAGCTCTAATTTCTATGTCTCGAGAGTGAAGATATATATTCTTAAAGTTACAAGTGCCTTAGCACTTTAACCTGTTAAGGACCAAACTTCTGGAATAAAAGGGAATCATGACATGTCACACATGTCATGTGTCCTTAAGGGGTTAAGCACATATTAAGCACTTGAATATTTTTTTGCCACTTGTCACTTTAAGATTATATATCTTCACTCTCGAGATATAGAAATTAGAGCTGTATTTAGGTATATGGCAATGTTCTGCTAATAAATCTTTATATTTCTTTGTTAAGTGCAATAACAATTTTTGTATTTTGGATATTTCATATTTTGGTCTGCGGGGGTGGCCAATATACCGGCACCTGAAATCTGATTGAGTGCTAGCACACTTTGTAACTTCTGGTAATGTCAGCCCTTCTGCACTTACCCCAGTGGTTCCCCGATCTGCCTATGCCGGAATCCAGCGCACCGCTGCTCCCACGCAGCATGAGGCTCCAAACAGCTTCATGGATGCCGGGCGCTGTGTCCCCGCCCCTTTTTATGACCCGGCGCACGCATGCCTGTGTCATGATGTCAGAAGAGATCTAACCAAAAGAGCTCGGCACACACGTACCTTTTTGGGAGCGTGGTTATGCTAAACATGCCCCCAACCATATAAAAGCTCAGTCTGCCCAAAGCACAGTGCCCTGTTGTGATTCCTACTGTTACTTGTGTCACTAGTGTCCCTAAAGCGCGTTCCTGTGTCCTTTGTGGTATAAATTTGGTTTTGACCCGGCTTACTCTAAACTATTCTGTTTTATGGCGCCTTTGACTCGGCTTTGTTTCTCGTACTTGTGTATTTCTGGCTTCCCTTGATCTTGGCTTGTTCGGACGTTCCTTTAAAGTTTAGTTTGTATTCCGGCCATTCTAAAGCCTTCTTTCTGTCTCTATTCTCTTCTGGTGGATTTTCACTCTGCATGTTGGGTTGTAGGTTACAAATGTATCCAAGAACCTAAAATAACTGACATGTAGTAAAAATCTGAAAGCTGTGCCAATAATAGGGATTTGTGTTGATGCATTTTGTGAAACAATCTAATTTGAAATCTATAGCTATGCCGAAAATAAAGGAAATGTACATTAAACTAATGTACTACCTCACTTTTACACTTCTGACTGGAAGGCATGGTGTGCGGCACACTACAGGAGAAACCATATGCACTAAATAATTGTATTGTGGGAGTACTCTCTCTCCTTCCCCCTTTTCTCACTTGAACCCATCCCCCATCCCTCCTTTTTTCTTCTTTATCTCTCGTATCTTCTCATCTTCTTATCTTCTTATTTTACATTATGTTATTAAAAATGTTCACCAAATGGTCAGTCCATCTGACTTCAGTTCCTTTATGGTTAGAGTACACAACTTATCTTTGAGCACCTAATGGAATTTGTAATATTACTGCTACACTTGACAAATAGCCCTATAACTTCTGAAATGTACAATGTTTACTCAGTTTGGACCCACTCATTATGACTATGTGAATGTGTATAAAATTTAAAATTAAATCTTTTTTTAAAAAGTTGCTTGGATGTGATGGGTGGAAGGAAAGGTGCACCTTTTGCAAAACAGAAACATGAAAGGTAAAGGAGTAAGAATGAGAACATTGAAAAAGCAGCTTATAAATACTGGGGAAGGAAGTGTTAGGTATTGTAGCAGCAGGGCCGGACTGGCCCACCGGGATACCGGGAAATTTCCCGGTGGGCCGTCGGCACCTGAGACCGGGCAGACATGTGGGTGTGCTGGCGGCCACTGGAGGAACTGTTCTGGCGGCCGCAGGGGAAGCTGTGCTGTGTCTGCTCCCCAGCGCGCTACTGAATGAGACTGGGGCCGGAATATGACGTCATATTCCGGCCCCGGTCTTATTCAGTAGCGCGAGGGAGGGGGAGCAGACACAGCACAGCTTCCCCTGCGGCCGCCAGAACAGTTCCTCCAGCGGCCGCCATCCCTGCTCCTCCAGCAGCCACCATCCCTGCTCCTCCAGCGGCCTCACATCCCAGTTTCTTCTGCGGCCGCCATCCCTGCTCCTCCAGCGGCCGCCATCCCTGTCCTCCAGCGGCCGCCATCACACCCAGCTCTCTGCCCTGCATGACCCCCCTGGCCGGTCACCCACAGGTAATATGTGTTATGCTGTCAGTGTGTGTGTGTGTCTGTGGCATGGTCTGTCTGTGGCATGGTGTGTGAGTCTGTCTGTCAGGGTGTGTGTCATTGTGCGTGTGTGTATGTGGCATGGTCTGTGTGTGTCATGGTATGTGTCTGTCTGTGTCATGGTGTGTATGTGTGTGTGTCTGTCTGTGTCATGGTGTGTGTGTGTGTGTCATGGTCTGTGTGTGTCATGGTATGTGTCTGTCTGTGTATGTGTGTGTGTGTCTGTCTGTGTCATGGTGGGTGTGTGTGTGTGTGTCTGTCTGTGTGTCATGGTCTGTCTGTGTCATGGTGTGGGTGTCTGTGCCATGGCATGTGTCTGTGTGTCATGGCGTGTGTCTGTGTGTCATGGTGTGTGTCTGTCATGATGTGTGTGTTTGTGTCTGTATCATGGAGTGTGTGTGTCTGTCTGTGTCATGGTCTGTCGTGTCGTGGTATGTGTGTGTCTGTCGTGGTGTGTGTGTGTCTGTCATGGTGTGTGTGTGTCTGTCATGGTGTATGTGTGTGTCTGTGTGTGTTTTAAAAATAGTGTGTTTTTTTTTTTTTTTACGCCATGCTTGTCTCCCCTCGACTGGCCCTGCCTCTATGGCTGAGATCATCAAGCTTGCCATAGGATTGGCTGCAAAACGCTACACCAATCAGCATCTCCTCATAGAGATGCATTGAATCAATGTATCTCTACGGGGAACCTTCAGCGTCTCCAGAGCATGGAGGACCTGAATGTAGGTGCTGCACACTGTGCAGCACTGACACAGGAAGCACCTCTAGTGACAGTCTGAGTGGCTGTCGCTAGAGGTGTCACTTGGAAGCAATGTAAACACTGCCATTTCTCTGAAAAGCCACTGTTTACATTGAAAAGCCTGCAGGAACAGGCTATAGACACCAGAACCACTACATTAAGCTGTGTGTGTGTGCGCGCCTGCTAGTGAGCTTGCATGTGTGTCTGTGTCTGCTACTGAGTGAGCTTGTGTTTTTATGTCAATGAGCTTATGTATATCAGTGAGATTGTTTGTCTATGAGGCTGTGTATCAATGAACTTGTGTGTGTCAGTGAGATTGTCTGTGTCTGCATATGAGTATGCTTACTGTATAATTAAACGTTTTACTATGAAAGGACCAATATTTTATATTAGAAAAAGATTATATATATATATATATATATATATATATATATATATATATTTATATATATATTTACTCAATCATCTGGGGTGGCAAGACATAGCCTTACATATTACATGCGACAATAAATGGCGCATTGACTTATGGGGCTGGCATATTTTTTTTTTCCAGGGCTGCTTTGTATCCCCAGTCCGGCCCTGTGCAGCAGTCTGTCAGCAAGGTGGATGAGGAGTAATCAATGTGGGAGATGTAAGAGTGCTGTCTGCAGAAAGGAACTAGCAGCTGAGGAACATAATCTAGTAATTAGAGAAGTCAGTATATTAAAACAGGACCGAGGGGTGGTGGAGGGGAGGGTAGCGTGTGTATTGTTACAAGGCTTGTATGCAAGATACTAAAGCTGTAAAAGAGAAGAGATTAGAGGGTGAGAGGTTCAATCTAGGAAAAATGCAAGCACTGGGGATAAATGGTCCATAGAGTTGACAAGGAACAAATATAAACCTGTTGACACAAATACTAGAGCAGAAATATTCTCTCTGTGAGAGAATCAGAGGCCACCGATCAAGTATTCGTACAGCATACCATGATGGCACAACTGACGAACCGGTGGCAAAACATTTTCTAGAACATAGACACCCCCTCTCAAGTTTGAAATTTATAAGCATTGACCCCATCCCTGAACCCCGGAGAGGAGGGTGGATCGTGTTAGGATATTTATGGGGTGATAAATAATAAGAATAATATTTTTATAAAAATGATCAAAAATGAATTTAATAATTTTTATTAATATCAGAATTGATATGTTGGCACTTTTTCAAATTTATTGAGTTGATTTACCCACTATATTAACTTTTATAGACCCTGGAGAACGTTTATTAGCGTATTTGTATTCTACACATTAATCACAACCGATTATAAAAATACAATTAATTATGACAAATAATTACTAATAATATGTAACATGTGTGACAATAATCAATGAGTATTTAGGTATAACATAAGTATACAATAGGGCAACATTCTTGACACAATCAAAGACAGGTTAATAGCAACATATGTTAATTCAACTTCTAAAGGAGTTACATGCAAAATTACAAATACTTCCTCTAGAATTTAACAAACAGTTATATCCACATAGATGCAGTTTTTAGCAAGATTACAGGAATCCTGCAGCTTTGAAATTCCTCACACAGAATACAGATCTTTTTTTCACTATTGTGGAGAGATGAGAAGTCTAGTAAAGATATTAATAAGTAATAACTAATTAATTTAAACATTAATAATGACACTAAAGCAAAAGCAGAATGAATGTTAATTAGTTTATTAATAGGGGGGGGGGCCTGACCAGCAAGATGGCCGGACGTGTTTACTCACAGCTCCGACCTTACACTGCAGAATCTGAGGCAAAAATGCCTACAAATGGTAAAGTGACCCACCTGGAGTACCGGTGGAGAGTCACTGCTTCTACCGGCACCCACCGTACGACGGCATCGTTCCAGCCAGAGCTACCTCTGCAGCCCACTGTGCCCGGTGATTGGGGGAGGCGGCCGATCTCCCGACCCGGCGAGCACACGGCTCGGAAACCACTCAACAGCCTCGAACCCCCCCCTCTGGACCGGTGGGGGTTATCCCGGTCCCCGCTGGCGCACCTACTGGCTCACGTCCACAAGCCCTGACAGGGCACACGGAGCGGCTGTACTGCCACGTGAGCTCCAAGATGGCCGCCGGAGGAAAGACTGAAGCAAAGCACCCACAGGGAGAAGACCGCATAGCTCAAGCCTTTGAAAGATTCTGGGCGCAGCTCTGGAGTGCGGTCTACCCTCAAGCGAAGACACCAGCGACGAAACATGTGGCCCCAACCCGACTTCCCGGACATCGCATCGTACAGCAACCCATTAAAAGAGGCCTGATCAAAGTACCTGCAGAGCAGAGGAAGAGAAGGCAACAGGCCTATTCCCGCCAAAAGCCCCGACCTGCGGAGTCCCTTCACAGCCGCGGACAGCAGTCTCTAAAGAGACATTCCTCTGGAAGCTTATCCTCTGCCCAGAAAGCCAGATCCCAGAGCGAAGGGAAGCAGTGTGGAGGAAGATCTCGAGCCCTGATCCCAGCTGCAGCTACAGAAGGGATCCCTAAGACTGTAACGCTGGACTGTGCAAAGGTCTGGGGGAGATGGGTGGCTGATCGGGGAGGCCCATACTACCTACCATTCAGCGGTGGGAGACTCTATGCAAAGGGTATAGGTTAAACCTTACCAGTTTTTTGGGGATCACCACCCTGTCTCGCTAGGTTACTACCCACGGGTATTAACTCCTTCATGTTATTCTACTGTGAGTGTGCCCTGCACACTACTAACTTATGTTACTAAGCCCAAATAGCCCTCACATACTTCTAGTTATGGATTCACTCTTGTATTGATCGTAAAAATACACAAAATGTGCAATATATGAGAAGCCATACCACTGTTAATGTTTGTTTGTTATCCTGCTAGCACTAGCTGTTGTGGTGGTACAAAATCTACCTGTTATCTAATGCACGACTTAAATAACGCCTTTACCTATATACCTACCCTGTCCACTCTGTCGTAACAAATCCATAGGACATGCATGAACAGCGTGTGAATCAGCAACTTACCTTTAAGCAATTTTGAACGCATGTTAACAAAGTATGATCAAACTAAATATACACACTAAGCAGCCCATGACTATTAAGCTGTATTACCACTAAACTATTACTTAATGCGTTAAAACAACGTCTCTCTTGAACCACTAACACAAAAATGTGCGTTGATATGCTACTATGCCTTTTTTGTTTAATTCATTGTTCACTCTCATCTTGCTATAGCTGGCAAGGCATAATGAGAATGTTTGTAACCCTCATGCGCTTCAAAAATAAAGAATTTAAATAAAAAAAAGAATAGCCAAAAAAAAAATTAGTTTATTAATATAGAGTAATATGGATACAATAGTTCAACACGGCACTTAGTTGCATACTTTAACAATACTTCAATTAAAGGAAAAGAAGAGAAAGAAAAAAAGGGAAAGAGGGAATTTTTAAATATTGTTTTTTCTTCTCCTCAACCCCCTTCCTTTTAAAGGGAATCTCCAGTGCCAGGAAAATAATCAGTTTTCCTGGCACTGGAGGTTCCCTCTCCCTCCCACCCCCCAATCCCCAGTTACTGAAGGGGTGAAAACCCCTTCAGTCACTTACCTGAGGCAGCGACGATGTCCCTCGTCGCTGTCTCCTCCTCCGCGCCGCTCCTCCTTCTTACTCGGCCGGTTGGCGAGACTGATCCCGCTGATCCCGCCCACCGGCCGAGGAGACCTAATGCGCATGCGCGGCAATGCCACGCATGCGCATTAGGTCTCCCCATAGGAAAGCATTGAAAACGAATTTCAATGCTTTCCTATGGGGATTTGAGCGACGCTGGAGGTCCTTACACAGCGTGAAGATGTCCAGTGATGCTCTAGCACAGATAATCTGTGCTATAGAGCAGGAAGTTCCCTCTAGTGGCTGTCTGGTAGAAAGCCATTAGAGGTGGAGTTAACCCTGCAAGGTAATTATTGCAGTTTATAAAAAACTGCAATAATTGCACTTGCAGGGTTAAGAGAAGTGGGGGTTGGCACCCAGACCACTCCAATGGGCAGAAGTGGTCTGGGTGCCTGGAGTGTCCCTTTAATTAATCTTTGTCATACTAATTTCCCGACTCAAGCCCCTCCTTCTGTGGAAATTTCACAGATATCGCTAATCTTCCAATTAATGTGAAGATTAGGGAACCCATGGCTTTTCGAACTTGGGTAATTTTATTGTTTAATGTTGATGACATTTTTATATTTAATTTTGTACTGTTTATGTTGGTTGATTGCACTAATATGTGAACTGGTCAGTTCAAGGTCGAATTTTAAATGCTAAAATGTATGTCTCTCAATGCACAAGGCCTGAATTCACAATGGAAGAAACAGATGTTTTATGAGGCCTTTGATTCAAGTGGGGTTTATCCAATAAACTCACTGGCTAGGATCAGATTTGCAAAACTGGGGGGGGGGGGGGGGGATATATACTATGGTTAATATTTATTTACCTAATGTTAATCCGACTTCACTATTCGCAAAAATTATGAATAGAGTAGATAAAATTGCCAAAGGCACTTTATTGATTATGGGCGATTTCAATTGTGTCTTTGATTCCAAAATGGATAAACAAACGCAATTGCAGCTGAAATCGGAAACACAGATAAACAAACAATCTAAAAAGTTAACTAATATATGTGATATACACTAATTATATGATGCCTGGCAGGCCATGCATCCTGATACACGTGACTTCACTCATTTATCTAAAGTGCACAATTTTTATTCAAGAATCGGTCTTTGTTTAGTTAAATGATATTAAAAAAATTCAAATTAAAGACAATACTTGGTCAGATCACAGCTTTATAAAAATAGAATTTTGAAAATCTGTACATAAGGGATTTAGTACTTGGAGAACAGATGATTCTCTCTTAGAATTAAGGGAAAACCAAGGGACCATTATCAATTTATCTTGATTTTTGTTTGGTCAGAAAACTTAAACCCTGAAATACAAGATTCTACATTGTTGTATACTTATAAAGCAGTAATGCAAAATTATATCATTAAAATTGAAACACAAACAAAAAAAATGAGATAAAGACCTAATTGACTAATTGAACATCCATTTCGCCAACTTATGCAAATGCTATCAGAATTACTAAACAGAATTAATATAAAAACAGAAAAAAAGATGAAAAAAAACTATTAATAAATTAAGATGAAATTCCTATTATCAGGGCAATAGAGCTAATAAAAATCTAACAAAAAAGCTAAAGAAACATAATATGGTTATTAGAGTAAATAAATTGCTGGATAAAGATATTATATACTCTTCTCCCCCAAAAATAGGTCAAATATTTAATGAATTTCACAGTAAGCTATTATAACTTTGGAGTATGTCCTGATAATGAAAAAAATCAACTCAGTGAAGACTGCATTTACCATCCTGCAGAAACACCCATCACTCTCAGGCCTTACTTCACAATCAACTCAGTGAAGACTGCATTTACCATCCTGCAGAAACACCCATCACTCTCAGGCCTTACTTCACAATCAACTCAGTGAAGACTGCATTTACCATCCTGCAGAAACACCCATCACTCTCAGGCCTTACTTCACAATCAACTCAGTGAAGACTGAATTTACCATCCTGCAGAAACACCCATCACTCTCAGGCCTTACTTCACAATCAACTCAGTGAAGACTGCATTTACCATCCTGCAGAAACACCCATCACTCTCAGGCCTTACTTCACAATCAACTCAGTGAAGACTGCATTTACCATCCTGCAGAAACACCCATCACTCTCAGGTACTGACTGAAGCTTGGAAGATACTCCACCCCCCGTATTACTGGATTGCTACAATATTCTCATATGTTACTATAGAGTTGTTACAATTTATACCTGTAGTTTGCCACTGTAATGTTATGTGCATGCAGTGTGTACCACTGTCATTTAATGATTCCGACCAATATTTCATGTAGACAGTTATTAATATTTTGGGTGATAGAATTTGGTTGCTAAACTTTTCAATAGTCTATAACACATGCCTACTCTGCCCCCTCCCCCCCACACACTCTCCTTTTCCCCTCCCCAGTCGTAAATACCTTCATGTGACTGTTCCATCCCTATTCCTCAGGCCTTACTTCACAATCAACTCAGTGAAGACTGCATTTACCATCCTGCAGAAACACCCATCACTCTCAGGTACTGACTGAAGCTTGGAAGATACTCCACCCCCCGTATTACTGGATTGCTACAATATTCTCATATGTTACTATAGAGTTGTTACAATTTATACCTGTAGTTTGCCACTGTAATGTTATGTGCATGCAGTGTGTACCACTGTCATTTAATGATTCCGACCAATATTTCATGTAGACAGTTATTAATATTTTGGGTGATAGAATTTGGTTGCTAAACTTTTCAATAGTCTATAACACATGCCTACTCTGCCCCCTCCCCCCCACACACTCTCCTTTTCCCCTCCCCAGTCGTAAATACCTTCATGTGACTGTTCCATCCCTATTCCTCAGGCCTTACTTCACAATCAACTCAGTGAAGACTGCATTTTTTCTCCCCACTTCCCGCCCACCCTCCCCTCCTCCCGCCCACCCAGGCTCCCCTTAAAGATATAGCATGCTCCCCCAGCTGCTTGAGATTCTCACCCAATTACCTCTTCATTCCCCTAACATCTTACCAATAGCTTCTCTCTGTTAACTCTTTCAGCCATCAACTCCGAACTTCCCCTGCTACCTCTTGTCTCAAATCCCCATGGTTTCCTTTAGATTGTAAGCTCACGGGCCATCTAGCCAAGCACTTTGTATAAAAGAGCTCCAATGGCTAGATATCAGCTTACGGGCAGGGCTCTCTTACCCCTTGTATTTGTATGTGTATATTGTACGTTTCTCAACTAATTGTACAGCGCTGCGGAATCTGTGTGCGCTTTATAAATAGCAATAATAAATAAATAAATAAATAAATATAAAATATTTATCTGATACAGAAATTCCAAAAATATCCATCTCTTATCTTAATCTACTGAATGTTGAGTTTACCTCTAATTAAGTAGAGAGAATGATTGAAAAATTGGAACTATTTAGAACCCCTGGCCCGGATGGATACAGTAATTATTTCTAATTCTATAAGATCATGAAAAAAGAAATAGCCACTCCGTTAACGGCTCTTTATAATGAAATGGCTAAAAAAAACTAAAACACCGAAGGATTTATTACAGGATAATCTCTTACCAATATTAAAATCTAACAAAGATGCTAGGGATGTTAGTAATTATAGACCAATTTCATTAATAAATATAGACATGAAAATATACGCAGCAATTCTAGCAACCAGATTAAAATCGCTTATTGAGAAAGTTATTCATCCGGATCAGGTTGGTTTTATTCCGAGTAGATCCTCAGAAAGTTGTACCAGAGGAATTCTGGATATATTGGATAGATCGGAGCATCTGGGGATTCTGATGCTGACCCTGTCATTGGATGCTGAGAAAGCCTTTGACCGGGTCAGCAGGGGATTCCTTGACGCTGTCCTGACTTCGTTTGGTTTTGTGGGTTGGATCCGTGGAGCTATTATGGCCCTTTACTCTGAACCAACGGCTAGAACAGTTGGGGTAAATATAGTATCTAATTGGTTCAATGTATGTAATAGCACAAGACAGGGCTGCCCTTTATCCCCCTTCTTTATGTTTTGTCGTTAGAACGGCTAGCAATAAATAGCAAATCAGCTAGCAAATCAAAAGATGAAGGGCTTTCCAACGAATAAATTAGAAGCTAAACTATCATTATATGGCGACAATATTTTACTATCTCTCACATCCCCAGAAACATCTCTACCACAAGTATTACACGAAATAAATAAATATAGTGAAGTATCAAATTACAACTTAAATGTATCTAAATCAACTGCCTTAACTAACAAAGTTGAAAACCACTACTTGATCTTAAAGAAAAATTTAACTTCACGTGTTCATAGGATAACTTTACTTATTTAGGGGTGATAATTCCGATATAGATTGCTGATACTATGGAAATAGATGTCCTAAATCTTTTAAAATATACTAATATAAAACTAAAAGAAGGGCGTACTTTGGAATCCTCTTGGTCTGGCAGGATCAATATTATAAACGCATATATTATCCCAAAATGGTCTTATCTGTTCAAAATGCTACCCTTCCAGATGCCAGATAGTTGGCTAACCATGATCCAATCCAATTTTCAGACATTTATATGGAAAAATAAAAAACCCAGAATATGTTCTAAGGTACTAACAAGAAAATACCATCAAGGGGGTTTGAATTATCCTGATATTAAAAAATGCTATATTTCTAATATTATTGGACATATATAAGCTACAAGTAGAGTATTTTAAAAAGGACATGTGGTATATTATAGAGTCTGAGGCAGTAGGAAGAGATAGATTAGAAGTATATTTATGGTTAAATAGTAATAAAAAAGTTACTGATCAACTAAAAAGTAAATCTTTATTATAACAGACCATCCGGGCTTGGGACATACTGAAAAGACGTTTAAAAATCTCCCACAAAGTAATTAATACATGCCACTTGGCTGTTTTGGAAGATAACATGCAAGATATCTCTCTAAATAATTGGTCTAAACATCAATGGAGTATTAAAGATGTTTGGCAAAAAGATCAATTAATACCCTTTGTTGACATTAAATTCAAATTACATTCATCTAATAAAGAACTTTCCCCATATCTGAGAAACAAGAATTTCTTAAACAAAGCTCTATTAAGAAATACATCTAAATTTGATTATTTAATTCTATCAATTTTTAATTACACGAGAGTAAAAAAAAACAAAAAAACTTCCAAAGCAGCCAATTTAATAATTCTTTCTGACTAAAAACTGTAACATATCGTTGAGAAGTGGAAAAAAGATTTGGATACAGGTATAACTGAAAAAAATGCTGCTACACTTTTAAAATATACGAAAACACATTCACTGTTTGAACCTAATAGAATGTCAATATAAGATAATGTATAAATGGCATCTGACTCCATATAGGCTTTCTAAAATGTATCCAGATCAAAATCCACATTGTTGGCGATGTGGAGGTTTGGACGGTTCTTTTTTACATATATGGTGGTCCTGTAAACTAATAAATCCCTTATGGTCGTGGGCTTATGACTTACTTAGATCTCAATTTAAAATAAACTTAAAAAAAGAACCTGCGGTTGCCTTATTACATCTAAACTGGACTATATCCTCCATTTTGCTAAAATGTCTTGCTATACGCTGTTTTTTTAGCAATCAAAATCACAATAGCCAGACAATGGAAATCAAATCTGCCCTTTTTTAAAGAGACATTTAATAGACCAATTATCATATCAATTTTGCATGGAAAGAGATCTGCATAGATCTTTCTTATATTCTTTAATTAAACAAGAATATTACAATGAATGCCTGGAAATATTAAAAGTAACTAACTAAAAAGTAATGATCTGACTGGAAACCTTTGAACTGATCAACAATTTAGATTGATGATTTAGACCTGTATGTTTGCACTGTTAAGTCCATTTACTTAATTATAGTCTTTTGGGGAAATATTGTTAAAGGACCACTCTAGTGCAAGGAAAACATACTCGTTTTCCTGGCACTAGAGTGCCCTGAGGGTGCCCCCACCCTCAGGGACCCACTCCCGTCCGGCTCTGGGGGGAGGAAGGGGTTAAACCTACCTCTTTCTCCAGCGCCGGGCGGGGAGCTTTCCTCCTCCTCTCCTTCTTCCTTGCGACGTCATCGGCTGAATGCGCACGCTCGGCAGGAGCCGCGCTCGCATTCAGCCGGTCGCATAGGAAAGCATTTACAATGCTTTCCTATGGACGCTTGCGTGCTCTCACTGTGATTTTCACAGTGAGAAGCACGCAAGCGCCTCTAGCTGCTGTCAATGAGACAGCCACTAGAGGTTTTGGAGGCTGGATTAACCCTCAGTATAAACATAGCAGTTTCTCTGAAACTGCTATGTTTATAAAAAAAAAAGGGTTAATCCTAGAGGGACCTGGCACCCAGACCACCTCATTAAGCTGAAGTGGTCTGGGTGCCTAGAGTGGTCCTTTAAATGTAACAAATTATATTTTGGCTTGGCAATTTTTCCCCAACTGTGTGGGGCTATGTTGTTTATGTAAATTTATTTATTTACTGTTTTATTATTTTATTATTTACTGTTGTAGGATGTATATGTTGTCTATGTTAACAACAAAAAAACAAACTTTTTCAATAAATAACATTTAAAAAAAAAGAGTATTTGTATCTTGCACATTAATCACAACCGATTATAAAAAATATAATTATGACAAATAATTACTAATAATATGTAACATGCGTGACAATAATCAATGAATATTTAGGTAAAACATAAGTATACAATATGGCAACAGTTTTGACACAATTAAAGACAGGTTAATAGCAACATATGTTAATTTAACTTCTAAAGAAGTTACATGCAAAATTACAAATACTTCCTCTAGAATTTAACTAACAGTTATATCCACATAGATGCAGTTTTAGCAAGATTACAGGAATCGTGCAGCTTTAAAATTCCTTACCACAGAACACAGATCACGCAGCACAGCTTTGAGCCCTAAAAAAACATTTTGTTATCAATCTGAATCACACTGAGTATACTCACTCACTGCTGGCTACAATTTTTACAGGAAAACAACTAAAAGATACAATATTTCTCACATAAATTAACTATTCCTTTTCCATACAGTAAGTCAAAAGAATAATTATAACCAAATCTTTACACTGCAAATGATTAACTTTTCTTATTAAAGATTAACTATCCCTAAATTCAGATAGGTCAATATCTCTGGATAATAGCTTGAGTAACACTAATGTTCATTTATTCCACCTGTTGGAATGGAATGTGGAACCATATATTTCTTTAGCTAATTATGAACTCAAAGTTTTGAAATCTGACCAGCCTTATCGAGTTATATTTCTGCTTTCAGTAAAAATGAATTAATTTAAATTAAATTAAACTAGCATATGTACCAGCTTTCTTGGTAGAAATTCTTTAGGCTTGGAGATATATTCCATGAATGGTGGGTGCAAGTATGATAGCTTTAAATGGAGATTGAGTATTTTAGAAAAGTTATCAAGAGTTCTGATTAAAGGTTTTTAACTAAGACCCAAGTTCAGTTGGAAAAGAGTGTTAGATTTTCAAAGTTCCAGAATTTAGTTGGAAAAGATATTTAGATGTGTCCAGCTTTTGGTTAATGATCAATGATGCCCTGTCTCCGGCTATCCTCAAATTTTGAGGAAAAGCTTATCTTAACTATCTTTATGTCACTAATTTAAAGTGACCAATGGAATCAAGTGGGTGTATCTTTCTCTATTGATTGTGGTATAGACTTTGCTCAATATATGGTGTTGTAACACAAGAAATTCTCATTAAGAATTCAAATACCACTTTGTATAAGGGGTTAAAAGTATTTCGTGATGCATTTGACGTCACATGTCTAATCTTTTATGGGTACCTTTCATCAAATATCGGTTAGTCTTCAAAGAGTTTTTGGTAGACTGAGAGTCTGCTCTTTGGACCATAAATTATGAGGCATCTGGCCTTTGTTTCAACTTTCTCTTACAATGGATCCTTGTAGCATCCATTACATTTAAATAAAAAACACTTAAGCATTATCTCTTTCTGGTAATCCTGTGTCTGTTTTTCTTAGCTACACTGAACGAAAAAACCTTATCTCTAAGTGCCCAAACTTTTTAGGTTCAAGGCACTCTTAATATTTCAATATTTTAACATGGTGCCCCAAGTCACAAAAATTCCTAGGTTGTATACATGTACAGTGCTGCGGCATATACTGAGCCCCTGTTCAGCAGAAATGTTTCCCTGTCAGTGACGGATCCGGAACCTAATTTTGAGAGAGGCACTGGTATATTATTTAAAGAAACAATTTAGGCACAATAACCACTACAGCATGCTGCAGTGGTTATGGTGCCAGGAGTCCCAAGGTTTAAAAACTGTTTGACAACTTACCTGGGGTCTGCCAGGATAGGGGCTTTAGTAGGGGATAGCAGCAGTGGTGTGTGTGTGTGTTTGTGAGGAGACACAATGTATGTGTGTGTGAGGGGTGCAATGTGTGAGGGGTGCAGTGTGTGTGTGGGGGTGCATTGTGTCTGTTTTCTAGGGGGAGTGTGTGTGATGGGCAGTGTGTTTTTTTCTGGGGGCAGTGTACGTTTATTGAGGGTTTCAATGTGTGTGTATTGAGGGGTACAGTGTGTGTAGGGGGGCAGTGTGTGTGGGGGGTAGTGTGTGTGTATGGGGCAGTGTGTGTGAGGGGTACAGTGTGTGTGTATGAGGCAGTGTGTGTGAGGGGTACAGTGTGTGTGTGTATGAGGCAGTGTGTGTATGCGTGGGCAGTGTGTGTGTTTATGGGGGCAGTGCATGTGAGGGTATGGGGGCAGTGTGTGCATAGGGGCAATAAGTGTGTATGGGGCAGTGTGTGTTTATGAGGGGCAATGTGTGTGTATGGGGACAGTGTGTGAGTGTATAAGGGCAGTGTACGTTTGGGTGCAGTGTGTGTTTGGGGAAAGCGTGTGTTTGTGTATGGGGGCAGTATGTATGTATGGAGAGCAGTGAGTGTGTGTATGGGGGAGCAGTGTGTGTGTATATCGGATAATTATTGTGGGTCTGTGGGGTTGGAGGGTAGATTAAAAATAAATATAATTTTTTTTTTTTAATTAACATAAATAATTTTGATATCCCCTCTACCTGCTTACCTATGCCTGGGGGGGGGGGGGGGGGGTAGTACATAGTCAATGTTTACATTAGCCACATTCCTTTGGTCACTGAATAGCGTTAGCTTGACACAAAAATGTATCTAAGCTTTGCATATTGTTACAAAATGGATTCACATCTGCTAGGTGGTATACATTTTTTATTTCTATCTTAACTCAAAATGTCTGGCAGTGAAAATACCTGACAATTATGGCAATATGCTTTTGAATAAAGAGACATTTTTGATTTTTGAACTAGACACTGTAGTACTAAAGGGACTCAATGAAAAACTAAGCAATATCTCTTTTTTTATGAATAGCAAACACAGCCCAGCCAACAATGTATTTTGCCCAACTGCATTAATTTTAATAGAAGTGATTATGGATAACTATTTTTAATTTAAGACATTAAAAGTTTTGTTTTTATATTATGGGATAAAAGTAAATGTAGAATTGGATATTATGTGTGTGTGTGTATATATATATATATATATATATATATATATATATATATTAATTAAGCTTTCAATATCATTTTATTAGTATTTCTTTTTTTTTTATTCTTTATTTTATTTGTACATAGATTAAACAAGCGGAAATGCATTGCCACAACAGCAGGTACCTTCACATCATTTAACATTGCATAGCAGTTATGTGGCATGAAGAACAATGTACATTTTGTAGTTATTTGGACAGACATGGTTGCATATATAGCCTGTGAGTCTTAGCGTGTAATAGTTAGTTATCTCTGCGACCTATGTAGTTACTCACTATTTGGTCCTGTCTAGGCCTTGTTTTTGCTTCGCCTATCTTTGCTGTACCAACTAGACATTAAAATAGTTATGCTGCCTATAGCTTTAACTAGGCGTGAAACCACAGGGAACACGTGACATCAACACTGAGCTTAAACATGTGAATATAAAGAGTCAAATATGCCAAAAAACGAATAACAAATAAGATGTGACATATAAACTGCTGCTGAGCCCTAAAAATCTAGGTAACCGTGTGAGCTGCCTGTTAGCTTTTGCTTTGTGTGGGCCCGCCTATGTAAGGTGAACTGGTGTCCTGCACTGAAGCATGGTGTGTGTGAGGTACATAATAATTATGGCATCTTATTGCTAAGCCGCAGCAGTGTCCACTGTTAGTCCTGGTTAAGTAATGTAGAGAAACAGCAGCTCCTTAGGGTATTCATGGGTAGGGTGCCCTCGTTTATTGGGCCTGCCTATCAGCAGCCAGAGTCCCGTTCCTACAGGTCAGAGCAGGGCCTGTCGGCTACGAAGGAATTATGATGCGAGCCTTAGCCTATGCCTCTTGCCGGAATGTCCCGTTTTCTATCAACAGAAATCTCGCCGGTGGACCCTTTGGGCTGGGATCCAGCTCCTGTATCTGTGCGGCATTTTCCCCACTGCTCTGTAGCACGGCGATCTGCCATACCTTCGGGGCGTAGATTGGAGCTTGTCTGCTCCGGAATTCTGTGTCTAGGTGAGTGGTGTGGCTGTGGGGGATGTTCGTTGGCCCATCTCCAGCGTGTATTGGGGCGAGCGTGTGCGCTTGGGTAGTGTGTTGTCGCTTCCTTATGTGAACGGTTTTGGCGCCGGCCAGGCCGCGTGGTCACAGTGGAGGCCTGGAGTGGGTACCTGTAATGGCGCCGGCGGGTCGTAGGGCGGATCCACGAGGCGATCATTTTAGCTGCTCGGCTGCGTGAGATTCCACGGCGGCGGAGTATGGACCAGAGGTTCCTGCAATGCGAATCAAACGTTTCCAGGGGGTTAGTGTATGGTTGAGGGCTTATGCCCGTTGCCTCTGCCCCTTGCTGAGCGGCCATCTTAGGTTTGCCTCGGATTGTTGGTGACTTTGCAGGCGGTGCGGCCAGAGAGCTCATCAGCAGCTTCGGTCCGCGTGTCCTTTGGGCGGACCGGGATAACCCCCACCGGTCTAAGGGGGCTGGGGGGATTGGAGACCAGCTATTGCACCTCGGGGGTTCAGCGTCAGTCAGAGCGGCCGCCTCTGCACGACTCTATCCCCCACAGGCAGCGCTTAGTATCCCTCTTTTCTGGCCCCGACGGGCATCCAAGAGGTATCGCTGGATTCAGGAGGGCACCCCCGACGTGGGTGATGCCCCCTGGTAAGTTCCCAGGCTGTTTTGTCCTCGTTTGTGCCCATTTTATTAGTATTTCTATATGAACACTTGCACTTTTTTTCACTGAGAATTTTTAAACAAAGTTGATATATTGCACCAGTTCTCTTTAATAGAATGTATACACTTCATGGAATCTATGCACTTTATGTAATTAAGGTGTTGATAATACATTGACTTAAGTCTACGGATTATTTATCAAACACTTTATCATAGGCATTAAACTATCACTTGCACTTTCAAACCATCAGGAAACCGAGCACAGTGGTCCGGCACTTTGTATACATGTGTTGCAATGGAAATGCATATGATGTAATCGCATTACGCCACGTAGGGGGCAGAGATGCAGACAACTTGCACACGAGGACCGGGAGAACGCCAGGCTCACTTGCCTGCAATGGGGGTAAGTAGATACACTACTTTCTTTTAATTACTTTATGACGATATATATATGTATATATATCATTATTTGAGCATGCTATGCACATATATGCATACACAATCCAAGAGTCAAGCACTAGTTTTTAAGTAATAAATGTATATATACACCCTTGGATTGTTGGATTGTATATAATGTATATATCACAGCACTGTGATCTTGATAAAGACCCAAACGTCTCGAAATGTCGATTTGATTATGCACAGCTTATTTGTTTGAATACAATAAATACATTTTCCCCACAGATTGAAGACCTGGAGTGCTCCCTTTACTTCTTTTTTTTCTACATTTTATGTGGGATTGGCACCTAGGCATAGTAATCACAGTTACCAAGCATTATTACTTGGAATATATTTAAGTGCAGCATAGCACTTCCTTGTGCATCCCCATTTTGTTGACATATCGTCTAAACAATGATTTATTCAGCCATCAAGATAGATTTATCATGGACAATTTCCCTCTTTTTACCCACCCTGTTCCTTTTTTTCCTTTGGGAAGTTATCTTTCTTATAAATACACTCTTGTTGCACAGCACTGTGATCTTGATAAAGACCCATACGAGTCGAAACGTCGATTTGATTATGCACAGCTTATTTGTTTGAATACAATAAATACATTTTTTCCATGGTTTAAAGACCTGGAGTGCTCCCTTTACTTATTTTTTTTTAATATATCGATGTATACACACACATACACAGACGCAATCCGAGGGTCAGGCACTTGTTTTTGAGTAACATATGTATATATACCTTGGTGCACAAAAACTTCTAGCTGCACATTCATCTACCAAGAAGAGGCGTACTCAAGGATTTGTATTGAATATAAAGTAGTTGCTGTTTATTCAGCTAATGCATAATACAACTGACATTTTAGTCTCAGTTAGAGACTTATCAAGGGGGTCTTAATAAAAGTCACTCACTGAGACTGAAATGTTGAACGTATTATGCACTAGCTGAATAAACAACAAATACTTTATTTTCCATACAAATCCTTGAGATATATATATATAGATATATATATATATATATATATATATATATATATATATACACACACACACACACAGACACACACACACACACACACACACACATGAAAAGGAAGGGGCAAGTCCAGTCAACTCACTAAACATCAGCTT
This sequence comes from Pelobates fuscus, assembly GCF_036172605.1. Taxonomy (NCBI): domain Eukaryota; kingdom Metazoa; phylum Chordata; class Amphibia; order Anura; family Pelobatidae; genus Pelobates; species Pelobates fuscus. The sequence continues at coordinate 189,963,783 of NC_086318.1, forward strand.
CATAGTTCACAAAATCTAATAGCAGACTTAGGCAAAAATAATAGAGATTCAGTCTCCGTTCTTGGCAGGTACTATTCTAACAGCCTAATGCCGGCTCTTATGAGATTAACCTACATACTTGGGAAATCCTTCCTTTAGAAAATCTACATTGCAAGGTTAAGAAGGGTCCAGGTTGAGGTACCTGTGACAAGGAATGTGCAAAAAGAGGGCTGCACTCGCCTGAATATGCATGCATTATAAGTGTACTTCTGGTTACAAATAATACAATGTAGAAGATCCAGCATGCTAACTCACTAAATACCAACTTCAAAGCTCACAAAATTGAATCGTTTTGTAAAAACACCTGACATGGCAAAAACAATGGGGATTTAGTCACAGAATATGACCATACATTGCAGAAGCCTGTCACAATGATAATGTACCCCATTTTTTCACATGCCATCATACACGCGTAATTGTATCTGTATACTTATACTCTGCACTGGATGCTATTTTTGGAATCTGCCTGCATTATTCACCATAATATACATCATGTCTCTTTTAAATCACAAACAAAATACACTGAAGACACATTTGCAACATTTAAAAGAATTCAGCTGGATGAGTCATAGATTTGTGTCAAAGGATACCCAAGATAACTAACAAAGACATTTCCTGTGTCATAAATTGTGACCCAAAAGTAGACACATTTTACCTTTGACAAAATAAAATGAAATACATATTGCTAAACAGATGGTAGATATTACACAGATAATGAAATAAAACACGTATGTATAAGAACACATATAACATTTAAAAAAATTACACTAGGAATAAATTGGTCAGGATTGAATTCACACATTCATAACAAAAAGACATAAACACCAGATACAATGTAAATTACAGCTGTAGTCCCAGTACACAACACAGTAATAAGATCATATTTGTGAACACATTAGAAATAGTATAATGGGAATATCTAATTTAAAAAAATAAAATAAAAAGAATAATGTAGTCACATTGATATTCTTCACCCTTAGCATTACATAGTATAGCATTTATATCCAAAGGAAGTTTTTTGTTGTTGGTACAAACATATAATTAGATTGGATTAGCAGAGAATGGTATTATAAAATCATGGTTTAATGCACAATAAATCTTAAGTGCCATGGAAGAGAATTATGATGTTTGTCTATAAAGCTTTCATTTTAACTTTATTGATCATGTTTGCTTTACAGGAGGCTAATGTGAACTCAGCATGTGGCCATTTCCTTTGTAAAAGACATAGGAAAAGATTGGAGTCTGACTGATTTATCTAATTCAAAACATGTAAAATGCAGTTATTTTCCATATTTTCTTGTATTATCATTAAATCTCTCCGATTTGTATTTCTATAATGCTAGACATACAAAGTCCCCCCCTCCCCCATGCATCCCTCATTTCCCTCCAGCCCTGATAGGGTTAAAAACAATGCTTTCCTATAGTGTTTTAGCTGGAAGTCCTCATGCACAGCATATTTAGTGGACCTTAAGTCCGATAAGGACACGGAAGCGCCTCTAGTGGCTGTGTGGTAGACAGTCAATAGAGGTGGAGTTAACCCTGCAAGGAAATGATTGCAGTTTCTCAATAACTACAATAATTATAATTGCAGGGAATTACAATTGCATCAAAGGGACAATGGACGGGGCCATGTACCGTCAAATCTTGGGAGAGAACCTCCTTCACTCAGCCAGGGCATTGAAAATGGGTTGTGGATGGGTATTCCAGCATGACAATGAACCAAAACACACAGGAAAGCTGACAAAGGAGTGGCTCAAGATGAAGCACATTAAAGTCCTGGAGTGGCCTAGCCAGTCTGCAGATCCTAATCCCATAGAAAACCTGTGGAGGGAGCTGAAGGTTCGAGTTGCCAAACGTCAGCCCCGAAACCTTAATGACTTAGAGAGGATCTGCAAAGAGGAGTGGGACGAAATCCTTCCTGAGATGTGTGCAAACCTGGTGGCCAACTACAAGAAACGTCTGACCGCTGTGATTGCCAACAAGGGTTTTGCCACCAAGTACTAAGTCAAAGGGGTGAAATACTTATTATACTCATTGACATGCAAATCAATTTATAAGTTTTTTTTGTCACTGCATTTTTCTTGTTATTCTGTCTCTCACTGTTTGTCAGGATAAACTAATGCACAACATGCAGAACTTAAGTAGAAAATAAAGAAAACCCTAAGACGTATTACCAAGCCTTACACCCTGTTCCAAATTATTATGCAAATTCTATTTAAGTGTCACAAAGATAAAATATTTTGTTTTTCAGTTTAACTCATGAATGGCATTGTGTCTCAGGGCTCTTTTGATCACTGAAAACAATCTCGGACACCTGTGATAATTAGATTGCCAGGTGAGTCCAATTCAAGGAAAAACTACTAAAGGAGTGTGTTCCACATTATTAAGCAGAGCACCATTTTCATGCAATATGGGGAAGAAAAAGGATCTCTCTGCTGCCGAAAAGAGTGAAATAGTTCAATGCCTTGGACGAAGCGTGATCATCGCACTAAGGAGAACAGAGGTAGAGACAAAAATTAGGTACACTAAAGAGACGGGGGTAACCCAAGTAGAGAATATCAAAGCCAAAGATAGTGTACCTACACAGTGTGAAATTGAAATAAAAAATTCATGACTGACTGTCAAATCTCAGAGATAACGGACTAATTGCTACCAGACATAATACTGGTTAATTAATTAAAATCGAAAAATAAATACATTTTATTGAAATAACTTATAACAAAAATGAATGTGTGGTGAATGTGCTTGTGTACAAATAGTGAAATCAATTGCCATGTGAGGAGCCTCTGTCCGACCCCCATTTTACAGAGAGTGGCAAGCATATATCGCCATCTCACCCGGTCGAATGCCTTTTCGGCGTCTGTGGAGAGGAGGAGGAGTGGTTGCCGCATCGCCCTAGCTCCATGCTGTATCGCAAAGGCTCTCAGGGTACTATCTCGTGCCTCACGACCGGGTATGAAACCCGTTTAGCCCATATGTACGAGAGCCGGTAGGACTGATCGGAGCCTAGGCGCCAAAGCCTTAGTGAATAGTTTGGCGTCCACATTCAGCAAGGAGATCGGGCGATAGTTGCCACACATCGTCGGGTCCTTCCCAGGTTTCGGTATAACAGTTATTATAGCCGCTTGGGACTCCGCCCCGAAAGTCTCCCCAGCAGCGATCGCATTAAGCGCTTTCGTGAACCAAGGTAGCAATATGGATGAGAACGATTTATAATATCCTACTGAGAGGCCGTCCGGGCCCGGAGATTTACCCTTCTTGGCCGATTTCAAGGCCGCCGAGAGTTCCTCCTCAGAGATTAGGGCATCCAGGTCCTCCGCTGTATCTTGATCGATCGTTCTCGTGATAGATTCCTGTAGACAGTCCCGCATCCTGATGTCACGTTCACATAGAGTTGGATGGAGCTCAACTGCAGATTTCTTATTAATTAGATGTGAATGTGATAAATTGAGGAATTAAAGAGATGACAGTTCACCAGAGAGTTCACTGATACTGTGTCTTTAATATATTGATTGAAGAAACATAGGTACTGTATCTTTAAATACTTCAGGATTGCTGAGTGGATTCTTATACTATCTTATACAATTGAATTGCAGCAATAAAATGAAGGAAGGTAATGCAGATTAACTTGCTGAGATTTGATTTAGATTAATTGATAGAAAACATCGTATATGGAGACAGAAGGGTTAATGAATAGGAATTACTCCTATAACGATAGGAGAATGTGCGAGCAGGCTGAAGTTTGAGAGCTCAGTAGTCAGGGGAAAAGTTCGTATAACACAGTAGGTAACTTAGCTTCCAGAGGTTTGAAGTTGGTCCCAGAGTGCCCTCCGGGGAGGTTCCGTTGGAGAGAGGTCGAGAGGAGTCAAAGTGCTAGCCGTGGTCGAGGGAAGGAGAAGGAGGTTAGTCGATTACGAGTCCGGTTCGGTACACAGGTAAATTGTAGAGAAGAGTTGCAGCCGGTTTAATTCCGCGGTACGCTGTTCATTAATCCAGCGTCTGTTGTCTGGCGCGGTCGCATTATGTAGCGCAATGAGACCGCGTCAGAGGGGGTGTGGCTACAGTCCGTCAACCCGGAAGAGACAGGAATTACTGGTAACGGCCATGACACCTGACCTCCTCCGCTTCGGAGTCATCAGGTGAATGTATATTATAAAGCGTGTTGTAATAGTTCCTAAATTCTCCCGCAATCTCGTTCGGGAAGATCGTCGTGGTGCCTGACGAGAGGTGTAGGGCGCGGACCTGTGAGCGAGGTGTGTTTCCTTTCAAGAGATGCGCCAGGTATTTCCCTCCCTTGTTGGCATGGATATAGAAGAACCCTTTGGAGTGGTGCAGGGATCTGAGGTAACGTTTTGTGAGAAGGTCTCTCAATTGTCGCCTGGCCTGCAGGGCCGCCATCAGGGGGTGACAACCATGACGGTTGTCACGGGCCCAGCGGCCCTGGGGGGCCCGGACTGCTCTAGCAGTCCTGGGCCCCTCTTTCATTCTCTGCACACATAGATAGCGAATATCGCTATCTATGTGTGCAGCCGCGGGCCCCCCGGCTCCCTGTTACCGCAGAGGGGGCCCGGGCAGCACACAGCCTCTCATCTTCTCGCTTCTATTAACTCTTGCGAGACCCGGTTGCCATGGCAACGCTCCGCGGGTCTCGCGAGAGTTATTGGAGGCAATGAGCTGAATGTGAAGAAGCTGTGTGCTGGGCCCCCTCTGCGGTAACTGGGGGCCAGGGGCCCCTTCATGCCACCGGACCACCAAGGATGGAATCTCCCCCCTCCCTGGACACAGGTAAGAAGCAGGGAGGGGGGAGAAACATTTAATATACAATTATAAAATTAATGTAAAAATGCCACTTTCCCCACCCCTCCCCCTCCACAGATTGCACATTTACACACACACACTGCTTACACTACACTGACACACACTGCATCCGTTACACTGACCCACACTGCTTACACTACACTGACCCACACTGCTTACACTACACTGACCCACACTGCATCCACTACACTGACCCACACTGCATCCACTACACTGGCCCACACTGCATCCACTACACTGGCCCACACTGCATCCACTACACTGGCCCACACTGCATCCACTACACTGGCCCACACTGCATCCACTACACTGGCCCACACTGCATCCACTACACTGACCCACACTGCATCCACTACACTGACACACACTGCATCCACTACGCTGACACACACTGCATCCACTACGCTGACACACACTGCATCCACTACACTGACACACACTGCATTCACTACACTGACACACACGGCATCCACTACGCTGACACACACTGCATCCACTACACTGACACACACTGCATTCACTACACTGACACACACGGCATCCACTACACTGACACACTGCATCCACTACACTGACACACACTGCATACACTACACTGACACACACACTGCATTGACTACACACTAACACACTCTCTGCATTCACAAGTACAACACACACACACTCTGCATTCACTACACATTGGCACACACTCTACATTCACTGCACTAACACACACACACTCTGCATTCATTACACACTAACACACACTGAATTCACTACACTAACACATACTGCATTTATTACACACACTACATTCACTACACTGACACACACTCTGCATTAACTATACACACAGCACCCACTACACAAACATCCTGTATTCACAGTACACACACTACATCCACCACACATTGAAACACTCTGCATTCACTATACACAGACACTGCGTCTAATACACACCCTACATCCACTACAGACACTGCATCACCTAAACACAATGCATCTAGTACACACAAACACATCCACTACATCACTGTACACACACTACATCCACTACTCAAACACACTCTGCATTCCGTATACACACTGCATCCGCTACACAAACACACACTCTGCATTCACTGCACAAACAGTATCTAATACACACAAACACTACACCCATTACACACATTTCACTTCCACTATACACACCACATTCAGTCCCGCATCATTGTCAGCGGACTGGGTAGGGCGTGGGCGGGCCCGGGGGCCCCAGACCTTGTGCTTTGTCAGGGGCCCCAAAATTTCTGATGGCGGCCCTGCTGGCCTGCATGAGTTCCCCATACGTCTCAATCAGCTGGGATCGTTTATGTCGTTGCTCCAGTCCCGAAATGGAATTGTAGAGATCCGCCATATCCTGTGCGGCAGCTTTTTTCTTTTTGGAGGCTATTTGGATAAACAAGCTCTTGTGGGCCTCCCATATTGAGATCGGGGATGTGTCCGGAGTGTCATTATCCCGGAAGTAGTGTTCCAGTGCTTGGGTAATTTGTGTACGCATCCCAGGGTCAAGAAGGAGTGCTTCATTTAGCCTCCAGGACCACGTAGAGGGTCAAAAGAGGGGCGATTCCAGTTCCACGGTGACCGCGCCGTGATCTGACCAGGTGGCGGGGGCTATTTTGGAGCCCTACTTGGCGGATGAAAATATAATCGATGCGGGAGTATCGATCATGTACTGCCGAGTAATACGAAAAGTCTTTAGTGGAGGGATGTAGGGTCCTCCAGCAATCCATTAGTTCCATGTCCCCCAGCAATCTCTTCATAGAGCGTATGGTGAGTTGCGAGATGCTACTGTGCCCTGTTGATGAGTCAAGGAGTGGGTCCAGCGGAGCATTGAAGTCTCCCCCAAAGACTAGTGTACCTTCGGAGTACCTGGACGGAGTAAGGTGCAGGAGGCTACCAGGTTTGCTCTGTGGTTTTGGGTGGGCTACTCAACTAATTCAGGTACCGACCGCTTGGAAGTCAGGTACCTTGTTAGCCTTCCTTGGGGGGGGGGGGGGGGAATATGTGGCAAACGTGCCTATGACACAAGCTCCTGGAGGAGCCTGCTAGCTAGCCTCCTGCCCTAGGACTATGGGCCATATCCACTCAGTTTGGGAGTTAACAAGCTCAGCCTCCCCTAGAGACTTCTCATCGATTCCCCTGGTTAGGTACCTTCCCTCTCACGAATTCAGCTGTTTGCATGAACCAACCCGCGAACAGACTTCAGCAGTACTTAGCCGCAATCACTCATGAAAGTCGACCGGCAAAAGCCCTAATCGCCTTGGAACTATTTTGGGCATAGAAACATGTGGGTGGCCGGTCAAAACTTTACCCCAGTGGCATTTCCCCTATACTGCATGTATATGAGTGCTATTTGGACAACTTGGGTGCTCAGCTCAGGTCTGTTTGGGAATGTAGAACCTGTGGGGTAACTGTATGTTTTTGTGATGTTTTAGGGTACTTTTATGTTTTTGTGTTTGGCTCTCTGTTCTTAGGAGATAATTTGCTTACTGATCTCTAACTCAGTTATCTCCCAGGCACAGAGATCTCTGGGAGGGGCTTGTATTAAATACATTGTTGACCCAATGCTGGAGGGGGGTCTGTGCATAAATTATGTGTGCCTTGCCTGAATAAACCAGTTCCTTTTCACCCTTCATTCAGCCTTGACTAGTGTTTGGGTGGAACAGCTATACTCTCTGCAAGAGAGCTTAATCACTTGAGGCTGTACCCAGGGCGGGAAGCGACGGAGAAACCCCAGCCAAGCAGCCAGGTGTCCCGGTGGAGAGCTAGGAAGCGAGGTTGATGGAGGTACCCAGCCAGGGTGCCAGGTGGTCTGTCACATTCACCAATGAACATATACAACAACCCTGGCACACCAAGCTCACTCGATACCTCCAGAACTGCTGAACGCTGTTGGAGAAAGTCTCATTGTGCGTCTGACTTTCTCCACTATAAATTTATGCTGAGCCCATACAGCTTGACTCTTTCCTCTGCAAAAGTAAAAAACGACTATTTCACACATTTAACTCTCTTCTTCGCCCTGTTGTTCTTCCTTCACCTACTATCTTGACCGCCTCAGACTTTGCAACTCACTTCACTAACAAGATCTCTCCCCTTCCCATCTTGACTAGTGTCTCTGACTGCCTCTCTGCTATTTCTAACTAGATGGCTGCCCACTTCCTTAAACTAAACTTGACCAAAACTGAAATTCTGGTCTTTCCTCCCTCAAGTGTTGTTACTCCTGTGTCTGTCTCCCTCCAAGTCAACGGTGCTACCATCAGCTTCACCACGCAGGCTCGCTGCCTAGGTGTTCTCTTTGACTCTGACCTCTCATTCAAGCCTCATGTTCAGTCTATTGCCAAATCCTGTCATTTCCATCTCAAAAACATTGCGCGCAACTGCCTCTACTTAACGCCAGATGCGACTAAGGTGCTGGTCCATTCCACTGTCCTTTCTCACCTTGACTACTGTAATCCGCTTCTCAGTGGTCTTACGTGCTCTCAACCTGCGCCGTTACAGTCCATAATGAATGCGGGGACGAGGCTCATCTTCTTATCCGCCCGTACCACCCACGCCTCACCCTTTTGTCAGTCCCTACATTGGCTTCCTATAAGATATAGAGCTCAATTTAAAATTCTGGTTCTTGCTTTCAAATCTCTACATAATGCTGCTCCCATCTATCTAGTCTCCCTATGTGTTTATTTCTGTAAAAGAACTGTAAAAGAGATTCTGGGATGTTTACTGGCCCAAATAAAGGCATTAAAGAGCTGTTTAAGTTTGGAGAAAAATATTTTGGGGACAGCAATCGGAAGTATCTGCCGTAAATATAATAATTTGTGTAAAGTGTTTATTTTAAGGTTATTAATTCTGCATAAGAAGAAAAATATAAAGAAAATAAATATATTAAGGAAACGCCTATAGGAATAGAATATATACAGTGGATCAATATATAGAGTGAATAATATAAATATATAAAATCACTTAAGCGAGTCCAGGTGACTTAACAATAGTCCAAGTGAAATCATTCAAAATAGTGCAGTAGCGTCTTTTGTGGAACAGCAGACTGGTTTTGATTGTGGTAGTGTCACAGGATAGAACTTGGGTTCCAATAGGACATGTGAAGAATAAACAGAAAAAAAGACTTGTAAGGTATGTACAGGGAGTGCAGAATTATTAGGCAAATGAGTATTTTGACCACATCATTCTCTTTATGCATGTTGTCTTACTCCAAGCTGTATAGGCTCGAAAGCCTACTACCAATTAAGCATATTAGGTGATGTGCATCTCTGTAATGAGAAGGGGTGTGGTCTAATGACATCAACACCCTATATCAGGTGTGCATAATTATTAGGCAACTTCCTTTCCTTTGGCAAAATGGGTCAAAAGAAGGACCTGACAGGCTCAGAAAAGTCAAAAATAGCGAGATATCTTGCAGAGGGATGCAGCTCTCTTAAAATTGCAAAGCTTCTGAAGCGTGATCATCGAACAATCAAGCGTTTCATTCAAAATAGTCAACAGGGTCGCAAGAAGCGTGTGGAGAAACCAAGGCGCAAAATAACTGCCCATGAACTGAGAAAAGTCAAGCGTGCAGCTGCCAAGATGCCACTTGCCACCAGTTTGGCCATATTTCAGAGCTGCAACATCACTGGAGTGCCCAAAAGCACAAGGTGTGCAATACTCAGAGACATGGCCAAGGTAAGAAAGGCTGAAAGACGACCACCACTGAACAAGACACACAAGCTGAAACGTCAAGACTGGGCCAAGAAATATCTCAAGACTGATTTTTCTAAGGTTTTATGGACTGATGAAATGAGAGTGAGTCTTGATGGGCCAGATGGATGGGCCCGTGGCTGGATTGGTAAAGGGCAGAGAGCTCCAGTCCGACTCAGACGCCAGCAAGGTGGAGGTGGAGTACTGGTTTGGGCTGGTATCATCAAAGATGAGCTTGTGGGGCCTTTTCGGGTTGAGGATGGAGTCAAGCTCAACTCCCAGTCCTACTGCCAGTTTCTGGAAGACACCTTCTTCAAGCAGTGGTACAGGAAGAAGTCTGCATCCTTCAAGAAAAACATGATTTTCATGCAGGACAATGCTCCATCACACGTGTCCAAGTACTCCACAGCGTGGCTGGCAAGAAAGGGTATAAAAGAAGAAAATCTAATGACATGGCCTCCTTGTTCACCTGATCTGAACCCCATTGAGAACCTGTGGTTCATCATCAAATGTGAGATTTACAAGGAGGGAAAACAGTACACCTCTCTGAACAGTGTCTGGGAGGCTGTGGTTGCTGCTGCACGCAATGTTGATGGTGAACAGATCAAAACACTGACAGAATCCATGGATGGCAGGCTTTTGAGTGTCCTTGCAAAGAAAGGTATTGGTCACTGATTTGTTTTTGTTATGTTTTTGAATGTCAGTAATGTATATTTGTGAAAGTTGAGATGTTATATTGGTTTCACTGGTAAAAATAAATAATTGAAATGGGTATATATTTGGTTTTTGTTAAGTTGCCTAATAATTATGCACAGTAATAGTCACCTGCACACACAGATATCCCCCTAAAATAGCTATAACTAAAAACAAACTGAAAACTACTTCCAAAAATATTCAGCTTTGATATTAATGAGTTTTTTGGGTTCATTGAGAACATGGTTGTTGTTCAATAATAAAATTAATCCTCAAAAATACAACTTGCCTAATAATTCTGCACTCCCTGTATGTACAATAAGTGCAGAAGGTATATGTATAAAATATTACTCACAATCTCCAGAGCTGTAATCCAGCTCTGGTTTTGAAAGCGTAAAGTGGAACAATCCCCACTCAAGGATATATGGAGTTTTCAAGCTTTATGTCTTGAATTGCAACAGAGTAGTCCAACCAATTTGCAGAGCAGACTGCTTGGTGTGCAACGTATTGGTGGTATAATACCCTCCTCTTGGTCCTTCTTTGGAACAGTGAAAAGGGATGTAAGGCAGAAAATAAAAATAAATGTAAAAAAGACTAAATAAAGGAGTATGGCAAATTGAATAGCCAGAATATTCCTTTATAAGACAGAGTAATATAAATAGTGCTGCCTAAAATATTTATATATTTTACTACCTCCTGTGGCATTTTAGCGCTGATCTGTATTTGATTTTGTCTATTAATTCTGCATAGCCAACTGAAGTGAAGTTTGTGCCACACAGGTTTTTAGAGACATCATTAAGACGCCTAACTATGTAATTGCAGATTCAGCCCACAATGTGGCCTTGAACCCTATCTTGTAAGAAGGTTTCAAGAATTAAAACGAATAGTAGGGTTAAGAAGGGGCACCCCTGTCTCTTGCCATTCCTAATTTATACAAGTGCGGACAATTGACCGTTCATCCTCAGTTTGTCAGTAGATGAAGATTAGGTCTCTTGTATTAATTTGAACCAGTTAGGACCAAAACCCAGAAAGGTAGCCAGTAGGGGTAAAAAGGGGCACCTCTGTCTCGTGGTGTTCCTAATTTGTACTGGTGCGGACAACTGACCGTTTATCCTGAGTTTTGCAGGACATTTCAATAAGTTGGAACCAATTAGTTAAGAAGGGGCACCCCTGTCTCTTGCCATTCCTAATTTATACAAGTGCGGACAATTAGTGATGTCGCAAACATAAAATTTTCCGAACGCGAACTTCCGCAAATGTTCGCGAACGGGCGAACCGGGCGATCCGCCATAGACTTCAATAGGCAGGCGAATTTTAAAACCCACAGGGACTCTTTCTGGCCACAATAGTGATGGAAAAGTTGTTTCAAGGGGACTAACACCTGGACTGTGGCATGCCGGAGGGGGATCCATGGCAAAACTCCCATGGAAAATTACATAGTTGATGCAGAGTCTGGTTTTAATCCATAAAGGGCATAAATCACCTAACATTCCTAAATTGTTTGGAATAACGTGCTTTAAAACATCAGGTATGATGTTGTATCGATCAGGTAGTGTAAGGGTTACGCCCGCTTCACAGTGACAGACCAAACTCCCGTTTAACACACCGCAAACAACCGCAAACAGTCCATTTGCACAACCGCAAACTCCCCATTTGCACAAGATTGGATACCAAGCTAGCCATGTCCCGTTCCTTGTCCTCACTAATGTCATTGAAGGTCTCTTCCTCCACCCAGCCACGTACAACACCAAGGGTCCCCGAAAGGTGACAACAAGCCCCCTGTATTTTTTTTTTTAAATGTACACTACTGTTACACCAGATATGAGTTGCACTGGTGTGACACTGTGCCCTGGCAGGCCCTGAAACGCACACGTGTGAAGGAAACTGACTGCTATTATATTACAGTCAAAAAAGTTTTTGTTTTTTTAAATGCAAGCTATTGTGACACGATATGAGTGGTGGCACTGGGCAAGTGGGCACAGTATACGCTGTGAGCCTGACACACATGCTGGCAGGCAGGCAACTGCAATTAGATTACACAGAAAAAAAAAAGAAGCAGACTGATGTTCTAGTCCTAAAAATGGCTTTTTGGGGTGCTGTCCTTACAGCAGAGATCAGATGAGTCCTTCAGGACTGTAGTGGACACTGAATACACTAGCCTAGCTATCGATTTCCCTATTAAATCAGCAGCAGCTACACTGTCCCTCCTCTCACTAAGATTGCAGCTTCCGGGGAGCGGGGCCTAGCTGTCATGGAGGAAAGACGCACTTCGTGTGAGCTCCCTCAATATCTCACTTTAAGCAGCTATCAACAAGTGAATTTCACCCCAGAAGGGGATGACCCAGCAATGTTGCTCCTACCTGGCCAACCCGACATGCTTAATAGCGGTCAGCAACTCGACAGAGTCTTACTTACCTCCGCGTGGCAAGTGTGGCCTGGTGCTCACCGGGCGGGAGAGGCGGCCAATCTCCCGATCCTGGGATGCCCAGGAGCAGCTGCTTCCCGGCAGGAGCTCCGTTACCCCCCTCGGACCGGTGGGGGTTATCCCGGTCCACCCCTGAGAGGCTGTCTGGAGCTAATGGACGCACAGAGCACAGCCGCCCAGGCATACTCATCTGCGACTCTCCCAATATGGCGGCAGCCGCGTGTCCTCCTGGTACCAGCAAAGCATGGCAGGATATTGAGTCTAAGCTGGACAGACTCTTTAATCAATTTTGGAAGCAAATAACAAGCAGGAAGCCGCAACAAGCTCCACCACAGCCCCAACAAGCTCCACCACAGCTAAGCGAAGCAGTCCCCATTAAAATCCACCAACGCAAAAGGCGTCGAAGACGGGACCGGAGGCACAAACAGAAATGCAGAGCCTGCCCCACGTCAAGCACTCACCTCCACCTTAAGCCACCACAATCCCGCACCGGACGTGAAGCACCACCGGGACAGATCCGACCACCCGACAAAACAAGCTTCCACCACCTCAAGCCGCGAACCCGGCACTCAGCCAGAGACTTGCCTTTGTTGTTCCAGGTATCAGGGACTCCCAGGGTCTGCACCTGGCACCCAGAAGGGATCGGATGAGTACAAGCAGTAAACAGCAGCCTGCCAAGCATGTCCCACTATAGCCGATCCTCCACACCATGCCTTTGATCACATGAACTGCTCTCTGCACAGTAACTAATCATAAAGTAGCAAGCGTTTAAACATGTCATTATTTCACCTCCTAAAGAGTTTATTGTCGTAGTTCCTTACATGCCTTTACCTTAACCGTTCATGTATTATGTTATTCACTAGTCTCATCTCATGGGGCGACTCACACTTGATTTATAACTAGTGGTGGAGCTGCTGATATAAATACACTGTTGATAACGTGCAAGCTACACCCTAAACATGACAGCCATCTTTCACAACAATGTACTGCTATATACTCATACCCTCAGTGCAACTAGCCATGATATACGCACGTTCAGCCTAGCATGCTCAAATATAACACACTTCTGTCTAAAAAAAAATAATACAAAAAAAAAAAGAATGCAGCTTCCGAATGAATCTAAAATGGATGCTGTCCAGGAGGTGGGAGGGCCTGGGAGGCAGGGTCTGCTGCTGATTGGCTGGAATGTGTCTGCTGACTGTGAGGTACAGGGTCAAAGTTTACTCAATGATGATGAATAGGGGCGGACCGAACATCGCATATGTTCGCCATCCGTGGTGAACGCAAACAAGCTATGTTCGCATGGAACTATTCGCCAGCGAACCGTTCGAGACATCACTACGGACAATTGACCGTTCATCCTGAGTTTGTCAGTAGATGAAGATTAGGTCGCTTGCATTCATTTCAACCAGTTAGGGCCAAAGCCCAGAGCCAGAAAGGTAGCCAGTAGGGGTAAAAAGGGGCACCCCTGTCTCGTGGTGTTCCTAATTTGTACTGGTGCGGACAATTGACCGTTTATCCTGAGTTTGGCAGGAGGTAAAGAGTAGATCGCCCGCATCCATTTGAATTAGTTAGAACCAAAGCCCAGAGCCTGAAGGGTGACCATCAACAGGGTACAGACTACCCTACCGAACGCCTTTTCAGCATCGATAGAAAACAGAAGGCTCTGTCTTGGATATGTTGGAGAAATGTACATTACGTTTGGTGGTGTTGTGTTTGGCGTTTCAGCCAGGGATGAAGCCTGACTAATCAATGTGTATCAGGATTTGTAGTAGAGGTTGTAGTCGGTTGGCTAATATCTTAATACTTTTTTTTTTCAATTTGACAATTTTTATTTTTGGTTTAGTGAACAAAAAAAAAAGACTCTGAGGGGTACAGAAAGGAAAGGGGTCCAGGGAACATGCGTTAAGTTCAATAGGTTTGTCATGTTAGCTGCTGTACATCATTCTGTGACATTCATACAGTGAGTGACATTTCTGTTTGGTTGCATACAATTCCTGCACCGGGTGTGTCTGGTGGTTAGAGTGGTTTATACACATGTCATAACACAAAGTTTAAAACAGTGGAGCGCTTATGTGATAACCCAGTGTTATATTGTGCACACAAAAAAGTAGTATTCTGGCACTTAACTGGGATTTTTTCTAGTTTTATATTGGTGTCTTCTGTGCCTTTAAAACATAAAATTGCATATAGTGTAATAGTGTTATTTTTATGAGCACAGGAAAAAGGAAAAAATGGAAAAACTCACATATTCCAGAGCTAATATAACCTAGTTCTGGTGTGGATTGCTTTTAGGTCCGTTCCTGGGCGACCTCCCCCTCTTTTTATTTCAGTGCTGGCGTAGATCCAATGTTACCTCTCAATAGAAACAGTATATAGTGAAGGTCCACCAGACCTGGATTACAATTCTATTATAAGTGGAAATATACTCACAAATGTAGAGCCTGTATCCTGGCTCAGTAAATCAGCTTAGTGTAGTTTGGGACTACACACCCATCTGTATAGATGCCGGAGACTCAAATTCGGTAAAAAAGTATTATTTTATTTTCCAAGATAAAAATAAAACTAAATATAAAAATACAGATACCAAATCTATTAAAAAGTCTATTCAAATAAAGAAACGCGTTTCACCGTTCAGTTCGGCTTCCTCAGTCTTCTAATTCTGACTTCCTGGGTCTCCGTTTTTAAATGCTTCTTCCTCTTGTTCTCCATCAGCTGTTTCTCGTTCAATCTTCTTTTCGCGCTGTATTTGCGGTCCACGCCTCGGTTTCGATATGTGTACGTGGACCGCATGACGTCATTACGTCAGCGTAAGAGTTCATTTGCGGAAGGGCGTATTCTAACGTTCCTCCCTCCCTTCTTCCGGTCTGCGTTTCATTTTGCGTTTCACCAATTGGGAATTTATTTTACAGATAAAGAAGGAAATTATATAAAATCAATTTATTGTATAAAACATCTTTTTATAGTGTATGGGAATATATTTCTTATAGAATGTATATAAAGGAGGGAGATGAATCCTATTACATCTATTATATACTAGATTAAACTGCCCTCTATTGAATACCACATTATCTTTTTCTTACAAATATTTCTTTCTTAATTATCTTTTACATAAATTCAACATATTTCCCAAATTGCATTTTTAAACTCTTATTCAAATACACTGAATATCCTGATACATATATTTTAATTAAATCTAAAAAATTATCAATGGTCAATCTAAAATTAAATATTAAATATAGATATCTATCCAATCTCCTAAAAAGTTTTGGTAGGTTTATAAAACTGATAGTTCTTCTTTAAAAGAAAAAATGTTCCTTAATTTTGATAATATAAATATTAATATCTCCTTCACTTTAGAAAGTGGCAGATCTCGAAATCACTGTTAAGTCCATATGGGGTCATTGTATTTAACATAAAAATTAATTCCATCTCTGCCTTTCCTATAATCTTATTAAAGTCCCCTCCTCTCCAGTTGTTTCGGATTTTCTTTATACCTATAAATTTCATGCCTGTAGGATTTTTTTGGTGACAGATTCCAAAGTGAGCTGAAACGCTGTGGTTTTCATAGCCCTTTAAAATATTTATTGAGTGTTCCTCTATACGTGTATGTAGTGCTCTTGTTGTTCTCCCTACATATCTCAGCCCACACGGGCATTCTAATAGATATATTATGTTTTTAGTATGGCATGTAATAAATTCCTTAATTTTATGAATTTTCTTTTCTGAATGGAATTCTTTAATTATTCTTCTGTGATTGCCTGTTCTCTTACACGCCATACACTGTCCGCAGCTATAAAATCCAATGTTGTTATCTAGCCTAGATGGAATTTTTATTTCTCTTTAACAATTTATGAGAGAAATGGTAAGTTATAGACAAATTCCAACGACCGAAGGAGGAGGAGAGTCCCCAGCGTCGAGGGAGCCCGGCTCATAAAGCGGCACTGTCATGCCGAACTTGCCTTTCCTCAATCTCTTCCTCTTCTCCCCCTCTCTCAGGATCTGTTATTCTTTTCTTCCCGTCTTCTTTAGTTTTCTTTAAAATCATAAGACAAAGTAGGGACTCTTTGTCTTATGGAGGATTCCTCCGCTTGACCAGCTCTGACCAGCGGAGGAGTAAAGTGTGCTTCATTTCCGCTGGTCAGAGCAATTTTCCCATAATCCTTACCTTTCATCTGTGTTCCCGCGATGCTTCCTGTCATTTTAGACGAAACTACCGAAATTGCGTTCTAACTGAATGAGAACAGTATGTTCGTTTGTTTTAGAACGCAATTCGGCACTTTGTTCGGATCGGAATTTCATTTGAATGAATGAAACTCCGATCCTATTCATTGCTGTGGCTGCATCTTGCAGCCGCTTAGTAGATAACTCCTTAATTCCCACGGTATTAGGGAGCTATCTACTAAAAGGCTGAAAGACCTAAATTGGTCTATCAGCCAAATTTACTAACACCAAGTAAAAATGACTTCGTATTAGAAAATAATATGCCCCTACTCGCTATACCGCGAGTAGGGGCATGTCTAGTAAGCAGTGGGCAGCCTGTGGCTGCTCACTGTAAAAAAACAAAAAAACAAAAAAAAACTAAAAAAAACCCTATTGGCCCACACCCCTAAACGACGGGTGGGGGCCCTAAAGTAAAATAAGGGAGGGAGACCTATTGTCCCCCACGGCCCCCACCCCTGAGCGGTGGGTGGGGGCCATAAATTACAATGGGGGGGGCTACTGTCCTCCCCCCCCGGCCCCCACCCCTGCGCGGTGGGTGGGGGCCATAATGGTAATAAGGGGGGGGACGGGGGGACACCTACTGTCCTCCCCCCCCGGCCCCCACCCCTGCGCGGTGGGTGGGGGCCATAATGGTAATAAGGGGGGGACGGGGGGGACACCTACTGTCCTCCCCACCCCTAGGCGGCGGGTGGGGGCCATAATGGTAATGAGTGGGGGGACCTACTGTCCTACCCCCGCGTAGGGGCACTAAGTCAATCCCCCCCCCCCAAGGTGACTAGGGGTCCCCAAGTCCCTAGTCACCCACCCAAATAAAAACGCCCCTACCTACCCCCCCCCCACCCTAAAAAATAGTGAGGGGGGGATAAAATTGCTAACCTGTAAAGTAAAATTAAACTTACCATTCGACGTCTTCTTTTTTCTAAAATCTTAATTTTTCAGCCCCCAAAAATGCCAAATAAAAAACCATCATACCCGTCGAACTAAAACTAAAATAAAAAACCCGAGCGCAAAAAAATAATTATCCATCTTCACCCATGGAGGGCTCCGCGCAGACTGAACTCCGCAGGGCGGGGGAAGGCTTATAAAGCCTTGCCCCGCCCTGCAATTAGGCTAAGAACACTCTGATTGGTGGGTTTAAGCCAATCAGAGTGCTCTTTGTCATTTTACACAGCGTGGGAAAATTCCAAAGAACTTTCCCACGCTGTGTAAAATGACACCGAGCACTCTTATTGGATGGATTTCAAGCCATCCAATCACAGTGCTCTGTGTCATTTTCCAAGCGTGACACAGAGCACTGCGGAGCTCAGTCTGCGCAAAGCCCTCCATGGGTGAAGATGGATTATTTTTTTGGCGCTCGGATTTTCTCTTTTTCGTCTTTTTTTTTTACGCTCTGGTTTTTTTATTTTATTTTTAGTTCGACGGGTATGATGGTTTTTTATTTGGCCTTTTTTGGGGCTTAAAAATTAAGATTTTAGAAAAAAGAAGACGTCGAATGGCAAGTTTAATTTTACTTTACAGGTTAGCAATTTTATTCCCCCCCCTCACTATATTTTAGGGTGAGGGGGGTAGGTAGGGGCCTTTTTTATTTGGGTGGGTGACTAGGGGCTTGGGGACCCCCATAGAGTGAGGGGGGGACCTGGGGGGCTTATGAAGTGGTGGGGAGCACAGCTCCCTGCCGCTTCTGTCTTTACATATTACAAGGAGGGAGCTGCACGCCGGTAGCTCCCTCCTTGTAATAAACCGAACAAACGAACACTGATATTCAGTGTTTGTTTGTTCGTTTGATTTTTTCTATTCATTCATTCGTCTGTCTGATGAATGAATGAATGGATGGATAGACGAAATTCCCGTTCGCATGTCCACGTGTTTCACTGGGCATGTGCGGGAATCTTACAGTCTGTCTAGTGTGGGCAAATGACGTGTCCCACAGGGACTTCACCTACCCACACAAAGATGGCGGTGCCCTGAATAAAGATCGGGGCAGAAGATAAATAATAAAAAAATAGGTAATGTGGGGGCTTCGGGGCATTTGGGGGTGACTAAGGGGTCAATTGGATGTAGTGGAGGCGGGAGGAGGGTTAAAAAAAATTATGGGATTCGGCATGAAAGTGCCGCTTTAAGAAAGGTAAGAGATTAACCCCTTCCTTCTCCTTCAGCCGAGCAAGAGAGGGGACGACCTATTAATACTATAGTGCCAGGAAAACAAGTTTGTTTTCCTGGCACTACAGTGGTCCTTTAATGATAAACATTGCCGCACTAATGGCAAAGAGGCACCTCACGCCAGTGACGAAATAACTGAGGGAAGCAGGCATCAAATATCGGTGGGGAGCAGAGGGATACTTAGTGGCCCAGAGGGAAGGGGAAGCATTAAGGTTAACCCCCCAGGGTGATCAAGCGGCCTTTCTCAGACGACTGCGGGTAGCCGGGAGGGATCCAGAGCAGGCCCATAAAGCCAAAACTGGCGCTCGCCGCTAAACCCCCACACACTGCATACCCAGAGCAGTCGCACGGCCGACGCAGGTTCCCCGTTACAACCACGCAAGCCCCAGGGAGACTATCCATTGCATGACATTGCAAAGCTAGCCCAGATAAGGGAAGTTAAGACCTCTTAGAACCAGAACAAGTACATGTTACACTCCTCTATAGCCCACAAAACAGGGAACACTCAGAGGATCTGTATATAGTTACTATATATAGGTACTAATTTAACACTGCTGCACGGGTGGGCACTAACACCCAGTTAACCTAGGAGGGGAAAGAGCGACCACAAGTCCAGGGCAGCCTACATACATACTAGCCCTGAGAGGGTCCCCAAAAGCTGTAATATACAAATGTAAACCACACAGATAGACTAGAACAAGAAACTGTTGCACCGTTGTCTATAACTTACCATTTCTCTCATAAATTGTTAAAGTGTGTTTTGTGTGTGAAAACTCAATAAAATACAAATTAGGGGGAAAAAAGGGGGAGAAAAAAAAAGTATTTTAGGGACTTGGGAAATTATTTTGAAAACTGAATAGTTACAATCACCTTTGCAGCCTTAGCAACACCTCCACTGGTTGGACTGACACCGGCTGCATGAAGAAGTGAGAAAAAAAAAAGTGGTTTCATTTTTAATCAGTTAACTTTTTTTGTAAGGGTTTTTTTTGTTGTTTTTAATCTCATGCTGCGTAAATTGCATTTTAAAGGTACACTATAGTCCCTTTAAACCACTACAGCTTAATGTATTGCCTCTGGTGTCTATAGCACTGTCCTTAGCACTGTAAATACTGCATTTTCAGAGAAAAGGCAGCGGCTAGTTACACCTCGCGTGGCAATCACTTAGATGACCACCCACGCTCTGCAGGGAGGTGTTAAATGCTCCCTATTAACTCAATGCATCTCTGAAGAGATGTTAATTGGTGCAGGGTGGCATTTTGCCATGTATGTGCAAAGTAGGGATCGACCGATATTGATTTTTTTAGAGCCGATACCGATACTCTGTGAACTTTCAGGCCGATAGCCAATATAATTTGCCGATAGTCTGTACAGTTACCATTTTGGAAAATAAAAAAAACTATTTCTAAAGGTAAATGCACAAAATATACATGCCACTTGTAGTGGATGCAGTGTGTTTAGACAGGGGAGCTGTGTATGTGTGTGTAGTGGATGCAGTGTTTGTGCAGTGGATGCAGTGTGTGTTTGTGTAGTGTGAGTGGTGTGGATGCAGTGTGTGTTTGTGTAGTGGATGCAGTGTGTATTTGTCTAGTGTGTATATAATGAAGGCAGAGTGTTTGTGTAGTGTGTGGGTAGTGTGCATAAAGTGAATGCAGTGTGTGTAAAGTGAATGCTGTATATACTAAATGCAAAGTGTGTGTGTTTGTGTAGTGTGTGTATATAAGGAATGCAGAGTGTGTGTATTTGTGTAGTGTGTGTATATAAGGAATGCAGAGTGTGTGTATTTGTGTAGTGTGTGTATAGTGAATGTAGTGTGTTTATATAATGCAGAGTGTGTGTTTGTATAGTGTGTTTATATAATGCAGAGTGTGTGTTTGTATAGTGTGTTTATATAATGCAGAGTGTGTGTTTGTATAGTGTGTTTATATAATGCAGAGTGTGTGTTTGTATAGTGTGTTTATATAATGCAGAGTGTGTGTTTGTATAGTGTGTGTATAGTGTGCATTGCACAAACGCACTGCACAAACGCACTGCACAAACGCAGTGCGTTTGTATAATGCAGTGCGTTTGTATAATGCAGTGCGTTTGTATAATGCAGTGCGTTTGTATAGTGTTAATATAATGCAGTGTGTTTGTAGTGTGTTTATATAATGCAGTGTGTTTGTAGTGTGTTTATATAATGCAGTGTGTTTGTAGTGTGTTTATATAATGCAGTGTGTTTGCAGTGTGTTTATATAATGCAGTGTGTTTGCAGTGTGTTTATATAATATAGTGTGTGTTTGTATAGTGTGTGTTTGTATAGTGTGTGTTTGTTTGTATATAATGCAGTGTGTTTGTATAGTGTGTGTTTGTATATAATGCAGTGTGTTTGTATAGTGTGTGTTTGTATATAATGCAGTGTGTTTGTATAGTGTGTGTTTGTATATAATGCAGTGTGTTTGTATAGTGTGTGTATATAATGCACACTACACAAACACACTGTATTATATACACACACACACACTACACAAACACACTGTGTATATAACGCAGTGTGTTTGTATAGTGTGTGTGTGTATATATAATGCTGTGTGTGTGTGTATATATAATGCTGTGTGTGTATATATAATGCTGTGTGTGTGTGTATGTGTATATATAATGCTGTGTGTGTAGTGTGCATTATATATACACACACTATACAAACACACTGCATTATATATACACACACTATACAAACACTGCATTATATACACAGTGTGTTTGTGTAGTGTATGTGTATAATAATAGAGTGTATGTGTGAGGGGGCATTTTTTATTAAAAAATTTTATTTCTCTTAAGTGACTTCTTACCAGACTGCTTTTAATGTTTCTAACACCCCTATGGACTATTCTTGGTTTTTCTGTCAAGATTTCTTTTAATGTTGGGTCTTGCAGCAGGATATGCCAA